>NC_057358.1:121620052-122820052 GCF_016509475.1 Prionailurus bengalensis | reverse complement strand
GGGATTTCCCTGGCTGTCAAAGTGTGTTTTGAGTGCTCTCGGGTAGGCCAGAAAAGCTGGGAACTGAACATACCAAAGAGAAGTCCTCAGTCAATGACAAATTAAATGCCCCCACTTTCTTCACCCATTGGCAGGGAACATCTCTATACTGAGGTCTGTAGTGGAACTGAGCCTCAGCTATCCACAATGATAGCCCTCTCATTAACGTACCCTTTTATTGGCTTCCTTCCCTTCCCTCGCCTTTACCCGTGCTACATGGGATCGCCTACTAAGTAAACTACTTGCTCTCAAATCTTTGTCTCAGAGCTTACTTCTGAGGAAACACAATTTAAAAGTACCCTCCACAAAATTTGTGATAATTTGTACCTCCACAAACAATGTCTGATCCCATCCCCATTTCAATTCCATCCCCACTCCAACTCACTATCTGTTTTATTGTTTTTATTCATTTGTTCATTTGTTCAATAGATACTTCTTGAGTATTCTCTATGTTTCAGGCACTTAGCTGGCCCCTGGATACAATATGAAGCACTACAGATCAGATGTACCTCCATTGCCTGTATTCCTCCTCCTTTAAGTTGACACTTAAATTGCTTCTAAGAAAAGGAAGTCCAATATTATTCCACGGTCAGAGGAAAAGCATTGAAAATGCATAATCTTGACTAAAGAAACACACAAGTGAGGGATTCCAAAAATCTGTTATCAGCAGCAACAAGACTGATTATCAAATCCTCCCCAGGTTTGTAGATGGATGGGATTGAAGAGAACAGGAGATGTCAGACCTTTGAAGTAGGTCAAAGGGACCTAGGACAGAAGATATTCTTCAGAGATTTCACATGGTGATCGAGACTAGGGTCTGGTCCAGTACAAAAAGAAACTGTGTAGTAAGCAAGCAATTCTGTCATACAGCTACAAGTGTTCTGCTTTCGTGATTTATGGACATGTTTTTGTTTTTCAGACTGCCTGTTTTAATAGTAAAGAACTTTATTCCCAGAGCACTAATTAATGGAGGTATTATTGTTCTTAAAAGAACAAGAAGGAAAGTCACCCCTATTCTGGACAAATGCCACAGTCTGCCTTCTCTGCTCCTAAACCAGGCTGCCAAGCTTTGCTGGGAAGAAGTAGCTCCATTCTAAAATCATGGACTCCAACCACAGCTGAGCCCTGGTTGCTCTGAATATGACCTGATGCTTGCCCACAGTCAACTTTCCCCCATTTTTCTCAGCAGCTATTTTAAACTTTCTCCTTTCTCTTTAACCCCCCTGAGCTTCTACCTTTTGCCTTAATCTAAGCACATGAAACTTTTTCCTATTTTAAGGGGAAAAACTGGGCAATCCAAACATGGGCTCCTCCATCCACAAATCTCTCCATATCTGCTCCATCTTCTGCTCTCGATTACTGAGAGGACTCAAGGACCTCACCTATTTCTCTGGTCTCCTCCAACTCATTACTCTAGGGCTCACCTCCTATAACTCTTGTATCTTCATTTTCCCAAGGCTTCACTACAGACCTTTGTTTATAGCAAATAAAAATGCCCAGATCTTTCCCAACTTTAATTAAGAGGTGCTTTTTGGGTCATTCCCTCAAACTCGCTCCCTCTCTAATTTCTTTGATAATTTTATGCCTTGAAATAATTGCCTATCCTCACTGCCTTTACTCCACCTCCCCATCACTCCAAACTCCCTCCATCTTCATCCACCCACCACAAACACATGTACTGTTCTCCTTTTCCATATTTTCAAGTCAAATAAACTCTTTTCACGTTTCAACCTCCTTCAAAATCTCCATAGCAGTGGTTCTCAAAGGTGGTCCCCAGACCAGCAAGCAATCAATACATACATACATACATACATACATACATACATACATACATCACCTGGGAACTCTTGAGAGATTTAAACTCTTGGGCTCCACTCAAGACTTACTGAATTAGAAATGCTGGGGTGGGGCCCAGCAATCTGTGTTTCAGCAAGCCTTCTAGGTGACTCTGAGTTTAATACTTCTAACCTTTCCTCTTCCTTTCCAAGATTCCTTCTTCACTTAATTTCTGTGAGCTAGATAGTACTGATTCTTCTTTTACATTTTAAGCTATTCTTTTTAGTCTCCTTCTTCCATTCATCCATAAATATGGTTTTTACTGGTGCTCTATTATCTCACTATCTGTCCTGCCCATGTGATGTAATCTATTTACAATACTTCAGTTACAACCAGCATTAGTCAGGACTCTAGGTTATAAATGGCAGAAAATGCAATTCAACTTAAGTGATGTTGAACAATGTTAAACAAAAGATAGAATTTATTGGTTCATGTAACATGTTTGTCTTGCCCCAGGATCTTAAATAATGTTATGAGGATTTGGACTCATTCTCTTTCTCTCTTAACTCTGCTTCCATCCAACTTGGTTTTGCTTCTAGTCCACGTCCCTCTATGTGGTCCCTTAAAGCTCCAAAAATACATGCTTTCAGTTCCAGGGCCATATTGGTTTATGTGCCCATCCTAAACCAATCATTGTCTCCAACAAAGTAATATGATTATTTGTTAATCCTGAGTCATATCACCATTTCTGGAGGCAGGAGTGAGGTCAACCTCAAAAAAACTGGTGTTTATTTAACATACATTGAGCACTTACTATGTCCCCAGTTCTTTGTTCTAGGAATGCAATAGTGACCAACAGAGTCAAAGTCCCTAGGCTCATGGAGCTTATATTACAGAGGGAGATGTAGTCAATAAACAAATAAAAGAAACAAACAAAGGAAGATAAGCATAGGAAGATAAGGGAGTGGAGAGTGGTAAGCTGCTGAGAGGGACAGGGGTAACTTCCCAGAAAATATCAGGATGTTGTTAACAGAAGGAATAATGAATTCTAAGTGGGTAAAAACAATAGATACAATTCCCAGGTCTACATCTTTAACAATTATAATCAATTGCCTATTGACCCTATCACTTAATAGGAAAATTAAAATTCCCAAACTGAAATTAGCATATGCCCTACTTTGAAGTTCTTACTCAGTTTTCTTTGAATTGTTTTTCCTTTTTAAATGCATGATTTTTTTTAACTATTAGGGATCAATATCTTGTCTTCATCCCTTCAAACTGGAAGTTATAAATAACAAAGGATAGTAGAATGGAAGCCTCACAAACAGGAATGGAGAGAAACTACAAAGACTATTTTTGAGAAGTCTTAGGTAGGAAGTTTGTTGAAAGATGAAGTGTAAAGAAATGAACAACAACCTATGAACAACAGAAATGAACAACTTCCTATGAACAATAACCTTCCTATGAAGTCCCCTCCAATCATCCAATGAAATACTCTGGGTAAAATCTTAAATCTAGAATGACTTCATTTTTCCATTATCTCTAGCTTCTACCTGATGGTTCATGATATGAGCCAAACTGATTATCTAATTTCCCAAGTCAAGTTTCACTCACCAAATCTTGCAAATTCTGCTTCCTAAATGTTTTTGGAAAATATTCTCTAACCAACATTCCTGTGACTATTTCTCTAGTTCATGGCCCACCATCTCTTTTCTGATTCTTTCATCTGAATCCTACCCAGTCTTCTTGTTTGTAGTATGTCCCCTTCCTCAATATTCTTCACATTATTTCTGGAAAGGTCTTAGATTTCCAAGCAGTACAACCTACTGTACTATAGGTTGATTTGATGTTTTAGGGGAAAAAAATCTAATGTGAGGCTGCTCAGCCTGATTATGCGTTTTTGTTAGCCACATTCAACTGATAAGGTGCAGCTAGGGAATCAACAGAGATTTAGAGTTGGGGTTTTTGCCTGACAAATATGGTGGGAAGAGGGATGGACAAGGTATATATACACATAGGGATGGATTAAAGTGCCAGATCATAGAACCTAAATTGGTAGAGAGGGAAGCAAGGGCATGAGGGAATAAGACAGGGAAATATGGTAGAATCAAAGGATTGGATATCCCAGTGGGGTTAATAATGGTTACAGGAAGAGTACTGAAAGAAGTAAACTGGAAAGATAGAAGATGGTATGCAGGCAGTGGTAGGTATACTTGGAATAGGGATTTTGGAGATGATTCTTTTTTTTCTTCCCTGAGGACATGTTTATCTAACATATTCTGAAAACAATGAAAATGGATTGAATTCAATTTAAAGTTAAAGTATGCTTTTGCATTGGAATTTTAAGGAATAATACTTGGTCACCTAAGTAAGTGGCAAAAGCCACAAACCCCCAAACATAAACTTGAACCCTGAACCCTCGGATTAAACATCTGATGCTCTACCAACTGAGATACCCAAGAGAGTAGTAATTGAAATAGAAATCTCTAGGGTATAGTGTGTGCATGTGGAAGGTGGGTTATAGCTGAGACAGAGTGGAGGAACAGATGATTGGATGCAAGGAAGCCAAGGAGTTCAAAGACCACATTATCAGATGGATTGTTCATATGGATGCTATAGTCCTCAAGAATGGTTACAAGAACAATGATGGAAGGAAAGACAATGATCCAGACAACAAATCTTCAATGAATGAAAGGGAATGACTAGGAAGACAATGGGTAATAGCAATAAGGTGGGATAGAAGGTGGCATATTCTGATAGCTTGTGCTCCCCAGTAGCTGGAAGTAGAGTAGCTTGGGAAAGAAAGAGCAAAATCAGAAAATTGTCATGGGGAATAAAAAGGACATCTATCCATCATTTCCAGACCCTGCTGTTTATGAAATATAACATGAAAAAATAAAAGTTTCAAGAGAAGACTAGGAAAAATTGCTGTCCTCAAGAGACAGATGGGTTTCAGTTAGAGTAAAAAGGGGAAGCAAAAGATGAAGAAATGGGGGATTTTGCTGATGACATGTCATGAGTTCCAAAGAGCATAGTTGAAGAGTTTGGGGAAGGAATACAGAAGACTAAGTCAGATTAAGGAACGTGTAGAGCAGGATAAAGAATATTCATTATGAGATGTGACCTGAAATGTAAACAAGGATCAAAAACATGATGGGGTTAGTCTACGTAGTCTTTTAGAGGGAAATTAGTAACCAGCTCTGGTTGCAGTCTCCTTTCTGTGACTGGTCTCTGAAGCAGTTTTCAGTAATGAGGTGGGAAGTATTGGAAAGCAACATGGTCTTGCTAAAAAGCACGAGAAGCTCTGTTAGCCTTTTAAGGAACCCCAAAGCAATTCCTATTAACCTCTACATAAACTGGAACCTTTCCAGGGACTGTTTGTACTTCTAAGTGAGGCTGTTTTCCTTAAGTATATGGAGAAAAGGGATTTGGGCCTTTACATCTTGCCTCCACTGATCCATTTTTATGTATGTTCCTCCACTTCCCCTCAGCTAATTGTCTAGAGAGTTAACATGGCAGAACAAAAATTACAGTTGCTACTCAAATCATCAAAATAAGATAAATACTAATCATCAAATCATCAAAAATAAACAAATCATCAAAATAAGATAAACACTAATATTTAATGTAATGTCTTTCTAAATTAAAGCTAACAAATATGACAGAGAGATCAATGTGACTATTTTCAGTTTGAATGAAATTTCAGAATCTGAAATTCTTTTGGATAGCTATTAGGTGTCCACTGTGGATTAATGACAGGGATAGTAAATTTTATAGTAGGTGATATTTCCTATGGACATTGCAATCATTCATATTAGCTAGCTTATCTATCAAGGCTTAAATAAATTTGAGAACATCCAAATTGGTTTGAAACAGGTCACCTTGACCTTGACCCAATTTTTCTACTAAAGAGAGGCCATCAGGAAACTCTGTATACAGATAGCACAAAATAGGTTCCAAATTGGAAAACTTTATGTTAGTGGTTTGTGCTCAATGTATATAAACATTCTCACACTAACAACATCTACTTTACTAGCACTTTTTGTGTGCTCAATCCGTGAAGTATGTATCCATATCCTAATTTTATAGGTAAGTAGTTTTCCAGAGAATAAATAACTAGCCCAAAATCATACCAGCAATTAATGATGCTGCTGGGATTTAAGTCTCAGTCTGCTTCAACCTGGGATTATAGATAGAAAAGCTCAGAGAGAATGAGTAAATACCCAAGGTCATAGAACTATTTGGCAATACTTCTGGGATTTAAATCCAGGTCTTGTCTCAAGTTCTGTGACACTTAATTTGGGGTTATTTACTCTTTCCAACACAATGCTTCTATGTCCCAACCTAGACCATCTTGAAGCTTGGCCTATCCACCCAAAAATCTATGTCTAAACTTCCTTTCTTTTAGTGTTGCCTCTCTTTTCTGAGGCACACAAATCAGAAGAAATCTTTTTCCCAGGCAAGTGCCCATCAATGTGTCCAAGAGGCCATTCTATTTATTCACCTACCTCTTCCACAAAGTGCCATATTAGTAAACATATATAGCAAAGATACATTTCTTCTTTCTTGTTCTGTTGCCCAGTTGAGATCACTGTACTTCATTATTCTGTACATTATCCCTCATCAGATCTCCCATTCTCCATTTCAGTAAGATATCAAATGAATAGTCAGGTGGACTTGTGGTTTCTAAGGTCCCTTCCAATAATAAAATACCATGAGTCTCTCAATACTGTACTTCTGATTCTTGTCTTGAAACATGGTACATTAAGCACTGATAGCAAATATGTGCTTTTCCTTGCTATCACTCCTCCTCCACCCCTCCACAAGGATATGCATAGTATTTATTTTAAGTGTTGGCTTTGCATTTCTATAGTTTCTTCCATGATGTCAAGTAATAAGGTTTAGTCATGAAGAGGGAAGGTTGTTATGGTTTTCTATATTTGCCATCTAAGTTTCCACACACTCAGTAGTAAGATGAAAAGATGATGTTGGCTTTCCTGTCTTTGAGGCTGAGAGTCCATATGTACTGATGAGTGGTTCATGTGCTTCTTCTAGATGTCTACAGATTGTCTGTTTTAGAAACTTTCTTGGCAATTTACCAATTAAGCTTTGTCTATTGCAGCTTCTGATTTTCTATGAGTTTTCTCAAATAGCTTTCCACCTACATCTAACACAATTTTGGTTCAGTTCTGTGAACTAGATAAAATTATTTTCTTTTTTTTTTAATGTTTATTTATTTTTCACAGAGAGAGAGAGACAGAGCTTGAGCGAGGAAGTGGCATAGAGAGAGGGAGACACAGAATTGGAAGCAGGCTCCAGGCTCTGAGCTGTCAGCACAAAGCCTGATGCAGGGCTCGAACTCACAAAACGCGAGATCATGACCTGAGCTGAATTTGGACGCTCAACCAACTGAGCCACCCAGGTGCCCCAGATTAAATTATTTTCTGCCAATAAACTAAAATTATCATAATTATAATTCAGTAACATAAGGAACAGTATCTAATTCACCAATGATTTGTGTTCTAAATGTTTATGTACTCCAAGAAATCGTAGCTGCATGAAGGAACTGAGGCCTGTGGACATTAACCCACTTGCTAGGATATTGGCTATGAAGTCACACTGCAATACAAAGCCCTTCCTTTTATTCCAATTTTCTTTTTACTCTACCTACTTTTAAGAAGTGCTTTTTTTTCCTAAAGAAAAGATTATTTCTATTCAGTTGGAATCAGACCTTTAGGAATTCTTACCACTGATAACACTGTGATTTCCCCTACTCCCTATAAGAATATACACATTTTTAACTCAGTAGGGAAAAGTCCAACAACAGAAAGGTAAAAGGAGAGAGAGAGAGATGAGCTGGCAGCTGGATGGGAAGGTAGAATCAAGATGGGAGAAGGGCAAGCATATTTATGTGCTAGTGAGAATGATGCAGGAGGGAGGACTAATTGAGAATACAGGAGAGAAGGGAAGAATTTCTAGAGTGAGGTCCTTGAACAGGCAAGAGGGAAGGCAAAGGTGATTAGTCTCAACTAGGAGCATGGGCATGTACATCTGCTAGTGGGAAAGCCACAGTATGTGGCTACAAAAAAATGGGTGGACAAAAGAATACTATGGGAGGAGGTTGTAGGAAGTCTCTTTTGATGCTTCTATCTTTTTGATGAAACAGGAAGTAAGGTCTTCAACTAAGAGTGAGGATGGTGGTAGAGGTGGTAGAGAATTTGAGAGATGAGAGAAAATGAAAACCACCATCTATAAGAGGAGGTGAGTGAACTGATAAAGGAAATGAACTACTATTGCTAGCCAAGGTCAAGGGCCCATCCTCCCCTCTCTGCTGACCATAGCAATAAATACATACCAACAATCACATAATCTAGGAATTCATCATCACATGTTCAATTTAACACTTCATGGTTATATCATCTCTAATTTTTTTGTGTGTTTAGTGTCTCTTAAATCAAAAGAGCTAGCTCCTCCAAGTCATAGATCATGTCATGCATTTCTCTGTGTCCTCCTGGTGCCAACTAATGGAGTGGGACACATAGTAGAAGTTCCATGAATGCTCACTGCATTCAATTAGAACCATAACTGCTCCCTCTCTAGAATCAGAAACTGACCTCATGTGGCAGCACTCACAAGCATGATGCCAACACAAAAAGAGAATGTGGTTCAGAATGGTTGATTTTGAGCTCCCTGGTCTTAGAGCTTGGGGATTTGGACTGGGGGTAATGGTTAGGAGGGTACCAACTGGGATACAAATATCTACACTGGAGAGTTGTATGCTCTGTGGAAACTTCAGACTACAGAGGTGGCTTTGGAAGACTTACTGTGTTCAAGTAACGTCACCAGGAATGCATGACAAAACCTTATCCAGCCCATGGCAAATACAGTAAAACACAGTCAAATCTTTATCTGTGCCATTTAGATAAGTTAACTGTTAATCCATTTGCTTGCTCATTTTTCAAGAACATTTGAATATTTGTTTCAATTTATACAAACTAAATGAGGAAACTTTGATTCAACTCTTAGTACTAAGCTTATTCTGCCAGCTAAAAAGTTTAAGCAACTTGAGATTTTAGTTTTTATTATTGGTCCTTTAACCATGATTATCATAACAGGTAATTTCTTTTAAAGAACTACTTCTAGATTCTTACATTTTTAATCTTATTTCAAATTTAAATTATTTACCATCTCTTAAGTCTAACCTATTTTCTACCTGCATTAAAAAAAAAAGTTACTTTGGGTTCATGTTGTTTAGTTAAAGCCCACAGTTAGTGCCCACAGCACACTTTCCCTTTGTGTTTCTAGGAGGTCTTTTTTCAAAGTGGGTCAGTGACACAATCAATTAACCCAGGTACTGGATAGAAGAATACAGCTAGAAGAATATAGATTGTATTTCTACTTCTTACCATGTTGCCTATTATGCTCAATGACTATCTTATGAATGAAGGAATAAATATACAAATAAGTGTCTGTATGCCTATACAAATGCATACAAGAGGAGAAGGGCATGAACAAGTGATATGGGAGTTTACAGGGATGAATCATCACTTCTAGCCAGTGCAGGGGTGAGGAGGGCGTGGAAGAAATGGCAGGAGGATTAAGGAAGGATAGGTGGAAAACATGCCAGAATTTTCAAGCCAAATGTGCTGAGGTTGAGGTAAGGATGAAAATGACTTTAGTAGGAGCCGAAGGTACAAATGGGGCAACACATGTCTAGAGTATAGTAAGCAGTCTAATTTGGTCTGATGGACAGACGAGTTATGGAACAAGAGGTACTTTTGTTTGCAAAGGTACGTTTAGGCTTATTTGTAAAGGGCTTGGAAGTTGTACTGATTTATATAACTTCAAAATAAAAAGCTGGTGTGATTCAATACATTACCCTCCAGGATAGAGAACATTGTGAGGCAGATATCTACAAAGAATCTAAATACTTCTTTTATTTTTTAATATTTATTTATTCATTTTGAGAGAAAGTGCAGAACCTGAGGAGGGGCAGAGAGAGAGGGAGAGAGAGAATCCCATGCTGGTTCCTTGCTGTCAGCACAAAGCCCAACGTGGGGCTTGAACTCACAAACCACGAGATCATGACCTGAGCCAAAATCAAGAGCTGGATGCTTAACAGACTGAGCCGCCCATGTGTCCCAAGTCTAAATTCTTCTTAAGATGACTCTTTAGAGGTTGCTTAGAATGTCTCCTTTTGGAGGACATTTTGAAATGTAAGCAACACAACAAACAGAAGCCTCTTGTTCTGACAGTGCAGGACACTGAAAGGTCTGATTTTACAAAGTTTGGATACTCAGTGATACAGTCAAGGTGATCTCTATCTGCATTTGCATTCCTTGTCCCTAGAAATTTCCGGCAAAAGTCCGTTTGACAGTAGAAATGAGCATGGCACCATGAGACTAAAGTGAAAAAGAAAGATCTCAGATGGAAAGGTCCTTCAGTATTGCCTTTGCTTGCTCTTTCTTTTCTTTTTCTCTTTCTTCCCACTGCTTTTTACGTGTTTGTTTTGTTTTGCACACGTACACTTACTTAACTGGAACTATGGGATTTAGCATTATAATTCCACACGTATCATATTTCAAGTGTTTCTCTGTCTCAGTTACTAAAATCAGACTTCCTGGGCAAGGAGAAAGCCTCCACTCTGCTCCCAGCAGATGATTGGGACATAATGAACATCTGGAATGTATACTCAGCTTCTTTACATGATTACTGATAAACCCAATCCTATTGCGTTCTTCCAGGACTATAAAAACGTGTTAACATGGTTACATCACACACTTCAGCTGGTTTGTATAAGGCTGATTTTGTCACATGATATTTACTTTAAAAAGTAAATAATAGTCTCATTCAAAGTGATGCTGTAATTCAGGGCACCCATGTCAGCCCAGCCCTGGCATTTCCTGCCCATTTTCTGGACTTAACCAAATTACTTAGCACTGAGATATGTAAATGTATTCTCCAGGCAGCATAATTTAGTAGTTTCAGGAGAATGAAGTTTTCTCCAGTTTGGGATGACCCCAGCTTCAGTGTGAGTAGCTGGTATGCCCTAAATGATGAATTGGATCTTCTAGTCATGTGTTTCAGAAATGACTTACCTTTCACAAAGAAAATCCCTCTTGTGTAGGATAACACAGCCCTGGGTTTGGCATGTTCGGGACATGATTGCCGGTAAAATTTTTCAAAAGGGCTCAGTGAAGATCCTGTGGAATTGTTATTTATAACCTGCAAAAATGCAAATTTATCATCACTGATGCTAAATGCTGACAATTGCTATTGTCTGGTTATTCCTGACTACACTTAGCATTTGTTCTTGGTTCTTCTCTCCCACTGAAAAAAATTCCCTTCATTCCCCAGGAACTTTGGGTTTTATGCCTTGTCTATTTTGTGTTTGGGTCTTAAGAGTTGGTTAGGTTTGGATCACAAGAGTCCCTTGCCCCACTGAGGCTATCCATGGATGCAACACTGGCATATTGTCTGTTGTTTGACAACACATGCTTTATCTGAAAAATCCACAAGTGAGTGGGGAGGAAAAGTTCAGATGTTGGAAAACTTGACCTAGATAGCCGCTTGGGAAAAACAGATGCCCTCACTTAGCAGCCCCAGCCTCTCTTCACACACTGCAAATGCTACAAATGCCTCTGGATGTCTCTTGCTTTCCAAAGTAGTGGAGTGAGTTTAACAACCTTGGCACCTTGCAGAGAAGCTAGCTACTCCAGGATATGGGATTGCTACCTTGATGGGAACCCAAGCAGGGAAGGAGGCTGCCAGTTGGATTGGCAGTGATCTAGCCCCAGCAAGATCCAAATCTGAAGTCACCATCTTCCTTGTGAAGAATCAGAAAAGGAAAGCCAGAGAGCAGTTGATTAAAGGGAACTAGTTCAGCTAGTATTCATTAGCCAGTAAAAGAATGGAAAGAAAGGGGTATGGAAACGAACACAGAGAGTAACTGGGAACGAAAGGCCAAAATACTAATTAGTGAACATACAGTCTGGTCAAAGCAACCTACCTTGAATCGAAGAAAAGTCAGCAAAAAATTAGGAACTGTTCCTAATCTATCCTGAGGTCCATTTGGGAATTGCCAGACAGGAAAAGAAATAGCTTTCTGAGAACCCTCAACCTGTACTAGTTCTAAGGCAGGTTGAGAGGGATTTGCTATGTTATCCATCCCAGGACAACCTGTAGCTGTTTCCCAACCTTAAGAAGTACAGACACCAAAAATTGAGTTTGCCCTAATGTCTAAGAGTCTAATAAGTTGAGCATAAATTACCATCAAGTAGGAAATGTTAAGATCTTAATGTCTCATTGGAACAAGTTCATATAAATCAGAGTAGAATTCAGTAGATAGACGTTTGGCGGTGTGAGTTGCTTTACTGCAGCTGCCCACATGTACATCCCAGAAAATCTACACTCTGTTCTTACTGTAATCAGGAGAGTATAAGCCTCCTGTCTGAGGCAAGCTCTGCCTGAGTTTTTGGCTTGGGCTCTTGTACCTTTTGCTTCTTGAGAGTAATTGTCTATTTATTTGGTTACTTGTTTTGTTTTATTAGACACAACATACTGTAGTGAAAATTCTGTGGGGACTTGTTTTCTTCTCTATGCTTCTGAGGCAGCAGCTCAGGCTGGAAGTAAGCATAATCTTTCTTTGTTAGTTTCTCTTAATATGCTCCAAACCTGGCTGTAACCAGACTCCACCCTAAGAGCTCATCTCTGAGCTCTTCAGGCTGGCTATTTTAGAAATTACTATTACAATTATTCTAAATTCATGTTTAGAATTAATTATCCCTTTACTGAGCAGCAAAGAAAGTAGAATATTGTACAATGGAGGATGGAGGGATTATACAACAAAATACTGAAAGGATCATCCATCTACTAAAGATGTATAAACCATGTCATGTTATATAGTAGACTAGCCTGAATTTGAGTCCTGGCTCTGTAATTTACCAACCATGGGACATTAGGCAAATCATTATGTTCTCCTAGCTCAATTTTCTCTTCATTCATCCAACAAATACTTTTGAGAATCTGATTATGTTCTAAGAAGTGTGCCAGGCACTTTGACATGAAAATGGTAATAGAGTATTTCATTGGGATATGTGAGAATTAAGTGATACAATTAAAGTAATATGAAATAAAGAACTGAATATAATATATACTTAATAATACCAGTAGTTATTGTCATTGTTAATTAACAAATATATACTGAGAGCCTATTAAAAAGCAAGCACTATGCTGGGACTAGGGATATGCTAGTGGACAAAAACAGGTTATGAAGAAGCCATGATGAGCATTATCAAGAGAGGAGGCTACTGGGAAAGGGGGTGTTTTGAATGGGAGGAGAGAGACTTAGATGTGGCCAAGGGACTCTGAGGCAATGTGAAACACATGAACATGGCATTTGAGGAGGATGATTCTAGAAACCAGAATTGGCTAGAATGACATGAGGGAAGACTTGTTAGGAGCCCATGCAATAATCCAGGAATTCATTAATCCAATCTAAAACAATGCTGGGCAAATTGAGAGGAAGAGGCTGAGCTTTTCAGACATCATAAAGGAAGGTGGAAGAATGAGGGTGAGGTTTGATGAGTGAGTGTGTATCCACATCACATAAGTAAGCCAAGACCAAGATAGTAATCACAGAAGTCCAAAAGATTTGCAGAGGTAAACCGAGTTACTAGATACACATCTTCCCAAACACAAATGCATATATGCTCCTATTCAGTCAATACTAAGGACAGATGACATTTTCAATAAAATTTTTGAGACTTTTATTGACTATAAAAGTAATACCTGCTGAATATAAAATAACAATAATAATAATAATTGAGAAATGCAGGAAAGTATTAAGAAGAAAGTTAAAATACCACTTGTCTTCCTGAATCTGAAAAGAGCATCAGCCCCAAAAAGCCAGGCATGGAGTCAGTCTCTGGAGGCAGAAGCATGTGGGAAATTTCTCTCCCATTTTGCAAAAAGGCAAGACATCATCCTACCCAAACACCACCATAGGCCTGAAACTTCTCTCCAGTGATCGAAACAGCTAGTTTTAAAATAAGAGAATGAATACACTTATTATCTAGAGAAACTAAGCACTGATGTTTGAGTGTTATTGTGTGCATACGTTAGAGTTGTGTGAGTGTGTGTGTATGTGTGTTATGTATATTTGTTCCCATTAGTGGTAGGGAAAAAAAACTGTTATTGTTTTTTGTCACCAGTGAGAAGTATCTTCATAAAATATAATGACATGGACAAGGCAAGTGCCCTGTGACTTCCTTTTATCAATAATCAGGGAACAGTGAGTGCAGGAGCCAAAGGTTTAAGAAAAATGTATAGGAAGAAAACTTAGAATTGGGAAGTATAATCCATTAACTTGAGTTTTCTTTTCTGCCGGGAAAAGACAATTATTATTGTTCAATTTTAGTGAGGGAGGACTAGTGAATGTACCTTTGGGGAAGCAGTGGTGTGATATTAATATATATGTCAGCTTGGCTAAGCCACAGTAGCCATATATTTGGTCACATTCTAGGTGTTTTGTGAAGTTAATTTTTTATTTTTGAACTTTTATTATTTTTAAGTTTATTTATGTATTTTGAGAGAGACAGAGAATGTGCAGGAAGGGCAGAGAGAGAAGAAGAGAGAATCCCAAGCAGGCTCCACACTGTCAGTGCAGAGCCAAATGCAGGGCTCGAACCCACCAGCCGTGAGATCATGACCTGAGCCAAAACTGAGAGTTGGACACTCAACTGACTGAGTCACCCAGGCGCCCCTGTGAAGGTAATTTTTAGATGATATTAATATTTAAATCAGTATACTTTGAGTAAAAGCAGATTACCCTCCATAAAGTGGGTAGGCCTCATCCAATTAGGTGAAGGCCTCCACGGAAGAAGAGGGAATTCTACCAGCAGACCACCTTTGGATTCAAACTGCAACTCTTCCCTGAGTCTCCAACCTCCTGGCCTATCCTGCAGATTTTGGACTTGCTAAGCCTTCACATTCATATGTACCAATTCCTTAAAATACATTGAGAGAGACAGAGAGAGAGATCCTATTGGTTCTGTTTCTCTGGAGAACTCTGATCAATACAACTGGGTTTAAATATTTATGTTGAGTTCTGGAAGAAGCTGAGGCCTTTAGCAGGTGTTGTGAAAAATAGCAAAGTGTGTTATAGGCATATCTGAATCCCTGCCTGTAAGGTGTCCATAGCCTCCTTTCACCCCATGCTCTCAAAGAGAACAACAAAACTTCCCTGATTGACCCACATAAAGAGTGGGATGCTCTCATGAACCAGTTTTTATAGCAAATTCAGGTCTCACCAGAAATAAGACCTTTCTGACTTATTGTGCAAAATCTTTATCAAATATAATTATTTCATTTTTCCATTAAAACCTACTTACCAAAGTATACACACAATTTAATCTTTCCAAATGGAAGCTCTGGCAAGACCATTGGGTGACCAATAGATACCTCAGTCTTTCTCACCTAGCACTGCTCAAATTGACCTATGTTATAATGTAACCCAGGTTTGTTCTTGCATATTTACCTTGAGGCACAATGCTATTCCCAGAGGTAATCACAGATTCAGCTACGTACAAATCTTTGTATCATGAGAGAATTAAGACTATTTTCCAGTCTTGTAGCCAAGCAAGGACTACTGATGGTGAAAGAAGACAAAAGGGTTTCCACAGTGCAGAAGTCTGAGAGCATAGCTACAGCCTCATCCCCCCACATCCCCCCAACAATGGGAACCTCTTCATTCGTATATAACTTTGTCCAAGCTGTTCCTTCTGCCCAGAATAGCCTTTACTGTTTTTTTTTTTCATCTTGGAAGTGAACTCATGCCTCAAGACCTATCTCAAATGCTATTCACTCCTTTTTCAACATCTCTAAGCTCTATGAAAGACTGGAATAAAAATGAATGTGAGTTTAAAGGGTATTTACATTATTAAGAAACGTAATCAATACATTTATATGGTAGCATTTTTTACATGCAGGGTCTTTGTTCCATACTTTTTCATTGTGGCTATGAACTTTTTTTCCCCAACACATGGCAGAGTCTACCGCAGTGATTTTCAAACATCAGATATTCAAATATCAATTACACATTTGTTTTTTGGTCATAACTGTTGGCCACCTATATTATCTACTTACTTAATTTTTTTTTCTTAAATTGATTTTTTTATTTTTATTTATTTATTTTTTTTTTTTTAATTTTTTTCAACATTTATTTATTTTTGGGACAGAGAGAGACAGAGCATGAACGGGGGAGGGGCAGAGAGAGAGGGAGACACAGAATAGGAAACAGGCTCCAGGCTCTGAGCCATCAGCCCAGAGCCTGACGCGGGGCTCGAACTCACGGGCCGCGAGATCGTGACCTGGCTGAAGTCGGACGCTTAACCGACTGCGCCACCCAGGCGCCCCTTAAATTGATTTTTTAAAAGTTAGATGCTAAGTTAGATTCTGACAGAATCTGAGATTTAAAATATCTATTTCAAAAACAGCATCAATTGCCCTAAAAAGATCCTTAAAAATAAACTCCATGAAAACAAAATAATACTTTTAAATTCTGGATAAAACCGCTGCACGCAAAGCCTTTGGGCTTAAGGTCCATTTTTGTTTGTTTGTTTGTTTGTTTGTTTGTTTGTTGTAATCAGACAGGAAGATTAGGAAATGTTAGAGAGGCAGCGAAGGCAGGCTGGTACCAAATTGAGATTTTCTCCCTGGTAAACTTAGGGTAGAAAGAATTGACAATAAAACTACACCCACACTTGTGTGACTCTTTAATGCCCTGTCTTTGACCATCAGTGTAAAAGCCCTTATTTTGAACAGTGATGAGCATAGAGCAGACAGGAAGAGTGGATTTGAGATCCACTTACAAGCACCTAAATTTGTTTCATTAAACAAGTAAGTCACTTTTCTATCCATCGATGCCCCCCCCTTCATTTTTCTTATTCACCCGCAAGAGAATTTATTATAGTTTTCACATGAAATAGTTTACCTTTATCATCACTTATTTTCCGGACTTTCATTAAATCAACAAAATGTTTTGAACCCATACCAGGAGCTCAGCATTGGGACTGCAGTCACGGGAAAGACATGTGTGCCCTCGCTAAGTTTATCATCTTTCTCTCCCCTTAGCTCTCTTCCCCTTTTTAAAACTACAGCGAATCAAAGACCCAGCTTATTTATTTTAAAAAGATGAAAAGATTAAAGATTAGTGCAGCTTAAAGTCTATTTGAATCCGGAGATTTTCAAAACGCCCCACTCCTCCCAGACTCCACACATTAACCACGAAGATTGCCCTGGCACTTTTCCTGCAGGCCACTAGGCGGCGCGCACATTTTTCGATTCCAAAAGAAAGTGCGTATGTGGGTACTTCCGCTGAAGTTTGGAATTGGTGTCTCCTTTCCCCACTTTCTATTTAACTTGGGGCAATTGTGGAGCCCTCGGGTTCTCTCACTGCACCAAGACATCCCCGCCCCATGCAGTGACTCCTTGTCTGCCATTACGAAGAATTCTTTTGCTCCCCAAACCACAACAGTTTTGCTTCTGACTGTTTTCAGCATTTGCCCTTTTGACATTTTAGAAGAAATGGGATCCAAGTTTGATGTTGAAAAGAAAGCACTGATTTATTTAGTGAGAAGATCTCTTCTCGCTATTACCGTTTTCCCTAGCTGTGGGGAAAATGCTCCTCTAAGGATTTAAAGCAGTTCATTTGAGCTAAATATCGTCCTAAAGAATAACAGAGCTCCTTCTGAGCAGATCTTTCGGAGCTGACATTGGTGCCCTCGTTCAGCAGTATGTTGTATTTTTGAGGTCCAGCCTTCTTCTCTGAGTTTTACATTCTGAACTGACAAACGTTTGATTTCAAACATTGCAGAATACGCTTCCAGACTAACCGTCCCAATAAATCATGGTCTAAGACATACATCCAAGAGTTCCTACCTTCTTTGCCTGGTAGGTGGCCCTAGAACCTTACACCTCACTGTTTCTCTGATCCCAAAGTCCCCTTCCCTCTAAATATCCATCCGGAGCATTTCTTGGGAGTCAGCAAAGCCATTCATGAAATAAATTGTAAATATGCCCTATTGTACATGGAAAGAAATTGCCTTTGGGGTGAGTTCCTCTGCAGTTGACCCGGGGAACGCTGGGAACATGTTTTGAGAAAAAAGAGTGAAGACGGCCTTGCCCACTGCGTTGTGTGAATTTCCATCAGCCTGCTCTTTAAGGAGATGAACAACTTTTTTGTTTGTTTGTTTAAAGAGAGGTGTCAGAAGTCTTCTGAGGCTGCAGCTTTATGCAAATACGCTACTCAAGAAGCCGGCTCTAGGGGAGAGTTATTTATATCCCATAGGCATTACACATGCAAAAGGTGAAACTGTGAATCTCTGAATTTCCAGGAGTGGATGTTCTCATGATGAGCACATCCTTGCAGTTAGCTATTTTGGTGGCACACAGTTCCCATACCTAACTGTCAGATTGTTCCAGACAGGAGACTACATAATCATTCAGTAATTTTAGAATGACCCCGTATGTTTCTCTCCCCATGGGACTTCATGATCTGAACTTTTCCTAGGATCAGATTTACTACCACCTTGGACTGTCTGGTAATAGATACATTTCATTTCTTTTTTTCCTAAACAGGTACAGCCCTCAGTTATTAAAAGGTAATCATGTGGCACATTTATTGCCCTTTCACTTCCATATTGACTCGTGGAATTAGCAAAGAAATTCCATTTCTCTAGGAATTATTGCCCCGCTCCATTGCTGGCTCACCCTACCCAGAAATACAGACCATTCTCCACATCGAAGTATACAATAATCACTTCAGGAAATTGCTTTCCCTATTGGAAACTGAGAGCTCACATCGGAATGTTTCCACAGCACAGCTGATGATAATTACGACTCACTGAAATTTCAGTTTTCTTTGATTGTGACATAAAAACTGGGACATAAATTAAAACCCAATTATCCTTTAAGGGTAATTGGGGTTATAAAACCAAGAGACTGTGAGTCAGTGTGTCGATATCGCAGGAGCACAGCGTCTGACGGAACAATATGTGTCCTGTGTCCCAAACAGCCTTTCACACGAAATGGTTGGGGATAAGGTGATCTGTGCACAATGCATATGCCGAGAGAGTACATCAGACTGGGTTACGGCCTTGGAGAAATGCAGTGAGCCTCTAGGACATCTTGGAAAGATTAAAATGTGCTAACACTGCAGTTGGAACGTCCTGGCCTTCACCTGTGAAGGTGTCCAGTGGTGGAGCAAGGCACTCAGCACCGAGACTCCAGCCAAGACCTGACTGCACGCTTGGAAAATGCAGTTCTTTCTACCTGGGAAATAGGTACAGCTGTTTGGCTCAATACAATCTATATCATCAATGTCCACGAAAGGGTGGGCTTTGTTTTTTACAAAGGGCATGATCCACAAAGGCTGCAGAAAGGATTTTTGGTAAATCATGTCATAAATTAAGTGCACAGAGGGGAGCTCATTAAAGGAAGACCTGAGTTATTCTTTAGGACAGGAATTGCCCACACACCTGCAGCTGCCTACCAGGCCACCTCCCGCTGATGTGTATTTGTATACACTCTTCAGGTCACATCAAATCCACCGAAACTTCCCAACATTGTACCCCAAACCCTCTCGTGACACATCCCTCATTCTGGATTTCCAAAGAGTTTCACTTCCCCATCTTTCTAGAGAATTTTTTACTCCCTCTTGGTGTGTACTGTTTGTATTTTTACAAGAGCACATACCCGCCACATGACAGTGACATTTTCCTCTCTGGCTCTGCCACTCAGCTGAAAGCCCCGTGGGGGCCTTGACTGCAATTCATGCAGCTGGGCACACAGTAGACACTCACTAAATGATGCTGAATATAATGCACCATCCAAACAGCATGACTCCAGATTTCCAGTTTTTCTTTCTGGAAGGTAAACATTGCCACGAGTTATTAACTACACAGAAGACTTGACCAAACCCAACCCCCTTGCAAAACCAACCAGGTTTTCCTTTGAGGACACTCACCTCTGCAAACAAATTTCTGGCCACAGGACACCATAAAGGTCCAGACTAGGGTTTGGAGCAGACCTCTGTTTTAGTTGTTGCGTCAGACCCATCGAGGCCCCTGAGAATCACGAGAGAGAAACGCAAGGTCCAGGTTATTTCCACCAACCCTGGGAAACCGTGCCTGGATAGACATCTAGGGAAAGTGTTATGTCTGATCTGGGCTTTTGCAACCTTATTTCATAATCTACTTTCTTATCTACTATCTCACAAAACCAAAGAGCAATTGGTACAAACTGTATTGACAAAAGATCAGAACTTGATTCTCAATGGCAAAGGCAAGTATACATTATAAATAGCAAAACAGCTGGCTTGGACCATGTTGCCGGCCACTCATCCAGTTGAGGGATTTAAATGACATCATAACCCTTGAGAGGGTATTGCTAGCCAGCTGGTGTTATTTAGAATACACAAACATTGGAGAAAGAAAACACACACACACACACACACACAGTCACACACACACACACACACACACACACACACACACACAGGTTCAAGTTATGCAGAAAAACACGAACAATGGAAAAATAGTTTGCCCCTCAGGTGCCCTTCCCCTGGGGGGTTGATAGGAAGCCTAGCGGAGAAAGGAAGAAAAAGATTTTATTTTTTCAATTGGCTTTACAGCTCAGCAAAGTCTTTGCCCTGTTGTGGGCAAAAAGCATGAGACAGTGTCCTAAAGGGAGCCAATTGCAATGCTGCCTGCCCCTTTTCTAGGTTCTAGGAAATGAGATCATTCCCCTTGCTTGGCAACTAGGACAAGGGGTCACCCCAGTGCTATCTTCCAACCTAGTTTACCCTGGTCATTTCAGGGTTAAAATTATAGGGTTTGCTCAAGCTT
Source organism: Prionailurus bengalensis (assembly GCF_016509475.1). Lineage (NCBI taxonomy): Eukaryota > Metazoa > Chordata > Mammalia > Carnivora > Felidae > Prionailurus > Prionailurus bengalensis. The sequence continues at coordinate 122,799,332 of NC_057358.1, read as the reverse complement.
GTTTTTTTCTTCATTTCTGTCTTTTAATTTTGCATTTGCTCTAGAATATAAAAACGTTTGCCCATCCTCCATCGTATGTTCCTTTAATACTGGTAAGGTGTATTAGCAGATGTGTCTCCCTGCCCAGCAGAAAGTTAATCAGAGAACAGATCCTTATTTTCTATGGCAGCATCAGTATTTTAATGTCTGCTAACCCTGTCACTAACACACATTCTTTTAAGGGAAAAAAATGCTTCTGTGCTCTAGTTTTAAAATGCAAAGGTATGATGTTATTTGTCACCATGCCCAAAAAAGTCCTTACTCGATAACTTTGCCAGAAGAGGGAGAGAGAGAGAAGGCAAATGTTCCCCCAGCTGTTTCCTGTCTACAGTGTCTGTGTTTTGTAGATAAATGTGAGGATTTTCTCTAAATCCCTCTTCTGTTTGCTAAATCTCACTGTCACTGCTAAATTCAGAGCAGATAGAGCCTGCGCAATGGAATAAAGTCCTCAAAATTGAAATGTGACATTGCTCTCAACATCTCCCATCTCTCTGGATTTCTTTTTGCCTCATTATTCCTGCTAAGCAATTCATTTCCAGACTTTGCACTTCAGAAGCAATGGGAAAAATCAGCAGTCTTCCAACCCAATTATTTAAGTGCTGCTTTTGTGATTTCTTGAAGGTAAATATTTCTTACTCTTTAAAGTCATTGGGGAATTTTCTTTAAATTGTGTACTGTTTGCTTCTGCCTAGAAATGTTATTCACTTTAGAATTTTCATTGTTTCGGAACTGGGAGTTATTTATAAATTGCTGAATATGCATTTCTGTGGGATCTGAAAAAATAGCTCCGGGAGATGGATGCCTTTGCACAGATATCTGTATGAGTAGAAACTATTGCAAGGTACTTGTGCTAAATCCTCCACTTCTGCAGGGCTTCAGTGGTGTCCTTATAGAAGATTCCTTTAAATCCTGTCTATGGTTAAAGACTGTAGAGCATGGATATGAACTTTTGGATTTTTTTTGCAGGTGCAGATGTTTTATTTTTAAGACCATGTTCGTGTGTCTATGTGTGTGTATGTGTGTGTGTATGTATGTGTGTGTGTGTGTGTGTGTGTGTGTGTGTGTGTGTAACTTGTCAGGACTGGACTTTTTATTACAAGGCACATACGAAGAGTTATCTGTTAGATGATATTAAAGCTTTTAAATATGATCTTTGGAGCTAAGGTCCCAGAACTCTCTGCACTTATGCCCAGAGAGTCAAAGTTAGAGTGAAGTTTAATTTGCTCTTCCGAAAAAGAACTCCTTGACAATTCTTGCTGGCCTCGCATATTCGTATAATTTAAACAAATGCATACTGTATATACGGAGAGGGAAAACTTTCTAGCAACTGCATGTCTAAGTTTTCTCTTTTGAAGAGGACTATCATGGGCGAAGTTTGGACTTAGGGTTTCGTGTTGTAACACTCTGATTTTATACTCGGTGTTGTAAAGTCTCTTTAGGTAAATTTGGCTGCGGTTGTTAATGCCAACTTCTCGTTTCCAATCACTGGCCCTAGTTCAAGTTTCCATTCTCAGCAAAATTATATCCTTCAAGACTTGTGTTTTTCCAATTTGCAAGCACTTTTAAGCCGCTGTCACTGGCTTCTCGATGCAATTGCCTAAGAGCTCAATTCATAAAACGTCCCTGCACTTAGTACAGCATTCATTCGCTGCTTTCAAATACTCCACCACTAGGACTTTTCTTAGTCAAGTAAGTGGCTTAGGAGTTAGGGATACGGCTTTGTCAGGCACCTGATTCTGCTACCCTCAAGATACAAAGCCACATGATGGGTACTTTGCTTTTAAAAGAAATGAAGTCTCTCTATATGTATATGCATGTATGTGTGTGTGTGCATATATATATATGTGTGTGTGTGTGTGTGTGTGTGTGTGTATATCCATATATATATGTGTGTATATATATGTGTGTAGATAGATAGATAGATAGATAGATAGATAGATAAATAGATAGATCACGCGATCTTACAGCTAGGGTTTTTGTCTCCCTACTTAGATATTCATAAAAGAGGTTGTTGAGTGTTATTCTGCATTAATTACAAGTTTAGAAAACTGTCTCCAGATGAACTTTTCAGAAGTAAAGCTAGCAATAAGTTATTGCTTTCCCCCCATTCCTGGAGCAGTAAGTGGTTTGAGGAAGCCGTGTGATCCTTCAAACATAATTCAGTAAGTAAAGGTGTCCTGCCTAGAGGCAGCATTCACAACTTGATTGTACTGAGTCTCAAGATATTTGCAAGTGTTTGAGTCAGAGGGAAGAGGGTAAGGCAGAAGACTGGAGCTTGGGTCACTGTTCAGGGTGGCTACAATAGGCACACAATGGAAATTGGTGCCTTGATTGGGAGGAAAAGATTGACTCAAATCCCAGCTGTGCAATTTGTTCATTGTTTGAATGGACAAAAGGCAGTTTACCCAGGCTAATAGCATACCTGCCTGGGTGTCCAAATGTAACTAGATGCTTTCACAAGCCCCACCCACAAAGCAGCACATGTTTTTAAGTCCTGTTTTCTATTCACATCAGCCTCATAATACCCACCCTGACCTGCTGTAAAAGATCTGGAACAAACAAAAATGGTTACACCTACAGTGAGTATTTTCTTATGACTATTGCCCTGAAATTTTGCTGGGCATTTTCGTTGTAGCCCAGACATCTGGAATCAATTAATATTCCATTTATTTAAGATAAAAAGAAAGGTCTTTTAAATTTTGAAAATGTGAATGATTTTTGAGAAACAGTGTTCTGATGTTTTTCCCCCTTTTTTTTTCTCTCCTTCTCTTTCTGGTTCTTCTTTCCTTTCTCTCTGTATCTTTCCTTTCTGTTTCTTTTGTGTTTGGCAAAATAAAAGACCAAGAAAAGGATGAACATATGGGGCCACTTGTTTCAAACTTTTAACTCCTAAGCGAGTTTGTTATTGTTTTCTTTTAGGGGAACATGATGTGATAAAATTCTCTGGTTCTCTGTGGGTGTACTGGACTGTTCTCTGAACTAAAGGAAAATGCAGTAGAGGTTCTATCCTGTCCTAGAGATAAAAGTGCTGATATTTATCTAACAATATAACTCAGCAAAAAAGAAAAGGAAAAAGAAAAATCTATATAAAATCAATCTCAAATTCTTAAATGTTAGTGATCTATAGGTATTGTTGGGCTTATATGTGTGATACCAGAAATAACTATGGAAAATACAGTTTTGACATCTCCCAAAGTTCTCAATTCACTAAGGCTATCTCTTTCCCTGGATTTCACGAAAACTAAAGAACTTCAAGGCATCTACAGTTGCAGGTGTTTGGCCCTCGGCATTACTATAAACTCAACAAAGAAGGGAGAGATGGAGAAGTGAGACAGGTAGACTAGCATACATCTAAAACTGGCCCATTGCCAGAGTGTGGGGTATGTTCTGTAAGATCAGTTTGGAGTTTGCTCTTTTGAAAAAGGCAGTGAAGTCTAGTTGGGTTGGAATTGTTGAGATTTCCACTGGAAGTATTGAAGGGGAAAGCCCCCACCAATTATTTTATAACTAAGACCAATGCAGATTGGCTGATGACCTGTGCCCAGCAGTCCTGGTGGCTGTGGCTATGTGGTGGCAGAGGGCTTCCAGGCAGAGATCCTCCTGAGAAAATGGAAGAGATGTTCGGTTGGGTGTTTACCTTCTCTTCTATTTTACGGTCATTATTTATGACGATCTGCAAACAGAGGGCACTTTTCATCTTAAACTGTTTTACAAGCATTAGCTAAATATTTATGTTGTGTTAACAAGAGTCAGGGGTTTAAGGTTTTTTCCCAATTTCTGAGCTGAAGGTCTGGCCACAAAAATGGAAATCTTAATTAGAATGATGGAGTAAAGTCTGCCACTGATGTAGAGAGCCATTAAGTTGAGAGTTCATGGAGGGCAAGGAGGACAAATGATGGAGTCTGTTCCTCCAAAAGGGATGGGGTTGAATGGACCGGCCTCTACTGTGAGGTTCAGAAAAGCCTCTTTTTATAATGATCACTTCCAGCGTAACTCCATGACCCTTTTGACAGGGTCCCTCGCTTACATCCTGTCAGTGACTCATCCAAGGCCACTGAAAGTAAATGCATCTGAAAGAGGTAAAGCTACTTGCCTTGGGAGTCTTCCTGGAAGAAACCACATCTTTGTGCCACAAGTAGCAATGTGGGAAAGTTAGTGATCAGTACTACTCTGAGAGTGGATGGAGCCTTGAGCCACAGCAATCTTGCTTTAGGCAAGGCTGCCATTTGGCTTCTATTATTGGCTAAATAAGTCAACCAGGGGTCCCTTGGTATATTTTGCTGTAAAATGGATACAGTGACACATAAGTCCCTCTGAGACATGAAGTCACAATTCCTGTGACAAAAAAAAAAAAAAGAAGTCTTTTGCAGGTTTTGAGCTTAATGCCCTGTTCTTGGAAGGCAATATCTACATAAACGTTGATTTGATAGTGCACTTGACACAGAGGGCATTAGAATACAGAAGGTGAAGGGTCTACTTAGCATGAGCCAATTTCATTCCTAAATCCTCATATTTCTCCAGTTTCTGTTCATATTTTCACTTCCACTTGTGGTTGTGTTAACTACTGATATTCCCTAGGTAAAAAGTTTCTCTCTTTGTGCTTCTCTCTGTCTCTGTTTCTCTCTTTCTCTCTCTCATTAAGTGAAAATTAAAAAAAAAAAAACCACCCCTATAACTACATACAGTATTTTCACAAGTCCTTTTTTATCCACAGTAAATTCTTTTTAATAAGTAGCTGGGGAATGCTGTTCTAGTTAACTTAATATTCTGGTCCATAACGAATGCATATGTCATCTTTGAATGGCCAATCTTTAGAGAATTTAAATTAATAAAACGTATTTGGCCCCAAATCTGGACTGAGCATAGTTTAACCTTTGAAAATTCAGAAGGTTTACCAGGATCTCTGAGTGGTGTGGGATTCTACTGCAATAATAGCATTTTTCATTTACATAGTAAATGTTTCTAGATGTTTTATCTCATTGAATTGTAATAGGAATCTGTAAAGAAGGGGTTCGGAAAAAGTCCACGGTGGCAAGGGGATTAAACACAGGTTGTTTGATGCCAAGACATGATCCGTCCACACCACCCTATGGTCTGCCATGCACTCTGATGCACTTTTGTGCAGGGTAGTTCTGACTAATGGCAGTAACAGAATGTGTGTGTGAGGGGAGGGGCAGGGGGGCAATGTACCTTTCCCTCACCCACACTGCCCTTGCAAGGACCAGGGAGGAAACATGACCATTCTTCTGTGTTTTTGGCAGGTAAAGATGCACATCATGTCCCCCTCTCATCTCTTCTATCTGGGCCTGTGCTTGCTCACCTTCACCAGCTCTGCCACAGCTGGACCAGAGACGCTCTGTGGGGCTGAGTTGGTGGACGCTCTTCAGTTCGTGTGTGGAGACAGGGGTTTTTATTTCAGTAAGTAGCCCTCCCTCTCACTGCTCTGTGGATTTACAACCGCAGGGAGTGTGTGAATAACTGAATGACTGCCCGTGGCTGGCAGCTGTCCTCAGCCTCTGAGATTCTTCACCTTAAAGTAAGCCTAGTGTTTCAACGGGGCTGTGGCAGGTTTTGCAGATTTAGGATGGAATTTTCCTTCTTAGCAGTTTGTCTTTTAACTACTTCCTGCTGAGAGCTTTCCCAAATCTATTGTGCTCTACCCTCACTAGTCCTTTCCTTTCAGTGAAAGGATGGGACAAGATGGAGCCTAGAGGATTGCGTTTTTTTGTCTCAAGATCTGTGGGTGCACATATAAACATATGGAAACAAGTGCTAGGTAATTTGGAGTAAAATAGTAAGGGGGACTTGGAGAAAGAATTAAGGGGGCACATCCCAGATGTCTCCACGCAATATGAAATCACCAGGAACAGAAGGTGAACTTCACTCAAAGGCACATTTGCAAATACAAAGACAGTCTCTAAATGCAAACTCAAATGCCATATTAATTTGTCCTCTATGCAAATTGACCTTGATTTTTTTGGTTATTGCCTTCCTTTGACTTAGCTTTTCTCTGGGACTCTCCATCTGGAAAAGGGTTTCTGACAAGTGTGGGGTTACTTATCCCATAAGTAGATCTCAGGTGATTAAAATGTTGACAGTCAATAAAAAATAGACAGCCAACTCAATGTTTCCAAATAATAAACACAAATATAACTCAATGTTGCCTGGGGGAACTGATCACTTAAAGAATCTACCTCAGAGGTACCTATCAAATTGTACATTATAGGACAGTGAAAGATTTAAAGCCAATTGCTCATTCTATATAATTGTTTGGAATTTTAGAGAGTTCCAGGAAACTGATGTTCAGGTCCTCAGTGAGCATGAATCATTCTTAGAGGTTCATTATCACTCGAGTGTAGACAGCTTACCTCAATTGCCCACTAAGCTTTGAATAGCTCCTCTGATGACTCACAGACTTCAAGTCTCTCTCATCTTCTTCCTGGGGAAGGTGGTGTGTGCTTGTGTGTGTGTGTGTGTGTGTGTGTGTGTGTGTGTGTGTGTGAGAGAGAGAGAGAGAGAGAGAGAGAGAGACTAGGGGAAGGGTCCTGAATATAGCAGTCTGTGATGAGTCGGGGAGATGGGAAAGGAGAGGCTGGTGGAGGACTGATGGGTACTCATCACAGATTTGGCAACAAATAGTCTTTAAACAACTACAAACAGAGAATGAGAAGTGCTTTCTATACTTGAATGAGTAAATTCCCCCTCTCTGTTCCCAGCTAATGCTTCAATAGAGTGAATTCAGGTATTTTTCTCCCAACAAAGCAATTCTATCTGGTTCTCTGTTGTAGTGCAGATGAATGAGTTCATTGGGTGGGTACTTTTAAAATAGCAGACCTGTTTTACCTTTGAAATATCCAGTGAAAGGCAAATGTGTTACATCAACATCACCCAATGGTGGGTTGTCATTACTCTTTATTTTGCTGCTACTGATCCACATATAAAAAATGAATAAGTAATTCCACTTATTATGCTCAAGAGATTTTCCCCCTTGATAATCCATTTGCAAAATTTCCTTTGATCCAAGGATCAAGGTGATTGCCAAGCCCACAATTGTCTTCTGTTATGTGCCAAGCTGAATTGTCTTGTTTGACATGATGTGCTCCAGGATTTCCATGCACAGTGCATGGAAACTGGATCATTCTGTGCCTCTGATATTTGAATTAGATGATGAAAAATGGGAACAGAAATAATGATTTGGTCCCACATAATCATATAATACCGATACATGTGCATACAGACAGTTAAGAGTATGGGACAACTAAGATGGAAACCAATTTCAAGCCACTGAAAAGGTTCTTTTATTGTTACTACAATGATCAAATTTTAGCAGATGTTTTTAAACTCCATTTTAATAACTTGAAAGGGAAAGTTTATATATAGGCACTCTTAATGTTTGAAGTATAACTTTGGATAGAAAGTGGTTTCATAAATTGTGATTATTGTCAGCATTGCCATTGAGACTCTATGTTTCATAAATTCTGCCTAATAGAATTCTATGACTTATATAAATTTTTTGTCTGACGCAGAACCTCATGAACAAAAGTATTCTTGTTAACTTTGTAGTCAACTGGACAATCTCTTTTGCCAAAGAGAAGTTAGCTTTAATTCAAAACATTGATGGAGCATGTGCTGTATGTGAGATACTGTACTAGGCATGAATAAGATGCCTAGAAATGAATGAGAGATTGACTTTGCTTTCAAGAAACTCATAGTCTGATCAGGATGTTTCAAAACTGCATGTAACTATTATCAAATGTCATATGAGAAACACAATCATAGAAGAATAGATTATAGTCCTTTATGCTTTTCCTGAAGATTTTGTCCCATTTGAAATCACCTAGCCATGATCTACCCCCTCAATGGGCTTCTTGATGCCAAAGACTATCTTTATTTACCATTGAATCCTAGTAGCTAGCCCTATGCCTGGCTGATATAGTAAAGGCTCGTATTTGATTATTGAACTGACAAGCTTGAATTGAATTTAATTGAATCCAATTGAATGGAATGGAATTACTTATTTGGGATCTCAGTCTTCAGAACCTTAAAGAATTAGGTTTGTCAAGTACTTTGGACAATTTATACTTCCTATATATCTATCTATTGGATAAAACTATTTTTCTTTTATTCAACTGAATACAGTATACTAACAATGTCTTAGAGACTGCATTTTGGTCATCCCCAAGCTACACTGATTGTCTGGTTTGTGTCTAAGCCAATTATTCTAATAGGCATTAACTGTTGTCAACAAATTTTATTGAGTTTCCTTTTTGTCCGCTGAGATTTAGTGTGTGTAGAAGTCAGCTTTAAGCATTTACAGTCTTTGAGATACTTTTTAGAGGAAATCAGTCTTCCCCACCTCTATCCCCTGTCAATTGACTCTTATCATTGTTTTTATCCTTATTTTCAAAGTTTTACTGTGGCTGTGCTTTTTATTTTAAGCTGTGTCAAATCCATTTTGAAAGTATAGTTTTGTTGTTCTTGTTATTTTTTAATAGTGGAAGGCAGTTTCTGATCTTAGTTTGAAATTCAAACATTAAAAGAAAATTGCCTCCATATTTATCTTTTTGCTTGGCCCGAATGTTTAACAAGGGGAATTTTCTCAACCTATTAGAAAAGAACAGTTCTGAATATAAAAAAAGTTTTTAATGTTGACTTTGTATTGACTGACCCAGTGTGTGAATGAGCTCATCTTTGTCTACAAGCACAAGTTCCACTACAGCACAGTGGAAGCATCCTTCTAGATTATCTGTTTTGTGAATATTTTCCCAGCATAAGTGGAACAGTTCCTCTATAATTAATGCAGCTTCCCCAGACATTTTATGAAATGAAAGTTCCAATGAACAGCTAATTACTAATTCTTCCCTATGTATCATAGTAAGAGAAGGTATCAGCCAGTCTTGTGCTCTCACCGTCCTATGAGGGAAATGGTAGCATAATGAAGTGACACATTGGGAAAGAGCTAGCTATTATCTTGCCAGATTGATGGAGCCCTCATAGAGGAGGGCTTGTTATAACCTCATTTTGCATGAAACATAGCAAGAGGAAAAGAGCTTCAACTGAAATAGAAGTTAAGCTTGCCATAGATATAATTTTTTGACAGTCATGGTGATTAACCATTTTAACGTGTACTTTAGGGGCTCGTGGAATTTCTCTCTTTGGAGATACTTTAAAAATTGACAGACAACCAACCATCTTGGATGGTTTCAATTAAGAGCAACCAAAAGAAAGCAAGTTTCGGGGGTCCTTTTTAGTTTTAAGAGTCTATAAACAGTCCCTTAAATAAACTGTATATGCTTTACCTCGGCGGTCTGGGAAAAAGGAGAAGTAAATCAATTAGAAAAAAAAGTTGGATACCCTTTCAGCTATTCCAGATTTATGGCTTTTGTAAAACATACTTCCAATGCATAGTTATTAAGAACGGGTCTGAATAAACTAAAGGCATTCTTCATGTATTAAAACATACTGCTTGAAGTGAAACTTTGCAATGAATTTCATTGTTATTGATTGCAACAACCTTCCTAGATCTAGGTATTATTATTAACTCAGGCTTCTTTGATTTGAAATATAGTGCTCAGAAAACTGCTCCCAGACCTGTCATTCATTAGCTGTATGACTTTGGCAGGCATTTAAACTTCCTGGGTCAAAATGTCCTTGTCTATAAAACAAGGGGATTTTGTTAAAGCAAATGACTTCTTCTAACTTTAATGGACTCATAGACCAGATTGTAATTATCAAGGATTGGGTGCTATTCAAGAAAGAAGAACCTTGGATTTAAGTAGTGGCCAAAGTACATTTAGTGTCCTTTATCTTCTCTACAGAGTTTCTGTTTGCCCCTAAAGATAGGCGATTCCACCTACTTAATGAAAGAGTAGCCAGCTTCTTTGTTTTGTTTTGTTTTGTTTTGTTTTGTTTTGTTTTGTTTTGTTTTAAAGTGAGCTTCAACCCCTCAGGGATAGAATAAAAGTTCAGACATGACCAAATACATGAGGGTCATCTGGCCAAAGGAGCACACACCTCATGAAAGCAGATAGCTATTTTTCTTTGCAAGGAAGGACTAGCTCACAGGTCTCATCTTTACATATTCTTACTCTCTTGAATGTGAGAACAAGTGAGTAGGTCAGTTTTAAGTTGCACTTGATTACATTTGAGGGGACAAGAAGAATCTATAGGCTTCTAAACCTTGACCAGCCACCTTTTGCCACCTATTGATACTGTCTTTCCAACTAAAGAAGGAAGAGTATAGTTTGGGGCATTCAAAGATACATACTATTAGCATTGCTTTGAATGGGGCTGGGTTTGGGCTACACCATTTGTATTCCTTGTTTTGGTACCCCTTGGACTGCCAGTCATGCATTTGTATGACAGCTGGTCAAAGTTAAGGGTACAGTCACTGGCTGTGGAAAAGCTTTTCAAAGAGAAAAGCTTTGAAATTAATTGGCACATGTGGGGTTTGACCTATGGCCCTGGCCTCATTAGCACCACTAAGCTAATAAGTCACAGGTATTCTTAAAGAAAAGCAAAGAGTTTTTACATTGACCTGAAGTGCTTGCTACTACTCTAAATATGCCCAAGAGGACCAGTCTATGCAACCAAAGGACCACTTAAAAAGTGATAGTATCTATGCAAAATAAGAAACTAATTTGCATTTTTCTGACATTTTTAATGTTCTTTGGGTTTATCTTCCTGATGGAGAATTATGGGAAGCAGAAAAGTGAAGGGTTCGAGACTAAGATCCTGGTCTCTATTGACAAAAATTTAGAGTTTGAATTCTAATTTACTTGGTGTGTGGCCCTGAGCAAGCTACTTAACATCTGTTCCTCAATTTCCTCATCTGTAAAATGGGGGCCTACCTCATAGAAGTGGTGTTAGGATTAAATGAGTTAATGTATTAGAACATATTGACTTAGAATACTGCCTGGCACATAGTAAGCACATCCATATGTTAGCAATTATATTTATTTATTCTTTTCTGGGATCTGTTGCAGAGTCTATTGCAAAGGTTGAGGAATCTGCACAGCCCAATAAGTTATACACTCATTTTCTCTCCTTAGGGACAACTGATAACACCTGTTATTAGTAATAATTGGTATATAGCAGTATCAGTAACAAGAAGAATGTCTTGTGTTTGAATAGTACGTTTACTTTTTCAAAATCCAGTTGCATGAGTTTTCTCACTTTGTTTGGTTTTACCCCTGGAATGCAAGAATTATGGATTCACTGAATAAATGAGAAACATAAGACACTGAGACTTTGTGACTTACCTCACTGGCTGGATCCAGAACCAAAGCTAAGGTCTCTTGTCTCCAAGAAGCATATTCATTTGGCCATTTACATTGTTTAGAGGCCCAACGTGTGATAGCATAGGGAGATGCTTCCAAAAATCCCAGTCCTCTTCCGAGAGATAAGGAGCAGAAACCCCTGGGTAACCGAATTGATTCTGAAAACTTCTTTGAAAGGAGGCATGAGGGAGATATTCATGTGATAACCCTACAGTTTCTCTTGTAGGAAAAATTAGGAAATACTAGTAGAATTTCCTCAGGGTGCACAACAAAATCTTTGATTGGAGGCTACTGCTGTTCAAGAGCCTTCAGAGACTGGACCCCATTCAGACAGAACACTGCAGCTCACCTGTGAGCACCAGGATATGTAGTATGATCGGGGGGGGGGGGGGGGGGACATCTCCTCTGGCCAACTTCAAGTTCTCTTCATTCTCTTCCAGCAAACTTCAGGTGCCTCATTTCTTGCAGCTGTTAGTTCTGTTGCTTTTTCTCAAAGACTGGTTGAAGAAGGGCTGTTTATTTGGACCAGAAATCTTTCTCTGGGAATTATGAGAGAGATGTGGTAAAGGAGAGGTGGTCACAAGGTTCCATAATCCAGATAGTGTGCCAGGCAGGAAGAGGCTTCTCCAATTTGGCCATGGAAGGAGTTACGAGAGCAGGCTTGGGTTTGGATGAAAGGCTTCCACCTGTGCAGGTATCACTCAACCAGCTTTTTGAAGACCATTGGTTTTGGATGTCTCGTATCTTAAGTGGCTGGTAGGTTAGGCATTTTAGATCTAGAAGAGAGTTTTGGCATTCTTCAAATTCCCTGGGCCTCCATATACCTTGTCCAGACATCATGTTCCATGCCAGCATTCTTCAGGGCCTCTGTTAAGAGATGACTATCCCTCTAGCAACCTTCCTTCCCATTTCACAGCCTGCAACAAAGAATCTGACACACTGAAAACAGGCACAAGATCTCTCTCAAGTACATTTTTCATTGTTCTCAATAATGGACTACAAAGCCTTTGCTCTTTTATGCAGCCAGACGTCTTTGACAACCATGGTGGCAAAAAATCGTTTTTGCACTGAGCTGCTGCTCTGGCAAAGTTCCATCCTACACCTCTCTGTGAAACATCAGCAAGCTCTTACATCACAAAGAATTACTTTTGGTTGCCTGGAAAGTTCAAATCCTCAGGCCTTATTAGCTGTTAGACTAAGAAGATGACAACACAGCATTTTGTTTGTCTTTATCTACATGTGAGATCATGTTTAAAACAGCAAAGAGCTGTTATTTGACGTGCAATTCCTGAACCGTAGTAAGTTGTATGCCTATTTAATGCATTGTTTAGTCTCACATTGGCTAAAGCCACTTAAAGAAGCACTTGGCAAGCTCTGGCTTTTCATTCTTGGCATAGCTGCCCCTCTTACTTTTTCACTGAACCTTAAATACCAAGAAAAACCCTTCACTTACTTTATATCTGGCATATTGCTTTATGCAGTTGGCCAGAACTTTTGCATGTGGCCCTCTGCATTTGTCCTAAGGTAATTAATGGCTTTGCAATATTTGATCAGCAGCAGTACGGATACAAAGAGAAATTGTGCAACCAGTAGAGACCACACAGTCTTTTAAATTAAAACCTTTTGCATTTAATGCTCAGGCATACTACAGGATAATGGTTTCCATGCCAAAAAAAGGGGGGGGGGGCATGGGGACGCCCCTGGGAAGACATGCAAAAAACTGATTATTGATTAAGCATACATCTCTCTAATATCTCCCTCTTAAAACTACCTGATTGCTCAAAGGAAGTAAAATTAAAGACTGCTACAAGCTTGGAAAGCCTTGAAAAATAGTCAAACATCAAGAATGAAATTCAGAGAGGGGCGCCTGGGTGGCTTAGTCAGTTGAGTGTCCGACTTCGGCTCAGGTCATGATCTTGTAGTTCATGAGTTCCAGCCCCACATCAGTCTCTGTGCTGACAGCTCAGAGCCTGGAGCCTGCCTTGGATTTTCTTTCTCTCTCTCTCTCTCTCTCTCTCTCTCTCTCTCTCTCTCTCAAAAATGAATAAATATTTTAAAAAGAGATTTAAACTCAGAGAGAAGTGATGTGTCCAAGGTCACACTGCTAATTAGTGACAGAAATAGAAAAAGATACTGTTGATTCTGTTTTCTGATTCTAATGCAGTGTTTGGCCTTTAGAAGCAATGAACCATGCCTATATCAAAATTACCTGGTAAATTAAAATGGCCAGGAGGGGCCTCCAATCAAGCTCACCCAAATGAATGTAGATCTTGGTGGCTCTCATTCCAACAAACTCACCTGAAAGTTAACACTTTTGTTCCCTTGCTGTAGAAATTTTCACAAACTAAAATAATTCCCTGCCTGTTTCTTATACATTACACAAAACCTGCAGATGCTTTGGGCATTCCACTCCACTTAAGGTCATAATTTAGACTATTATTGTATATTATATTATTCTGACTCTTTGGTCACTCTCTCCAATGTCAACTTGGGTAGAACTGCTTTGGAATGACTTAGCAAAGCTGTGCTCCTGGAAAATCTGAAACAGTCTGACGAGTTGTTGGATCAGCTTTTTTTTCTGGAGATTTCTCTGACGGCCCTAGGCCAAAAGAAATTTACACCTGATTTTTTTGCAGACTTCCAAGCAAATACTCTATGAATCTCTTCAGACTTTCTTCTTTCATCTGTGGTCTTTATGAGGTACTAAAAAGGCTGTTGAAGGGGTCTTTTTAAACTTTGAAATTTTGTTAGTCATAGACTCAATTCTGTGAATATTGCTGGGAAGATGGTACTACCTCTGTGCCATTTACCCTGGTGAAATGGTCTTTCATCAGAAGCAAGTGATTAAGAAAGTCCACACTGAGCCAACCCACAAGCAGCCAACTCCTGATAATCTATGAAACTGGGGAAAGGAGCACCAAGAGTTAGAATTCTGGATTAAACTAATTTGAGGACACTGTAGATTTTGGCCTCCTTTCTCGCTGCCCCCTGCCCCAGCTCCTTTGTGAGACCAAGTGGCCTGTTTTTAAATCCTACTTCATTCTCATACTCCCCACTTGCCTCCGTGAGCAGTGCCACTGGCAAGAGAATTTCTCAACCTAAGCACTATTGACATTTTGAGCCAGATATTTTTTTTTGTTGGGGAAGGAGGGCTGCTCTGTGCATTGTGAATGTTTAGCACCACACATGGCTCCTACCTTCTGGATGCCAGTGTCCTTCCTCCCAGTTGTGACAATCAAAATATCTCCAGACATTGCCAGATGTCTCCGGCGGTGGGCCGGGGGGTGAGGGGTAGTGTGGAATCACCCCTAGTTGAGCACTACTGGACTAGAGGTCTCCAGAAGAGAAACAGTTAGAGAGATGAGAAAGCCATTAGTGAAACTAACACAGAAAGTAATTGTCAGTCACTGGTTAATCAGAAGTCTATGTTCCGTTACCCAGAGTAACAATGAGAAGACTCATTGTGGTTTCAAAAGTCTTTCCCTGAAAATAAAAAGCTCTTCCTATAGGCTATCTAGAAGGTATTTGTAGGTGCTCCTTCTTGTCTTATAGCTGTGGAATTCATTTATTTTAGTAATGCAGCAAAGGAAGGCAGAAATGGTGTAAAGCAAAACTTTGTGCTTCGAAGTATGATTATGACCACCTGTAGCAAAAGATAACTAGATAAGCTAGTTATCTTTGACCTCAATATTTATGGCCATTCCCTTCTTAGTCATATAACAAATAAGCTGCCAATGTCCCACAGTTGAAAAGGCCTGGTTCAGATATGGTGGCCATGATTTTTCTCTTCCCTTCTTGTGTCTTTCCTATCTGAATATCATCAGAGGCATTTTATTGCCAAGAAACAGCCCCAGCAGAAAACAGAAAGAGAAGACACTGGAAATCAGAAGTTCCACATTTGGGCCTCACCCAGCTCCCCTACTTAACAGCATTTCTCCCCTTTGGAGCAGTTAGTTAATATCCTTGCGTCTTACATTCCTCATTAGTAAAGTGGGAATTAAAATATTATACCTCAGAGTTCTTTTGAGGCTCAACTATAGAAGGGTTTGGAAAACCTAAGGGGTCATCCAAACATGTTGCTATAATTGATTGAATTAAATGCTTTGCCTTGTCCCTCTATCACCACCACAAATTAGTTTAGTGGTTCAACTTCAATTATTAATGACATTGACCCATTAGTTCAATTGTTCTGCGATAATTATAATCTAGACAAGTTAATTTGGCAGTGTATCACCTCAACCTTATTAATTAGAAAGAAAAGTATGTTGGTATCTTCTGTTCACTTCTATATCACTTTACATTTAGACCACCCAAGAGTTAATTAATGTATTTTCAGAATGCTCACCCAGTATTACTGTTATGTCCTCATTGCAGGGAACAGGAAAGAGACAGAGCCTATCACTTTACCACGCTAAGCTTGCTTAAAAAGTCTGTCTCCACAAGGTGGTTTTGTAGGCACTGAGGTATCACATGTAGGCAAGAGATTTCCATTCTCCCAAGTCAGCTATTGGTTATTTCTGCTTAGCCTCAAAATGCGGTGTTCAGCAGAGGGAATGTACTCGCTAATCAGAAAAGTATCTTTGCACTCTCAGGTTGCCCATTGTAACAGCTTCCTTATCATAGCCTGACTTAGGGGAATTGAATTTTTTTGTTTGAGCATGGCTTTGATGAAATCAGAATTGTGAGTTTTATCACCATGCAGTCCAGGGACCAACTGGCACGTGTTTCTTCTATCCCAGAGGCTTCAAATCCAACAGCTCTCAGATACATAATATTTGACTTAGCAAAGACACTTATGAACCTCACAATCAAGTACTGGTTACCACTGTTGTGATTTTTCATTCTATTTTGAGCTCTTTTAGAAAAACAAAGTTTTACTTTTTTTTCTGTCCTCCACACCATCCAATATTGGGCAGTTAAAACTCCTTGACTTGATGTTAACAAAGTCATTCCAACAACTATTTCCTTCTACCAGTCCCCAGAATATACCCCCATCTGCTGCTGCCACCATTAAGGATCTGAGATTTAAGATATAGAATTAAAAATCTATTTGAGGTATCATCTCTTAGGACACATTCACTATTGCCCCAGTAAAAATTTCTCCTTGCTCAACAGTAGGCTAATTCTAGTCAACAGAGAGTTTTCGAGGTCTACAATAGGAGCCTTCACAAAAAGATTCTACCTGTGGAAATGGCTTTGAAAACAGACCTCTATTTAGTTCCTCTCTATTTCATCTGAGGTATCCATACTAAAAGGAGCGATGGTAGCCACGGGCAGGCAGGTAACAAAAGGTAAATCCCTGGCAAATAAGCCCCCAAGGTAGGTAAAACAGCTGGAGTACCAGCCCTCAGAGAACTCTACAAGTAGTTTTTATTTGCCAAAGTATAAATGAAGAATCGGAGAGCTAGAAAGAACTGCAGAGAGCAATCTGGTCCAGTGCACTCACTTCCCAGATGAAATGAGATCCAGAAGAAAACAATGTGCATCAGGTCACAAAGTACACTGGTGGGAAGGCTGGGACTGCATGCAATTCAGTCACCTTGCTCAGTCTAGGGGTTTTTTTACACAGGAAGATGCTTTGAACTTAACCTTGAAAAACCCACATGAAGGTAGCATTAACAACTCAGAACTGCTATGTCATTCTTCTGTTGTAACGCATTAGAATAGTATTTGAAAATCTGAGCCCTTAACCAGCAAGAAAACATTTTTTCCAACTACTACCACCCTTTGGATAACATCATCAAGTCTCTTTATCTCAATTCTGATCAACCTGACTACAGGACTATGGATCTTCATAGACCCTAGTAGTTTGATGAATTGGAGGCCTAAAAGAAAAAAGTGACGAGCTCATTTCTTTTTAGAGATACTTTTAAAGTCATGTCAGTTGGTTGCCTAGTTTATGCATTTGTATTGCTTGTTAACTCAGAAGCTACCCAAAACAAAAGGCACTGTCAATACATTATTTCTGTCTCCACATTCCTGACTTGCTAGTCTTCCATGAAGGTCTTCCATGAAGAAGCTTAAATTTTCCTACGTATTTTGAGTTTTATGTTTCTTTCCATTAAAGTTTCCAGCCGTTCATAGACATATTTAGTTTGGCAGAAGGTCGTGGTGACTCATGGAATGAAGAAATTTGAAAGCAAAGCTACTGAAAATGGATCTAATTTCTTTTTGGGGTAATTTGGGAGTGAGCGATTGATAATTTGTCTAATTTTTCCTGGTTTCATCAGCTGCCATACTGCCAAATATTTGTTCCATATGGATGCTTTGTTATTACTGAAACATATAACAAATTTCAGCTGCAACTATATCTAATATGGTCAAAGGGCAAGACTATTGTTGGCTCATTTTCTCATTGTTTTTGGCTGGACACCCTCAATCAATGGTTATTGAGTGAAAAAACAGGATCATATTGAAACCATTTTCAGCATGTTCCTTCCTATGGATCCAACCGTTTCACTGTGAGTTTGTCAAGCACGGCAAATGTTCCTTATTAAAGGGAGATTATGTTTTCGGCATAGACGTGACTGCCAGTTAATTGCATTCACCTTATCATTCCACTCTCTCAATTTGGTATAGAGATAGTTTTTGGCTTTCCAAAGATTCCTTCTTTTCTGCTGATTCTTGCCTCCCACTATGGAATAGATATTTGGGGACAGATTCTGAGGAGATCAATGACATACTCACACAATAAGCATCATTTCAGACTTACCTTAAGATAGTCTATGAGCCCTGAGTCATTTGAATCGTAAGACTTATAAAAGGTATTAGTGCCACAAATCTGGCTGGCATTCTGTAGATTACTAGTGCTTTGCATGCAATTGTGGAAATCTCCCTTACCAGAGAAGCCAGACAAGGGTTCAGTAACATTGCATGGAAACACTGGCCTGCATAAGCTAAAGACATGGAAGGACTTCTGGCTGATTCTGAAGTAGGCATTGATCACTTACTGTCTTAAAGTCATTCAGCAGGTAACTGATTTCTTTCAATATATATGATTTCAAATCCCACCCCACAAAAAAACACAAAAGCAATAATAAAAAACAGAGAAGTCTATCTCTTAGAAGAAACCAGATGTTATTGAAGACCATGGAAAGTGATTTGTGGCAAGTAGTCTCTTGTTTATGATAGGAAAATTTGGTTTGACTAACAAATGTTCTAAGGGGCACACATGTCACATAGTAAAAATATAGTTTAGCGTATGAAGACAGATACAGAACCTTGCTACTTATTCAAAGCAACCTGATGGCTTGTTTGAAATGCAGAATCAGGGGCCCTACTCCAGACTAATTAAAACAAAATCTGCACTTGTAACCAGATACCCAGGAGATTTGCATGCACGTTAGGATTCAAAGGGCCCTGGTCTAGGGAATCACAGGAAATAACAGGTACATGTTGATTAGTGACTCATCTCTGAAGAAAGAGAACACCAACTAGTCAGGGCTGAACTTCCACTGAAGTTTTGAAAAATGTTGTTGGGGCCAAACATGCTTGTGATCATTAACAATACATATACTGATTGAACAGTATTAAGTCCCTGATTCCTTAGGTCAATGGAGCCTTTCCTCAGGGGAAGTATAGAACTGCTCCAAGGATAACCCCAAGGCCTGACCTTCTGTGAACTGGAAATTGGAACTCCTAATTGCTGTGGCTGCAATTTCCAAACCCATCACTGGGGCCAGGAACTGAGATCCAGTCCTTAAGATCTTGCCAGCTTCTTTTTCAATAGTTACATTTTATAAGAACAGCCAAGCAAGAGTCCTTAAAAAAAATATTTCTAATTGCATTGAGTGGACAAATGTGTGTTTTACTCATATCAAATTGCTTCCTTTGTCATGCTCAGCCAGGTTCTAATATTATTTCTTATGACTCTGGGTTGATCAGATCCATTAGATTTGTTATCAAGATTTAAAAGAAATGGTTTTGAGCTAAGAAAAGTGGGTTTCTATCTCCTATTGGAAGATGAAGGGTAAACTTTAAAACTACTTTTCAAAGAGGCAGTTGGCTCCCCAGTTGAAAGCCTTCACTAGATCCATTCTGGAACTTGGCAAGCTCCCCAGCCTGAACTTTAATGAAGGTCTAGATATCTAAAGGACATGTTTCTTCAGAAAGATCTTATCCCACAGCAGGGCAGGTAAAAGTGATAGAAGACCAGTTTATAACTTATTTTCCTTGAATGACACTAGAAAAATGGGGGAGAGCTTTGAATTAGGAAGTTAGGGAATCTTGGATTTACTCATAGGTTTATCACTAAATAACTTGGTAAATTTGGTGAATAGTCCCATGAGTCTCAAAACCTGTTTCTATTGGAACAATACTATTAAGATAAACCATGACATTCCACTACTGAAATGGGATCACTGTGATCTCTTTTCACAGTTTTCTGGGGGGGGAGCCGGCGAGGTGGGGGGGAGGCAGGAATAAGTCATAGACATAGTTTTCACATTTTTTTTCATATTCATTTTCCTTAAACTTTAAATAACTGTCACCTCTTGATTGCGTTCAATTCTAGGATTGGTGGTATTGGACTTACCTAACAATTATATATTTTATTTGTTCAGACTTAATCCACAGCATTTTAATGCAATAACCCTTACTTCTTAGCACTATACCCATTGAAAGAATGTTGATAAGATACTAAGACCTTTTCCAAAACTAATATTTACTATTGTTTCATGGAAATCTCTAAAATCCTTTAAGAAATCCAACTGGATATAAAGCTATTATTGTTTCTTTATTAGCATTCTTCTTTCATTACTTTTATTCAGAGCTTCAGTAAAATGTATAAAAGTAAAATTATGTACTAACCAATTTAATTATAGCATTGACTAAGTATCTGCTCTGTGTTAAGCAATACCCAAGGGAGGATGAAACTATGCCTTGAAAGGGATTTCACACTGGTGCATGAGGACCCATTAAATATCAATCTTAAACCCCAAGCTTGGGTCAGATAGAAATATCTCTCCCCTGTCTTATTCCAGTCTACACCATCCATTGAGTGCCTTCTGGTTAGCAAAACACTAATGATTGAAAGGAATGTAAAGCATACCTACTACCCTCATGGAGTTACTTTAGAGCAGATGTCACAAAATGTGCCCTATTCCAATCCCACCTGAATCTAGTTCAAAACTGTTTTGTTTTCTCCAGCCAATATACTTTCTAAGTTTTGGAATTATAAACACCAAGAGATTTAAAATAAAAACAAAGATTAAAAGCTCCTCTTGAAAAGTTAGGTGATCTAGCATTGCTGGCCAGCATTCCTGAGTAGCAGCTATTGGCTAGAGCTTTTTAGGTGGGATATGTATCCCTCCAGCTCACCACAGGGCCTTACAAGCTTGCTTTATTCATCTATATACCAACCTGGCCTTAGCATACATGGACAAATGCCTTTCCTACCCCAGATATGCAAGATCTCTTAACACAACTTTCTTTTTTATTCAACACAACATTCACTTATTGCCTTTGTACCATCACCCATGCATTAGGCCAGCCACTGCTGATTCATATGAATAAGGCACAAAATTTTTATTTAAGGCACTTCATAGTTCTTCTCAAACATGGAAAAGGTATAGTTGGTTAAATTTAAAAGACAATCAAGTCCTCCTGGTGAAGGAAGAACCCAAATATGAAAAATTCAACATTCAATAATTTAGAGATCATCAAAGGGATATTTCTTCAAGAGTAAGTGGAGTTTTTGGCCAGTGACCTTGTAAAGCAGGAAAGACCAGGTTCCCAGCCAATGCAATGGATGAGTTACGCAATCACTCAGAGTGTTTAGGACAATGGAGACCATCAGACCCAACTCTTCAGACAAAGTGAGTTGTAGCATTGTAGTTTGTTTTGCACCAAGATCCAGAACAGCTGTTACCAATTCACTGGAAGATTACACATGTGTCCTTCCTTCCATTCCCATCACTATTTAGGTCCTCCTCATCACTCACCAAAACTATTGCAACAGCCTCCTCAATGATCATTCTGTGTCCAATATTGCTTGACACCAGCCATCCCACCCATGAAATTAATCTTTCTAAAGCACAGTTCTAATCACTTTATCCCTTTTCTAAACAACTTCAGTGACCATCCATGGCTAAGTAAATTGAATCCAAGCTCCCCAACTTGACAGTAAGGCATTTTATATAAGACCTCTGCCTAACTTTTCAACTGTATTTCCTAACATTTCCCTACAGCATAGCTCACAAACTGGCAGTCTGTAAATTGTATCCAACCTTCAGGAGTATTTTGTTTGGCAAATGCAGTGTTTTTACAAAACTTTGAATTATCTGTCAATATAAATAACTCTGACTTCTACATTGGCACCAAAGTCTTCACCATTCTCTATTGCATTACTGTGGCCCGCTCACTCTTTTACATGATTTTCTTGGCTTTTGTAGGCATTTGAGTTTACAAATGCTCCCTACATATTCTAACATCTAACCTAGATGATTTACTACTACATATATTATTTTCCTGGATTTTCCTCCTATTTTTTCACATGTCACCTCCTCTGAAAAATCTTCTACTAGATGTCAACCTCTTTCCTTTGAATAGCAATAATATTACTCTTACAACTCTTATCATCTATTCTATATTGTGTTTTTTGGTGAGTGTTTGTGCTTTATACCATCTGGTTGGCTGTAAATTCCTTGAAGGTGAGAGCTGTTTTATTAATCTGCTGTAAAATCCCACATACTCCCTTGTATACAACATAGTCAATGTCTGCATGGAATTAAGCTATCCATTTTTCTTTGGCCTTCCAGGCCTATATTAGTTGTGTGTGCCCATAAGAAGGTAGTAACTCATTTGAAATGCAGACATGGCTGAGTCGGAAGGCCTCCATGGACTTTTAAGCATTTTCAAGTAGGGAGTGAGAAATGCTGTATCTAAAGGAAACTACTGAGGGAATTTAGGTAAACAGAACATGATCCTTTTTGTTGGAAGCTGGCTGTGATCTTCAGATTAAATCCTTATTGCATGTCTCACAAGGAGTGTCAGCAAACCCTTTAGTATGCTCAACTTTGTCAGAATTACAGGAGTCAGTCTATTCCTGGGGGCCCAGCTGAAACAGTGAGCTGAGCCAGCGCCAGGTAGAGCACAAATACCCCAGAAGAAAATGAAACAGAAAGAACTCTGCACACTGCATTCAAAAGTGTCCATTTCCAAAGTTACTGAGTGCCCAGAAATGCACTCTCATTCCTGTTTGCCCTGGGAGAAGGGCCATCAATAAGTTGCAAGCTTATGGAGTCAGAATTCAGTGGTTCCAGAAATGGATCCAACTTCATGGATTTTGAATCAGAATAATCAGTTATAAAATATGAACTAAAAAGAAGAAAGACACTCTTCTAAAATATAATTCAATTCAGCCATGTTTTATGGACTAATATGCACCCAGGATAGTGCTAGAAATCAAGAGAAAGCTAAAACAAGAAAGCAAGTAGGGACAACTAACCATATTCTCAAGGTATGACATAAAAGCCTGCCTCAAGTTACCTTTAATCTGGTTGAGAATGTAACCCTTACCCATGTGTAGGAATTATCATCAAAGTAAACTGACAGTATTAAAATAAATAATAAAATAAAAAATGGCATTCTTTTTTTTTATTCCTGCTAGACATGGCAGATGTCAAACATGTTTACTAAATTTCCAAATGAACACTAAGAATTTTCATTCTCCTCTTTCTACATACAGTTTTGTAAAGTTTTCCATGGTTGTTTAAAAGGAAGGTGGACTTTGTCACTTTCATGTACCTTCTGTCTGCCTGGATCCTTAACTAGGTAGAGGTATGGATGTGCTCTGTTGCTTGAAAGAGGCAAGAAATACTGGGTGAACAAGCTGCTTTGACTTTGAGCTGATGGAAAGTTCATGAAAAATTCCCTCCCTTTGTGAAGTTGCCAGACCAATCTTTCCAACTCAAGTTCAGTGATGTATCCAAATCTTACCTGGAGTCATGAGGCTCTCCTCCCATCTGATTTTCTGTATCTCCCAGTCCAAACAGGATCTGACACAGAGAACATGGGCATCATTGGCTCCTTTTCTTTCAGCACAAGGATTCCTCAAAACAGATATTTTTCCAAAATAAACAGAAATTCAACTGTGAGTGTCCAGGTATATTTGAATAATATGTATGTATGTATGTATGTGTGTATGTATACCAAAGGGTCAACGTTAGGTGTCAAAAGAGGCTCTGATTATAAAATAAGGAGACTTGAACACCTGAGGAGACTTGGCTTTGCTAGTTATAAGTTGGGTGCCTTTAGGTAATTGTCTTGTTTATAAAAGGGGTATAGTCAGCCCTGTTCTGACTCCAGAAAGGGGTTTTTGTGAGTTTCAGGTGAGATAATACCCATGGAGGCAGCACAAAGTTTTCAGGGAATCAAGGCCAGCTACAGGTTTCTAGAGATAAACTGAATGAGGTGTTGTTTGAATTGATGGACTGCTAGGTCAGAGTACATTCTAAGTTACAATTGGGTTAGCCAAGATGACATTCAGTCATCTTCCTCCAGAGGTTGAGGACAGCCATCTCTTTTTGGGTCGGATGCGTTTTTTTGGTTGGCATTACAAGGGCAAAGTAGGAGTAGCTATATTATTGGTCAGTGCTTCCCATATTCCACTATCCCATGAGTAGGGATAAGAGGTTAATTAAATATATCTCTCGGGCAACAGAAATGATCAAGGCTGTCCCTGGAACACAGTTGCTTGAAAAAGTAGGCTTTTGTTTCAGGGAAAATCTCCCACAGAGAAACATGGAACACCAAAGAGAACTATAAATAGGACTATCATTTATGTCAATTATAAATAGATTTGTTCCCTTTTGATTAGAAGATTAGTTCTAGCTGAAAGTCTGTAGTTGAACAGAAATGAGGGAAAAACTGACAAAATATTATTACATGCTAACAATTAGATTTGATACCTTTTCCTCCCTGAGGTATTTTCTCTGATTTTCCCTAAATGAAGACATTTGTGTTTAGAATCCAGATTTTAGTCTTTGAAGTACATTTATTCATATTTCATCACCTCCTCAGTATCTCTCCTTACCTTCTAGATTAGAATACACACACACACACACACACACACACACACACACATGCACACCGCTTTTTAAATTGAAAAAAATGGAATAAATTGAATATCTGTGTTAGAAACTCAAAAGAGGTAAAACTCTCCTCAGAGGCTCCTAAGATGGTCTTCATGCCCTATTACAAATGTTTGCCTTTTCATGAAGCAAATTCTATACCAAACTGTGGGTCCTTAGCAAACAAATATTAGCACAATGACCTAAGGGACCAGAGTAAAAGAGCTATAGAGGAAGGGCCATATCCCATAGGCTCTTGCTACTGAGCACTTGTCAGACATGCAGCCATTTTTCTTTCATTCTAGAGGGAGCAATATCCAGAGGGATCCCAACTCTTTAGATCTGGTTAGCCAACTCTTTCTCCTTTGCTCATGTTCATGACTCATCTCTTCCCAGGGCCAGGGAGAAAAGTGGCAGCTTCCCATCCAAGCCGTCTGCTAGGTTCATCCTGGGACGAGGATTTGCGGAGGGAGCAGCAGGGTGCTGCTGTACCAGGCATGATGGAATACAATGGAATGTATGTCTCCTGCCCACTGGGATGAGGGAATGAAAAAACTTACCTGAGTCTAACCTACCTTGCTTCATGGAGACTCTTGATCTCAGCTGCCCCAGACTCAGCATTAAGAAAGAGGCTATAGGTGGGGTAATTGGGAGGAGAGGGCAGATGCAGTGAGCAGGGGCCTTTCTGGGAAATTTGTCCCCACTTTAAATGCCCTATTCTGGTTTCACTGTAGGATATTTTAAAATGAACTTAGCTTGTCAACTGGAAATTCACTGCCTGACCCAAGATTCAAGGGAGATTTCTGGAAAAACACTAATCAGGGATTTGGAAGGGCTGGGCCCCAACACATAAAGAAATATATTGAATATTTTTAAAGATATAAAATTCTTAGAACTGTTGGACAGGTTTCTGCGTGTGACCTCTCTCTTCCAAGTGGCATTGCTCAACAGCCCAGCTCTCATCAGAAGGCTGACATCATGCTGTTGTGCAACTCACAGCCATTGCAATGTCACTTAACTAACTGCATTTGCTGTGCATTCAACTACTGAGAAGTCGAGCTGCTTTAGGTTTTGAGTCAGAAGTTCTGAGCAGGATCAGTGCCATGAAACCTGAGCCCGTGGTTCTTTTAAAAAGTCAAAATACATTTGGATCTTGCAAATGGAGAATGTCAGAGCCAATATTTTCTTCTTTAATCAAAACTCGGGAATGGCACAGTGGGTGGCTCGGGCCATGTCCTCCCTTTTTTTCATTCCCTTCCCCCACACTCTCAGCCAAGAATCTTCAGGCATGAGAGAGATGAATGGAAAGAAGCTGTAGGTCTTGCATGTTCAGTCCTGAACTTCTCTGCCGAGCACTGCATTATGGTGGGCTCTGACACAGTAGGATGTGGAAACATGAGACTGGGTTTATCCATTTGTTCCCAGACTGATAGGTCAACAGAAAATAGGAAAGGCTTCTTTCCACTTGGCCTTGCATTACCAATCAAGTATTTGGGATTCCATCTCCCAAATTTTTGGAAGCTCCCTTTCTGAAAGGGACCTCTCAGTCCAACAGCCTGACTCTACCTCCAGTGCTGGCCACTGACTCTGTTGACTCTTTGATGGGGAAATCTTCTATCCTCATCCCCTTGGATCACTCCTATAGCTCAATCTATGAAATAATTTTCAAAAATGAGGAGATGAGACCCTTCTCCATTCTTAAATAGGCTGGTTGGTCCAGAATATTCTTGGGAGCTTCATGAAGAGTTCTGAGTCTTGTCTTATTCACAAAAGTGGCAATGGCCTTCAGACTGAGTTAAGTGAAACATTACTACGTTCAAAATGACTAGCTTTATCTTGTTCCTTCCGTGTTGCTATCTTCTTTCAGGGAAATCTAGGAACAGCAGAGTTGAATCTGTTCTTCCCCCTGGTACATGCACTCCCCTCTAGGGAAAACCCTGACATTCCGAACACCTCATGAATCACTCCAGAATGTCAGTAGTAGCCTTGGTTAGTGGGAAGTTTCAGAAAGGGAGCTTCCAAAAATTTTCCACAATGCCTGTGAAGTGAAATAAGTATATTCACATTTGTTTAGAAGTCACGTCTGGTGTTTAAGATAGGCTTTGAATAGATGGGATTTTGAAAGATGGAGAAATTCTGAGCAGAGAAAACAACTTAATGGAAAAGCATATAAATGCCAAAATATAGGGCATCTTTGCTGGTGCATAAGCTATCCAGCCAGTTGTTGGGGTAGTATGCTTGTGGAGAGTAGTGCAAAATAAGCCCAAAAGAGATAGGCTGGAGAAACATTTGTATTGAAGAATAATAATAACTAGCACTTTCCCAGCACTTATTATATGCATGGTACTGTTCAAAGCACTGATACAAAAAGCTATAAAGTATGTACTATCAGTGTCCTCACTTTAACGTGAGGCACAGAGAAAGATATAATGTGTATAAAGGCACATAGCTTCTAAGTGGGACAAAACCATGGTTTTAATTCAGGCAGCTGACCACAGCACCCATTGTACCTGGTAGACTTTCAGCATACTGCTCATAGCATGACTTTATTCTTTGCTTTTTCTTCCATCCCCTCTTCCGTAGCTATGAAAATACTGGCTAGCCTCTAAGGGCAAGTTCATATATTCCTTCTTTAATGAGACCTCTTCCACTCTATCAGTAAGAATTTGTCTTTCCCTACTTGAGGTTCCCCTTTATTTGTATCTACAGTAATTTTTATCATCTTACTTATATCACAGTTAAGTACATGCTCATTTACAAACTCCTTCAGGCCAGAATTGTCATCATATGCCCCTTTATATCCTTAGACCCTGAGATAGTACTTTACATGTGGAAAGTGCTCAATTAACATAGCCTGAATTGAATTGAATATCACAGTCCACTGGATGAAGCGTGGAGATATGTCCCCTAATCCCACATACCTCGTTAAGATCATCTTTCCAAATTCAAAACAACAACAACAACAACAACAACAACAACAACAACACTAAGAAATCCTGAGCCCTACAGAGAACTCTTCCATTCCTGAAATCCTACAGCCCATCAAAAACCATTTGGAAAAGCACAATGTGGACAATCCCAGGCCACAGACCAAAAATACCATTCCAGGGTTGGCCCTGCTTGGCTGCAAAAGAATGCTAATTTCAACAGTGCTTTTAAAGGCTAAAGCATGGCCACACGTGGATGAAGTATCTCACAAAAGGCTGTGGGGTTCCAGAATTTCTGAGAAGGTTCCCTTTATCCTAATAAAGTTCTCAGCTTCTCAACCCCCAAATCCCAACTCCCTGCGGGAGACTCAAAAACACCCAATTTAATTAAAACCTCTCTTTTTCACATTGAAGTCACAAGTTTTCACAGGGTGCGACGTGTTGCTAACCCAGCAATTTCCAGACTAGACTGCTCAGCAAGGCAGGTGCTGTTTTCTTTTTACGGCCCATATCCTCAAATTGCTTTGCTGCTTAGATATCACTGAGGGCCAGGTTGCTCGGGCAGATTCCAGTCCAAGCTCTCTCTCTTTCACCCAACTTTTTAACAGCATGGAAGATTTCTTTCTCCCATAGGTGGGGCTATCCGATAGGAAGAGAATGTCTTACCTTTTTTAAAAAGTATCCTTTTAATGTTTGTCATTCGTTACCTCCAATCTCAGGGAGTCAATAACAACAAGTAAGCACAGTGTGATGCCTTTGAAAGGATGTCAGACGAGCATGTGGAATTGCCTACAATTATCTAATTGTCAAGACCAACGCTACACAGATTGAGCGTTATAGATAAGCAAAGTTGAGTGCTGAAAGGTGATGGATAAGTGCACAGTTATTTGCTGAGCATCTATTATACGCCAGGCTCTGTGGCAGGTGTTGGGGATTTAGTGCTGAACCAAACTGACAGGGTTCTTGCCTTAAGCACTTAGAATTTAGCTAGAAAAGTACGGATGGCCAGTGCTAAAGGTAAACAAGGAGTGGTGAGGCCGTTATGCCCTGCAGTTGTCTAGGAGGAGAACTATACAGTACATTCCCCAACCTTTCTTTTCTTCCCAACTGTTGGAATATTTTTAAATCTCCCATTTTCTTCTTAGCTTTTCTTCTTATTGTTGCCTTCTATAGCAGGCGTTGTTGCACACCCACTGTTACAGGCACTGGTTTAGATTCCTTGTGTCAAGGAAGCCTCACTGTTAGCTTCAGTTTGGGCTCTGGATCTTTCATCTTCTTATCCCAGACAATCAAAGGAGCCAGCTTAAATTGTGTGACTAGTTTGCTTCCATCAGGAGTCAGACTCATTGTTCCCCCTCTGTTTTCCTGCAAATATTGGGATATTCCAGGTACACTGGAGTCTGGAGTCTCTCGTCCTGGGAAGGCCCACAGTTCCTGAGACGTTAAGAAAAGGAAACCATAAAATGTCCATGGGCCTATGTATTGATACCTTGGTCTCAAACTTCTAGAAGTGCCAGCTTCCTGGAAATTTTTTACCCACTCTGTGTAAGCAAACAAAGTAGAAAATGATAAGAAACACTGGATAGGTCTCAAATTATTTGTTCAGGAAATATTCAAGTGCTCTGTGCAAGGGAGAGCAATGGTCTCTGGTCCTTGATAAAATCTATGGAAGTCACAGGTTTTGATACAACTTCATTGATGAGTTTAATGCCAATCAAGGAGCCAATTTGTTTACCTAGAAGAATTCTAGGAATATAAAAGAGAGACCTAATGTGGAGAATCATTAATAAAATCATATCAAATTAGATATGAAACTGACTCACTTGATATGACATTAGAATGCATATTTTGACATTGCTATTTTTCTCACCAGTAGCCTTTCTGGTTTTCCAAAATCCTCTTCCTTGTTCTCCTCTGACACTATCACAGACTAACCTGCAATAACAAGATCATCTGAAACTTCATTCAAGTTGAACCTCTGAGATTCTGTATCCCTATATCCCAAATCCCATAATTAATAGAAGTTTAGGAGAAATGATCCAAGACTCTTCTGAAAACCTACCCAAGGTGTTACTGGAGTCTTATTAGAATGACAGGAATGAATCAAAATTAGATGCCTAGATATAAGGATAAAATACTGATAAACAGCATGTAGATCTTGAGAAAATAAAATCAAAAATAGCAGAGAACTTGTTTAAGCGCACCAAAAGAATTCAAAAGAAGAGCCAGTGTGTCCTTTATCTGTATTTGCCAACACAAAGGAAAAATCATAATCTCTAAATGAGATGGTTGAAAACTCTGGCTTTTAAATGGGGGGGGGGGGGCAGTGAAAAGAGATTGAGAATTCCAGAAAAGCAGTGTTTTATCAGGTCTAATTTAGTCCCAGAGCTATTGGGAGTCCATTTGTCTCCAAGTGGAGCATTGCCTGGTGTCTGTGTTTCTGTTCATGCAGAAAGCTGCTGGGGCCATCAGAGCAAGAGAGACTTCACAAAGAAAGTCAGAAAGCAGTGCCAAAAGGCAAACACGGTTCCTGTCACAGCCAAAATAGTTCACTTAGCTCTTTGTGTTGCTCTCTTACTCTGTAATAGAGCAATTTCTATGAGAGTTGTATAAAAATAAGGAGATTTTTAGCTTTAAGCAGCAAATGAGTGAACTGGGCAAGAAAAGCATGAAATTTAGTGAGGGAAAGAGTGATAGGGAAATAATATAAGAGCCCTGGAAAAGAGTGCTTCCTCTTTAGAGAAAATACTATGTGAAAATCCACACTTGTAAAACAGATACACTCTGGATGGATTTTCTCAGTTCAGAACAACTTATCACTTTACTGAATGCTTTTTTAAGACTTCGTCTTGTGACTTCACATTTAATGTGGTTGAGCACTTCCTTTTGCTCTCTCTCACCTTTACCCCTCTCTCTACCTTACATCTACTGGAGAGGTAAAGGAGAACCCATGAGGTGTAATCCCTCGTAGGTCTCCGTGCCTATCCATGTTTGTAATTCACTTCTACCATAGTGACAAGACTCAGAAATATGTCAAGACTTAGAAACCCTTGGTAGTCCAGAGGGTAAGAGTTTCTGTCAAGAATGGAGACAGAGGGACTGTAGAATTATAGGGCTGCAAAAAACCTTCAAACTCAAAATCCCTCTGCTCAGAAAGCAATCTCTTCTTCAACATCCTGACAAAAGGACTCTGCTGAAATCCTCCTCAACCTTATTGTGCCCCTCTTCTGCAAACAGAAAATCCTAGCAATGGGGTGTTATACCAATCCATGAGATGGTCATCTCTCATGGATGGAAGTCACCCCTCAGTGACTCAGCAGGGCTTTCTCTGAACCTTCCTTGTACCTTGTACCTGCTAAGGCACTTAGCCTAATTCTGCTTTGTATTATGGTTATTTATGGGTTATCTCATCCCCTGCTGGGTGATAAACTCCTTGAAAGCTAGGGCTTTGCCTTGCCCAACTATCTGTCATACTCTATAACACTTAGGATAGTGCATCTTAAAAATGGCAGGTAACAAAAAGTTTTGTTTGCTTTTTAAAGTGACTTGTTTTTAAATGGAATTCTATCTTAGTTCTACAGGAAGAGTATCTACATTAGAAATTATTTTGTCACCATAGGTTTAAATTTCCTTAATGTTCTCTTAATATTTAATCCATAGAAAGTATGCTTAACACATAGTAGACAGTGTATAAGTTTGTTGAATGAATTTATGAATGAATAAATCAATGTACAACTGCTCATAGAGGGTGTTCCCCACTTCCCCTGTGAAGTTAAGGCAGTATTAGGAGAATGCTTTACTTATCTGAGCCTCACTCTCCTGTTTCAGTCTAGTATTGCTGATACAAAGGTGTCATCATCACTGTTAACCCAATGCTGATGTAACCTGAACTTTTGCTCTGTGTAATCACAGATTTGGGTGAATTTCCTAGAAAAGAACAGTCCTGAACTAAACTGTTAAGTACATAAAATATAAATTGGGCCTCTTCCATATGGTCAAGAGCAAGGGAGGCCCTAACTCTGCTCTGCCCCTTTCATTCCGACCCCCCCCCCCCCCCCACCTAGCAAGGCCTGCAACAGAATTATAAGAATCTCAAGCTTGCCTATTTTATGCCTCCTCCTACTCCATTCATAAACCCTAAGTGATCTGTTACCTTCCTTCCCAGAATCTCTGTATAAATATCTCCTAATCCAATGAGACAAATCCATAATAGGGTCATTAGAGGCACCAATAACAAGCCAGTGTGAACTTCAGCAAACTTTGCTCTTTCAAGAAGTGGTTATCATTAAGATTCTGTGCAAGTAACAGAGTTCCAGGGTTACACTGGCTTAACCAACATGGAAGTTTGTTT
Organism: Prionailurus bengalensis; assembly: GCF_016509475.1. NCBI lineage: Eukaryota > Metazoa > Chordata > Mammalia > Carnivora > Felidae > Prionailurus > Prionailurus bengalensis. The sequence continues at coordinate 122,767,666 of NC_057358.1, read as the reverse complement.
CTCTCCCACATAGAAGTCCCAAGATACATAGTTCAGGACTGCTGAACTATCAGCTGAACAGAGTAGCTCAGGTATCCAGGCTACTTCTAATTTTCTGTGTCACTATGTTTACACTGTGGCCCTCCTCTATGTGGCCCAAGATAGCTGATGGAGCATCTTAGAACAACATTCTTGCCAGCAGGAATATTTTTAAAAGCAAAGGATACATACTGGTTGTCTTTTTAGGAAGTATCCAGAAGCTGTCTTGTGACACTGTAACTTATATCCCATTGTCTAGAATTTAAGTAAATGGTCACACTTAGTTTCAAGGGAGGCTGGGGAATATACTCAGCTGAAAATGAATGTTTCCAGTACCATGGAAAGAGGGAGAGTGGGTATTGGGCAATGAGAAGGAATTCCTGCCAAAAGGACCACCCACAGAGCTCCTTAAGTCATATCACTTAGGTGCTCACCTATGCACTACAAAATCAAAGTTTGATCTTGTGCCGGCCAGATCCAGATGCCAATTCTGGCAGCATCACTTAATCAGCTGTGTGACCTCTGAACCTTTTCCCATGCTATTAAACATAGGAATAATACCTCCCACTTAGGTTCCTATAGGATGATGTGAGATAACTGGTGTTCATAGCACAGTGCCTGGTACACAGTAGACATTTATTATTGCTCACATTTATTATTATTATCATCATTCTCTCCACATATAAGACTCTGCATTCTCTGTTCCAGGCTTTAGACCAAGTTGGGTGTGAAAACATTAACAAAGCTCCCAGTGGTGGTATTTCTTGAACAATTTCACACCCTATCCATTAGCCAGATGTGTTAGAGCAATGAATGGCTGCTCAAGAGAATGCTTTTATCCTTAGTTGTCCTTTCCTTTCTGTCTTTGTTGCATGGTGTCAAACAAGACAAAAGCAATTAATAAAGTTCTCGCACTGGAAGAGATGACAATTAGAATCAGCAGAGATCAGAAAGGAGCTTAAAATGATGAAGGGAGTAGTGGGATTTTTAGAATACAAAGAGTATTCATTTTGACTTCACTGTTTATCAGGTCAAGCAAACTATTGTGGAAAGTCAGTCTGGAAAAGAGTAAGGAATACATACCTCTTTGGCACTGTCCACTCTGCTATATCAAGTAAATGGGTTAAGAGGCATACGGAGCTTTATTTTCCTCTTAGAAGATGCTCCAAGATGCACTAAGCTCCTCCTATTGTTTTCTATCAAGGCAGGAACTTGCCCTTCAAATTGAAAAGTATTGTCATAGAACTATTTGGTGCTTAGGCAGACAGGAGTTTCAATCATGGCTTGGCCACTTAATAGGTGGGTGATCTTGAGATATTAGTAGACTTTTCTAAGGATTAGTATTTTCAACTGTAAGATAAGGATAATAATGGTGTCCATCTCATAAGATTGTTGTAAGAATTAAATGAGATAGTGTATGTATAAATCAGATGCCCCCAGGTTTTCTGGTATGCTAGGGTCACACTTTTATCCACTATCTACATAAAATGGCTTAGAACCCCTTTCCACATTTCACGGGAAGTCCATGCACTTCTCCAAAGCTCTGAATATTTGGGGCACCATGCTTCTCCTTAGTTCATTCCACAGTTTTCTTCTCCACTATTTTCCACTCCTATTGTCACTCTTGAAACTGTCATAGTGTGTCACCTGCTGCTTCTTCCATAGTTCATCTAAAAGATGAATCAAGGATAGGAAAACATGGAGACAGGAAAGTCGTGAGCGCCTGAAATTTTGTGGGAGCCCTGAGAGCTATGATCAAAAAGACTTGAGGGGTATCTGGGTGGCTCAGTTAGTTAAGCATCCAACTCTTGGTTTCAGCTCAGGTTATGATCCCACTGTTTGAGTTTGAGCCCTTCATCAGGCTCCATGCTGTGGGTGTGGAGCCTGCTTGGCATTCTCTCTCTCCCTCTCTCCCTGCCCTTCCACAGCCCCCCTCTCTCTCAACAAATAAATAAACTTGAAGAAGAAGAAGAAGAAGAAGAAGAAGAAGAAGAAGAAGAAGAGGAAAGAATGAAGGAGGAAGAAGAGAAGGATGAGGAGGTGGAGGGGGAAGAAGAAGAAGAAAGAAATTTGATGCAATACATTGTTTGCCTGGATAAAGGGGGAAAGGAATAACAAGTAAACAAAGGTGACTGTAAAATTTTGAGTCTAGATAAGCAAGAGGATGATGGTGCAGACCTGGACAAGTCCAGAGGAATATTTGAACTTGGTCAATGACATAGATGTTGACTTTGGTTTTAGAGATACTGATTCATAGCCATAGTCAAGACAATTCCCATGGCTCATTATTGGTGCTGGTTCAAAGCTCAGAGAGATGGCAGCCCAAAGAAACAGGTTTGGAAGTTTCCTTGTAAACATGGTAGCCAAAGTGTGATCACTGTCACTCCAATATTTAAATATTAAGTTATTTTTTTAAATAAAAAGGAAGAGGGGCACCTGGGTGGCTCAGTCGGTTGGGCGTCTGACTTTGGCTCTGGTCATTATATTCATGGGTTTGAGCCCTGCGTTGGGCTCTGTGCTGACAGCTCAGAGCCTGGAGCCTGTTTCAGATTCTGTGTCTCCCTCTCTCTCTCTCTGCCCCTCCCCTGTTCATGCTCTGTCTCTGTCTCAAGAATAAATAAACATTAAAAAAAAATTAAAATAAAAAGGAAGAAATAGAATTGCCATTTTGGAGCCTCACAAGAACTGAGCATCATCTCCCCAAAAAACCATTTCTTCAGACCAGAAACTGAGTTTTTATTCATTGTTATTTTTTAAGTAAAATTTAAAATTACAGCATCATAACATTGCAGTTGGAATAGGCCTTAAAATGTTCCTGGTCCAAATTCCTCACTTACATATGGGGAAATTGACCTTCTAGAGAGTCCAGGAGAGTTATCCTTGTCCACTCATGCTGAATAGTGATGCCAGGTATCCATAACCCACTAGTAGAATTTCTGTTCTTCTTTGCTCGTTTTTTCAGCTACAGTTCAGCTACCAAAGATTTGCTTTTAAACATTTTACCTGATTAAAAATGTTCTTTCCAATTAATGTACATACACAGGCAGTGAGGAGACAGGGTAAATTAAGGAGCCAGAGGGTGTGGATGTTAGTCCCATGCAGAAAGAATTGGCTATGTGACCTGAAGGGAGTCATTTAATCTTTCAAGATCTCAGTGTTCTGGGGCACCTGGGTGGTTCAGTCGGTTGGTTGAGTGTCCTACTTTGGCTCAGGTTATGATCTCACAGCTCGTGAGTTCGAGCCCCGTGTCAGGCTCTGTGCTGACAGCTCAGAGCCTGAAGCCTGCTTCAGATTCTTTGCCTCCCTCTCTCTCTGCCCCAACCCACTCGCATTCTGTCTCTGTCTCTCTCAAAAATAAATAAACATTTTTAAAAAATTAAAAAAAGAAAATATCTCAGTGTCCTCACTTGAGCAGCAAAGAGATTGGTCTGAATTAGCTCTGAAATGCCTTGCAACTCTGATGTTCCTGGGTTCTTGGAGGTATCAGCTGTCTCCAACTGGATCCACATTTTCTAATCCCACACAAGATGGAGAGCAGGCCCATTCCAGTATTTGGGGAGGCCCATCAGGACAAGAACTGGCCTTTCTCTGTGGGGGCTGGAGAGGGGAAGCAGCTGAAGCAACACTATCAGTTTCCTTCCCATTCAGAAAAGAACAGTCGAGCTCCTCCCAGGGGAAGCCATTTGGATTTTGACAGTGCAGGGTCTGTCTTATGACGGGAATGGAGGACTACTGTCAAATGAGGGTGCTTAGCGGCTGTGATTCTGAACACAAAATCAAAGATGGAAGGAAATCCAAGAGGTCCTTGGGTCCAGTCCCCTGTCTCTATCTAAGCCTTCCAAGGCAGATGGTTGTCATCCTACATTTAAAGATCTTGAGGGCAGCTTCCCACAGCGCCCCGGATCAACATGTTTCCCCCTCACAATCAAGAAATTCTTCCTGGTATTTAAGTGGAAACACTTTCAGTATAGCACTAGTTTGTTTACCCTTGTCTAGTCCTCAGTGGAGATGAGGAAGAATATTGTGTGGAATAATAACCCTTCTTACACCTGGGAGTGGTAATTAAGTCATCTATTAGCCCTTTGGGGGGGGGGGTAAATATTAACTCCATTTTCCACCCAGTTAATCTTTTTTTGTTTTTACTCCTAGCTGGATTCTTTCCAGCTTCTCCAAATGAGTCTTAAAATAGGAGGATGAAATCTGAGTTCCCACTCTAATTAAAACCTCAGCAATGCCAAGTTTTGTAGAAGGATTACTCTCTAGGCTTTCATTTCATAATTCTCAACATACGCCTGCCTCATATTACAATTTTGTTGTAGTACTTTCCTGCTGACTTGGGGCCCACAGCTATTTTGCTATAGTACTTGTCTCTGCCAGTTGGAGCCCATTTTTGTCCATTTAAACATCTTCCTGCTTTTAATGACCTCCCCCATTCTACATTGTTAAAGGTCACTTTAAATTATTTTTTTCTAGTTTATTTTATTTATTTTGAGAGAGAGAGGGAGCAAGGGAGGGACAGAAAGAGGGGGAAAAAAGAGAATGTCAACCAAGCTGCATGCTGTCAGCACAGAGCCCAATGTGGGGCTAGGTCTCATGAACCGTGAGATCATGATCTGAGCTGAAATGAAGAGTCAGACACTTATCCAACTGAGCCACCCAGGTGCCCCAGGTCACTTTAAATTCTAACCTTACCTTCTAATATTTGAAGACCTTTTCCTGATTTAGTGCAATCTGAAAAAACATTCTAGTCTATTATTTCATTGAGGAAGGAGTCTCAATTTTCTTCCAATACCCATAAGCATGGTTTGAGCATGAAAAACAATGTAGTAACCCCTTTCCAGTCATCTATTCAACAAACATCTTTTCAAGCACTCATGGTAAGCACTATGCATACATTGATGGATAAATCATAATTTCTTCATCCATTCAGCAACATGTACATACAATGCACACAAAATGGATTTATAAAGTACCTACTCTTTGCAGGCCTGTGGTGGGTATAGGGCATATAGAAGTGAACAGGACATAAAAGGCTCTTCCCTTTATGGATCTCACATTCTAAGAAAAATGGAGGAGGGAGACAAAACACTCGTCAACCAATAAATAAACACTACTTTGTCAAATCTTGATAAATGTTCTGAAAGAAAACAATGGGACAATAGACATCAGAGTGGTGGCTATCTTAGGAGAGACCTCCCCAGGCAGGGAGGGGGACTCTGAAGACCTTATAGTCTCACAGGGTTCTGCTCTTCTGAACCCATTCCCTCTAGCAATCCAACCTTGTTCATGGTCTCTTCTCCCAGACCCAGAACTAACTTTTGCTGGGATGTTAATGGCTGATAATGTACTTTCCCTAGTTAATTATTTATAGTTCCAAAGGACTCTTTCATGTTCTTTAATCAAAAGAATAGATAAAAGAAAGGAATTTCAGGATATAGGTGTCTTAGTTCCACAAGAAGTTAATAGACATACCTGGAAAACAAGGGTCCAGTGGTCCCTTAAGTGTGGAGAGAATGGACTTCAATAGCATCACATAGATTTCTTCACTGTAGAGTTTCTCACAATCTTGAATAGGTTGATGAACGTTAGGACTCTCCCAAATGGATGTTTACAGCTGTTCCCTAAGCTCTTTGCATGGACTCTGTGAAAGAATATTCTTTGATAAATGCCAGGCTGAGGAGATGTCCTGGATCCTTTGCTGTCTTTTGATGTAGGGTTTGGCATTTGGGATATGATTCCAAATCATAAGCACCCAGTGTGCAGGTCAACCTTGGATGTTTCTGAAAGATTTGGTAACAAGATGAGCTTCTCCATGAGCCTGGGACTGTGCTTCTCTTGTTTCCTTAGATCATGAAGCCTTTTGAGAGTCTTTTGAGTGTCTTGAATAGCCTTTTTCCAGGAAAATCCACAAATACACATTATTACACATGATGCAGAGGGGTCACAGGCCTCCTACAAAAATGTGTGCACGGACTAGATTTCTAAGGACGTGTTCAGTGTTAAAATTCTAAGTTTCCGCTCTCAAATCACACTGACCTCTTGGTTCATATTTTTGGTTAGCCTGTGAGTTTTTTGAGACTGGGTGTTCTACCACCTCCCAAACTCCTTCAGCTTTGGTGGAGTGCTCAGTACACAAGGATGCTAATAAGTTTCCCTATGCCTTTAGTCACCTCCTCAGAGGGTCCTGTGGTGGCTGCTGCCTGAGAAACATCCAGGGAGGGTGAGGAGACCCCCAAACAAAGAAGTACCAGCCAACCCTGGGGATACCTGGTTGGCTTCCCAATTAGTGAATGAGATCATTTTCCCTCTGATCTTTTCCAGAAATAGATCTGTGAAGAAAGCGTGCACTGAAATGACCTAGCGAGGCAATGAGAAGGAAGTGACTAGAAAGGGAATTATTAAAAACCCAACTTCTTCTTTAAAAGGGAAATGGAAACAGGGACCTGGAGGAGGGTTATAACTGCCAAGCCAGCAGTGGCTCCTGCTTTCCTCTCCATGCTCCCAATATGGATTTCCTGCCTGCAGGGTACCGTTTGATTTAGAGCTATGAGAGCCTCACACACACTCTCATGAGAAGGGCTTGGAAAAGAAATAGAGCAGCATTTGCCCTCTTCCTGCCACTTCTGTATGAAGGTAGTTAGATTAATTAACCCTGTTTCCTCAGCAGGATTGATCCTGACACTTGCTTGAGAAATTTGATGATTATGTGTAGCCTGACTGACAAATAACAAATTAAGATTTTTCTTTTTTTGCAAAACTGAATGTCCTCTGGTTTATATAACCACCTTGGTTCTATAGGCAATCATCAGTGGCGTATTTCCCTTTCACTCTCTTTGCCATGAGTTTTGAATGAACCATGAAAGGATGTTTTGATGATGTGGTCCTGAAGGTGTGCCAAAAACCCACCCCATCTTTTTGGCTTCTCTGCATTACCCTGGGAGGTTATAAAGGGTGAAGGCATAGAAAAAGTAGATTTGGGTCCTTGGGAAGTCTGTCTTCTGAAGTAAATTTTACAATTGAGCAGATTGGCTTGAATACCCACCTGACAATTTTGAAAGCCTAAAAATAAATTGAACCTGGTACTTAGAAAAGGTGGCTTTCAATATCAGAGGACGTCCCTGTGTTTCTAGCTTTCCATGTGGTCGGGGAATTTGTTAAGGCTCTAATTTCCTTCCCTGCGACCTGGCTTGTCTTCAGGTGCTAGCTGGAAGTCAGAATGACACAGACTGTGCAAATAAAAAATGCAGGGAAGGGGAAAAGGTCAACATGTGTTTTTTGTTTCAGTTTAGTTTCTTACTTTTGAGCGTTATGATTTTTTTTTCCTTTTTGCAATAAAACTGGTCCTGCTACCAGACTAACATATGGATACCTTTATTAGGCAATTATCAAAAGAGATATCAAGCATTTCAGGAGTTTTTAAAGCATAAGAGGTCTTTCCCAGAACTCCTGTCCTCATTGGCCCTTTCCTGCTTGCTAGTGTTCTACTAAATCATATATTATATATACCCATTGGAAGTCTGCATCATATATAGGCATTGGCATGGGCATCACCTGAGAACTTATTGGAAATACACATTCTCAGGCACTGCCTCAGACCTACTGAAAGAAACTCTGAGGATGGGGCCTAGTGATGTTGTTTTAACCAACCCTCTAGGAGATACTGTTATGTTGGTCATGTTTTGCACACTGACTGCTTCAGGAACCCCCACAGATTTATAAATCTGAAATTTATCCTTGCATGGAGGTTAGTGGAGACAAATTGTTGCTGGAGAAGTTTTACCATTGGAAATCAAAGGAAATTTCAGATTCATAAATCACTTAAACTTTCAATTTTCTCATCCAGAAAATGGGGACAATTCCATCTGCCACATAGGGTTGTTGAAGCGGCTGAAGGACAGAATGTGTGTGAATGTGATTTGTGAACTGCCAAGCACTCTATGCAGTTACCCCTAGAGTTAGCTATACAAATCAATAATGCTGAACCAATATTATGAACTGCAGGCTCATGGGAAGCAGGGGTGGGGAGAAGGGCACAGGCAGGGACTGTGTCTCTTCTGTCCTTATCAGTACTCTAAACCCTGAGCTCAAGCACATAATGGCCATTAATTGACTTTTTGCTGAATAATTATAACTAACATTTGGTAAATGTTTACTCACACACTCATCAAATACCCTTTGAGGTGGGTACATTCTGCATCCCCCTTTTTGGATGAGAACTGGATGTTAAGTAACTTACCCATGCCCACAGTTAGAAATGGTGGAGCCAGCATCTGAATTTAGGCAAACTGGCTCTGGTGCTCTGACTTCACTGCACAGCCTCACAATTAATCCATGAGTAGTAATGCTAAGGGTACTCTGTGCCACTCACTGTTCCAAGCTTTCCTGGTGCCTTCAGTCATCACAATCTGATAGAGGTACATACCATTATCATCCCCCTTATTAATATAACTTATTCTTATACATGATTTCAAGGAGTAGAAAGTTACATGAATAAAGACACTTACTGCTATATTTGTTAAAATAAACAGACACAGAGACTAGCCCTGATGTTGGATTTCTTCTTACCAAGGTAAAAATATCTTCATATTACATCTCTGCGTGTACTGTTTGTCCATCTGACTTGCCAGTTCACTAATGAATAAACATTTATGAAGTCCCTGATTAGTGCCCAGTGCTGTGCTTCTAGACACAGAGATATGAAACACAGTTTCTGCTCTTAAGATGCTTCAAATCAAGTTTCAAAAATGGGCCAGTCCTCATAAAACAGAAAATAAAGGCCAATAGATAGTTAAGTGCCAGTTATAATGCATAAATAATCATTTTATACCTTCAGAGAGGTTAGAGGGAATGAAGTCTTCAGACAATAAATTTAACAAGGGCCTGAAAGAAACTCCTCTTTTGGGTTGGATGGGGAGGCCAATGGTCAGGGATATTACTCCCTAAAAGTAGATTGGGCAAGAGTCTGGCATTCCACAGAGACCTTGCACTCAGAAGGAGAACAGGAGGAGAGACTTTTGTCTTTACAATACAAATCCCTCCACTCCATACAGTGGGGTGTGGTGCTGTCTCCCCACCTGAGAGAAGAAACCTCATAGATACTTGGTGGTTTTGAAGATTGAGAACCAGTGTGTCTTGTCATCAATTTCATTTTCCCTGGTTTTACTTCTACTTAACAATCCTTTGGATGCCAAGCCCAAGTCTTGGTTACACCCCATGTTTCCTTCAGAGGAAACTGTACTAGTAACTGAAAACAGAAATGGTTCTTTTATTCTAATTCATGGGATGCAGGTAAGATTCCTGTTTGTGCTCCACCTTGGCTGGTGTCTTTACTAATCCTCAGACAATAGCTGGATATAATTCTCTGTTTTGATCCTTTGGTCTTCCCTTCTGGTCTTTATGCAAAGTTGTGGGCTTTCATGAAAATTGGATTGTCTGACAATATCTTCTGACTCAATAATTCCATTCCTGAGGATTTATTCTTATAAATTATCTCAATGAGTAGGAAGTTATGTGCATGAAAACACTGCTACATTAGTTAAAATAATGATAAAACTGGATATAGCCTAAATGTCTAGTAACAGGAAAATGGTTAAAGAAATAAATGATGAAAAATCTACTCAATAAAACATTCTTCTGCTTTAACATTATAATTCTGAAGATCATGTAACAATATGGAAAATGCTTGCAATATAATGTTAAGTGAAGAAAACACGATACTGCATTAAATTTAAGCTGTGACTGTAGCTATGTCAAAATGATGTGTGCATCTGGGTGAGACCTAGAAAAAAATTTTTTTGAAAGCTAGAAAAAAAATTTTTAATGAAAATAATATTATTTGTTGAGATACCAAGATTATGGGTAAAATTTCTTTATTTCAATTTCTGCTAAAGTTGTTATAACTTTGGCAATTCAAGAGAATTGGAAACAGGATAGACTGGCTACTGCCCCTTCCTCAACTGGAAAGAATCACAGTGTACTGGGTGAGATGTGAGTATCCCATACCCAGCTGTGCCCCAAACTGCAGGATTACATAGACTTCTCTATCAAGGGCAAAAGCCATGGATGGCATTCCTTCTAATACTCCTGGAATACCAAGTATAAAACTGTCTACTGCATGTGCTCAAGCCTTGGGGTTGGCTGACATAGACAGCCTCACCCATATCCTTCATAGATGTTAGCATTACATGCCTTTAAGAATCTAGCCATATGATTTGGGTCAAGTTACTTAGCCTTGTTAAACCTCCATTTCCTCAGATGTAAAGTGGGTATAGTAATAATGTCTATTCCATGTAGTAGTTGCTCTAGGACATAAATGGGAAAAAGACATAAAAAGTAATATTTACTATAGTAGTTTAATAGAAAGTACTCAACAAAGGGAAGCTATGGGTAATGTTTTATTGCAAAAGTCCCCCATTGTTCTAAATGTCAAAGAAATAAGTTTAAATATAAAATGAACAAAAGAATTAAATGCTGCCTTTCAATCTCAAGAGAAACTTGGGTTTAATGGAAAAGTTTCCAACCTCATTTGGTTATATCTTTGGGTCTTATTATAGCTCCTTCTCTCTTATTAGCTCATGATTATTTCTAGGTTTGAGTCTTGTCAAGTGTTCTTGCTGTGTGAGGAGGTTGTCTGCACTACAGTGTTTAAATCATTGTGCAGGGAGTTTACCCAAGCATCAAACAAAGTAGCATCGTCTGCATAGTAACTCTGACATTTGCAGAAATGCATAATTTTAGGCCAGATAGAAGGCTAGAAGAAAGAGACACTGCTGGTGATACCACAGATGACTAACCCAGATGAAGGAGGTGAGAAGTCTGGGAAGCCAAGAGCCACAGCCAAGGACAAGAGAGGAATTTGGTTTGAAAGGAGAGTGTTAAGACATCAACAGCCTGGAAAGAGAAGTCCAGGGTAATTTGTGGCTTGTTGAGTACCAGGAAAAAAGATGTGGCAAAAGAAGGCACAGATGTTGTGAAGAATGCAAGGAATTTATGACGATTCATAGTCTGACTGCAGGAAATGCCTGCCAAGGGCAGGTCTCAGTGGACCATGGGAGCACTGGTTCAGGGAGAAGATATGTGAAGATCAGGACTTCACAAGTGACCTTTACCAGAGTATCATCTTGAACCAAAAGCAAAGGAGGAGAAGAGGTAGAAGACAAGAAGTTGTTTGAGAATAAAAATAAATGTTAGCAAGTCTTTAGAAGTAATTAAAATGTTTCTAAACCAACAGCCCACCTTTACCTATCACTCTTTTCTTTAAAAGTCATCAACAGTGACTTGCACTCACAGTTCTCTTATCACAAACCCTACTACTCAGTCAAAAAGCTTTGCTTCTCTCCTCTCATCCCAAGTATACAAAAGTTGTTATAAAACCTAGAGGATCATTTCTTCTCATCATCCTAAAGGTTTATACATGCAGTTTTTATACAAATATGCATCTAATCGACATGGTGGGGATTATAGAGACCATACCTATCAAGTGGTCAAAGGATTTGATATTCTCCTTTCCCACAGATGTGGGGGGCTTGGTGTAGTGTTGCAAGGAAGAAGGTACTTGCTGGAATGCTGGGAAGGGAGAATGGAGGCTACCCTGCTAAAAGACTATGCATCAGAAGAGATCTTTTAGCCTCTGAACTTGGGCCCTCACTTCCTGCTTAAGTTAGGACAGAGCTAATTATGCCAAATTATTAGCATAAGCAATGCCTCCATGCAACCTTCCCAGACCCAGATCTGAGCCAAAGAGAGCAGACAGAAAGCAAGTGTTGTGGGAAATAAAATGTCCCACAAGCAGTTTTCCTGGCCCAGAGTTCCTGCACAAAGGAGCCTCCCCAGCTATATTAGCCCTCATGTCCCTTGTTCCTAATGAGGCTAACTAATTCCCCAACCATGGACAAAGGTTTTGTGATAAACTGAAAAATGACTTCCGGGGCAACTGTCTTTAGTTCTCAGAAAGTAAATTCATGGAAGTGAGTGACTGGCCAGAAGGCCAAGAGGCCATTGCTTCAGAGTGGGGTCCCAGAGCAGAGCGATGTAGTTATTCACAGCATGTTTGACTATGTGAGAAAAAAATAAAAATAAAAGAGTTTGGTTTCTTTTTGGTGATTTCTCAATATCACAAGATGAAAGTACTTTGCTGAATTTAGTAAAATAAATAAGAGAAACAGAGAATTTTCTTCATTGATAATATTTGTTAAATAGCATTAATAAGTTTTGAAGAGGTAGGCATGGTAACAGTCTTAGATGAAATACAATTAAGAAAAGTTTTTATCTTGGAGATAAGCTACAACTTAACCACACCTCTCTCTCTCTTCTTATTCATAATTTACTTCTTCAACTCAGAAAAAAAAAATACTTGGGGGAAGGAGGTTGGGATGAGTGGGTGGCTAAAAGCTAACAGTTTAGTGATTGCCAGATTACTAAGAAACCTCTTTAGTTGACCTCAAGTTTGCTATCATGTCCAAAGATATATGAAATTATAAAATACAATAATTTGAGGAAAGCACTTAAAGTCTCTTGGTCATGTTTAAGCAATCAATTAAGAGAAAAGAGAGAGAAAATATAGCAGTTTAATAGAAATTTAATAGAAAAAAAAAAGAAACAAAGGATGGTCTCATGAGTCCAGATTTTAGCCGAAAGTTCCTGAAATAATATAATCACTCTAAATAAGTTATTCAGCCTCAGTCTGCATACCTGCTTGGTATTTTGATAAATACTATGACTTTCTTGAGAACTTCTTGTACAGATTTTTAAACTTTAATAACCTTAACATTAGTTTATTTTACTACAAAAGGGAGTGATGTTTGAAAAGACATGTTACAATGGTCATCTTGTAATTTTGCTCTGGGCAGATCTTGGGTACCAAAAGTAGAGATGATGACCTGTCTGGAAGTCTGTTCACTTTATCAGAGATGAGACAACATGTAGTTGTAGCTAGGATTTTCCAGGGAAACTATGTATCTGTCCCTCTGGAAGGAACTGAATATCACATAGGATTCATATACTATTCATAGACACCAAGGAAACCAGTGAAATAAAAATCAGCCACAGCAAGGGTTACAATGCTTAGCACTTTAGTCAACAACATTAGCAACCTTCCTAGGGCTTGTCACTTACTCATCTTTTGAAGATGCAGCTTCATGAAGGGTAATGATCAAAGGTGGTGCCCAGGATTTCACGCTAATCCTCATTTCCAAGTGCCCACATAAGTGAAGGCCATGGCTCACTTATTCCTCAAAGCCTTCAGGACCCTGATTTTCAGAATATAGTTTGGTTCTTTCTACTGTTTCAATAGCTCCAATAAATGATTCTCTTTCTTATCCTGTTTCTAATTCACACCTGTATCTTCCTTGAACCGGCTTCTGCAATCCCCATAGATGGTCTTGTCCTCTCCTCTTACTCAAACCCATCTCCACGTTAGACATTCCCTATTTGCCTCCATCAAATTCAACACTGATCCCTGCTTTCCTTAAATTCGGCCTATAAATCTTATTTTCATCTAAAATTAAACCTGACAAAGAGGAAACTCCTTGTTCTCTCATCAAACTTCACTATATGTTTTCCTATTATTAGGGAGAAGCACTGATATGCCATATACACATTATTGATTAAAAAGTGGATAGCATAACCATCCAGATAATCTTGAGTCATACTGTTAGAAGGAGCGCTTGATACTATAAGTACTTTGTTTTGTCGATGTGAGAAAACTAAATCTCAGAGAGTTCGGGTGACTTGTGAGTTTGCACAAAGGATCTGAGGCAAAAATCCAATGTTGTTTTCAGTATACCACATTGCCTTCTTTTTATTCCCTCTCTGCATATGGCATGGTTCTAGGTGCTACAGAAACACTTCGCAGGACCTTTCGGTTCAGGAACAACACTGTTCACAACACCGGCATGAAAGGGACATCACACACAACCCAACTGGCACTGAAGTGAGCTCCGTGTAGTTATTTATATCATGTAACGCCCTAACCACCTTTTCTCTCCCTCCTCTTCTCTGTGTTCAGTCTGTCGCTGACTCTGGCTGTTTCTTCTCTGCAGTGATGCCAAGGGCTGTCTCTGCTGCTGTGGAGGCTGCCTTCCAACAGCTCACTCCCTGATGCAGGCCCAGTGCCTCTCCTTACGGGGCCTCCACCTCCCAACACTCTCCTTCAGACACGCCAGACTGCCCTGGCAGCTGTCACCCCCTTCACCTGCCATCCTGACCGTGTCACACCCACCCCTGGGAAAATCTCCAGATGCACCCTGAGCAAAACACAGAGGCCTGAGTGAGGAGACTGACAGGGAACAGGGCCCCTGAGAACGCAAGGCAGGTGCCAAGTTGCAAAGAAAAGAGAAATGATAGACTTTAGAGTGAAACTAAAAATAAAGAGAATGTGTTTTAATACCCTTTTGGCTGATTCATCTTTCTGTGGCACCCGAGAGAGAGGCGTTACCCTCTATTCACCAGTGCCTTATGTTTTGCCTACAAGGCCTCTCTTCTCACATCTGAAAGAGTAAACGAACAATAACAATGCAAGTGTAGGAGATAATGTTGGTAGCATGGCTGCAATCTCCAGGTTGGAGCCAGACTCATCTTACAATTTCCGTCATAGCCTTTCTCAAAAAAAAAATGAGATAACTGAAGTCCATATATGCAATTCCTCAATGTCCCTCCGTATTCTTTCTCTTGTCTGTTTTCATCTCATTCAGGCATGGGTCCAAGATGGAGTAGTGATTAAGTGGGCCTGGTGACACTGTATACTTGCTGACTGCTTATTCCCAAAGTGTGGTTGGCAGGACAGGGAGCCCCACTTTCGGTCATTCCAGGGAGAGAACTAAACACTAATTCCCGTGAAGTCTGCATAGCATCAACTTTTGTGCTAAAATTCATCAGTGGTAAAAACGTCAGTGGCTGTCAATAGCAGGGGAGAAGAAATAGAGGAAGAAGAGAAAAGAAAGAGATGAGGCATGAAGCAAAGTAAAAAGAGAAAGATACATAGGCTGGTTGAAAGTGATTGGGAAACCACTTCTGATCATCTATTTTGCCCATACCCATCTCATGCCTTGCAACACTGTTTTTGAAATAAGCAGATGGACGTGGATGCTAACAGTGAAAAACTGTTGGGGAGAAATATAAGGTAACAAAAGGTCAAGATAAAGCCCATATGACTTTGCTTTGTTTGACTTGATATGAGGATCCATTCTGAGGGTGTCTATTCCAGATTAAAATTATTTAGAACAGGCTATACAGCATGTAGTTTGAATATCCTTTAAAAAGAACAGTGATTCATTTATTTTAATTGAGAACAGTCCTCCTTTATCTAGAAAGGATCTTTTTCAACCAAACTTTGGAAAAGATGTATTTTTAAGAGGAAGAGAGGAAGAGGATACCTGCCCAGCTAGCTATGTTATCCAACTCAACTCCACTCCATAATAATAATTACTATTATAGCTAACATTTATTTTAGGCTTTACTGTGTACCAGACATTGTGTAAAATACTTTACGTGCATTATTGCTTGATCTTCCCATCGGTCCTGGGACTGATGTGTACTCTTTTACATATGTCCATTTCATACAACCTTTGAGTCTTAGAAGATTTTGGTGCCTTGCCCAAGGTAAACAGTAGAATAAGTGGCAGAATCCATGTCTGTCTGACTCCAAAACCTGTGCTTTTAGCCAGTGCACATATTGTCTCCTTCACTGGTATGACTGATGTCACTGGCAGATAATACTCTAATCCCATAATATGTTCTAAATAATTGAAACTACATAACTAGAAAATGGTAGCTAACGTATATAGCAGGCCCAACTGAAGTAATTCAAACATAAAAATGACCTCTTGGCATTTGATTATCTTTTACCTTAGACGTTGATAAACCAAACCATTCCCTTAGGACAACATTTCTGTCCAGCAAAGCATTTCTCTTGCCAAAGTATAATTTTGTTGGCTACATCTATCTCCTCCAAGCCCTGGAATCAGACCTAAGCTAGTAAATTGTGCTGTCCTGGCAAGACGCTCATCCTCCAGGGCATTGTATCAGACTAAAGCAATACATCATGTTGCTTCCCACTCTGTTGGACCATTTATCCAGAGTCCTAAAACGGTAATGTTTCTTCTCTGAGTCTCTAGTTTTCTTGTCCCTGGGCCTTGTGCTTTAGCATCCTGATCTTAGAGATGGAGGCGAATTAAATCGCATTATTTTTACACCTGTCCTTGAGTTGAGGCTTCCAAAAGAAAGGAGGGTTTAAAGAAAGGGGAAGCCCCATAGATCTCTGTTTCATTCCTTTCAGACCCACAGACACACATTCACTTGATTGGGTAATGAGAATACTTTGATCTTTTGGGGTTGTAGGGATTTAGTACCTGAGAAAGAGGTGCTGAGTGGTGGGGGTAGAGGTGGGTCAAATAGGGCCAAGATTCCTAGAAAAGATGACCTCGTCCAACTGAGAAGTATTGGGACCAGCAAACACTGGCAATTAAAAATTAACATAAACCAGAGTGAAATCAATACCAAAATGTGATAGGTTTTCCAGAAAAGTTCATGACATGTAGTTCATAGACAAGAGGACATTTTCTCAGCGTTCACTTTTACAGATGCCAAAGGTCAATCCTACTTGGAAAGATCCTTCTGCAGGGAAGCAGAAATATATAGAGTCCACTACAACATATAAGGCAAGCAATAGGTATATATTTTAGAAAAAATTCTTCAAAAACAATCTTAATTTCAAAGTGTTCTATAGTAGCTTTGATATGATGGTAAGTCACTTGACTCCCTGATACACGTGTATGTATATACCATGTTATTCTAAGTGCATAATGATGTGCCTGGCCTACAGTCGTGAAAGCTTCTTTCCATATCTTTACTAAGCACAATGGGACATATATCTCAATAACTGTTTTCATTCAAGTGTGATTTCTACAGAATTTGTTTAAAAGGTAAAATAATGACTCATCAAAAGGCCTTGAGTTAAATGCAAATCCTATGAATTCACCCATCAGTGTATTACATGTTGGGTTTGAATAAACAGTCTTATTACAATTTTCCTTACATTAGGAATTCACAAAAGGAGTCCAGTTTTCCATATAAACCCATAAAATGTGTAGGAAGGATTGAGAAGTGATTCTCACTTTTCCACAAATGAAAATAGCAATTAAAATGCTAAAATAGAGACAACTTTAAGATTACTTATATTTTACTCAACTTTCCTACAGTATACCATGCAAAATTATGTCAACTGAATGATTTTTTTTATGAGACAAGATGGCCCATGGGGAAATGTTGCCTTAAGAAACTAACCATTCTGAGTTACTCTAAATTGTCAACATGCCTGGAGGTTTTGGATAAATAGCTGGTGTAAGAAACCTAATTTTTTGGCTTCTGTAGATTCTCAGTATAGTATTTAATTTTGTGATCAATCATCAGTTAATCGAAGTTAAATGGAAAGTAGTTTATTATTACTTAATAACCCCATCTGTGTTTTCTATCAAACGCATAATCATGAATTTTCTAGGAATAGCCAGCTTGAATTGTCTTACTTATTTTTTTCTGCTTTCAAAATATGATTGACTTTAGAACCTACTCCTATTAGCAATTTCTAAAGAATAGTTTTATTCCTCAGAATCCAAAAAGTAGCAAGGTGTTTTTTCAGAACTGGATATTTCTTTATTTGCAAAATGTTTGCATTTTTCATTATTTAAATACTGATTCTTGGGGCTCTTGGGTGGCTCAGTCACTTAAGTGTCTGACTCTTGATTTCAGCTCAGGTCATAATCTCATGGTTTGTGGGATTGAGCCCTGTGTTAGGCTCTGCACTGAGTATGGAACCTGCTTGGGATTCTCTCTCTCTCCTTCACTCTCTCTCTGTCTCTTTCAAAATAAGTAAATAAACATTTAAAAATAATTAAGAAAAAATAAATACATATTCTTCAAATTAGTGTCTCCTCTTGCCACTGATAGGGTTGAAATAATTAAAGTAAAGCTTTCTCAAGAAGAGGGAAGTTTCAAAGGAAATTAAAATTGGGTACAGCATCCCAACTGTATTCTGAGAAGCCTATAAGAAACACAAGCATATATAGCAACAGTAAAGGTAGTACCATTTTTACTAGTAATGAACAATTAGAACTCTTTGTTCTAGAAGTGATGACCCCAGTTAAATCTCAGAATTACACCTTCTCCTTCAGAGATGGAGGGAAGCAAGTTGCTTGCATCCATGACAAAATGTGAGACTCAGCTAATTGGTGTGGTTTTGATGATGCCACAATTCTGCCCAAAACCCTTGTAACTAGCAAGTTTGCCCTGAAGATTATTGAATTACTCCACTGACCATGCATTATTTAAAGGGAAGTGCTATTATTATAGAAGCCAGCTGCTTAACCATTGGAATTCTGTCTGTTGGCCAACTTTCAAGATACAGCAGTGCACTGTGACTATGCATTATGTCTACACATAGAGCAGTCAAAGTCTAGGTTAGGTGGTGGCCAGCTTGTCTGCTAAGCAATATTTGATGTGCATGCTTTGGAGAAAAACTACTGATAAAATAAATATATAAAATTTCAATCTCAAGGGGCGCCTGGGTGGCGCAGTCGGTTGAGCGTCCGACTTCGGCCAGGTCACGATCTTGCGGTCCGTGAGTTCGAGCCCCACGTCGGGCTCTGGGCTGATGGCTCAGAGCCTGGAGCCTGTTTCCGACTCTGTGTGTCTCCCTCTCTCTCTGCCCTTCCCCCATTCATGCTCTGTCTCTCTCTCTGTCCCCAAAATAAATAAACGTTGAAAAAAAAATTAAAAAAAAATAAAATAAAAAATAAAAATTTCAATGTCAAGATTCTGTCAGCAAGAAAACTTCTGTGAAATTTCATACATGCATTGTCTCTTCATGCTAATGGTTGAGTGAGTAGATGGTCATTTCTTAATGAAGTGACCAGTACCACAGAACTCTAGGACTATACTAGTTGTAGAAAGGTCTATCCCTTTTCTATTCTATTTGTTTTGTGGCAGTTTCAAGGGAGAAAAATATTTTAAGACTCTTGGGGAACTCAAGTGACAAATAGAAAAAATATTTTTGCTTTCTAAGTTAAAAAATATTTGAACCTCTTTTTTGAAGATAATGTAAGTAGCTTCCAACCATATTGAATATTTGCCCTAGAAGGGTTTTCTCCTACATTTCTTTACTTGTTAGAGAATCTTTGAAATAGGACCATGGCAGTCATATGTTGTGTACAATACAGGAGTATGCTCCTAGGATCTCTGGCAGGTGTTCAGACAGCCTTTACTTAACTGTTTCTAGAAATGGGAAGGTCATTACCTTTAAAAGAAGTTTGTCCCATTTTTAATACTTTTGAACACAAATTGCTGGTTTTTTTCTTATACTAAGGCAATATTGTTTCCTGTTCACCTACCAATTCTGACTCTGCCCACTGGAGTAGAATTACATAGTTACTAATGAGGAGCTTTTATTTTTTTAAAGTTTGTTTATTTTGAGAGAGACAGAGCATGAGCTTGAAGGGGCAGAGAGAAAGAGAGAGAATCCCAAACAGGCTCTGCAGGGTCAGCACAGAGCCTGAGCTAGAGCACAAACTCATGAAACTATGAGATCATGGCCTCAGCCAAAATCAAGAGTGATATGCTTAACCAACTGAGCCACCCAAGCACACTACTAATGAGTTTTTAAAGGTAAGGATAGAACAATTCATTCCATCTCATTTAAAAATTAATCATAATAACAATAGCTGTAATTTAGATGTCATTTAAAAAATCCCTATTTTTCTCAAAATTTATACTGGAGCAAATTATTTTACTGCCTTTCTAGCAAACCACATAGTTTCAGACTTCTAGTTTTGACCATACCAACAAATGTCATTATTTTTTGTTTTGTTTGTTTTTTAGAGAAAGAGCACAAGTGGGGGCAAGGGGCAGAGGGGGAGAGAGAGAGAGAGAGAGAGAGAGAGAATCTTAAGCAGGCTGCATGCTCAGCGTGGAACCCAACACGGGGCTTGGGATCCAAGCCCAAGACCCTGGGATCATGACATGAGCCAAAGTCAAGAGTTGGACACTCAACTGACTGAGCCACCCAGGCACCCTTTTACTTTGGTGTTAGAAAAAAAGCAATATGAGTATACTTGTAGTGGGAATGCAAAATGGTACAGCCACTATGGAAAACTATGGAGGTTTCTTAAAAAATTAAAAATTTAATTTTCATATAATCCAACAATTCCACTTTTGGGTATTTATCTGAAAAGAATGAAACACTAATTTGAAAAGATTTATGCCCCTCTATGTTCACTGCAACATTATTTACAATGGGCAAGATATGGAAGCAACCTAAGTGTCCATCAATAGAGGAATGAATACACAAGATGTAGTATATAGTATATACAATGGAATATGACTCAACCATAAAAAAACAGTGGAATTTTGTCCTTTGTAACAACACGGATGGACCTAGAAGTATCACACTAAGTGAAATAAGTTAGATTGAGAAAGACAGATAACATACGATTTCACTTATATGTGGAATCTAAAAAAACAAATGAACAAACAAATCAAAATAGAAACTGACTCACAGATACAGAAAACAATCTGGTAGTTGCCAGAGGGGAGAGGGTGAGGGATGGGCAACATAGGGAAGGGGGTTAAAAGGTACAAACTTCCAGTTATAAAATAAATGAGAAACGGGGATGCAATGTGCAACAGAGGTAATAGTTAATAATATTGTAAAACTTTGTATGGTGACAGATGATAGCTAGATTTATCATGATGATCATTTCATAATGTATAATGTTGAATCACTATGTTGTACACCTGGAACTAATATAATAGTGTATGTCAATGATACTTCAATTAAAAAAGAAAAAGAAGTAATATGAGGTATTTGAAAGATAAAGGACAAAACTTGACCCTCAACTATGGCCTCTCAATTAGTGAGAAATGTGTTTTTTTGTTACATATCTTGATATAGAACCAGAAATCAAGCCTATAGCATACTTCAAAGGATGAATTAAATTTCAAAAGGTCATAACTAAACACTTATTATATTCATATATTCCAAATGAAATACAATTAGTCCATTGTAATATTATGAATAGTCAAAGAAAATCATCTCTCTAGAATTATGGTAGCTAAAGACAACCAGTAGTTACATTTATGGTAAAAATCCAAGTTTTTATACCACCATTTCAACAACATTTAAAAAAAAAAAGCCAAACAAATATGGACATGAGGTCAATTTTCTTTATGGAGCATTACAGAAAAGTCCTAAATTTCTGTTCCTAAATTCATTGACCTAGAAGCACAGCTATTTTATAGAACTGAGCCATGTCAAACTCTGAGATCAGCTAAGAGAGGTGACAAAGCACATGCCCAGTATGTGTTATTATTTTTGCTATGTTGATGATTACTTTCTATTTCATAAGAGGAAATAGAACTGTGGTGAGTTTCATGGCTATTGAGAATCTCCAAGAAGGGAGTATGCAATACATACAGTGTTTTCTGCCTTCCCAAGATTAAGGTTGGTGTCTTCCTCTAGAAGGAACATTATATTAGAGATGCATGAAATGGAAATGCTAAAGAGGTCCAGGCATTGCAAAGCCTATCCCTCTCCATATTCAACCCGCAAGGATGAATTTTGAAATCAGTTGTTTCTGAATTAGCCAAGTTTGAAGGTTTTTGGAATCACCTTTACCACCCTACCTCCAAGCATCAGATTACTATTCTATATTACACAACAAATGAATCCCAATTATGTCTCATTAAGAAATGTATACTTTTGACAAAGAGCAATCATTACCCGTGATGGACAACAGGGATACCTCAAGGTAGGCTGAGTCACTTTCTCCTTCACCCTAAGAGAAAAACCAAAGTGTATCAGCTACTCTCAACTGGCTGACCCCTTCAATCTCTTGAAATAACCACTTAGCAAGAAGTATGTAGAAGTCCTTTGTGGATTACAAAGAACCATGTAAGCTCATTTGTGTCTTTCCTCTAATTTATAGTCCCAGGAAAAGATTATAAAAACAAAAAACAAAAAACAAAAAACAAAAAATATTGTTTACATTGCCCAAGGGACTGGTCGAGTCTCAGCTTGCCAGGGCCTGGCTGGCGAGAAGAACAAGTCTTCTGCACTGGTAGATCCTCCAATGGCAAGTGAAAGCACTGCTGAGGCCTCATGTGGGGCCAGCTGACTGGTCCCTCCCAAACCTCTCAACCATGAGGCGCCCACAGGGTTTGCCCCTAAGCAAGAAAGCAGACCCCACCCAAAGAGACCACAAATGAACCCTCACTGAGTTACTACCCCCCAGCTGCCCTAAGTATGACAATAAACCTGCCTTACAGGGAGGAAGCATCCCTAGGCTCCTGTGCCAAACATCAGGAAAACATTTGGGTTTGTGGAGGATGCCATGAATGGTTGGCCCTTCAAGCAGCAAGGCAGCCAGACTAGTTTGGTAGCAGGCCATTACCATGGGTCTGATCTTCCCTAACGAGGGAGTTCAAAATATACATGAGGATTTTGACTTTCAAAACTCCATTCTGAAGAATGGTGTCATTATGATACAAACCTAAGACTTTTTATTTAAAATATAGCATTATCTTCTCTGTCAGGAATAAAGATCAAATAAATGCCAGATTGATGAGTTGGATTCTTCTGGATCAGTGGTTCACAAATTTTCTTCCATGAAGCCTGGATATCAGTGCAGAAGACCCAGGCCCCCTACCTCCCTTGGGAGGAGAGAAAGCCAAGATCCTGTCCCCCTGCCTTTGCCCAAGCCAGAGCAGTTTCACTTTGTCTGTTTTATCTATTGGTATATAAGCAATATTTGACTCAACAGAAGTTCTACTGTGACAAACAGTTTACAAAGAATTCAGGTACATTTTAAGTTCCTGTAAGCTTGTTTTGCCCTCTCTTTTAGTTGTAGAGCCAGGAAAAGTGTGTCCAAATCAAAACAAAACAAAATAAAACTAAACCAAAACCTACTTGCCAAGTAAAGAGGTCTAATTGATTTGTAAATATCAAAAGAAATTTGATTCATCATATGCCCTCTGGGCAATTAGAATCACATGAAAGATGGACACTTAGTTCATTCTGTCTCAGTGTAGTAGTTATTCTATAAGAAAACAGAATTGATTGCTCTGGTCTCTCTAGGGTGAAAGGAGAGGAAGCCCTGTAACACTAATATTGCTACCAATTCCAAGTTCCAAGGCTTCTGGATGCAGCTAATACAAAAGCTGTTTCTTCAGAGACCATATAAGATCCCGGAAAAGGATACTCAGAGAAGGTGAACCAATATTTATTTAGGACCTGCTATATGTCAGGGGGTGTTCTAAGCACCTTTAGTGCATTTTTTTCATGTAATCCTTAAAGAACCTTATAAGGAATATATTAAACCTACTTTACAAATGGGTAAACTGGGCCCCAGGAGGCTTAAGTGTCTTGTCCATAGCTACTCAACAGATCTCCTGGGCTGTCTGAGGAACTTGAACTTTGCAGGGAATAGATCTGAGTTGGAGCCCTGGCTCCATCCCTTACTGCATGAATGACCTTAAGCAACATCAGTAAAATGAGGAGCCCTTTGAAACTCAATCTGATGTTACAATGGAAGCAGTTAAGCAAAAGAGTAAACACTTGAGCCATCCTGTGCATAAAAACTATGCAAATTTGCTAAAAAGATGAAGAAAACTTGAAACATGATCTTCCTTTAATTAATATTCTTAGCAGCCTCCAAACTAAGGGAATATATAAGGAAAGACTGGGTTTGGGCATAGATAAGATCCTTGACTACAGGCTTCTGAGAACTTGAGAATTAACAAAAATAAACTGCATGGTGCATGAGTTAGTGCTAAGGAGTGTAATGCAGAGTCTAGAGACACACTGTGATCCAGAAGAATCTGTGGGATCAGGAATTGTTGGGGAAGCTTCAGGAAGAGGTTGAGGTGTGTAGGTTGACCAGGTGTGGGGAGAGGAGAGGCTCCAGGGGCTGGGTGGAACTGTGAAGATAGCTGATTCCCCTCTAAAGCCAGGCCCCTCTGTTTGATTTGTACAGACAAGCCCACGGGGTATGGCTCCAGCAGTCGGAGGGCACCTCAGACAGGCATCGTGGATGAGTGCTGCTTCCGGAGCTGTGATCTGAGGCGGCTAGAGATGTACTGTGCACCCCTCAAGCCTGCCAAGTCTGCCCGCTCAGTCCGTGCGCAGCGCCACACTGACATGCCCAAGGCTCAGAAGGTAAGCCAGCTGTTGGGGAGGGATCCAACATCCTCAAGAGACTGAGGTATCTTATGCCTGTGGGTAGACCAAACAGAAACTATGTCCCATAGTCTTCTGGCTTCCATGTCAAAAAACCACCATTCTCACCTCAGATGTCCATCCCTTTGGTCACTCCACATTGCAAAGTCTCCTTTTCACTGCTCTGGACAGTCTGATACTGGAAGACAATGGAGAACAGTCACTAAATGTGAGCTTTGGTATCAGATAAAACTGAAGTCCTAGCTTCACCAGTCACCAGCTGAGAGCCCGTGGCCAAATAACATAACCTATCCAAGCGTTAGTTTCATCGGTAAAACTGATACAATACCTACTGCATCAGGTTGTTTTAAGAATTAATAAATACACATGCAATTCTTTTCACGTTCTGCACAAAGTAACTGTTGGACAAGTGTTAGCATCTGTCATAATTAAAATTAATAACAAAGCACAAAACTTTTCAAGTCCTGGTATTCTGCAAAGATGCAAAGAAAAAAAATGTGCTAAAATGGGAAGTATTTGAAACTCACATTCAATGGCAAACCTGATTAAAGAAAAATATATTAAAAACAGAAATTTCTGTTTGGTTCTCAGAACACCTAGAAATTTCTAATGATCAAAATCTGTAGATGTCTTTTTCTATGAACTAGACTTCAAACAAACCTCAGAGGCACTATTTATGCCATCCAAAGCAACATAAATCATCTAATACACATTAGCCACTTGATAAATTTTGTTGAATGGGTGAAGAAATGAGTAGAAGTGATTAAATTCTAGTAACTAAGTAGAAAGAATGAGAACTAAAGAGCAGGTGGTAGGTGAAGGAGAAAAAAATAAAGTGAGGATGGGTGAGTAAGGAAAGAAAAGCTCTCATTAGGGTCTCCTTGGGGGCACTATTTAAAAAACCAAAAACCAAAAACCCAAACAAAAAAAACTGCAGTTTTACTCTTTGGAGGCCAAACTAGCATTGTGCAGAAAGCATAAGAAGAGAAACCAAGAAGTTCACAATGACACATTTACTGCTTCCTGGTCCTAAACTGCAGCTGAGCCTGGAGGAGGACCAGGGAGCTTAGCAGAGATGTGACCCCAGGGATCCAGCTTGAATGATGGAAAGGGACTGGGCACAGTCTGGTGCAGAGAGAACACAGTAGCCAATGGGTGAGTCAGGGAGGAAGTACCACAGAAGTAACTCAGGAGAATGTGGCTGAGAAGTGTGCTTGCGGGGACAAAGACAGGTTAATTCTTTCTCTTCCTAGGTGGCTCAGTGCCTCTCAATTTCCAGTTGGGGAGGGGGTGGGGATTAGAGATCAGTCCCAAAGTTCTAGAAGCTTGGTTCTTGTGACTGAGGCCTAGACATCCCTCCAGCACCAGTGCTGTCTCCTGTGCCACATGGATCCCGGGCATTCTGGGCTGACTCAAAGGCTCTGTCTTCTGGGACACCAAGGGAACCACCTGTTCTCAATGCAATTATTTTTGTGATGTTTACAGTATCATCCCCCATCTACCACCAAGAAAACGAAGTCTCAGAGGAGAAGGAAAGGTGGGCCAAAGAAACACCCAGGAGGGGAGCAGAAGGTGGGGACGGAAGCAAGTCAGCAGATGAAAGGAAAGAAGAAAGAGCAGAGAAGGGAGACTGGAGCTAGAAACTGAACACAAAGGCAAAAAAGGAAAATGGAGGAGAGAAGGACTAAGCAGACAGAGGCAAGGACGATGAGAGAGAAGCAGACAGCGATAAAGAAAAGTGGGAAGTGCTATAGAGGAATGAAGAACAGTAGGCCTGGTGGAGCTAGATAATGAATGTGATGGAAGGAAGAGAAGTAACCTGTTGTAGAATGTGGATAACAAACATGGAGACAATGGAAAAGAAAAACGTAATGCTCAAGGAAGTCCAAAGAAAGACAGTGGCAAGAATGAAAAAGAACAAAAATTATAAAAAAGGCAAATAAGACACTACATTCCCCTCCCCCCAAAAACAAATGAGAGTTAAAGAATTAAGACAAAATTCAAGGCTTTTACATGTATTTTTAAATCTTGTGTGAAGCTATTATAGAAGAATTGCCCATGTCAATATATGTCCAGAGTTAAATATTAGCCCAAAATTCTCAGCAAGACTGAATTGTGTCATCGAAGTTCCCAGATTTTCTTTCCTGCAGTGTCATTGGAGGCTGCATTTCTTAGTCAAGTCCAGGTTGAGGCCAAAGGGCATCCAGTATTTGCTTAAAGGCCTATGAGGCCTGTGGGGTAACCTGCAAGAGGAGTCATTGAACCTTTTCTTTTTTTGCACTTTGGAATCAGATATAAAAGATGTATTGGTCTGCTTGGGCTGCCATAACAATCGCCACAGACTGGGTGGCTTAAGCAACAGATATTTTCACACATTTCTGGAAGCTGAAAGTCCAGGTGAAGGTGTTGACCTCATTTTAACTAAATTACCTCTGTAAATACAGTATCTCCAAATAGGAAACAGTTTAGGTATTGGGAGTCAGGACTCTAGGTACTGGGAGTCAGGACTTTAACATATGAATTGCTGAGGAGAGACACAATTCAGCCCAGAACAAGATTCCTAATGTCTGATCACTGCCTCTGATTCTATCTCCTATAAACCTGTGTGTATGTCTATCTGTCTCTGTCACACACACGCACATACACACACAAACACACGCACAAATCTAGGTTTTCATATATGAAATCCTATGAGTTTCTGTTCCATGAAAACCCTAGGACCGTGTTACTTTAGAGCTGAAGTTCGTTGGCTCAATCCTTTCATTTTAAAGACAAGGATACAGAGATCCACAAAAGGGTAAAGACGTACTTGAGTTCTAAGCTGCCCTCCTTCTGGCCAGCAGAGAAGAGCACATAATCAACATGGACTAAGAAAGAATTCCAAAAGGAAAATATGGGGCAGAAATAGGCAGATGAAATCTTCCATTAATTCAATATTTTTCCACCAGAAGGAAGAACATGAATGAGAGCAAGGGGTTGGATTTCCCTGAGGGTAAAAAGAGCTAAGTAGAATCACAGAATTTAGGTCTTGTAAATCTTCTCCTTCAGCGTCTCTGATTTAATTAGTAGGGTTAGAGTCTTAATAGATATAAAGCAAAAAGTCTCCAGATCATCCAAATTGTGAATTATAAATGCTGAGAGAGGGTATAAGAGAAAAGTGGTCAGTCAAGCAAATAATGAGACTTTGGGTAAGAAGATGACTAAACCAAGAAGTGAAGCATTTCATCCAAGTAACCTACTTTGAAGATGTCATGGTATAAAGGAAACTTTCTGCCTGGTCCTTCATGTCCCTGCTGTATTTCTACTTCAGGATCATTCTTCCTCTATGGTCCAGTGAAAACCCAGGATTATATAATAAATATAACATAACATAACATAACATAACATAACATAACATAACAAAACATATAAGGCCATGCCCAAGACTTAGCCCAGGAGGAAAACGTGCAGTCAGAAGCATGTCAAAGCCCCAAATGGGAGCCAAGCCACTTCTGCTGTGGTTACAAAAGGCTGGCTGATCTGAAATGACAAAAGCTAGGCTGGTGCCTAAGCCCATCTAGCCAGCCACCTTATTCAGGAGATGCTGAGTTCTTCTGCTAAGACATCCATGCTTTGGAACCAGCCTCAGGCATAAGCCAATATTTACTGTGACTACCACCTGAGAGTAGCCTGCAAACACAGATGGCTCTTCAAGTTCTTCAGAAGAATTAATGATTTGTGTCCTATGGAAATGTTCCTTAGAGATTTTCTCTTCCCTATTTCACTGTTGACTGAGTAAATGTCAATTATGACTCAAGGCTTTGGATAAGCTATTAATTATCCTCTATGATAAACTTCATTCAAAAGAAGTAAGGCAAAGACTTTAAAAGAAAAAAAAGAAATAGAACTTTCTAGTTAAAGAATGCTTAACTCTCACACTATGGCTTATAATACACTTCTTCTTAGAATGGGTTTTATCAACTCTAAAGCAATCATCTTGAATTCCTAACATATGATTTCTGAATAATATGAACGAGGTAAACAGGAAGCATCTATTATAGTCTTTCCATCTCCTCCTTTCTAGTATCAATACTAAGCACCTAGTGATACATGGCATATAATGCTAGATGGATGGATGGATGAAATAGACGGACAAATAATTGTTATATGCAGCTTAACAGTGGAAGAGAAAGACCATAAAAATGAGTAGCATTGCTGAGATGAAATGACTCCTCTTGTCCTGGCATAGGATAGCAGGGCAAGGACGTAGTAAAAAAAAGGAGAGCAAAGAGTTGCACTGACCCAAGTCTTGCCTGTTTAGAACTTCCCTCTATAGCTTAAATTGAAATCATTCATGGACCTACTGCTAAAGGTGGCAACTGTCTGAGTAGTACTTTATAGTGAATGTTATGTACCTATCTCTCTCCTTGCTGCTTTCTTGAAGTAGGCAGAGTATTGATCATCATTTAAAATTCTACTGTTTCTCTTAGGGCAAATTGACTGTGTGTAAAACAAATGGGAAGATATAAGAAATCATGATCCTGAAATAAATTTGTTGAAAAATATTTTTATTGAGCACCTACAATGTGCCATCCTCTGTACTAGGCATGAAGGAGAGTTATAAGGACTGAAGAGGCAATAAAACATAGTAGTTAAGAATACCTGGCTAAGAACACTGCCTGGGTTCAAATCCTGATTCTCACTTACTGGTGGTGTGGCTTTGGGCAAATCATGTCATTTACCTGTGCCTTATTTTACTCATCTGTCAAATGATGGTGCTGATTGAATCTGTCTCCTACAGTTGTGAGAATTTATTGAGATTATGTATGTGAATGTGTGTGCACAAACTTTTATTGCTTAAAATGGTACCTGGCACATAGTAATCACTATTAGAGTTTTAGTTAATATTATTTTACCTAGTTCTGAAAATTCGAGCCATCTGAAAAAGAAACAGATCTCTTCATGTGGAAGTGAGTCTTGTATCACCAAAACCTTCGAGGCCAACTTTGCCAGCACTTTCTGGTGAATTTTCAGCACTTCTGAATTGTAGGGTTTCAAGCAGATGATAGAAGGGAACTCAGTGATCTAAGAGCCCTTCCAACCCAGAGAACACCAGTGCTATGAATAATTCCAACTTAAATGGAAGCTCAGCTCTCCCATGTGAGGAACTGCTAACTTTTACTTCAAGGTCACAGAATGAACTTTCAAAAAACCACCATTTTTCTCAACCAGTTAAAATCAAATGTAATATGTGTTTTCATTTCATGGTGCCTGAGGAAAATTTAATTGTAGCATGAACTCCAGCTCTTACTAGTTTTAAGTAAAATTGCCAAAGTAAATAGAAATGTGGGATATTTCCGGGCTCACACAGCTTCCGGGACATTTCAGTTTCTAGGGCTGCCGATCCAGTGCCTTTCACAGGCATTTGATCTTCTTTCAAACATCTCTTGAAAACAAACAAAAGCTCATACAGCTTCGAATGTGCGTGCTGTTAGGATGTAAGGGTGGAAAAAGAAGCAAAAAAAAAAAAGAGTCCTCAAAGAGACCCTTCTCCCTCCCGTCACCCCTTGACCACCTCCCTCCCACCAACCACCACCAAGAAATAATCTTTTCTTAAGTAACACATTTTGCAGTTTCTTAAGTATATTAACATCCATGGGGAAAGATGAAATCTATTCTTTTTACTTGTCTATGTGAAAGGAATAGGGCTTTTGCACTATTTACTAGGTAACATGGAGTTGACTTTTAATCCAAGGGCAAAGCTGATAGTTTGAAGTTAAAGTGGAAGCCTTTGGTAGCAATAAGAAGATACACTGTTTTAGGTGAAGCAGCAGCAGAATGCCCTTTTATGAGGTTAGGAATTTGGGGTAAATCATTTTCCAAAATTATAGGTAAATAGAGTTTCTTGGCTTTTCTTTCAGTGAAGAATTCCTCAGGTTGTATGCTCATCAAAATGAATGAAAGCCCAGCTACCAGATTTCTTTGAAAATCAGTGACAGTATTTACTGACCTAATAAGCAAGACAAATCCATTTTTAAAGGAGCGGGTGAGGTTAGCAAATGTTCCTCAATGGCTACCAAACTTCCAGGTCAAAATCAGCTTCTCCATCCTCAGGGTGTTAACTGAAATTTGAGCACCTTTCCCTGACATTGGGGTTCATCTTTAATGGGGCTCTGTTATGCCTTTAGTGCTACCTCACTTTTATCCACCAACCAAAAGAGATTGCTTAGAAAGACAGACTTATATTTAAATTCAAAAAGAGAGAAATAGAAATTGAGAACAGCAGGGAAATTATGTGCGATGTGGGACAATGCGCCTGTGAGTCCATATCTGATACTTCTTGAGAGCAGCCAGGAAAGTTCTCACCATATACTAGAAGCTCAATTACAGATCTGATGGGCTACTGCTAGATAAGTAACAAAAGCTAGAAAACATTTTGGAAAATTCCTAGCTTTATTTTATTAACTAATGTGGTTACAGTTTTAAGACCTTTGGTCAGGAAACTAACTCTTTTGAAAAAGTGGAAGTTTGATAGAAATAAGAATGCTTATTGGTACAACCAACTAATTTTAATTTTAAATGCCCTTGCTGGTAATTTACAATCTGTAATTAACTACAGAAAATAGCTTTGAGAAGAAAGGGATTCTTTTCTCTACCTTCTCCACGTGTGTGTGTGTGTGTGTGTGTGTGTGTGTGTGTGTTTGTATAGTTTTGTGTTCTAGCATTGTTTCAATCACTAGGAATTTAGGGTGAATCACTTTCCAAAAGTATAGATAAATGCAGTTTCTTTGCTTTTCT
Organism: Prionailurus bengalensis; assembly: GCF_016509475.1. Taxonomy (NCBI): domain Eukaryota; kingdom Metazoa; phylum Chordata; class Mammalia; order Carnivora; family Felidae; genus Prionailurus; species Prionailurus bengalensis. Next base: position 122,736,651 of record NC_057358.1, on the reverse strand, counting down.
TTCACTGAAGGCACATTCTTATGGAAAACTAATCATCGTTCAGGAGAAATCACATTATCCCTTTGTCTTCTCAAAGGCCCAGGTTTAGTACTAAGTTAAATATTATTTAGGAAATAAAGGAAACATTACTGAGGGGGCAGAAACAAGTTGGTTTTCTTTCTGTTGTACCTAAGGGTCGAAGGATTTCAACTACTTCCAATCTGATCTATAGAGAAAGAGAGTGACTCTATAAATCAGAAAACAGAAACTTTCATACAGAACCAATTTGCAACTATAGAAATTTTCAGGTCTAATTCTTGACTTAGCACAAAAGTCATTGCATCCAGCCTGTCTTCGTTCCAGCATTCTCTTCCCCTATTTCTATTAGAGATTGGGGGTATTGGCAAAAACTATTAAGTGCCTTTTTCTACCATGTTCCCCTTCTGTAACCATAAACGTCCAACCTCCTCAATTCACTTGGGCATACACATTTGTTCCCATTGGATCAAATAAAGGAACATACATTTATTTGAGTAGGCATGTGTCACTGTCAGTCTGGAAAGAAGGTGGCAATCGTTTCTACCATCCTCCTTGGCTCCTCTAACTGGTAGGATCAGAATTCCTGTAAGAAGGTAGGATGTTAAGAGTAAGACCTATGAAAGGCTGTACATGATGGCAACTCCTCTGTCTGGTAAAATAATACCTAAGTTCCCAATGAGGGACCAAGAGATTTTACATCAAACCCAAACTGACCAAGTGGCCCAGGCTTCCAAGATGGGATTCATATGTCAAAAGTTTTAATATAATTCTGTGTAAAATATATAAATGCTTGCATGGGGCCTTCTGTCTGGCCAGCTCCAGGAGGTCAAGCAATCAAAGACCAACCATCTCTGCCATCTGTGAAAATATGATGTGCTCTTTTCTTAGCCATAGATCACAGTTATGGCAAAACAAAAATTTGGAATGATTAGGTTCAAGACCATGGCAGGTTGAGGGTTGGACAAGAATTTCCAATCAGTTGGACTGTTGTAGACTTGGAGGGTATGCAATATTCATGTCATGGTGTGAGTGTGGCATGCTTGAGTAGTTTCATGAGGCATTGCAGGACTAGAAAATAAGAAAAGTATAAATGAATCAATAAATATATAGCATCATACTGTTACTTTGTCAGTATTGGTTGACTTAAGCCACTAGTGGATGCTCTGGCTTGTCCTTCTGTAAATAATGACATGCTTCCTTCTTGAAATGAATATTAGGATGGAGGTAAAAGTGATGATGGCACAATGAAGCAATTCTGATTTCTAAAAACTATACACTCATGAATTGTTCTTGTGCCATGTTTTTGTCCTGGAAAAGCTCCGTCTGGCACCATGTGTGTTTACTTTTATATGCTGAAAGGCTCCCATCAACCTCAAACAGATGCAAATCACTTTAACTTGTCATAGTGTTATTTTGTTCATCCTAAAAGTTCAGACAAGCCTTCCAAACTTCCAAAATTTCTCTCAACTCAGTGAGGAGGAAAATTTAGAACACAACATTTGAGTGTTCTGCCCAGATGTGTCACACACACAAAGAATGAGTGGAGGAGGACAACACCCTTTCCTACCGATTCTGTGAACTCTTCACTATGGTGTTGAAATGACACTGAAAGGTACAACCCTGGGCCTCAGAACATTGTAAGATAAATCACTGCATACACCACTGTAAGTACCCCTGCATAAGTTGTATGTCAGATGAAACAATGGCATTTTGGAGGCTTGAGAGAAAAAAATAATCAAATCCAGTTTTTAGGTAAAAATGTGCTGAATCTTTAGCACATATCAGTGAAATTGCTAGAATCTGGTGTTTCACTTTTTAAAATACCACAACATTTGAACCTTTCAGCAATTCCAAAATCAACTCCTTCTGGGAAAGATAGTGTGCTTAATCTTTTTTTTTTTAATTTAAAAATGTAACACAAACACAAACAGCTAACTAAACAAGCTGCCCATAAAATCAACAGTCTAAGCAGACTGAACCCTGAAGTGTTTTACAACATCCTTCAAGACTATTAAAGGCAACGTAAATACCTCTTGCCAATGAGGGAAAATACCCTTCAGTGCCTTTTTTTTCCTTTTATTTCTTTCCCAGGCTTTTAAACAATTTTGGTAGTGATTTCTTACATCACAGACAGAAATATTTAAATGGAGTCAGGTGGTATCTTTTGAAGAGTAAGAAAGTTGCTAAATCAGGATAATCTGGGAATAATTATGGGACAAATATAAATTCCCTAAATCCCGGGGATTCCTAGGGATGCACCAGTCACTAAAAAAAAAGAGGTATACATCTGCTATCCCAGCACTCAAGGGAGCTCTGAGCACCCAATAAGTAGATTCCCTTTCTCCAGCCAGGAAAAGGACAGCACCCTGCCATGGGATGCTCTTTGATGACAATAACTATAAAAATGGGGGTGGGCAGTGAGAACACCTGGTATTTATTAAGCACAAGCCCTGTGGTAAGGTTTATAGTGAATTATTTCAGTAAATCTTCACCATAAGCCTGTAGGGTAAATACTAAAATTATCCCCATTGTATAGATGTAAAAACCTGGGCTGAGTAAGGCTAAAAGTCTTGCCAAAGTCTTGCTCTAACAAGTGGCCAGACCAGAATCTATACTCAAAATGGACTCCATGGTGTTAACCATGTACCACCCTCTCTTTTCTGCATTTTTCCATTGATATTTCTTGTACCACAACCTACTAATTGTGAGTTGCAAGACAGGAGGGGCTCTGTGCTGTTTGTCCCTGTGAAGACGGCAGTAAAAGTAGGACGCCATGCAAGCGTTGCTATTGGCCTGAACTCTATTGTGCTACTTCTTCAGAAAAATTTAAACAATTTAGCAAGAATTTCCTGGTTTGCTATGTTTGCTCAAAGCACCATGTCTATGGGGAGGGTAGGGAGATGAAGGAGACACGCTACTTGTGCTCAAGGAGCTTACTTTTCAGTGGGGAAACAAACACATACATTACTCTGTAGCACATCAATACTCCAACAAAGATAGAGGCAGAGTAAACTCTGATAGCAAAGAAGCCTGAGCAGACTGATGTTGCTAATAAATGAGTTCACAGAATAGATCAAAATCAAGGGCCCTTGAAATAGTAGGCTTTCTCACACACAACTATGCCAGGTAAATGTGTAAGGGTAAACACATGCACTCATAACAACATTATGAGGTGGGTGCCCTTACCCCACTCTTTCGTTTTACAGAAGAGGAAACTGAGAAGGAGAGAGCAATATAGTGGTTGTCAAAGGTCCCTTAATTCCTACGTGGGGAGATGGGATCTATACCAGGTATGTAAGCCTAGGTCTTTGGGGAAACCAAGATGAGACTAGGCTAAAAGAGTAGGATTTCATTAGGAAAAATACCAGTGTGAAAGGAAATAGGGGAGGAACGAGGAAGCCTGGGCAAGCCCCCAGAACACAATGCAAGTCTGACCCCAAGTGAAGGAGAAGGGGAGGGAGAGAGAACATTGGGTGAAAGTGTCCTATACTGCCATACAGGCTAAGGAAAAGTTCAGAAAAGTCACTAGGGAGTCCTTGAACCGAAAGTTTGCCAACAAAGGAATCTCGTGTTTCTCAGGAATGGGTGACCTTCTATCCCCACCAAACTCAGTCTTGGCATTGGGTGAGGTGCCAGCTCTGGGCCATTCCCCATGGCTAGAGGAAAGGGTAATATTGGAAAAATGGCCATTACCATCATAACCACAGAAAAAGTAGGATGAGGTAACTTCCAAAAAAAATAAGAGTCTGAACAGACTGACATTGTGTCCAGTCTATATACCTTTCACTTTGCTAGAGAGGCAACCATCCTACCAGCCTCTCAGAATGTGCACCTTTGTCCTTTGGTTTTAAAAGTCACACCCCAAAGCGCTGAGTAGATTGCATGACACTTACTCTCTTGGCTCCCAGAGATGAAAGGCTGACCCAACTCTCATGGAATTTGAACTTGTGATTCCCTGAAGTAAAGAGATATCAAAGTTGATACTGAAATATTTAAACCACTCTCCACAATTTCATGTGTCTCCAGGCCAAACCAGCAAAATAGCTATAACATGTTTTTTTCAACAGGTAAAGAGCTGATATGTGGGTGATCTTTCCAATTATATGATCTTTTTTCCTCATTTTGCCCTTTTTAACAGAAGGTCAATGCTGAATTATGACTTTATGCTATACAATAGCTGCTGATATTCCATGCTGGACAATAACTTCCCAGCATTTTTTTATAGGGCGCCAGGCTTTTCTTAGACTTTATGTCATACAATACTTACTTGTTTGGAGTAGTTGAGATGGAAACAGTCTATTGAAAACATCACTACTTCCTTTCTGAAATTTAAAGAGACTATTATCATCCTTCTTTTAGATACTGTTTCTCAGGCAAAATCTCATAAAGATAGGCAGCAAAAAAAGGGCTTATAATATCCACAGGGTTCACTCTTACTAATTGAATATTGTGCTACTAGATTTCTATCAATAATAATAGACATGGGGCCCAACTCACACTTGTGGTCAGGGAGGGACCCTACCCCTTAGTTTAGAGTCTTGCCTTACCCTTTAAACAAGAATCTACCACCATCTGGGATCATGGGCAGCTCATAACATTGTCAGTTATTGTCATTGGAAAGAGATTTGGATTTTGAAACACCCAATATTGTTTTATCTTTTGGGGAAGCAATATGGTAGAGTGGCTAACTGATGAGCTCCAGAATCAGAGGGAACTGGTACAAATCCCAACCATGGTCACATCTTCCTTATAAAAAATTAGGCAAGTTTTCTAAGATTCAGATTCCTTCAAGGTAAAATGGGCAAGACATAGTGTCCATCCCCAAGAGAACTAGAAGAATTAAGAAAAATATATGCAATTAACATACATAATATAGTGCCCAGCCCCTAAGTGATAAAATTATCTTATTTAAATAATAAATTGTTTTCTTATTAGTCCTAGGTCTATCAATTTGTTCTTATGTGACCTCAAGCAAGTCACCAAATGTTAGCAAGCCTCAGATTATAAATGGACTGAAGCAAACAATATCACCTTACTAGAGATCACTGTGTAAAGTATAATGTGTCTGCAAATGTTAATCAAGGTTACTGTTACTGCCATTGTTATTAGCTCTCAGTGATCTTTTTAATCAAAAAGTTTGTGGATTGTTTTCCTTTATAAAGTTAGGAGCTAGGATAAGAGCCAAGAGACAATGGGAGAATGTGAATGTCATGCAACATTTCAGGGCATTTTTCTGCTTCCTAAATATCTGTGCATGGTACATAATGTGTTAGAATGTATATCGCATATTAGGACCTTGAAACCTATTCCCTGATGAGTTGGTTTCCTTCAGAGTGATAAATTTCCTCAACCAACCTGAGTGAGCTAGAGGACCAACTTTTTTTTTTTTTAAATAATCTTACCTTCCCTGGTGTCAATAGGAAACAGTATTTACTCACTACTGTTTTCCTTTCAAAAATCTGTCTAGTTGCATACTAGAAACAGTTTCAGCTGGTTTGTTTGTCTTGGACAAGCTGTTGAAGTGAAAAGTTTTTGCTTGGCTGAATGTGGGACAGTTTCATAACCCTCAAGAAGTGCATTGAAAGTGGGTGCCAGCTCCGGCTGCTTCTAACATGCCTCCACTTGCTGCCCATTGTCAAGGGTGGCCAGCATAATTAAATTAAGACAATGAGCAAAGCAACAGATGCGACTGAGACCAAATCCCTGAGTGCTTTTGTTTTGTCACCATCATTGTCTGCAACAAAGAAGTCACATGTGAGAACCTGGGAAGAGAGCCAAATGCAAACCAGACAACATCCCAGCTGGTTTTGAATGGCCTCCACCTTACGCGTTTGTGCATGGGAACCATGCTACTTGGAGCAATGACTGCTCTACTCAAGTGAGTTTCTGCTCATGGTTTTGCTGCAATGCCGAAACAGACCCAGAAGAAATGGGCCAGAATATCCCTGTGCTCAGACTGACACTTTACACCTCCACTTTGAGAGAAAAGAAAAAGAATCTCTCTGTTGGGGAAAAGGATAAGATCTATATGATTGACCAATCTAAACTCAATCCCTTTTGCTGTGGCCTTCATGAATCTGAAGAGGGAAATACAGAAGATACCTGAATTTTTTTATTCTGTAAATCTGGGATTAATTTGGTTTGAGAGAAAGATTGGAGATTAAGCACCTCCTTTGGCTTTCTTTTAATTTGTTACTATTTCATTCTTGAGCATTTTCCTATGTGGGCATTATCCAGATTCTTAAAAACCTTCTTTTCCAAGCTGGTATGCCTGTTAAACAGAAAAAAAGGCAAACTCAAATTAGTATATTTCTAGACCTGTTATTTGGCTAGCAGTTTGGTAGAGAAGTGGTATCCTTAATAATCGCCATTTTGGGAGCCACCTACCATCAGCAGGGTCCACTGAGTATTGAACAGAAATGTTTCAAGGAGTTTGGGACAGTAGTGATCCTACTCTGTAGCCCCATTTGTCTTTCTTCCATTTGTCGGGAGAATTCCTAAGCAAGCAGAATAACATGTAAGATTAGAAATACAAACTTACTGGTAGCTTAACGGTAGATGTTTTGTACAGCAACATATGAACATTAAATGGACTTGGTAAAGTTGTATGATATTTGGGGGAAAGTGCCAGGATTTTAAACAGATGGCATTTCAAGCTATCCTGTACAAATGCCAAACTTCCTCCCACAAGCTTTTTTCGATGGCCACTGAGCTAGTTATTTTAATAAACATATTTATACAATGACGCTATCTTCCTTCTATTCAGTCAGTACAGGATATTGACCACCAACTTACAAAGTGCTAACTAGTTTTTTTGAAGGACTTGGTGATAACTCTAATGTTCCAGGTAGAGCTGGAAAATATGTGTAAGAAAAATTACCAATCTCTATGGGCCTTAGCCAATAGATATTATTTCCAGAGACTGTAGTTAATTTTGTTCCAGCTTCTCACACTCTGCAGGTCTCAGGTCTGAGCAATCTCCAAGGTCCTTACAATGACCTCTAAGTTCCTAAGAATGATTGGATTGAGAGGTCATTACCTTAGCCAGGAGGAAGAATTTGGAGATTCCAGACATCATAATAAGCACTCTTGTTTTGGGTCATGATGAAAACATGTTCTGGGGAAAAGGGATACTGTGGATTCTTGACCTCACTTTGTACCAATAACTATTCATTATGTTCTCCTCTAAGGTCCTCCTGGCTAGAGGTGAAACCAAGAGGAGAAGCACCTTATGTTTATGCATGCAAATGCCATTTCTTCCTGGATTTAATTCACATCTGATTTGTCTAAACAAACTTTGCTATTTAAATATATTCATGGATAAAATAATAACCATAGGAAAAGCATAATGACTTCATTCTTCACATTAGTACAGGGTCCATTATGGTCATCCATTTAATTAATTCTCTAGCTATTTATTGAGCAACTGCAATATTCCAAACATGTTTCGGACATACGGATATAACAGTGAACAGACAAACACGTCTCTCTAGGGCTTCTATTTTAAGCAAAACTCAATATTCCTTGGATAACAGCATTGTTTGCTAATAAGTGAATGGTAGCACCAAAGCAAGGAACCAGGGTTTTTAGTCCAGGAAGGTGACTTTCCAATGAAGATGAAAAAATAATAATAATGAGTAAATAATAATAATAATAATAATAATAATAATAATACATGGTGCTTACCATGTGCCAGAACTATTATAAGTCTACTTATATACTAATACTAATTCTTTAATTCTTTTTTTAATATGAAATTTATTGTCAAATTGGTTTCCATACAATACCCAGTGCTCATCCCAACAGGTGCCCTCCTCAATGCCCATCACCCACCCTCCCCTCCCTCCCACCCCCCTAATTCTTTAATTCTTAATCCTACAGGTAGGAACTATTATTATGCCAGTTTATAGATGAAACTGAGACACAAAAGACTGCCATTTGCACAAGTTCACACATAACTAAACATGGAAGAGCCAAGATTTGAACCCAGCTCAGTATGTCTGTGATTTGATAGATTCTAAATCAATTATAAAACCTCCCAATCTTCTACTTCTAAAACTTTCCCTCTGTCCAAAGAAGAAAAAAATAAAAATGAAAAAGAAATGTCTCCTTTTTACAATAATTAAAACAGAACAAAATGCAATAAAACAATAGAGGATGACCCCAGAATGTGTTCCTTTTTAAATTTTTATTTTTTTATTTTTCTTTCACCGGGGAAAGATGCCACAGGCCAGAATTCTCAATTTTTCAGAATCTCCTACCTGTCAACGAAACTGTGATGGCAGCAGTTGAATAGAAACATATTTCTGTGTGTTCATAAAGCAATTTGTGGTCCTCATGACACCAAGGGACATAAAAGTAGCCTGAGTGAGGTTCGACTAAACTAAAAACTAAAGGCTTATCCACTTCTTTCTTAGGAAAAAAAAAAAAACAGACCCAAGCTCTCTATGAGATTGACTGATGAGGCATAAAATAGGAAAGGTTGAGACCCCATGTTACAAATAGATGGGTAGGGTACATAAAACCTCAAGTTAATGTCACTTTTTCTCCTTTATTTTTAGGAAGTACATTTGAAGAACGCAAGTAGAGGGAGTGCGGGAAACAAGAACTACAGAATGTAGGAAGACCGTCCTGAATTGTGAAGAATGACATGCCACCGGCAGGATCCTTTGCTCTGTATGAGTTACCTGATAAACACCAGAAGACCTACCAAAAAATAAGTTTGATGACATTTCAAAAGATGGGCATTTCCCCCCAATGAAATACGCAAGTAAACATTCCAACATTGTCTTTAAGAGTGATTGTTAAAAGCTTTGCACCTTGCAAAAATGGTCCTGGAGTTGGTAGATTGCTGTTGATCCTTTAACAATAATGTTCTATAGAGAAAAAAAGAAATATATATGTATATATTTCTTAGTCCCTGCCTCTCAAGAGCCACAAATGCATGGGCGTTGTATAGATCCAGTTGCACTAAATTTGTCTCTGAGTCTTGGCTGCTGGAGCCATTCATTCAGCAGCCTTGTCTAAGTGGTTTATTAATTTTTTTTTTATTTGCACTTCTTTCTACGCAACACAGGCTGTTTGTTTTACAGTGTCTGATAATCTTGTTTGTCTATCTTCACCCCCTCTCCCACCTCATCATCTTTATATTTGCCAAATTTGGCCTCCTCAAGAGCAGTAACAAGCAGTCAAGTAGCACACCCAAAAGATTTTAACCCAAAAGATTCCATCTGTGGCATTTGTACCAAATATAAGTTGGATGCATTTATTTTAGACACAAAGCTTTATTTTTCCACATCTTGCTAAAAAAATGCAAGTAGTTGCAGTTTTGAGGCCAATCATTTTTAGGCATATGTTTTAAGCATAGAAAGTCTCAAACTCTCAACACTTCTTTCAAATGATGAGTTAGTGTGCAACCTGATTAGTAATTTCTCTCTTTTTATTTTTTCCATATAGAGCACTATGTAAATTTAGCATATCAAGAATACAAGATATATCACAAACAGTATGTAAAACTCTGTTTTTTAGTACAATGGTGCTATTTTGTAGTTTGTTATATGAAAGAGTCTGGCCAAAACGGTAAAAGGTGAAAGCAAAACAAAAGAAGCCTGGAGCCAAAAATGACACAAAGGGGAAGGGTACTAAAAATCCATCCATTTGGGAAAGAAGGCAAAATTCCTGCAATTATGCCTTCCAAGAGAAACTTAAGACACAAAGTCCGCTGATGCAAATTTGATTGGTGAGTCTAGAGAGGAGTGGAAAACGCAGAAGGCTAGGAATTTAACGTCCTGGTTTCTATTTCTCACTGAAGAAACAACCATCTGCCGACTCTGTCTTGGACTCACCGCTGTGTGACTTTGGGCAAGTCACTTCACCTCTCTGTGCCTCAGTTTCCTCATCTACAAAATGGGGGCAATATGCCATCTACCTACCTCACAGGGGTGGTATGAGGATTAAAAAGATAAAGCTCCAGATTTTCTCCTGGGTTGCTATGAGGGCACACGGTCAGAGCCCTTGAGTTGCTGGGATGCCAGGAATTCTATAAACAGCCCATCCGCAATATAGCTAGAAAATTGATTAGCCAAATGCTCCTGACATGCTCATTCTTGTCAATGAAGCTATCCAATGAACTATCCAACTATCTAGTTGTTAAAAGCTAACAGCTCCATCTCCTTTAAAATACTTTTCAAAATAACTTAGAAATGTCTGATTTACATTTGATCTGAATTCTGCGTTTGGATTTATGAATACAAAGTGAAAAGAGAGAAAGGAAAAGGAAAAAAAAAAAGATTTCCACCAGTGAAACAGCAACTACTCCATCTGACTCTTCCGGGCAGTTACTAGTAATGTGGTAATACTTTTTGCGATATTATAAATGATACTTTATTCATTTTGAACAATATAGTTATTCTTTCTCTTTGGGCAATCTAAAAAAATGGTTTCAAATATTTAAGATTTCAAATATTTAAATAATATCTAATTTTTAAAAATCACAAAATTAATAAATTTGTGCTTCTCCTTAGCTGTATTTACTTATACATATATATATTTTTAATTTATGTTAAAATATACTTGACTAGAGTTGCTAGTTGAGAGGCAAAATTTTCCTTCAAAACTAGAAGTTTTCCTTCATGTCTGCTTACAGAAGTGACCCCTGACCCGCTGTGGGTGCATCTTATCCATTCAACTGAAAATTGATATCAAGAAAATCCAACAGAGAGGACAGGCCCATGGTGGCCTAGAAAATGTTTCCCATCTACTTATCAAGATTTTCTTATTAGAATAATGAATCATCCATCATTTAGATCTTTTTATCTGCCTTCAAACTTTTTGGTGAAAAGCAACCAGGCTTGATTACTTCATGCAAATTGTATCCCTTTTATTCTTAGAAAGTGTACATAGAAAACAAAAATAACATCTTTAGTTTTCATCCCACTGGTTCACCTCAGGGTTGAGAGACCAGAAAAAGTCTGACTTCCTGGATCTTCAAACATACCCAAAAGAAGGCCTATAGAGCAGGTACCCCTGCTCAGCCAAAAAGTGTTTAAATCCTCAGACCCTCAGCATTATTTGAATTGAGCACCTCTGTCATGCTGAGCAATGTTCTGATCACTACAGACAAATGTAAAAGAAACTGTAACTCATTTTTGCCCTTCATCTATTTTCCAGACAGATGTGTTCTATGGAATTAGGTGCTTGACCCCTCTTCCCAAAATGGCACTTCTGGTTTCTATTTCATGTTCTTTATGTATACCTTCTAAAATTACTGTTTCCCAGCAAAACTTTACCTGTAATCCTCTGCAGACCTATGAGTTTCCAGACACAGTTGAATATGGTAATTCTAAGAGTGTCTATGACTTATTTGATTCACTTAATAATTCTATTCACAGCCAAAAATACCCCAGTGAGGAAAGCTTAAATGTGCAAAGTCATATTATCTTTCTTAATTTTTCCAACATATAATCCTCTCCTTTATATCATAAATCAATGAATTAAAAATTAACTAATTATACTAACTCAACTATCTTATTTTAAAATGAAATAAAACTAGAAGACAAATCAATGTAAAACTTCAAAAGTCAGTTGATGCCATACTCTACAGCAGAATGACACAGGATTGATAGAAAGGAGCACCTGAAATTTCACAAGTCAAAACTTTTATAAGCTTTGCTTTTGATTTCTCAAATGAGGCAATTTCAAAATGTTTATGAAAAAGCTGTCAATATTGGTAATAACAGACTTAGTTCTAGTTTAACTGACAATACTGAATTACCTACATCAAATCTCTGTTCCCAATTCCCCAAATAATAGAACAGTATCTTTTGAAGACTTTAAGATGAGGAGGCTCCACTGAAAAAGTTAATGTATCTTTACATCAGAATCTACTCTTCTAGAGATAAGAGAAAAATTTGCAATACCCACTCCTCCATACACACATGCATGTGCATGTATGTATACACACACACACACACACACACACACACGCTCATCCTAAGAGTCCAATGGAATACTCAGAAGAAATCACTTCCTTGGAAAATCTTATTGAAAAAAAAAAAAAGCCTGGCCTCCCTTGAGAATCCATCCCCTCCTTGGAATGTCAATGTTTATGTAGATGAAACCATCTCATGCACTGTGGCTCCAGGGTTTCTGTTACTAGTTTATGCACTTGGGAGACTGCTTGAATGGAAGATGTAGCACATTTTGCTTTCCCATTTATTGTTTGGCCAGCTATGCCAATGTGGTGCTATTGTTTCTTTAAGAAAGTACTTGACTAAAAAAAAAAAAAAAAAAAGAGAAAAAAAAGAAAAAAAAGAAAGCATAGACATATTTTTTTAAAGTATGAAAACAACAATTCTATAGATAGATGGCTTAATAAAATAGCATTAGATCTAGTCACCACCACCTTTCAACTTTTTATCACTCACAAGTAGCGTACTGTTCACCAAATTGTGAGTTTGGGGGTGTGGAGGCAGAAGATGGCATTTTTCTTAAGTTAGAAGCCTCCATTATTCTGCTGGCTCTCAAACTCAGAAAAATTAGCAATATATTATCCAATCTAAATACCTTAATCAAGAGCATAGAGTATAAATGGAGGGTGGGGAGGACCTTACAGGCAACTGGCAGAACAAAAGATGATAAAGTTACTTATTGATTTTTGTGCTCTCTGCTCTAAAAACGGATATTCAGCAAGTGGAGAAAATAAAAACAAAGAGAAAAAAATGCATAGATTAAATCTGCTAAAAATAGCTTCTGCCATATCCCCCTTAAGTCATTCTTTGGCATTTACTGGTTTATAGAAGATATTCTCCCTTCATCTAAACATCTCAAAGAGCAGTAGCTCTCATAAAAAGCAATCACTGATCTCATTGGGAAGTGTTGGAAAGTATTTCCTTATGAGATGGGGGTTATCTACTGATAAGGAAAGAGAAGAATTTATGAGAAATCGTTGAAAGAGATGGCTAACAATCTGTGAAGATTTTTTTGTTTTGGGGTTTTTTGTTTTGTTTTGTTTTTTACTTTATACAGTCTTTATGAATATCTTAATGTTCAAAAATGACTTGGTTCTTCTTTTCTTTTTTTATATTGGAGTGAGGGATGATAAGTTAAACCCACATAGACTCTTTAAAACTATAGGCTAGATAGAAGTGTATGTTTGACTTGTTGAAACTATAATCAGACTATTTAAAATGTTTTTGCTATTTTTAATCTTAAAAGAGTATACTAATTTATTAGAGACAGATCCTGTTTGGCTCTTTTCATAAGAAAGAACATTCCCACTCAAATCACCTGTGCTTTCCCAACAATATTTTCAAAAGATAAATCTGATTTTTTAATACAAGAATTCTTTATGCCCCTTGCCTGCAATGATCATGAAGTTCAGAATATGAGGGGGCAAAAACGAGAAGAAAATTTAGTTGATTCTTTGTTTTTGGTTTGTTTGTTTTCAATGCTAGTGTTTAATCTTATAGTACATATTTGCTTATTGCTATTTTAATATTCTAAAAGACTTTCCTATTAGGTATTAGAAACTGATACATAGGTATTTTTTGTGTGTGTGATTTCTATTTAAAAAAAAAGGATATGAGAAGACTGTCTGAAGCTTTAAGTGCATATGGTACAGGATAAAGATACCAACTGAAATAACCAAGTCCTATCTGGAACAATACTTTTTTGGGGAAACCTCTCATAGATAAGACAGAGGCCCAGGGAGTTTTTGAAACTGTTTCTATTCCTCCCAGTCATTCATTTAGTATCTCCCTCAAAATTTTATAAAGGGGTGACCAGGCTGAAACCCTGGAATTAAAGGGACCTCTTTAAAAATAAATACTCCTCATGTTCCCTCTTAATTTATGGTTACACATTGATCTTAAACATGGTCCTTCTTTCTCCCCATTCTTCAGCTGTCATTGATAAGGTCTTTGAAGGGAAAAAAAAATTGTTTCATTTGAAAATGGAGAACACAAAAGTCCAAATGTTACTGCCCAATTGAAATGTGATTTAAGATGGAGATAGTTTCTCCTACTTAGTCCTTGCTGAATCACCTGTCACCTTCAAAATGACCTTTCATAAGACTTAGAATCTGCCCTTTTTTTTAATTGCCCAGGCCTACTGTAGCCTAAAAGTAAACATTATATTAATTTTCTTTTACCCAAACTACACTGATGTAAAAGTAGGAAAAATAAAAACAAAACTCAAAATCCCTTCCAAGCCACCCACTGGCCCCCTTTACCTACCCAGTGCAAAGTCACTTCTGTGAATCTCTTAATCTGATTTTGTTTGGATATTTATCTTGTACCTGCTGCTAAACACACTGCAGGAGGGAGTCTGCAACCTCAAACTGTCTACTCACATCTCTTATCTGTGTCTGTGTATCATTAAAATGTCTATTCAAAATATTAAAAACTTTCAAACACCATGCAGCTTGTATTCAGTTTACATAAAGGCCCCAAGTACCATATCAGATCTTTTGTTACTAAGAGAGTTAATGAACTATGAGAACTGGGATTATATCATGTGTTTTGATTCATATGTTTGTTTGTTTTTTCACACCTACAAACCAGGTGTGATAAAGACACTTACAGACACTGAATTTTTCCCTGATACTTTGGAACAAGAAAATAATGATTGGTCATTCATTATATCTGTCTTAGTTCAAAGGCATTTTTTATTAAATTAATTCTGATTGCATTTGAAATCATTATTCACTTATGGCAGAGGATATCAATCCTAATGACTTCTAAAACTGTAACTAACTGAATCGTTATCTTACATTTACTGTTAAGTAACCATATTTGGAAAAATGTATGGCTAGAGCGTCATAATAAAATGATATATCTTTCTTTAGTAATTACATTAAAATGAATCATGTTTGATTAATTAGTTCTTTTGGACAATGTTGGTGTAATGTGTCATTCCTTAAGAATTCTATTGTTATGTAGCATTTTTATTAATTAAATCACTGCAACAAATAAACAAAAAAATTTACCCAGAAAAATAAAACTAATCATATACCAGGATGGAGATATCTTATAGAATTTACAGATTATATTTAACAATAAATGTTTCAAAGAACTTGTACAAACTATGTAAAAGATGTATGAATTGTACAATATATGCATTAACAATAAAGCAGGTTTAAGTAACTGACCCCACTCACTGTAACCCAACAGTGAGTTATAATCCATGACACAAATGGTCTGGGAAAAGATTTTCTATCATGTAGGACACACCTACAAGTAGCATTCAATACACTCCCAATATTGTGTGGTTCCATGAGAATGTGGTCTCTCAGCATTGGGTTTTTATTTCAATAAATTTTTCTAACTCTTTACTGAATATCAAACTCATAGCAGTATTTGTGGAAGCACAAAGTGGAAAGATCAGTAATTTCCCTCTTGTTATATGAAAGCATTTCATTCTATTTGCCTTTTCTTAAACCTCCCATGAACTATTTGGAAAGTTACCTAAATGTCTAAAAGGCTCAGGAGTCTCGTACTTATTTTAAGAAACTCCTAGCAATACCAGTTTATTATTTTCCCACGTGCAGCTCACCGTTACTCTGTGACTCCCTCAGAGTTTCTGCGGCTCTCCTTTGACACTGACATTTTCCAGGCCTCCTTGTCCTATTTGTGCTCAGCATCTTGCTTCCAGTGGCCATGAGCTTCTAACCGCATTGTTTCTCTCCACCTTCCCCCCTAGACAATACTTTTCTCCCTTCCTTCACACTAGGCTAATGTGGGTACCGCCTTTCACTGAAGGCTCTGGGGATGATGAAGTGGGAGGCAATTAAGCATGGGGCAGAAATCTGCTGCCAATGTCAAACATCACTGTCACTAAAATCCATTAAGGAATCTCTGGCTGCTTAAGTGTCTCTTGTCATTTTAGTAAGACCCCTTCCTCTCCTCAGCAAACTCTGCCTGGAATTACTT
This sequence comes from Prionailurus bengalensis, assembly GCF_016509475.1. Taxonomy (NCBI): domain Eukaryota; kingdom Metazoa; phylum Chordata; class Mammalia; order Carnivora; family Felidae; genus Prionailurus; species Prionailurus bengalensis. Next base: position 122,720,704 of record NC_057358.1, on the reverse strand, counting down.
CCTATCCAATCCTTCAAACTCTCCCTTAGAAAGAACTTTCAAGGACATTCTATTTCATTCTCATGCAGAGCAATCTTCCCCGTCACAGCTTCACCCCTGGTGGGAGTGGGAGGAGGGCCTGCTCACTTTTTATTACTGAATATGCCCCAAAGGTGATTTTTCCTAAACAAAAGAGCAATTCTGTCCCTAAGAGGAATTTTGTCTTCCTTCAAGGTCGTCTGAGCAAAATTGCAGCTGCTTTTTTAAAATGACATTTTTGCTTTCCTGTAAGATCTGTAAGAGTGGTAATATTGTTGATTAATAATATTAATATTTGCTGAGCACTTACTATGGGTCAGTCACTATGCCAAGTGGTTTACCTCTATTCTCTCATTAGTCCTTATAAAAATTCTGAGTCAGGCACTGTTATGAACCCTATTTTACAGATGAAGAAATGGAAACTCAAAGACATTATTTAACTTACTGAAGGTCACAGGCAGGGTGGGCTTGCATCTGGAACTGAGGACATCAAAACCTGCATTTTTACTATTTTGCCATTCATGCCTCAATCCAGACCCAAGGTCAGTTCCATATACTGACAGATACATTCTTGTTAAAGTTTGGTTTTACATGCTATAGGAAAAAATATAGTTAATTGCACCTTTGAGTGATAATTTATGAATATTATATTCTGAACATAAGTAAGCATTTTTGCTCAATAACCAACATATCTAACTGGGCCTTCAACCCTACCTGTCGCCATTTCTCTGCTCATTCACACTGCAGTGTCACTTCCTGATAGTCCCTCATATAGTGATTGTAACATCCCATGGTAAGCCAATCTCGGGATTCCTCAATGAGGAGGTATGACTTGGGTCCTTATACAGTCCAGAAATGAACCATTCCCACATAAGTAAAACTAGAAGCTGATGATAAAGAATCTCACCAAGAACTTTGGCAACAATATGCCTATTGTTCTCTTGACAGCTTATCACAGCCAGTGTGGTCTCCAGGGACATGGTTGAATTGGGGCTTCATAGACAAATGTGGATTCAAGGGGTGAGTTTCATGAGACACATGTTCTTATATCCCTGCCCTTCAAAAGGGCCTTAATTATACCACTCTAGGACTTCCCAGTGGGTATAATGCTAGCCCCAAATGGCATTTTGGAAACATGTAAGGACATTTGGGGTTGTCAGTCATGATGATTGAGGAAGGCATTATTGGCATTTAGCTGGACAGGGGTTAGGACTCCAGACATTTCACATAGATGACAAACCTATTTGTAATCACGTAAGCCTAGACTATAACTCCAATTTATTCATAAGCTCAAAGTATTTTTGCATAACTTTAATATAAGCTGATTTTTTCCAGGAATGTAATTACCATGTAAATTAAGAGGAAGGTGGTACTTTATTTCATTTGGAACTTTACCCAGTGTTGCCACTATTTTAGAAAAAAAAAAAAAATCATTGATGACAATGCTAATTGTGCTATTTGAATCTCTCCATTCTCTGAGCGGATCAGTCTGCTTGCAGCTGTCACATTCATGATTCTCCACATAAGTGTAAACATCTGACCACTTCATTATGTGTTCTAATAGAGTTGTGCCTGAGCATTTCTATCTTGTAATGCATGTTATTCTATTATAAACTACTTTCATTTTAGTTCTCCTTTATATTATGGTTCAGGCAACATTTTGTTTTTTGTTGAAGTTGTATATGTCAGCATTATCTATGAATTTCTCTTTGGGGCATTAAAGGGTATATCATAAAATATTTGTTCCATAAAGGGGAGCTTTGGGTTTGACAGAACTGAACCACTGGGCTATACATACCAATTAGGATCCTCCCTGGGTTTGCCCTCTTCTCAGTGAGGCATCTTTAAAGTATAAATGCTGAGCTGAAAGCCGGTGTCTTCCTCACCTGTTTATGGATAGAGATTAAATCTCTCTGGGATCCAATAAAGGATAATGGTTATGGTTAATATAACATCTGGTTTCTGAATGTTCTTTCCTTCACCCTATGATGGGATGAGATGATTTTGAAAAGAATAAAGCAATCAGTAAAAACAGAAACAGATGTAAATTGGATTTGAGACAATTGCAGCAGCACATCCGAAGTAAAATTCGACCTTGGATTTCAAGCAAGGTAGGAAATGTGGCCTAGAAAGGAGGTTTCTCTTTTTAATGACTACTACCAGGAAAGTTAAAAATGGAGTAACTGTCCTATAATTTCCTAGCTCTACTTTGTTTATTTAACTCAGTGGCTCCTACTTAGCTCCCAACCTCTTTCTCAGGGAACAGTAGTAACAGTCTCTCTCCAAATGGAAATGGGGAGTGGGGTGTGGGGTGGTCATCATCTCTATTCATGGCAAGTCTCTATATAAGTACTATGGTTGAATCTATCATTCCACCCCACAACTATGGGACTGTCCTTCCCAACCTCAAATCTCTGAGAGAGAGTGAGGAGAAAGTAATTGTTCCTGTAAAGAAGGAAGGAGACAACAGTATCAGAAGCAGAAACCATACCCAGGGTTGTGCTCTGCCACTTTATTTGGCCCAGAACTTCTACATCAGTCACCCTCGTAGAACCTAAAATACCCAAAGGCAGGGTTACCCCAAGACCAAAATACTCTTCTTATTTCTTCTGCCTCTCTCTGCTTTAAAGGTCATTTGGGAATGGAAACATTCCCATCCCCTTCCTATGCCAAATAAATTCTCTTACACTGTTAATATTGAAAAGTTTCTCCTGGTATCTCTAGACCTCACAGCCACAGTAAAAGGTACATATTTTACACTAGAATGTTTATCTGTTTGCACTCATACCCATTTCCCAATATTCCCTTCATTCGCTATTTCACAAGGAACATTTCCCTGTCCCTGTGTTCCCTGGTTGCTGACTAGGTTTGCCTAATAAGAGGCACTGTGACAAAAGAAGCAAGGCAGGAGGAAGGAAGAAGCCGGGGTGTTTTCCCCATTTTCTCTCTCTGTTTCAAGTAGCATCTTTGGCACTGATGGCAAGTCCTCCATGGTTCCTGCTCCCACCCTGAGTAGCACCCTGTCCCCAGAGGGGACCTAGACCCACCCAGATGGTTTTTCTCAGATGGGAACACCATCTTCTGTCTGCAACGATGGTAGTGACTTCCTGATGTTGATCTCTGGGTTGACTCCCCTTTCTTATTTGGATACTCATTTCTTCCATCACCTGTATTAAATACCCTCTGTTTACAATACCTAGAATGGTTTCTGCTCCCCTCACTGGACCCTAACTCATACCCACAGGGATAACATGGTGGTAAGAAGCATGAGCACCGAAATCAGGCAGATGTGGGTTTGTGTTGTGGTTCTGACATTTCTAGTTGGCTGCTTTGAACAAATTAAAACAACTTCTGTGAGTCTCGGTTTCCTCTTTTGTAAAAATTAATAATAATAATAATAATAATAATAATAATATAGTCTACCTAATATTAGTATTTGAGGATTGAACATTATCATGCAAGTCCCTAAACTTCTAGATTTCTCAAAATATTTCAATTTCCAAAAATAAATGTATAAATTGACATAAAGTAGAAAAATATATTTGACTACAGTAAGGACATTTAAAAAGAATCTTTCTGTAGTTACAAGGGAATGCATTTAAATATCATGGATATAATCTCAGAATAAAGAGAAGTTTCTTAAATTTAATAAATTAACCTTTATGGAAACTCATCACTTTGTATTAATTTTTTCTTTTCATCTTTTCAATTTCTCTATGGCTAGATTAAAACACTGGCACAGTTATGCATTGGTCTGCTCATCAGCTCTTGTTTAGTGTGATTCCTAACTTTTGTACAATTTCCTTCATTATCTCTACTTCCATTGTCTTATTGGTCATGAGAGAGGTAATTAAAGACCTAAGATACCCAAGGTAGAACTCTCTCCATTGGCTTGTCACACCCTTTCCTATGTACGCTCTGGTTCAAGGCCTCAACTTTTCTGACACTGACCAAGTGACCACTTTTTTCCTTAATTTGATTCTGACAGCAAAATCAAGTGAAAAGAACTGTTTGAACCTAAAAATCCTTGCATAACAAATGTGAGCCCAGCATTTTCTTGCTGTGTCACTGATCCTTTCTTTTTATTCATCCTGGCCCAGCCCAGCCATCAGAGGTACAAACTTTCCATATAATGATTTTTAAGAGCTTATATGGTATTTTCAGGCTGTCCCTATATAATATCAAAATAACTACTCTTTTACTATAAGTTCAAGAAAACAATGCAAATAAGTCCCTTGTGTTTCATTATGCACAACCTAAATACCAATAACTTTTTAATCAGTTTTCCTGAATTCATCAGCATATAACTTCAGTTATTCTACCTTTTGCTTTTAGTCATATTTGTTCCATGCCGTATTCTTCTAAGTCATCACTGTAATTTTTGGCAACCTGTTAAATAATATTTGATGGTCTAGTCTCTTACTACTCAGCCTTTCAAATTTTCCATAATGTCAAGTAGAAATATCCCTGATGTGGCAAACACAAGAGTCCCTGAAAGAAAAGTGAACCTATTTTCAAGTGCTTCTTAAACTGAGGATTTAGTTTGAATCTTTCAATATGTGTGTAACATTATTCCAAATCTTCTTTGGGTTGCTCTTGCAACCCAAAAGGACCCAGGGGTGTATCAGTCAACTGGAAAAGCAATTTGAGAACCTCTAGGATTGATTTTTGAAAATGCAGTATCCACAAAACAGACTTCAGATGCTATCCCAGCAAATCTTGGCAACTCTGTACTTATGTAGAAGATGCCTTCTGTGGGTTTGTCCAAAGGTTGTTCTATGAACACCATCACTCTTTTAAACACAGCACATTCTATGCTGCATCCACGTATGATCATTTCGCAAGAATTCTGAGTGTAGACTTGTATTTCCCAGTAAGAGTATGCAGCAAGCTAGAGCAGCCTGATAAGATAAGGAAAATATGTCAGTAAAAGGTTTGCTTAGAGAGTCTTTTGGGCACATTCATGTTCTCCAGGGTTTATTTGTACAATATTAGTAAGCCAATTCCCAAAGTCAGACTGATAATATTCAAATACTTCCAAGAAGACACTTGCACTGAACAACACATTCTTGGATCATCATACTGCGTTTTACCTGAGAAGTAAATAAATGTGGTAAAACAGATGTGGGTGGCCATAAACAATACTGTTCCATGTGCATTTGGTCATGACGTTGTCTCTGAAAATATGATCTCTGAAGAAAGGCAAACAAAATTTCTTGAAGAAGCAACCCAGATAAACCCACGTGAAGCCACTCGTCCAGTAGTTTTAATGGATTGCACATAATCACTCATACTTTTTCATGTCCCCTGCCTTGGGACCAATGCTACATAGTTTAGAGACAAGTAGACAGGATTAGGGGTGAAGTCTGTGAACCACAGAACACAGTTTTCCTCTCCATGAAACTAACTGGCCCTTCTGGGGATCAAACCCATGACCTTGGGCTCATTAGCACCCTACTCCAACCATGCCCAAAACAAATACAGGTTTGAAGCAGAGGAGCTTCAAACCACACATAAGAATGTAATCAACAGAGCCACAGGGAAACACATAAAGTAAACACTTTCTATATAGGCAAAAAGAAAAAAAATATTTGGAAAGAGACTACATTCTCTAAATCCCTTAGTCATCTGAAGTCTTACTGGAAATTTCCACTTGGATATCTTCCATCACTTTGACTTCTACCCACTTTCCTCTCTCAACCCCTACCCCTGAAAGGAATTTACCATTTGGAACTTTTGTCTATGGCACCATCACTCAGTCAACCAAGTTAAGAACCTTGGAGTTGTCCTTAGCAACACATTTGACCATCCAATGCATATTTAGTCCAAAACAAAATCCCCCTGATATCTTTATTCAAACATCTTTCATATCTCTCTTTCTGTCTATCACCAAAGACATCACCATAGTGCAACACCTACTGCCTTCTGAACAGTTGCAATGACTGCCTATAAGCTCTCCCATCTCCAATCTATTTTATATAAAATTCTAAAAATCCTAGTTAGCATATCTTCTCAAAAACCTCAGTGACTACATACTGATGTCTCAAATGTCCAATCTGATATCTTAAATTTTCCCAATATCTACTACAACTAAACTTTTGACATGTATCCCACCTTTGCATAAACCATTCACCCTACCTGGAAAGTGTGCCCCTTCTTTTCCAAATATCCAAAGGCTAGCCATGTTAAAATTCTGTCTCTCTAGCCTATTTCAAGCCAGGATTTTCCTGGATTTTTCACTCTTTTAAATTCCTGAACCCCTCATTAGCAATACATTCATTAGGAATCTAATTCTCTACTAATCCATCATTAGTTTATTTTTCCTCTATGTAACACTTATCCATCAACCATATTTAGATTCTCTGAAGGCAGGGATTTGGCTTTCATCTCATAGGAATTCATTGAGTTCTAATGTGTGAGAGGTACCATTGGGAATATAGTCATGAAAAAAACATTATATGATAGTAATAGTATAGTATAGTCGTATATTACAGTAAGAGTGAGATGGGAAATAAATACATGAACAAAGTACTTTCTCTTTCTCCCAGGTATTCCCATGGATCTTCCTACTTCACACAGCTTTCACTGAAAAAGAAAAGATGCCATCCCTGGCCTCGATCTAAAATAGCATACCCTGTCTTGGCCTTTTGATCCCCTTACCCTGCCCCATAGCACTTCCCACTGGCTCTATATTATACATATGCTTATGTATTGGCTTGCTTACTGTTGGTTGACCTCAGTGATGTATCTCTAGCACCTACAACAGTTTCTGATACATATAAGGTCCTCAATAAAGATTCATGAGATGTATGAATAAATGAATGAAAACTTGAGCTGGGGCCTGAGGAAAATGTGGTAGGATTTTGTGATGAAAAAATATAATAAACAATAATAATAAGATATATAAACAATAATAATATATTATTTATTATAAACATATAAAATAAAAACAATTAAAATATAAACAATAGCAGCAGCAACCATTTCTTGAGGAATTCTATGTGCCAGGTATTGGATGAAGGGCTTTAAATATCTTATCTCAATTAATCCTTAAAATAACTCTATTAGGTATTCATGATTACCTATTGACTAAAGTGAGCTTAGGAATATTAAGTAGCGTGAACATACATAACAGAAGAAACTGCCCATAATCTACACATAATTCCTATAAATCAACATAAAAATAAAAATAACCCAGTATAAAATTGGGCAAAGATATGAACAGAGAACTTGTGGAAGTGAACATACAAATGGCTGATAGTCATATGAAAAAGAGTGCTCACTCCCATTTATAGTAAGAAAAATTAAAATCTAAGCCACAGTGAAATGGAATTTTTTACTCATAATATTGGTAAAAGTTCTAAGGTTTAGTGATATCAAGTATTGACAAGAGTGTGGAAAAACATATTCTCATATTCTACTTGTGGATGTATATTCTAGTTCATTGGAGGGTGAGTGGGCAGTAATTAGTAAAATTTAAAATGCCCATATCCTCCATCAATTCTACTTACTACCCTAGAGAAGTCCTCACAAGTGTATGCATGGGGAAAAGCACAAGGATATCTGATGCACCACTATTTATTAAAGTAAAAACCTGTAAATAATATCAATGTTGACAGGGGTGGGGGGTAATGATTAAATAATTGTGAATATATTCATAGTAATGAACACTACCATGTCGTTTTGAAAAATGGGGTATATCTCTATAAACTATATGATTAGGTGTCCAAATAAAGATTTAGAATGATATCAAGGGGCACCTGGGTGGCTGAGTCAGTTAAGCATCTGACTTCAGCTCAGGTCACGATCTCGTGGTTCATGAGTTCAAGCCCCACTTCGGGCTCTGTGCTGACACCCTGGAGCCTGGAGCCTGCTTAGGATTCTGTGTCTCCCTCTCTCTCTGCCCCTCCCCTGCACACACTCTCTCTCTCTCTCTCCCCCAAAAATAAACATTAAAAAAATTTTAAGATTTACAATTATATCTAAAGTAGCCTATAATATATGCAATAGAAAACAAAACAGTGCATTTTCTATGGAGATAGTTGATAGATAGATAGATAGATAGATAGATAAAAAGGAGATAGGAAGAGAGGTGGGGGAAGGAGGGAGGAAAAAAGGAAGACAGTTTAGAAAAAGAAAATGGATAAGAGAGAGTACACCTAAGGAGAGAGTATGGAGAAGAGTGGAGGGCCCAGGACTAACCCCAAAGAACTACATTACTCAGTTTGCGTAAAGGAAGGGGATTCTGAGAAGCTTCAGTCACAAATATAGAAAGAGAGCCAGAACACTGAGGTGCACTGAGTGAGGTCAACAAAATGTTACAAGGAGACTATCAGTGTTCCACTACATTGAAAGGTGATAAAATGTTTAGCAGGTTACTTTTGCATCATAGCAGATATTGGTGGCTTTTCTTGACTAATTTTTGGACAAGAGAGAGCAACACATTAAGGCAAAAATAAAGAATTAATGAGAGGTCAGGAAATGAAGAAAAAGATATAGAGAACTTTTGATCAAGAAGGTGTCAGAGACACAATGGGAATGTGGGCCCCAGAGTTATTTTTAATGGAAGATACTAGAGAAGGTATGTATGTTAAGAGAAATGACCCAGTAAAAAAAGTGAAGATCAAAGATTAAAATAGAGAAAAGGAACAACTTGAAGAACAAACTCCTTGAAAAGATTAGAAGGGATAAGATCCAGACCCCTGCAGAAAAAAAAAGTTATTTGATAAGAGAGGGATACTTCCTGAAGGGTAGCAAAAGGGAAGAAAGCAGTGCGACTGCAGGTAGGTTTATAAATCCGGTAGCAAAAGAAATGGGTTGTGCATATCTGATGATGTCTACATTCCCTGTGAAGTAGGAGGATTCAAGGTAACCACAAAAAGAATGAAATCTTTCCATTTACAACAACATGGATGGAACTTAAGAGTATTATGCTGGGGCGCCTGGGTGGCACAGTCGGTTAAGCGTCCGACTTCAGCCAGGTCACGATCTAGCGGTCCGTGAGTTCGAGCCCCGCGTCAGGCTCTGGGCTGATGGCTCGGAGCCTGGAGCCTGTTTCCGATTCTGTGTCTCCCTCTCTCTCTGCCCCTCCCCCGTTCATGCTCTGTCTCTCTCTGTCCCAAAAATAAATAAACGTTGAAAAAAAAAATTAAAAAAAAAAAGAGTATTATGCTAATGAGTTAAGTCAGAAGAAGAAAAATACCATATGACTTCACTCATATGGTATGGAATCTAAAACGAAAACCAAAACCAAACATGTAAGCAAACAAAACTCATACATACATAGAACAGACCAGTGCTTATCAGAGGGAAAGGGGTTGGGGGTGGGCAAAGGGGCAAAGGGGGCCAACTGCAGGGTGACGGGTGATAACTAGACTTGGGGTTATCACTTTGTAGTGTAAACAGAGGTTGAATTATAATGCTGTACAACTGAAACACATATAATGAAAAAAAAGTGAGGGCAATGTGGGGAGTGGAGGAGGTCAAAGTTTGAGGTGGGAGCAAAAGGTATAAAATACATTTTTTGTGGCAGGTAGGAGGACAACCTTAGTAGAGAAATGTATTAGCAGAGAATGTCTATTTGAAGTTGAGAATATATGCCAATATAATCATTTGTGACTGTAGGTTAAATATACCAGAGAAAATGTATAGCATTAAGCTTTCCTTTCATTCAACTTTCAGTAAACATACAGTTAAGCAAAAAGTGTGCAATCTATCAGGCATTTATTTTCTGAAATCAAAGAATCATTTGAAGAATACTGTTCGGTGCTCCTTCGTTAATGCTGTTCTAAAAGAAAAAAAAAACTGTTCTGAAAGCTTCTCCGTTAATTAAATGAGCAGTATTCTTTTTGTTTTTGTGAATGAACTGAGAAACAATAGGTATAAGTGAATTATCTTTGATCCTTCTTTCCTTCATTCCTGTAGCCACCTTAGCCATCAAGCCCTCGCATTCTGCCTTCCTGGTGCTTCTCCAGTATGTCCTCCTGTTCTATAACTACTGATATTACTCTAGGCCTGCACATCAGCGGGGCAAAAGTCAGCTGCATATAAGAATCCTCAAGCTCTACCCGAATTGGTTCAGCACTCTCAGACACTGGAACTCTAAAGTGTCCATTTTTAAAATTGAAGTGTAATTGACATATAACATATTAGTTTGAGCTGTGCAACATATTAATTCAATATTTATATACATTGCAAAATCATCACCACAATAAGTCTAGTTACCATCTGTCATTATGTAAAGTTACCAAAAATGTTTTTCTTGTGATGAGGATTTTTAAAATATACACTTTCAGCACCTTTGCAATATATAATACTATTGACTATAGTAACCCTGCTGTACATGAAATCCCCATGACTATTTATTTTATAACTGAAGTGTGTACCTTTTGTATACTTGGTTATAGATCCCCTTTATCCATTTTGCATACTCCCTAACCCCCTCGTCTCTGGTAATCACCAATGAGTTCACTGTATCTATGAGTTTTGTTTGTTCGTGTGTTTTCTTTTTTAGATTCCACATATAAGTGAAATCATACAGTATTTCTCTTCCTCTGTCTTGCATATTTCACTTAACATAATACCCTCAAGGTCCATCCATGCTGTCACAAATGGCAGGATTTCATTCTTTTGTGTGACTGAACAGTATTCCATTATATATACATTACATCTTCTTTATCCATTCATTCATCCAGGGGCACTTAGGTTGGCTCCATATCTTGTCTATTCTAAATAATGCTGCAATGAATGTAGGAGTGAATATATATTTTCAAATTAGTGTTTTCATTTTTTTAAGATAAATACCCCAGAATGGAATTGCTGAATCATATAATATTTCAATTTTTAATTTTTTTGAGGGAATTTCATACTATTTTCCATAGTGGCTGTACCAATTTACATTGCCACCAACAGTGCACAAGGGTTTCCTTTTCTCCACACCATTGCCAACACTTGTTACTTTTTTCTTTTCGATAATAGCCATTCTAACAGGTCTGAGGTGATATCTCATTGTGGTTTTGATTGGAATTTCTCTGATGATTAGTGATGTTGAGCATCTTTTCATGTGTCTGTCTAATCAATCCTCTGCCTATTTCTTAATCAGATTGTTGGTTTGTTTTGTTATTGAATTGTATAAGCTCTTTATATATTTTGGATATTAGCCCCTTATTGGACATATGATTTGCAAATACCTTCTTCCATTCAGTAGGCTGCCTTTTGATTTTGTTGATGATTTCCTTCACTGTGCAGAAGCTTTATAGTTTGGTGTGCTCCCATTTGTTTATTTTTTGCTTTTGTTGCCCATGCCTTGGGAGTCAAACACAAAAAATTATCTCTAAGACTGATGTCAAGGAATTTATCTCCTATGTTTTCTTGTAGTTTTATGGTTTCATGTCTTACACTGAAATTGTTAATCCATTTTGAGTTAATTTTTATGTGTGATTTAAGATAGTGATATAGTTTCATGCTTTGCATGTGGCTGTTTAGTTTTTCCAACACTGTTCATTGAAAGGATTGCCCTTTCCCCATTGAATATTTTTGCTTCCTTTGTCATAAATTAATTGACCATATATGTAGCCGTTTATTTCTGGGCTTTCTGTTCTGTTCTATTGATAAATATGTCTGTTTTTATGCCAACACCACACTGTTTTGATTACTATCGTTTTGTAATATAGTCTGAAATTAGAAAGTGTGATGCCTCCAGCTTTGTTGTTTATAAAGATTGCTTTGTCTTTTGGGATCTTTTGTGGTTCCATACAAATTTTATGTTTGTTATATTTCTGTGAAAAAAGTCATTGGAATTTTGATAAGGATTGCATTGAATCTGTAGGTTGCTTTGGATAATATGGACATTTTAACTATTAATTTTTCCAATCCATGAGCATGGAATATCTCTTCATTTATTTGTGTCTCCTTCAATTTCTTTTATCAACATCAGTTTTCAGTGTATAGGTTTTTCACCTCCTTGGTTAAATTTATTCCTAGGTATTTTATTCTTTTTGTTGCAATTATAAATGGAATTGTTTTAATTTCTCTGATAGTTTGTTATTAGTGTATAAAAACACAACAGATTTTTGTATATTGATTTTGTACCCTGCAACTTTACTGAATTTGTTTATTAGCTCAAAAGTTTTTAGTGGAGCTTTAGGATTTTCTATACAGTTGACCCTTGAGCAAAATGGGTTTGAACTCTGTGCATCCACTTATACATGGATTTTTCTCAATATAGTACAGTACTATAAATATATTTTCTTTTCCTTATGATTTTCTTAATAACATGTTCATTTTCTGTAGCTTACAGTAATACAATACATACACAAAATATGTGCTAATCAACTATGTTATTGGAAAGGCTTCTGGTCAACATTAGACTATTAGGAATTAAGTCAAATTTGGGGGGAGTCAAAAGTTATACACAGATTTTCAACTGTGCAGAGGGTCAGCATCCTTAGATGCTGCATTGTTGAAGGGTCAACTGTATGTAAAATTATGTCATCTACAAATAGTGACAGTTTTACTTCTTCCTTTTCAATTTAAATACCTTTCATTTCTTTCTCCTAAGATTCTAATTGTTCCAGCTACTACTTGAATAAAAGTGGTTGAATAAAACTGGTGAGAGAGGGCATCTTTGTCTTGTTCCTGATCAAATGCTGAATGTTTTTGCACTGTTGAGTTTGATGTTAGCTTTGGGCTTGTCATTTGTGACCTTTACTATGTTTAGTTACATTTCCTGTATATTCATTTCATTGAAAGTTTTTATCATAAATGGATGCTGACTTTCTACATCCACTGAGATGATGCTTTGGTTTTTTACCCTTTATTGCATTAATGTTGCATGTCACATTGATTGATTTGTGAATGTTGGACCATCTGACATCTCTGGAATAACTCCCACTTGATCATAATGAATGATCCTCTTAATGCATTGCTGAATTTCATTTGTAACATTTTGTTGTGTTGAGCGGGGGGAGTGGTGGTGCATCTATATGCATCAGGGATATTGGTCTGTAATTTGTTTTTGTGATATGTTTTTTCTGCTTTTGGCATCAGGATAATTCTGGCCATATAAAATGAGTTTGGAAGACTATACGTTTCTAGGAATTTATCTATCTTATTTTATTTTTTGCTTTTCACTGGATTTTTTCCCAATATATGAAATTTATTGTCAAATTGGTTTCCATACAACACCCAGTGCTCATCCCAAAAGGTGCCCTCCTCAATACCCATCGCCCACCCTCCCCGCCCTCCCACCCCCCATCAACCCTCAGTTTGTTCTCAGTTTTTAAGAGTCTCTTATGCTTTGGCTCTCTCCCACTCTAACCTCTTTTTTTTTCCTTCCCCTCCCCCATGGGTTTCTGTTAAGTTTCTTAGGATCCACATAAGAGTGAAAACATATGGTATCTGTCTTTCTCTGTATGGCTTATTTCACTTAGCATCACACTCTCCAGTTCCATCCACGTTGCTTAAAGGGCCATATTTCATTCTTTCTCATTGCCCTGTAGTACTCCATTGTGAATAGAAACCACAATTTCTTTATCCATTCATCAGTTGATGGACATTTAGGCTGTTTCCATAATTTGGCTATTGTTGAGAGTGCTGCTATAAACATTGGGGTACAAGTGCCCCTATGCATCAGTACTCCTGTAGCCCTTGGGTAAATTCCTAGCAGTGCTATTGCTGGGTCATAGGGTAGGTCTATTTTTAATTTTCTGAGGAACCTCCACACTGTTTCCAGAGTGGCTGCACCAATTTGCATTCCCACCAACAGTGCAAGAGGGTTCCCGTTTCTTCACATCCCCGCCAGCATCTATAGTCTCCTGATTTGTTCATTTTGGCCACTCTGACTGGCGTGAGGTGATATCTCAGTGTGGTTTTGATTTGTATTTCCCTGATGAGAAGCGACATTGAGCATCTTTTCATGTGCCTGTTGGCCATCCGATGTCTTCTTTACAGAAGTGTCTATTCATGTTTTCTGCCCATTTCTTCACTGGGTTATTTGTTTTTCGGGTGTGGAGTTTGGTGAGCTCTTTATAGATTTTGGATACTAGCCCTTTGTCCGATATGTCATTTACGAATATCTTTTCCCATTCCGTTGGTTGCCTTTTAGTTTTGTTGGTTGTTTCCTTTGCTGTGCAGAAGCTTTTTATCTTCATAAGGTCCCAGTAGTTCATTTTTGCTTTTAATTCCCTTGCCTTTGGGGATGTGTCAAGTAAGAAATTGCTACGGCTGAGGTCAGAGAGGTCTTTTCCTGCTTTCTCCTCTAGGGTTTTGATGGTTTCCTGTCTCACATTCAGGTCCTTTATCCATTTTGAGTTTATTTTTGTGAATGGTGTGAGAAAGTGGTCTAGTTTCAATCTTCTGCATGTTGCTGTCCAGTTCTCCCAGCACCATTTGTTAAAGAGACTGTCTTTTTTCCATTGGATGTTCTTTCCTGCTTTGTCAAAGATTAGTTGGCCATACATTTGTGGGTCTAGTTCTGGGGTTTCTATTCGATTCCATTGGTCTATGTGTCTGTTTTTGTGCCACGTTTCTAAGAATTTACCCATTTCTTCTAGGTTGTCCAATGTGTTATCATATACTTGTTTATAGATTCTTTGTATTTCTTTGATATCAGTTGTAACATCTCCTCTTTCAGTTCTGATTTTATTTATTTGAACCCTTGCACTTTTTTTTCTTCATGAGTCAAGCTAAAGATTAGTCTATTTTGTTTATCTTTTCAAAGAAACAACTTACTTTCATTGATCTTTTCTATTATCTCTTTAGTCTCCATTAAATTTATTTCTGCTCTTTATTTATTATTTCCTTCTACTAACTTTTCCTCTTTTTCTAGTTCCTTTATGTGTAAAGTTAAATTGTTTATCTGAGATTTTTCTTGTTTCTTGAGGTAGGCCTGTATCACCATAAACTTCCCTCTTAGAACTGCTTTTGCTGCATCCCACAGATTTTAGTATCTTGTATTTCCATTTTCATTGTCTCAAGGTATTTTTATTTCTCTTAATTTCTCCTTTGATTTCTTCATTGACCCATTGGTTATTCAGTCACATGTTTAACATCCATGTATTTGTGGGTTTTTTTTTCCATTTTATTCTTGTAAGTTTCCTACTATTGTAGTCAGAAACAATGTGTGATATGATTTCAATCTTCTTAAATTTTTTGAGACTTATTTTGTGGCCTAATACATGTTCAATCCTGGAGAATGTTCCATGTGCACTTGAGAAGAATGTTATATTCTGCTGATTTTGGATAAAATGCTCTGCATATATCTATTAAGTCCATCTTGTCTAATGTGTCATTCAGGGCTGACGTTGATTTTCTATCTGAATAACCTATCCATTGGTGTAAATTGGGTATTAAAGTCCCCTACTATTATTGTATCACTGTCAATTTTCCCCTTTAAGTCTGTTAATATTTGATTTATATATTTAGGTGCTCTCATGTTGAGTGCATAAAAATTTGTAAATTTTATCTTCTTGTTGGATTGACCCCTTTATCATTATGTAATGTCTATCTTTGTCTTATATTACAGTCTTTGTTTTAAAGTCTATTTTGTCTGATATAACTACAGTTATTCCAGCCCCCTTTCGTTTCCATTTGCATGAAATATCTTTTTCCATTCCTTCACTGTCAGTCTCTGCGTGTCCTTACATCTGAAGTGAATCTCCTGTAGACAGTACACTTATAGATCTATTTTTTTTTTTTTTTTTTTTTTTTTACAGTTCAGTCCCTATGTCTTTTGATTGGAGAGTTTCATCCATTTATATTTAAAATAATTATTGTAGGTATGTACTACTTACTGCCATTTTGTTAATTTTCTAGTTGTGTTATAGTTCTTCTCTTTTTCTCTTGCTTTCTTTCCTTGTGGTTTTTCTATAGTGTTATGCTTAGATTCCTTTCTCATTATCTTCTGTGTATCTACAATAGGTTTTTTTTTATGGTTACCACAAGGCATAGATAGATAGATAGTGCATTAAATTTGAATGCATTCTAAAACTCTACATTTTTACTTCCCACCCTCTATGTTTTATGTTTTTGATGTCACATTTTATTTTATGTATCTCTTAAGTATTGTAGCTATAGTTATTTTTCTAATTTCATCTTTTAACCTTCATACTAGCTTTATAATTGATTGATCCATTAACTTTACTATATAATTTCTTCTAAAGGCAGTTTAGTAGGTGACGAACTCCCTTAGCTCTTACTTAGCTGGAAAACTCTTTATCTCTTCTTCAATTCTGAATGATCACTTTGCCAGGTAGAATATTCTTAGTTGGAAGTATTTTCTTTCCAGCACTTTGAATATATCATGCCATTCCTTTCTGGCCTGCAAAGTTTCTGCTGAGAAATCTGCTGACAGTCCTTTGGGGGTTCCCTTATACCTAACAAGTTGTTTTTCCCTTGCTGCTTTTTATATAATTATTGTATTCTTCAGTTCTGTGACTTCTGTTTGGTACTTTCTTATACTTTCTCTTTGTTGAAACTCTGTGTTCATCCATTCAGTGAGCATATTTATGTCTAAGTTCAGTGAGCATATTCAAGTTCAAGTTCAAGTTCAGAGAGCATATTTATGTCCATTTGAGCTCTTTACCAAGTAAATTACTTATCTATATTTTATTAAGGCTTTTTCTGGAGTTTTATTTTGTTCTTTCATCATGCATGTGCAACATATTCCTCTGTTACCTCATTTTGCTTGACTCTCAGTGTTTGTTTTTATGTATTAGGTGAAACATCTCTCCCAGTCTTGAAGTGGTAGCCTTGTATAGAAGATGAACATTATTTAACCTTGCCCTAGCTCTTGGTTGTCTCTTGAGCCTTTGTTATTGTCCAAGCAGCCTGATTAATTCTTGATAGAACCCTATTGTTGAGATGTGTCAAATGTTCCAGAGGGAGGGATCTCGGTCACCACCTAGTTTTAGGCTGATTGGAAGCTAGAACATCAGAAAGCAGCTTTAAAAATGTGTAAACATACACAGTCCTGTGGGGTTGCAATTGTAAATCCTGCTGGCTTTCAAACCAGGTGACCTGGGGGTATCCCCTTGGCAACGTTGCAAAAATCAGGGCTCCAGACAAGTGTATGAGCTCCTTTCTGGGAGGTACTGATGAGCTGCTGTGAGGCCAAGAGAAAGTACAAAAATGGTATCCTCTGGTCTATGTTCCTTAAGAGCCTCTAGATGTGTAGTAAGCCTAGAGTCTGCCCCTCAGGCTGAAGGTCCAGGACAAGTAGATAGGCCTTTTTCACAGGAAGACTAGGATATGTTTTGGTCTGCTGTATGTGCGGCGCCCTGGAGTGGCAACCTACCAGGAACTGTCCCTCTGATTGTTTCAGATCCATGGGGCCCAGAAAGAGAATCCCCTCTGGCCACCTTACCTAGGTGCTCCAGGGGCATACCCTGTGTTGTCCACATATGTGGCTTTGGCAGGGCCATGGGAATAACACCCTTCTCTGCCCTATGATGCTAGCAGGTTAGAGGGAAAATATAAAAATGGCACCTGCCAGTGCCTCAGTCCCCAGAGTTCTAACAAGCTCCTGCCCTTCTAACAGATGCTTTAACATTAGCAAATTAATCCCTTTGTCACATGGTCTAGGTGTTTTTCAAACCGCTGGCTTTTCACTGGGTCCCAAGGTGAATGAGTCTGCATGTGAACTCAGAATGTAGAATGTTCATTTAAAAGTAGAATGTTCATTCCTGACAACCCTCTGGTTCTCCTTAACATAAGCTCTATTGGGTTTCAAAGCCAGATGTTTTGGTGTGGAGCACAAACCCTTGGCTCCTCAGTGATAAGCTCCATATTTATGAGATCCTTCACAATTGTGGGTCATCACCCCAGAGGTGGGTTTTTGTTTGTTTGTTTGTTTGTTTGTTTGTTTTTAGCAAGACTGCATCTCTGCCTCTCCTTATCTCCATATGGCCCTTCTATCCTCTGTTGTGAGGATGCTGGTTTTTCAGAGGGAATCATCACATAGGTAGGTGTCCTTTTGTTGTGTCTGTGGGAGGGGAGTTCAGGATCTTCCTATACCGCCATCTTCAGGCTATCTCCTAAAACTCCATTCTTGACAAACTCAAGTGATATTTTTTCAAGTCTACATCTGTCCACATTTGGAACACACTCTAATACATGCAAGATATATTTTGGTCTTTCCTGACTCTGAAAAGAAGCACACCACTGCCCCACCTGATAGAGAAACGAATCTGAGCAAGTGAAAGAGGACTTCCATGTCTGCACCAATAAGTTATCCTCACAGATGACTGCTTGAGTCTAAAGTACATAAGGCCATTTTGTGTGTAAGAATTGTTTGTGGAATGAATAAATTAATGAATAACAGTTGAGTCCAAGGAGGGGACAAGGAGATGCTACATTTAGTAGTAGTCTATAAGACTGGACAAGAACTTTGCACATCCTGTTGAAGAGCTGCCAGGGATAAGAAATGCTTAAGGCCAAGGAAAAGTAGTGTAAGAGGAAAACTTAAAGAGGAGTATGAAGCTTGGAAGGATCCACATATAAAATAAAATGTCATTTATTCTTTTCTAATCACAACTCAGTTTAATGAAGGGATTTGGCAGGGAGGGGGCCCCGGCTGGAATAAAGATGCTCTATTAACCAAAGAAGCCAGAGGAGATTACGTAGCCAAATAAACTGTAACGGCCTTCCCTAATTTACCAGCTGTTTCCTTTCTGTTGAATGGAAATAGAAAAATTAAGCTCCTAAACTCAATATAAAAATAATTCCTTCAGACTCTAGAGAGCATGATCAGGTTCTTACAAGAGAAACTATTTAGCAGTGACTTAATAATGCATCTTCAGAATACAAATTCAAGGGACCAGACATGGAATGTTCATCAGTCTTTCTAATGACATTCGCAGAGTTATTTTTATGCTTAATCAAATGAGTCTCAGACAGCTTTTGAATATGGAAAGGATGATACACAAATGTTTGTGCCAATTTCTGGTTATGCACTTTGCTTAAAA
The DNA here is from genome assembly GCF_016509475.1 of Prionailurus bengalensis. NCBI lineage: Eukaryota > Metazoa > Chordata > Mammalia > Carnivora > Felidae > Prionailurus > Prionailurus bengalensis. The sequence goes on along the minus strand of NC_057358.1, from coordinate 122,701,724 downwards.
ATTGACTTGGACTAGCTGAAATTTTGGCTGAAGGGTTTTCTTGGTAAGAACACAGTTAAAATATGTGGGCATTTCATCGGAATTGGGGAAGGTGTCACTTCACTTTGGGTCTCAGGGTTGGAAAAGGTCAGCTAGGTGACAAAGTGACAAATTCTCATTACACTATTTAACAAGATTTTATAGATTACATGTTGAAGTAGGCAATTTCCATTACCGTTTCCTGGATGGGGAATGGATTGAAATCGATTAAAAGGATAATAAATGACTCAAAACATAAAAATTAAAGTATATCCCCTGCATTTGCTTTTGCCTTAGAAATACAAATGCATGATACAATTTAGAACTAAAAGAAAGCTAACTCAAAACATTTGTTTCACAAATCAAGAGAAGTTGTCGGATTTAGTCCAAAATTAGAGCACCTAAAAGTTGACTGGCTTTTGATAGCACTGCCAACTTAGTATGACTGAGAACCTTGCTTCAATTTTCCGTATATGCACTGGAAAGACCAGGGCTCCCAAAATAACACCCCATAATGGACAACTGTCATTTCCCTCAAAGTCCTTGTCTTCATATCTTTCCCACAATTTGCTGGTTTCTAGGAAATATCTGTTGGAATAAAGCAAAGAGGGGAAGGGAGACCCCTGCAAGATCTTACCAAAACTACCAATTCATCTGAAGAGAAAAAAAAATAATTTTTTCCTTGGCTAAAGTAATTTGGTTTGGCTTTCCACATGACCCAAATTCACCAGATAATTACCAGTTCTCTGTTTCTCTTCATGCCATTTTGGTCTGGCCTTTGAATCCTGAGTGTACCCACAGTCCAAGGGATTAACTGAAAATTTCCCTTGACATTATTAAACCCATATACCATGCATTTTATGGCCTGCTACAGGACCCCAGATTGCCAGCACTATGGAGTATGCTCAGGAGATTGTCCTGTGTCCCCAGATCAGATAAAGGGAAAGAAGCTATGTGAAAAGACTATTTGGGGTTGCAAACTACATGAGGGTGGAAATATGTCTCTCTTATGTCATTGTATCTTCACCACCTTGCACAGTACCTGTCAGTCACAAAGAAGGGGCTCAGTAAATAGTTTTTGAAGGCACATATAAACAAATGAATAGAAAATCAAATGGTAACCCTAGAAAGTTGACACACTGAAAATATAACTTCCTTTTCGGTTACGGTAAAAAAAAAACCTGTCAGTTTGTTAGCTCTGACACACCACACACACACACGCACACACACACACACATTTGCCTTGGTGTGACTGAACAGAAATACTAAGAACAACTGGAGCTAATAATTAGTGGACTCTTTTATGTATCAGGTATTATTCTGAGTGGGTCCTTCCTGTGTATTAATTCATTTAACCACTGCAAACTTATGTAGCAGACATTGTGATTATGACATCTGGCAGACAAGGAAACCAATGGGTTGAGAGTCTGGTAAATTTTCTCAAAGATTCCCATCTAATAAGGGGAGAGAACCAGGATATTAGGCACACACTCTTAATCACTATGCTCTGTTAACTTCTAAAATTAACATTAAACCTAAGTAATGAAGATGGCTGGTGACCCAGGATGAGTGTTAGGGGCTTACTCTCTACATTTCCACCCATCTTCAGAGAACTGTGGTTGTGTTATTTGTTAGTGTCATTGGCCACCAAATGAAAAATATAGGTAGCTCTTATGGAGCTTAGCAAAATCTTGAGACATTGTAGGGTTTCACTTCTGCTGATAGCCCACATATGACATACAGGCAGCTGTTTACAGAAGGTCCTCAACAAAAAAGGATGAAACAGCTAACACAACCCTCTGCTTAATGGGAAAACACAGTCTGCAAGGCATGCCCTGTCCCTCAATGCTCACCAACTCCCCTACATGTGGCCCCCTCAGGTCAGACCTGCTCACCCCAACACTCATCTTACCCCTTCTCCTCTCCCTTTTCTAGCCAGACAACCACCACTTGCTAGCCCAAAGAGGAGGTGCAATAATCTGGCTCTTTATTTTCTTTGTCACCTAATTTGATGTCATAGATTCTATAGCTTGCTTCCTTAAGGAACTTTCCTTTGGATTCTCAAGGTTTTTTTTTTTCTCTACAAAACCTCCATCTTACAAATCAAAAGCTTTGATTTGGCATTCAAATCTATGCTTCTGTAGTAGGCTGCATGAACATATTTTGTTAATTTCTTTCTTTTTGCTTTCTTTATCTAACAATCCTAACTCTCCTCAAAGCAATATAGATGCTTCTGGCTGAATAGGGAAAAAATGCTGAAACATAAAGAGAGGCTAGTATTTAAAAAACAAAAATAAAAATAAAAACCTCCCTTTCATGCCAGCCAACCATAGTCCACTCAATTTAAGAAATCATCAAAGCTTAATAATTCACTTCATTGAAGTGTTTTGTTTCATTTTCTTTTGTTTCATTATGCCTCCTCCCAAAATCTGCGGAAGCAATTCATGGACATGGTCCGATTTGCTCCATAGTGGAAAACAGCTCTGGGCCTTCCTTAGCTTTTGTCCTAAGTCTGCCATTAACTTACTGCAAAACTTGGGCTGGCCACCTCCCTGCACTACTGGGTAATCTGTCCCAGTTGCACAACCTATGGAATAATCATTTCACCCGCTGTTTATGAGGCAATTACTGTGGGCCAGACCTCTCTAGGAAGGGGTACAAGCATTGCCTCTCCTGACTTCACAAAAATCCTGAGGACAAGAAAGGTATTTTCATCCCCATTTTAGAGACGAAGCAACTGAGGGTAATCCAGGTGTGGTGACAAATCCAAGATTCAAACCTAGGTTTTCTGGACTTTGAAATGTTTTTCAGTTTACAGCAATTAGTGTGTGTGTGTGTGTGTGTGTGTATTACTATAGAGCTGCTAAGTCCATCATAGAGGAAACATTAATGGGCAAATAAATACAAATTCCAAAACACATCTATGCCAAAGAGAATACCCAGTAGTTAGTCACCCTAGTCAAGGGGCAGGGCCATGGGGATATCCTCATCCAAGAAGATACAGGCAGCAAATGTGAGTGAACAAGCAAATTCCCTTCGGTTGACCAATCTGGGTTGATTACATTGTTGGGACAATTTCTCACCCTTCTAAGGCGAGACCAGAGTTGCAAAATCTTTTAAAAGGGCAAGGCAGAGACCACAAGCATTCTGGCAAAATTCTGGTTTGCAGTGGCCTCTCATGATGACTTATTTCTGCTGAAATGATAAGGATCCCAGGCAGGCTCTCCAGGCAGGAAACTCCAGCGCCTAGGGAGGGAGCCTAATTGGGAAATGGATAGTGAACCATATGCAGACTCTCATATCCCTGACGCAGCAAAATACTCTCTTTGCTCTGGATGGCAAAGTTGTTTTCCCACTGTGTGCGTGGGAGAGAGATGACGCATTCTGTGACAGTAACTGCGAACAGGTGGGGGGAAAAACAGGGGTCACTTCCAAGAGGTCTGTTAAAACTTTCCCTTTTCAAAGTCTGAGGAAATAATAATGTGGCTGCACAAGTGAAAGTCTATCTGTTGCTATGTGTTCAGTGTACACCTTGCTTATCCACTCAAAAGTCTCAATTAAAATCACAGCTGTTATTTGTGTATTGGGTTCAGAAACTTTCCCATGGTCATGGCAAAGGAACAAAGGAAAATACCCTTGTTGGTTGTTACACCTGCAACTGGGATGAATGGAGGTTGATGTCAACTGCATTCATATTATGTCTGGAATAATAATAATGCTTTTCATTTTCAGAGAGCTTTACAGTTTATGAAGCCCTTTTATGTACATTTCATGCATTCATTTAAATATGGTACCTCCTTTACAGAAAACAGTACAAAAGGATACTTTTTTAAAAAAATCAGCTTCAATGGCATGTAAATGACCAAATGGTTTTGAGTGTCTGAATACATTCATTACATGGTCATAGAACCCCAAGATTTCCCACTCAACAAATGTCTCCTCCATCATAACAACAGTAACACACACACACACACACACACACACACACACACACGCAAAGTAGGTAAGCATATTTCCTGTTTTTAGTTGGGTTGTCTCTTTTTTGCTTATTAATTTATAGGCGAACCTTATACATTCTTGATATGGGTTCTTTGATACGAGTTCTCGATATGAGTCAGATATATGATTATGACTATCTTCCAATTCCTTATGAGACTGTGATTCATATACTATTTGTGGAACCTCAGAATTAGAAAAATTATTAGTGATTCTTTAACCCAACCTCTTCATTAACAAATGAGGAAAATGGGAGCAGAGAGAAGTTTATAAAGCTGTTTAGTGGTAAAATTAAGATTAGAATCTTCTGACTTTTTCTCCTGGGCTGTAGCTAATGTTCTGCACTAGTAAATCCTTAAGTTGTATGATTGTCATACAATGTGATATAGTCATATAGTTCATACACGCAAGTGAAAATAAAACAACCTCCTGACACGTGAAACAACACAGATAAATCTCAGATGTAATGTTGAGTGAAAGTCAGACATAATAGGTTATATACTGTGTGATTCAATTCAGATAAAGTTCAAAACCAGGCCAAACCAGACTGTGGTGGTAGAAATTAGATCTCTAATTCCTTAAGAGAGGATAACAACTGGAAAAAGGCATGAAAGAGCTTTCCCATGGTGTTGAAATGTTCTATATTTTGATGTGGGAAGTAGTTGCATGGATGGATACGTATGTAAAAATTCACCAAGCTGTCCATTTAATATTTGTGCATTTTACCATATATAAGTTATACATTAGTGTAAAACAAGGAAGAAAACCAAAGCAGTGACTCAACTATTTCTCATTGACTTGATGGATATTGAGCAAACTAGAGTAATTCTGGCCCTCAAATAATTTTTAATCTGAATTGTTCTTTTTGGCTGACTTTCACTATTACACAAACCACAAAGTTGCCAAATCTTCACTTCTTTGAATAGTCTGGCTCTGCCTTGAACATGGTATGGGTTGGGCTAATTGACCTTCAAAGTCATTCCTGGTCCAAACTTCTGGGATTTTTGAAAGAGATGCCAATATGTATATATAATCTCTGAGTGAGAAGGAACATCAGAAAGTGTCTGGTTCTTATCTACTGTTTTGTAGGAGCAAAGAGTGAGCGTGGAGAATGGAAATGACTTGTCCAAGGTTGCCCTGATAGTAATCCAGTGAAGCTTCAGATATCATCTCATCTCAGTGCAGCAAATAACCTGAGTGCCTGCTATGTATGAGGCACTGAGTCAGACACCACATTGGCTTCCCAGGTCCCAAAAGGCCACAGCTAAAGGCACCACTGTGTTGCTTTGTAGAGAAGCAATTATTTCATTTCCCACATCCTACTGTGACAGCAGCAGCAGACAAGCTCAGTAGACTTGAAAAAGAAGCAAGACAAAGGTCAAAGGACCAAAGTAATGTAATCAACCACATAATGTCCTTTCCTGCGCTCAGCCACAGAACCATGAAAGTCTTTCCCTGTCCCAGGGTAGTGGTTCTGGGACTCTAAATAATGATGTCAAGATATAATTCTAGAATCTACTATATGAAAAAATCTGATCATTTGACCTAAAATTATATGAACCTGAAATTCCCTATTTTGTAAATTTGTACTTCCTTTCTGGTAAAACTTGTGTTTTTAAACAAAGTAGTTTTCTTCTTCAGTTGACTTGACAAACATGAGGAACTACTTGTTGTAGCCTCCTTATAAAATGGCTGTAGGAACCACACATGATGAATATAAAATTTCCCACTAAAAACTTGCAAAATCTAAGAATTCACCATTGTGATAACAGTTTAGTACAGTAGACACAGGCTCAGAAAGTCAAAAGATGTGGGTCTGTCTTTTGTTTGTTTGTTTGTTTTGTTTTGTTTCTTTTTCAAGTTTTTATCTCAATTTCAATTGGATAATATACAGTATAATACTAGTTTCAAGTGTAGAATTTACATAAAACACCAGTGATCTGCCTTACTTCTACCACTGACTAGCTGTGTGATCTTCTCCTCTCTGGGTAGTCACTTTTCTTCTTTTACAAATTAAATGAGTTGGACCAAAAATTGTCCACATTTTTCTCAGCTCTAAGATTCAACAAAGGCTGTGACTCCTGGGCTCATTTAAAACTTGAGTCTGGTGGGCTTTGTTGGTTGTTCCTGGGAGCCCTGTGGGTAATGAGGACGCAGAGGGTTAATGAAGAGGAGAAAAGATGGAGAAGACAGAAGAAAGGGGAAATTTGAGGAGACTAGAAGAGGAGGAGATTTCACCAAGGTCTGCATGACTAGGTAGGGCCTTCAGGTGGTTCCTGTACTGGACTTCTGACCTCCTTTCCTTTCCCTTAACATCTGTACCCATAAAATATCTCATTCTATCTTGATCAAGGTGACCACTAAGGTCCCAGGACCTCAGACTGGGATGGTGACTGGCTGTTGTCCTATACTTTCTCCCGCTTCTATACTATTTGATCCACCCCAAAACTACTCCTCTGTGCTCTAAATGTACCATAATCCACACATTTCTTTCTACTCATGAACCTCAGGGACTTGGGTGAAGCTTATACCTCTAACCTCTGAGCTTAATGGTGGCTAAAATGTGTAACCCCCACTACCAATCTCCTTGCTGTCTTGTCTCCTTGAGGCTCAGAATCCACCTGGGGTACAAACAGGGATTTTTCAACAATGGCCACAAGATAGGTGCCTGATGCATCTCTGAATAAGCTAACAGGAATACTCAGTGCCCATGTACTGGGAAAGTGCAGCCATCCTGAAGGCATAGCTGAGCCACTTCATGTAGACAAGCTTACAGGAGAACATCCCTTCCCCCAACACAAAGTGTGTCCAAACCAGATTTGGTCTTGTTTTCTACCACCACCATTTAGTGAGACCTAAAGAAAAATGTAAGCTTGTAGGAGCCACCTCTATCACCCATAAAATCAAAACCAAACTCCCCAATCTGGTATGGAAGACCCTTCATGAACTTCTTACATCTCCATCATAATTTGTAGCAGCTCTCCATGTGCCTATTTCACCTTCTTGAATCTGATGCTGTGGTCCTATGGTTCTCAATTTGGGTGGAGTGGTTCTCCAAATTAGAACCACAAGGGAACCTTGCCCTGATACGCAGGCCACACACAAGGACCAACAAATGAGAATCTCTGAAGGTGAGACTCAGGCATTAAAATTTTCTAAAGCTCCCCTAGTGATTATAGGATATGGAAGTAGAGAATCACTGCATTAATTGGTTTAAGAATCATCTAGGAGTCTTGTTAAGAATAAAGATGGCTTAGCCCCAACCCCTGAGATTCTAAATCAGTGACTGTGAGGTGGAGATCTTGAAATGTGCATTTTCAACAGGCTCCCCAAGGAGTTGTGGTGCAGATGGTGTGAGGACCACACTTGGAAAAAACACTGCTCTTTGTCCACTAGGCCGCTCAGTCCAAGTTGCCTGAGCACAGAGAGCACTCTCACTCTCCTTGGCTTTGATTCGGCTTTGCTCTTTCCCTGGAATGCCTTCCCGTCACCCTGACCTCTGAGAGAACTTTCAGTCACCTTCCAAATGTAAACTCTTCTCGGTGACTTTTCCTGACCCTTCCCAGGAGGAATTAATCACTTCCCCGTCTGAGTTTCCATAGCACTTTGTACATGCTTCTGCTAAAGCATTTATCATGAGGTATTATGGCTGTTTCTTTATGTGTCTGTCACACCCTTTAAACTATGAGTATTTTCCCTTTTTCATCTCGCCAGCACCTAGCACAGTGCCTGGGACATAACTCAAGTCAGTAAATGTTTATTGAATTAAGTGATGTTGTTTGTGGAGTTGGTCATCATATTTGATATCCATCCATGCATGTGTGGCAAGACTACAGACGCTGGGATAAGGCACAGGAAAGATCTTAGTGCCAGAGAGGAGTGTTGGCCATAATAAGGTGGGGTAGGAGGACTGCCAGCCCCAGGACCAAGGCTAGGGCATGACTCCTTCAACACAGAGGGCATACAAAACAAATTTAGGTTTATGTCTTAACACCAGCAGGGGACAAGCAAAATACCCAGGATAGTAATTGAAAGTTAGAAGTAGGTATGAAGCTGAAGTCCAGGCTCATTGATATAGTTAGTATTCATAACAATAACTGGTACACTTATTATTTAAATTCAGATAATGCAGGCTCTCAAGCCAAGGCTCAGACCTATAATAAAAATCTCCATGAAATGTGCTAAGAATCCAAAAGTTTAACAAGAGCCACCAGGGGATCCTTATAATCAAGTTTATTAAACACCTGGCTAAGCAACTGTAGGAAGTGGCTGACAATGGGTAGAAAAAGTGTTTAATGCAAAGGAAAGCCAAGCACCTAACGACCCATCCTGGTGGCACCAAATCCATATCTGATAGGAAGTGAGGGAGATTTGAAGTTTGGGGAACGTAGGTATTGGTCATCCCTGGGTCCCTGAAGGTCATGTCTAACTTTTAGAGAACACAAATAGTGAATTGCACCAGCTGAGAGGCAGCTGTTCCTATCACAAGATATATCACTTGGAGAAGAAAATGTTAACAACAACAACAAAAAAAAATGCACACACACAAAGAAGTCAGTAGTTTGCTGGAAAAAGGAAGTGTGGAGCTGAGCAAGGTTGAGTACAAGGTAGTGGACATTGTGAAGAGGGAAACCAGAAGTTGAGAAAGGGCTGAAGAAATAAAGCTGGCACAGACTGAGTGGGTGGAAAAATAAATCAGAACAAAAGAAAAGGTCAGTCCTGTCTCTCCCAAACTACAACAATGTAAAGTTGTGATTCTGGTCATGTTTCAAACTCTGAGAAATGAGGGGAATATGAGGGTGTCATTACCAGAGTTAGTCAAACTGCAAAGTCTCAGGGCACAGTCTCTCAGACTTCACTCATGTCTGACACTAAATGCAAGTTCAGGGATTCCCACCACCCCGGTTTTGATCACTCACTAGAAAGAGTCACATAACTCACTGAAAGTTATTATATACACAGTCATAATTTGTTACAGAGATTAAAACAAACTATATAGGGTAGAGTTTAGGAGGGTTCCAAGTGCAAAGCTTGTGTCATCCTCAGGACACATTACCCTCCCAGCATCAATGTGCAACAATACAGACATGTTATTGCCAACTTGGGGAACCCAGCTTCAGTGTCCAGAATTTTTACTGGAGTTTTATTGCATAGGTATAGTGGATGGAAGGATGGGTGGGTGGGTGGGTGGGTGGACAGGTGGATGGATTTCCCACATTGTTGAACTTGGTCTCCAGTAGCACTTCCACTTCCCCAGAGGCTGGGCTAGAAGAGGCCTGAGGGTGACAGGATGCTTGGTCTTTGCCAAACTTGAAATGGGCGTTAATGCTTGAAGAATTAAAACTGGACTTTCTGTGGAGCTGTGTGACCCCCATCTACAATACACAGTCAGGTCATCAATCCAAGAACAGCTTTGCTGAAAGTCTGGAATAGAAGTAAAGGTATTCAAATGTGTGTGTGTGTGTGTGTGTGTGTGTGTGTATCATTATTCACCTAAATTTCAGTAAAACCCTTAATTAGTAATCAATCAAGAAATCTATCAATCAATTGCTTTTTGTTGAAAGAGTACTTGCAATATGCCCAGCACTATCCCATATGTTAAGCCACTATTTGGAGAAATACTATAGAAACATGAGATACAGTCAAGGATCCCAGAAGTTACAAGTTGAGAAAGATAATTGAGACAAATTAAATCAGCAGAGGCTTTCAAATAGAATGCAAATAGGGTATGTCAAATTCTCCACTATTGATGATTACTGAGAGAGATGTTGCTGATAAGAATGTGGGAAATGGTAACTACCTAGAGACAGAAAAGAGTTTGAATCCCCCAATGAAATGGAATGCCTAACAGTATGTAAGCAAGGGCTTCAATGTGAGGTAGAAACTATATATGTAAAATGAGCTCAAAGGAAAAAGAAATGAGGCATGGAAAAGCGACAGACATTTCTGGACCAATCTTGAAGAAGCAGGATAGTGTAGACAGAACAAATGGAAAAATAAGGCCACCTTGACTGCCCTGATGGGACAGTAAAGAGTTAACTCCATACTATATTTCACTAAAGCCAACCCTCTGAGTAGCAGTGTGGACGTTCTGATAATGAAAACAAAAGCTTCAGATAGCTTCAAAAGCTGATATGCGGAAGCAAACAGGGACATTAATCAGGATGCTGGGTGATAACAAAGATATAGGGCCCTTTCCCACCATCTTTATGAAACAGCTGCTCAATAATCAAGATATATCACCTAGAGAAGAAAATGTTAAAAAAAAATGCACACACACACACAGAAGTCAGTAGTTTTCTGGAAAAAGGAATTGAGGATGCTCAGAAGGGAGATTTGGAGGCGGTTTGGGAAGAATAGGGATCAACTTAAAAGCATATTCAGAGTAGAATAAGCCTTAGTAGAATTCTGAATGGCTAAAGAGCTTGGAAGATAGCAAAGGACTCTGAGAAATTTCAAAAACTCTCTAAAACATCTTTTATGTTATGCTTATTAAACTATCTGAACTTTGAGAGATACAAACATCTCATCTGATTACCAAGTCTTTCCATGGTCTGGTAATACATTTTATTTATGGCATTAATTAATCAACTAATTAATTAAATCATTTATGCAATGAATATTTGAACACCTCCACTATTCTAGGCCCTATGGAGATAACAATAAACAAAATGACTCTATCCCCCTGGAGATTATATTCCATTGGAGAGGAACAGAAAATAAACATATATATGCCTATTATCTAATATGCAATATAGTCATTAGTTATGTAATGGGAACTAAAGCATGGTTAAGGAGGTGGAGAGAGAAAATGGGACAGTACAGTTCATATAGTGTGGCCAAGGAAGGCTTCACTGATGAGGGGCATTTGAGCAGAGATCCAAATAAAGTGAGAAATAAGACCATTTGGATATCTAGAAGGAGGGCATTCCAGGTTGGAGGAACAGGTAGTACAGATCCTTGAGGTTAGAATGAACCTCCCTGGTAAGCTTTAACATGGCAGACAATGGGTGAAATGAAATGAAGTGAGAGGGATGCCCATCTCACATGGGCTTTCTTTGGCTTTTATTCTTGTTGCAAAAGAAAACCTTTGGAGGGTTTCCTTTATGTTCCTGAAAATGCAGATTGTCTCCTATTCTTTTCATGTGGACTCTCAAACCATGACTCCCCTGGTAAGGAGACCATAGCAAATATTTATTATTTCAACCCTCCACTATTCATCCCTTTACTTTCTCTTCAGATGGCCAGTGTTCCTACTGTGAAGTGACTCAAAACTTTGTTCCTGAAGGATCTGAGCTCTCAGTGGTTCCTGCTTAGACAGAATTGAAATAGCTTCCCTTAACTTATGACTGAACAGGGAAGTCCTAGGAGTTTCACCTGGATTTCATTCATATTCCTCTCTGATCCCACTGTATAGCAGAATGTATATCAGAAAACTTTGATAACCAGGATCACTCACATCAGGCATCCCAGCCAATACTATGGCCTATATTTTCCTGGTCCAGTGGTAAAAGGAGCCTGGAAAGGCAGAATGGCAGTCTCTGTTGTTTCTTCTGGTGGACGCATGTCTTCTCCAAGTACTAAAGCTTTTATACAATTGTTGCATGGAGTCACAGTATAATGACCATAATATTAAATATAATTGTGAGAAGCGGCACTCACATTTCTTCACCTTGGTCCTTGGATCCATGTTTTCTGCAAGGGCCTACAGTATATATCAAACACAAGTTGATCTCACCTCTAAGATGGCACCCCAACATTTCAAGATGTTGACTTTATGTTGGCATAACAACTGAGTCTTCTTTCAGTCATTGTACTGTAAAAAGCCAGGTGCTTCTAAGACAGAATTTATGATAAGACTATGAATTTCCATGGGCACCAGCCCATTGGCTTCCTTTCCTAAACTATGAATTTCTTTGTGAGAAACAACACTGGGTGAGATACTGTGATAGTGAACAAGGTGTTCAGAGTATCTGCAGATGATGGCTTTGGCAGAAGCATGGAAAGAAGGGAAGTAAATCCAAATAGTGTGTATTTTAGCAAGGACATACTGCTTCTCCCTCCACAAAATAAGTCAAGTATGATGAACCTTCCACCATTTGAATGACAGGAATGGTATCAGTCATTCAGGTTAAGGTTGGTCACTAGAGCTGGCAAGTTGGTGATTCTGGGCAATCTTTAGTGAAGGGAATTCCACATAAATAAACTAGTAGGTTAGTTCCTGCTGCCATGGCCACCTAACTAATGAGCCCACTGGGCACCATTGGCATAGCTGAGGTCAAAGACCTACTGGCATTCAAAAGACAGATCATGTTAACCATCTAATTATCACAGGCACTTTTAGTGAAATATTTATATGGAACTCAGATATTATGGATCTAATCTGAAAGCACATAAGATTAGAGGGCACCTGGGCACACCTGAACGTACGGTTTTTATGGATCAGAAAATACTGTGCATGTTTCCAATTTCTGTATCTATTATTAATTTATAAATATCAGAAACAAATTTTGTATGATTTACCAAAAAACGATATAGAGTAGCTCACAAGATCTCTAGGAAAGTCAGAAAACCAGACTCAGATGCTACACATTCAAGGATCAAATTCAAAATCATGCTACAGAACCTGGTTGGTGAAGACACCATTGCCACTACCACTACCGCTACCACTACCGCTAACACTGGATGTCCCACACCCCTATCACTGTACATTGCTGATAGCCCTGTGGCCAGTGCTCTCCCTGGAAATCAGATGTAGCTGCTGATCATTTTAATGGATCTGTGTGGTCTTCAATGCTCTGCATCCCTGGCTTGCTTTTGCCTTTGTGCTTATTTGTTTTATTTAAAGGTTTATCTCTAGCTGCAAAGTCCAGAGAAATAACAAAGAGTGTATATCATAAACCAAAGAAAAAGGGAAAATGGATGTTGAACTAAGAGCAGTTTATTTACCTCAAAAGAAATTAATGTAACCAATAGGAAGGAGCACAAGGACAATCTCAAAAAGCTTAACTAGTGTTTATAGAAAGTAGGTCACTAAGAAATGACAAGCACCCTGTCTCCCTCACAGGGTCATGAAAGGGTACATGAAACCCACAGTATGTTCAGGGAAACCTAACTGTCGAAAGGAAACATTGCCTAGTATTCCAGTGCATGACCCGGGAGACTACAAACCTCGCCTGAGAGCCTTACATCCAACATGATGATAAAATAGCACTGACTCAAGGAGGTGTAGCAGTTGAGTGTCTAGTGAGGAACACAGACCTGCCAGAAGCATTTCAAACAGGAACAATGGAACTGGTTCAAACAAGGAACTGGTTACATAGGTGATGGAAGAGTGTGGCTGAGAAGCCAAGGAAGGATGGTTAGGCAACTAATATATTAGCAGGAACAGAAAGCCACCACTACATCTAGGGTCGAAAGGACACAGGGAAGATGTGGCATTACCACAGCCAGGAACTGAAGCCAGTTGGTGAGATTTAGAACTGTGATAGGGAACACTCCATAGTAGCTGGGAACACAGAGGATGGGATTGACCAGTAAGAGCTGAAACCGCATAAATAAACAAGCAAACAAAAGCAGCTAGTGCTGGAGGCCTCATCTGAAGCAAAATGGAGGAGAAATACTCTGATACATCCTGCCTTCCAGTCTTCCACCAGTACCTCGCATTGGCCAAACTTACCTGAAAACCAACTGGCAAGGGACCCTGGTATATGTCGCTCCCTGCATGAAGATGGTATGAACTCTTTGAGGTACACCAAGAGGTATGGGGTTCCACACTATGCACACTGCTGACTTGAATCACATCACCCTGCACAAATGGAGGCATGGGAAGGTCACAGCAAGGCTGGAAGTACTCAGTCTCTTACAGGCCTCGGCCTAAAAGATAAGTCATCATTAAGGTCACATTTGTGTGACATCTAATAAATTATTTTATAACCTGTGGCTAAGACAGGAATGCAATGCCAGTGTAACCATGAGGTCACCACACTGGGCTCTGGGGTGTCCTGGATAAAGGTTGAAGAAGTACCTAAATGGATCCTCTGTTAGGATCTGCGGGTTCCTGAAAAGCCACACTCAGCAAATGCCCCTATTTGATATCATCCCCAGTCTTGCTAAAACCTATTTCCTTTAAGTTTACCTTAGGAAAGTATAACTCGCATAAAACATACATGTGTAGGTGCCCATTTTCACCAATTCTATCCCCAGTTCTCCATTGTACTCCTGGTGAGGAGGAAGGGGTTAGTGGCTGACCACTTCAGGCAGCCAGAGCTCTAAGAAGAAGTCTACTACTGGGGTTGAAAGCAGCAATGAGACTGTCCATTACTTATGCCTGTTCAGCTATTAGGACAAAGCTTGTGTCTTTGGAGCAATCTTTGAGAACATCACACAATGCTGGCTTGCTTTTTTCTGGGGCAAAATCCCCCAGGCTACTGGGGCAAAGATGACATGCTACATGTCTGGCCTTCTGAGAGAAGAAGGGGTATAGTTACTGAAGAAGGACTTCTGTATGCCACATGCCTTGGCACTTTTCAAATACATCATGTAATCAGTTCACAGAATTTCCTTATATGGTAGTAGTGGTGAACTATTTTATAGACAAGAAAACTGAAGTTCAGAGAAGTAAGGTACTCTCCTAAGGATATAACTAATATGTAGAAAACCAGAGTTCGAGGAACAGCACCCAAAGCTATCCCCCCAGAAAATGTTTGAGAAGGCCCCTCAGAGGGAAAGATTCAAGTCAAGGATCTAGTTACCCAAACTGGGGCGATTGAAGTCCCTTAAGATTAAGTTAGATCTGATTCAACCTGGATCCATAAACAATGCAAAGGAAGAATAGCTAAGGATTCGTGACATTGAATTGACAGAGGATTCTGGAAATTCATCTAGTACTGGTTGTGTTCCAAACTGTTCCTGTATTTGCTTTGGATTTTCAGCGACTCCCTCCCCCCAATACAGCCTAGATGGTGGAAATGTTACATCAAATTACAAAATGCCATCATGTGAAAGTAACCCTACTGTGATGATTTCCCAATCTGAGTTCCCCATTACTCACCCAATCTGAGAGCTGGGGGAGAGAAAAGAGGGAATTGTCATAATGCACTTGCTTTCCAACACGGGGTGCTTCTTCTCCTCTTTCTTTCCACCCCCACTTCACATCTGACTCAGCTTCTGGGGTCCTGTCCCTCACACAGTATCTGTTGGGCAACAACTCCAGACAAAAAACTTTCCCACCTGTGAGGAAATTTTACAGTCTCAGCTTCTAGAGTTGAAATAGAATGCCACGTTTCTAGTAAGCTCAGCTCAAGTTCAATGCTTCCCACTCCACAATACTCACTTATTCAATAAAGGAATGCTTTCAAAGTATGAGACAAGCCCTTCCTGGCCTGAGACTGCAGCCTCCATTAGTATGGTGGCCTTTCTGCCAGGCTTTCCCTGACAGTCCCCTGGCTTCAGGGATCAGGTTCTCTCTCCTTTCAGACTGTTTGTTCCATTTCTACCTTCTAGACTCAAGTTAAGCTATTGTCTTATGAGAAAGGTTAGGGCAGGAATAAAGGGAGGGTAGGATGGTGGGACAGGCTTTGCTCTTTGGGTCCCCAGAGAAGCCGGGTTCTTTCCTGTTATCTATCTTCTCCCTCCAGCCCTTAACCTAGGTCCCTTTAGAGGATGTCCTTTTTCCTGTCTCTGGACTAAACAAACTGGGATTCTCTCTGGCTTTTGGTCCTGAGGGCTTTGTCTGCTGCCCTGCCTTTATTCTGCATCCTCTCTGATCTCCCTCTTCCTGCCCAGTATTTCTCACCACCCCCATCCCCAGGGTCACTTTTCCTGCCCTCTACTCTTTCCACTTCCCTGAGCTCTCAGGCTATTGTCCCAGGAACTCAGCCATTCTCCTCCCTCATCATCTTTTCTGCAAATAACGTTGGCATTACCCGCTCACATCTGACACAGGTCCTGCCCTTTTCCTTCATCCTGGACAATGCCATCTTCCTTGTGCAATCCTGTTCACAGCTTCACAATCCACATCGGCATTTCAAAGCAAGTCATTGATACCAACCACACTAATGAGATACTTAAGACTGAACTTTTTAATTTTAACAAAACATTTTTAGCCAATGATGACTACGTTTTCAGGGGACAATGCATTCTTTCCCAAAGAGAGCACTGGCAAATACACACAGCAAATCAGAAATAATTCTACAAGTATGTGCATATGAAATGTTTCGGTATAATATTAAAGTTACTATGTGTCTAACAATAAGAGTTTCTCCTCTCCCCTCTGCAGTCTCTAGATCTTAGTACACTTACCATCAAAAACCTCCATAATCTCTTGGGGAAATTTCCTTGACATAGTCCTGGTCTTATTTACTATAGGCATGAGCAAGTCTATTAAAAGGAAAATTTATGTTGTCCAGTGTCAAAGGCGAAAAATAAAAATATATTTCAGAATGAGAAACAATCAAGCACTACAAAGTCAAGTAGAATTCTGGAACAACTTTAAGAAATGATGGAGTGGACAACCAGGAGAAATTTGAAGCAGAATAAATTGATTTTTTGGTAGATGATTTCTTGCTAAGCCAAAGAAACTCTGCTGGCATCTGTTCCTTCATGTACCACAAAATTCAAACCATAGCGAAAGCTACTCTAAGGAAAGTTAGGGACCATATAGCAAGGTATTTCATGGAAGCATAGAGTTTTAGAGCTGGAAGCAACTTTAAGGATCAGTTACCCAAAAAATCCTGTAAGAAGACAGGATCCATAAAGCCGGTCTCAAATGGTACCAGATAACAGAATGATAGCTAACGTTTATTTTTAATTATTGTAGAAAGAACACTTAAAGTGAGATTCACTCTCAACAAATGCTTGAGTGTGTGATATGTGATTATTAACTTTAGATACAATGCTGTACAGCAGATCGTAGAGCTAACTTACCTTGCTTGACAAAAACTTCACGTCCATTTTTAGTAACTCCCCATTTCCCTTTTTCCCCAAGACTTTTAAAGGGTTATCCTCCAAGCTAAGTGTTTCTAATATATTATTTTACCTCACTTCACAATAGCCTTGTATGGTAGGAACTTTAATTGTCCTAATTTTCCAAATATGGAAATTGAGATTCAGAGATTAAGTGACTCATTCAAGTCTTTACAGGTAGAAAATAGCAGGGCTACTACTCAAACGGAGGCAGCCTGAGTGTGCAGACCTCTTAACTTCTAGATTATCCAATCATCACAAGGGGCTGGTCTGTTCAAACCTCTGCTTAAACCACTCAAATAATGAAAGCAGATACATTTAGGAAGGGCTTTTGGGGGTTTCTACTTTCTGGATAGATGGAGCCTACATTATTAGGTAGAATGATCTAGGTTGTGGTTCAATAACAAACAATACCCAAATCTCAATGTCTTAGAATGAGTTTATTTCTCACTCATGTAATATCGGGTCAGTAGTGAACTTGGCTTTGTGTTATCCTCTCTCGGGATTTGGCCGGCAGAGCCCTTCCCTCTGGAATGCTGTTGGTCATGATGGCTAAAGGATAAAAAGACAATTTGTACACTGGCTTTAAATGCTTCTACTTAAAGGTGATACTCATCGATCCGCTCCTATTTCATTGGCCAAAGTCAGTTACATGGCCACATCTAATTTTAAGGATGTGGGAAAATAGAGTCTGACTCTGAGTATTACTTACTAACATGTTATATGGCACAGGGTATTGCTGAAGGGGGATGTCTGGAAATATTGATGAATGGTCTCAATAAGTACCAGAGTACCAAATTCTGGGAATTACCCTGGTTGTTGTGTTGACTGATCCTAAGTCTGTAATTTAAATGTATGTGTGCATTTTGAATTTATATACTTCATGAACAGGTCTAATTCTGAATTATTTACTACCACCACTGCTCTTTTAGAGTATCAAATTCACTTTCCCTCAAGTACAAAATGACATAGGTAACATTTCAGACAAAATTAATAAAAACAAGACTTAAATAAAACTAAATAAAATCTATATTCTAACTAATATGCACAAAAAATAATTGAAACTTTATGACACAACACATGCAGAAATTCCTAGCATATCGCCTGGCACAAAGTAAGTACCCAATAATTGTTAGCTTCCTTAAACATATCACACTCCAGTTAGTCTTTCTCCAAGAGACACATCTATCTCAATATCTGCCAAAGACTGTTGAAGGCTAGCAACACTTCTGGCTCTATGCTCAGTATTGGACACATGGCATACTAAAAAATTAAAAGACAAAAATGAATGACCTTGAGAGATGTTGTCCCAAAGCTCTTCCCCCGGGAGAAAATACACAAGTTAGTTGTCTGGGCCACAGTTACTTTCACATGAACTAAAACCTCTACCACCACATCTCTTCTCCTTAATGAACCACAACAGTTTGGTGACGTGTGCCGATCACCATCACCGCCTCCCTGACAAGCAATTACACATTAGTACAGAATACAGGAGGTAAAGGCAGGTAGAGGACAACAGAAGTTGTTTTCTCAGGGGAAAAAGAAAAAAAAAAAGCAAAACCACAATTGGCACAATGGAATTTTCCTACTAACTGCTGGAATAAAGATAGATATGGGTGTCCAAAGGCAAAATGCAGAAAACTCCACACAAAAGTGAACCATAGTAATCAGAACTGCAGATCTTGAGGGAAACCCATGGTATGAGAGCAATTCTCTTTGAGAATTTAGAAAACAAACAAAGGCCGTGCCAATTGCATAATTCTGCTCATCCCTTTTCTGATTAAACCAGGGTCAAAGGAATGCCAGTCTGCTAGAAAAAATAATGTTGTTTTTTTTTTTTACTGGTTTCACCCATGATTGAAGACATTTTGATGATGGAAGATCTCCCCGACTTTACTCTACCTTACTTGACCCCAAATATGAATACCTCCAACTGAAACCTTGCTTCTTCATTTTGTAATATGAAGAAATGCTTGCTGGGGGAGCTTTCTAGCCGGATACCCTTGAATGCACTTCCTGATGAAGTGGGAGATGCGCCAGCTGCCACTACAGATGCTGAAAGAACTAGGAACAAGTGAAGCTGATTGTAATAATATGCTGCACAAGGCTGAAGGAGCAATGGTAGTGGAGAGCCCCAGTTCAGTGGGTAGGCACCTTCCAGCTAAACAAAGGCCAAGGCAAAATTTGGCCCATTGCTCTAACAAAACTATGAGGATTGCTTGCTGACATTATTATATAGTCCTGGAGGCTACTGAATATCTCTTAAAAACAAAAAGAAATAGTGGCATCAAGGGGAAACTGAAAGTTTCTTATTCCTAGAGACTATGATTGCCAATTTAAGTGAGCTGTATAGGCTGTGATTTCAGAGACATGGAGAAGGCTCTCAGCCAAGAAATACATCATTTTACTCCTTGCAAATGCTTTACCTTCCATCATTATAGATGTATTACTTTGATCTAAGTCTTTTTCTGTTAAAATAAAAATTCAGGCCATAGTAACTCAACATCAAATAATTTACACCTTACTATGAACTAATTAATAAATTAGAATCCCAGAAATTTCTCAACATCCTGTAGTAACAAAATGGGGAGAAAGAAAGATAATAGGGTGTTCCATGTCTGAGGGAGATCTTATAGGAACAGATTACTTTAAGCTTAAAAATCAGAGGTTGAGAGTTAGGTTTCTGGAAATATAACAGGAAGAGGAAAACAGATGGGGAAGGCAAAGATAAAGTTAAATTTTATTCCTTCATGTAAGTGTTTTTGTTTCAGGAAATTGATTAATGGAGCGATTTGCAGAAATGAGATTTTTGAAGGCTAAGATATACTAATCTTTTAGGCCAAAAATGAAGTCCTGAAAATTAGCATTGTCTTATTCTTTTTATTGCTTATAACTGCCTTTTCACTGCTTAGAAAACCACCTGGCATGTGGCAGATAACACATTTTTTTTATGAATGAATAAGTGAATGAATGACTAAAATTGAAGCTTCAAACACAAATAAACGGAATTTTCTTCAAATTAGCACATGGAAGGTGATACTTATCCCAATCACTCCTTTATTGCTCAAAACATATCCAGATGCTCTTCTGAGACTCTCCAAAGCAAGTGACAAATTCATTTTAAAATCATCCATGACGCAACTCATCTCTCTATGGTGAAATATTTGGTTTTATCAAACAACAACAACAACAAAATTTTGTTACAAAATTTTCAATCCAGTTCTACTTTTTAAATAAAAATGAGATAAAGTTTTATGAGAAAGTTAGGCTGACTTTCTCATGTCGCATAAGCAAATCTAAAAAGTGAGTCCCAATCATTCCAAGAAAGTTCTAAGCAAGGGAAGCATTGTTAGGCCAATTGACTGCCCTACAAAGTGGCTCCTTTGAAGGATAAGATTTATTTGAATATCTAAATTTTGCTCTGTTTGCCATTAAACACACAAATAAACAGATAAATTGCATTAAAGTCATACTCTGTTACTTCCTATTATTCATTACCTGCATCATAAAAAAGCATAACATAACGTATACACTTGTTGAATCTCTATGTCGCACACCTGAAGCTAATATAACATTGTGTGTCAACTATACTAAAAAAAAAAAAAAAAAAAGAAAAGATAAAATTAAAAAAAAAACCTTCATTTAGGATAGGGCAATGGTGTATATATTTCCTTTGCTGATTCACCTCATTTCCCCACTCACCCTAGATCCAGCTTAAGTAATAAATACCATATATAAAGACTAAGAACATCCACATATATGTCTCCCACTTGGACCTACCTCTTGAGCTCCAGATTGATGTTAGATTCCTCACTTGGATGTGTAACACCTATCTCAAACTCAAATGTCTAAAAAAAAGTCTTATATTCTTTAGTCTTTCCCATCTCAATTCTTGCTTATAAGTCTAATCTCCTCAGCCAGAGTGATCTTTCAAAAATGTAAATCGGGTAATATAAACCCTCTAAGACCTACCATCACCTTAAAGTCCAATCTTATAGCTGTGGGGCACAGCCCTCTGACCTGGTCCCTGCTTCTGTGCCAGCCCAATATTTCTCCCCTTTACTCATTCTGCTCCAGCCCGTCTACTCTGCCTGCTGTTCCCAGAGCCACTAAGCTCAAAATAGATTCAGCCCCTTACACTTTCTCTTCCTTCTGCCGAGAATTCCCTTTTCCCCAAATTTCACATGTTCAATTCCTTCTCATCCTCAGGACTCTGTTCAGATGTTATCTTCTTTAAAAGATATTTCCTAATCTATGTAAAATTGCCCCATTCTAGGCACTTTCTATTCTCCAATCCTGATTTATTTTACTTATAAGACTAATAATATCTGAAGCCATTATTTTGTTGTTTGTTTACTGTCAGCTCCCCTACATCTGGAATGTCCCCTACATCAGTGTCATGAGGGTAGGAATTTTGCTTAACATGTTTACTGTTAGAGTTTAGAATAGCATTTGACACACAGTAGGCATACTACTGTAAATGAATTAATGAATAAATAAATATTCAATAAGCCATATAAATTGTATAGTAGTTCTAAGAAAGATCTATGATCAGATGCACGCTTCTGAATAAAGAACTGCTTATGAAGACAGCAACCATCAGTTATGTAAACAAAACATTGGATTTAGAACTAATGCATCCACATGAGCTTATGTAAGTTGCTAGATATATAGACTGTATTAAATATTAGCTGGCAAACAGGATATGCATCATTTCACACTATCTTCAGAATCTTCAAGTACTAGATGAAATGCTACCTTGGGCCGGTGGAAGATAACCTGGAAGAAATGAATAATCGTCCCCTGGCCAGCCCTGACAAGGTGCAGACAAATGCTGGCATCAACTATTTTTCTTTGTTCTCTCTTATTTTAGAGTGTGGAGCCCATTGGAAAAGAAGCATCAGATGAATTCAAAGTATTATCTTATCAAATCCCCATAATTATTTTAACTATGTGGCATAATCTGTGCACAGCCAATGATTAAGCTGTGCCACAATTAAAACAGTATCATGAAACTAATTACATGAGCTAGACAGACTGTGCTATCTCTCTGCTTAGTGTCCGAATGCTACATTACAGAAGAATATAATTCTCCTCTGCAGACACTATTAAAATCTTCCAACATATTTTTAAATCCCTGGCTGTCTGAGGGATGAGTGGGGTCAGGGAAGGATGGGTGATGACAATGAATGGGGAAGAATCCTGAATGAAGTTTGGGCTTTTAGATAAGCCTTTCATCATGAAAGGGGAAAATAACTAAAAATGATTCTTGGGGAAACATTTTTTCCTCTTTATAAAAACTGCTTAATCAGAAAGCCAGATAGTTTGGCTGGACTACAGGAACTATCTAGAAGACAGAAAGACCTGGCTGATATTTCCCCATTTAGACTGAAGCTACAATTATTTTCCTAGTCAGAGCAGATGAGGGAAAGAAGTACAAAATCCAAGAGCTAATGTTAAATTCATCGTTTCAGGTAGTTATTCACACAAGGCCAATGGCGTAAGTAAAACACTTAACATGTATACATGTCTTTGTTAACAGTAGGCTTATGTGTTGTTTTCATTGATATTATCATTGTTTTTATCTCCAACTAAATGGCAGGAGAGGCAGCTCATAAGTACATAGGCTAAATGGCAAAAGGAAAATATCTGACATTAAAAAAAAAAACTTGCCCTAGATCACTAAGAAATGGCTACAAAATAATTCAAACTGATTTTCTTTTACCCCAGGCCAAGACTACCCTGACAAAACCATAAAAATAGAATCACCCTATGGGTTATAAAGAGAATGGCAGAACAAGACTTGATAGAAAGTAAGTATTGGGCTTACCTCAGATCAGCTGGTCCTGGACCAGTGTCACCTGCACTGCCTGGGACCTTTTTAGAAATACAACTGCTGGAATCCTAACCCAGAACCACTGAATGAGGAATCCTGGAGGTGGCACCCAGCAATCTGTGTCTTAATAAGGCCTCCTGGTGATTCTGATGCTTGCCCAAGCCTGAGAGCCACTCTCTTTTAGTTCTTATTGTTGAACTCTTTTTCCCCAGTTTCACTGTGATATAATTGACATATGTAAATTGACATCATACAAATGGAAGGTGTACAAATGATATCTCTCCATGATTTTTCCTAGAGAACTGTAAGAATCCAGACATGCTATCCCATGGGTGTTCTAGGCCTCCCTTCCTGCTCTAATCCTGACCTTCTCATATGCTAGATGGATGAATAGCAACACAAATAAACTGCCAGTTAAACTTCCCCCTACAACTGAGGAGAGGAATGTCGGCAGACCCACCTATAAAACCAAGTCAGAGAAGAAGAGCTAGAATTTCATGTCTTTTTTCTGGAGAGAGTTATGCTATTGGAAAAAAGTAATTTATGATAACATTATACACTGGATATTAGAACAAAAGATTAATATATTATAAACTCTTTGATTTCTAGTTACCTTGAATTTTCTTCAGTAGCTGGCACAAGTGCTTTAGCTATGTTGGCAATCTATACATATTTGTTCAAATTGATGAAGTAATATTTTTAATAGACTTCAGTTATCCTACCTATGGGAGGCAGTTGTTCTCAGTTCTGTTTTTTTTTTTTCCACTGTCTTCCAAAACACTGCCTCACCTAGCCAAGCATATCATCTTGAAAACAGAAAGTAATGGCCATTTACCAGACTCCCTGACTTCAAAGTCAGACCTTACTGGAAAGGCATGAACTTAATTTATTCATACTTCTGTTCATTCAACAAATGTTAACTATACATCTGTCACATGTCAGGCACTGGGCTAGAAACTAGAGGAACAAAATCAGATATGACATCACCCTACACCTGGGAGGACACAGCGTTGTAGACAACAACATATGTGAATAATTAAGCACAAAAGAGCTGATAGTTGTTATGATGGAAGTGAGCACAGGAGATGACACAAGGTAAGAGGATACATTCGAGTCTACCTCTAAGAGTGTGGCAAGATGTCTGGTAGTATTATGTCTGAACATACTCTATACATACTTCTAACCCAGCAACTCAAACTAAGTCAACTCTGGGGATAAAAACACATCCTACAATCTAAGAGTGGTAAGGACTAGTATTAGTCAGTTTAGAATTGGCCAAGGACATGAGGATTTGAAAAAATAAAACCTTTCCTTAGACGGAATTGTCTGAATACTCTTACCGCGAACTACTTCTCCTGGACTGTATACTGAATCTGCATGTCGGTTCATTTGTGCCTCCTTGACGACTGAAGTCAGGGCCTAATGCTTGGCGAAAATAATTTCAGCAGCATGCCACCCACTCCCCTCTCTGCTGCCACAGTGATTCTAGACTTTGTGCAAATCTACCCTAAGCAACTAGGGGCTATAACTAGGGAAATGGATTTCCTTAAAAAGCAAAGGGAATGGAGTTGCCAAAAGAGTTTCTAGGAGGATATGCCTGGAATTTGGGATTTTTGATTTGTGTTTCTACAAAGCCTGGGCAAGCTGCCCTACTAAAATTACCACTAAGTTGAATTTATGACCAAGTAATGGTACATTTCTCTCATTAAAGACAGATCTTCTCTATCTGTCTGGGCTCGAGGGTGACCTGTGTGGGAAAACAATAAATCACTAGCCCTGCATTGCTCTTTTGTGCGCCTTGGGAGTAGAGGGGGATGCCAAAGTGGTTAAGGTCAGCTTTGTGATTTGTGTCCCAGGAGGGCAGAAAAATCAGTTTGAGGATTTGCTAAAGGATCAACAAAATAATTGATAACCAGTGCACTGGCATGATTTTGCTGTTGGAATGCCTTTGAAACCATTCCCAAATGGCACCAGGGATTAGGGAAGATTCTTGAACGGAGAATGACTTATGCGACCTGGGGCATACTTTAACTCCGCCTTCAACCTGGGTGTCTGCTGTGAAGAACACTTAACCTCAGGGACCTCCTCATCTGTCAAGTAGGTAAAATAACGGCTGCAACCCAGATGGAGCCCACAAGCATCGAGGGACACCCTCAAAAAACGGTCAGTTATTTCTGGGGACTTCCTCAAGTTTTTTAAATTAAAACCAAAGAAACAAAAACAGATGAAAATAAAACCTGATTTCAATCCTCAATCACAAATTATGGGACTGATAGCTGTAGTTCTTTGCTTGAATTTTCCAGTGCTTCTTCACTTTCAGATTTCTGCCTAGAAGAAACAATAATGATAATTGTAATATTTAATATTTATTGAGTGTTGGAAACTTTGAGCCAGGTACCGTACTAAGTCCTTTACCTGCATTCCATGTCATCTTCACCATTATCCCATGAGGTGGGGTTTCTAGTTCCATTTTGCAGATGAGAAACCTAGAGTTTGGAAAAAAACAAAAACAAAAACCCAGCGATCACACTGTAACCTAAACCCAGTTTGGGCTGTTTCTAAAGTTACGTTGTTAAGCACTAAAAAGCTCTAACAGAGGAAATAAAATTCCTTCCTTCAGACCTACCTGTTCTTAAATTTCTAGATCAAATATTTCAAATGTTAGATAAAATTTTAATTTCATGAGTCTTAATAACTGGTTGCGTGGGAATATCCCTTTTCAATTACTGCCAGAAATCCATTCAGTAACTATCACTTTCTTCCCTTCCAATTAACTGTATCTTCCTATTCTGTACTTAGAATATTTAAAGTGGAAGAATTTTCAAGATAAACTCTACCTTAACTCCATTCAGCTTTCTGACTCCATTCTCCTGTAAGTCTTACATTTTCATAGCCTCAGATTCTTTCATTACATAAATTCTTTTATATTATCAAGGATTTAATTATGTGCTCTTCAAAACTTTATTCCTTTTAAGAAGTTATAATTTATTTCAACCATTTCTGAAATAAATTATTATAAGTTTTTGATGGCTCAAGGTCCTCTGGAGAATTCATGCTTATAAGGCTTTCTGTAACTATATAAAATAAATCCAGACTTCTGTGCATTGTAGTTGTTGGATCTGTATTTTATCTCTCTCTCCTCCCACCATTGTAAACTGTTATTCCACATGCTGTCAGTATGGCCTCACTGGTTATAATCTATCTTACTTTATAAATAATTGTCTGGATAAAGGCCTGAGAGATGATCCATGTTTTCACTATGGACTAAAGTACATGGTTTTTGTGACACGTACTATATTATTATTTAGTTTATTTCTGAGTTCATAACAGTGTTCCCAATGGTTATGTCTGACCAAAGACATGAGCAGAATGTGAATGCAAGTTAGATTTTTTTTTGCAAGTCATACATACATATATAGAAATAAAAATAGTTACAGATGCAGATGACGACATAGGTGTAGAAATACAGATAGCATGCATGGGGTTTTAGCATAGACTATTCACAGATCAGACATAATACAGTGACAACCATGAGAATAGGTCTTCTCTAAACTGGAGACTGTTTTCAAAAGTTTTCTTTGGGCCCAGAATTTAAGTTTAAACATTACTTACCAAAATGCTTATTTATATTACAATGGTTTATAAAGAAAAGTAGGGGCGCCTCGGTGGCTCAGTCAGTTAAGCGTCCAACTTCGGCTCAGGTCATTATCTCGCGGTCTGTGAGTCCGAGCCCCGTGTCGGGCTCTGTGCTGACAGCTCAGAGCCTGGAGCCTGCTTCAGATTCTGTGTCTCCCTCTCTCTCTGTCCCTTCCCCGTTCATGCTCTATCTCTCTCTGTCTCAATAATAAATGAACATTAAAAAAATTTTTTTAAAACAATGGTTTATAAAGAAAAGTCAGTTAACAAATGCTAACTAAAGAAAACCATACAAAAAGACACTCAAAGCCAAACCACTGAATTGTTTGCTATTACTTTTGTCATCCCAGATCCATCTATGCTCCTCTTTGAGCATAAAACAGTTTGTAAAATAAGTCACCTGTGTTAAAACTCTCTCTTTAAGAACATACTAAACATTAAGAGAATGAAAATATAAGCCACAGACTGAGAAAAAAATATTTAAGATTATATATCCAATGAAATGTTAACAAGTATATTAAAAAAAAAAACTTCTTAAAACTCAACAATAAAAAAAATGGACAAGAAATTTGGACAGATAGTCACCAAAGAAAATATACAGATGGCCGATCAGCACATGAAAAGATTTTCAACACCATTAGTTATTAGAAAAACACAAACTTAAACCACAAAAAGATACAACTACATACTTCTTAGAATGGTTAAATTTTTTTTAAATAACCATTCAAAATGTTGGTAAGGATTTAGAGGAACTGGAACTCTCCCAGACTATAGGTGGGAATGTAAAATGGTACAAGCACTTTGGAAAAGCTTCTTGAAGTGTTAAACATATAACTACCATTTGATTCAGTCATTCCATCCTTGATATTTATCCAAGAAAAATGAAATCATATGTTCCTACAAGGATTCATATGTGAACGTTCATAGCAGATTTATTTATAACAGCCACAAACTAAAAACAACCTAAATGTCCATCAATAAGTGAATGGATAAACATAACTATAGAATGGTATACTCTTTAGCAACTAAAAGAAATGAACTATTAATACATGCAACGACATAGCTGTATCTCAACATAATTATGCTGAGTGAAAGAA
Organism: Prionailurus bengalensis; assembly: GCF_016509475.1. Classification (NCBI taxonomy): domain Eukaryota; kingdom Metazoa; phylum Chordata; class Mammalia; order Carnivora; family Felidae; genus Prionailurus; species Prionailurus bengalensis. The sequence continues at coordinate 122,674,175 of NC_057358.1, read as the reverse complement.
GCCAGAAAAAAAAATACATACTCTATGATCCCATTTAAATAACATTCTGGAAAATGCACACTAATCAGTAGCAACAGAAAACGGCTAGCTCAGTAGTTATCTGGTGACTGGGGTGGATAAGGGTGAAAGGGAAGGCTTCCCAAAGACAACAGGAGATTTATAGCAAAGATGGACATGTTTACTATTTGGATTATGGCAATGGTTTCATGGGTGTATAAGTGTGTCAAAAATTCTCAAATGGTACATTTTAAATTTGTGCAGTTTATTTTTTGTCAATTATACTCCAATAAAGTTATAGCAAAGGGCAAAGCAAATAGCAATAAAATGAAAGGAAATAAAAGCACTTTCAGGATCAAATATTTAGATCTGAAAATATTTAACAGATCAACTCACCTACTTATTCATCTTACGGATGAGACAATTGAGAGTTAGAAGATTGTTGCCCAATTAGCTAGACTAATAAGTGGTACCAAAAGAACAACAACGACAAAAAAAAAATAGCAAATTTGACAGGCAGTAATTCAAAAAAAAGCATCAAGTGGTCATCTTGGGGAAAATCAGAGAATTTTTTTGTATTTGCTTACAGTTAGATCTGGGATCAAGGGGCCATGATATACTCAATGCCTAGTGCTTCTAAATGTCTTAGTCCTCCATGGATCCAGAAACGTCAAATGACTTGACCAAGTTCATAATCACTGGCCAAGCAACAACTCACATCTTTAAATTCTCATCCCAGGGTACTATCTCTTAGAAGAAATTCACAGAGCTGTAAGATAAGTCCACACCTGAAGAATTAGCAGAGGACTGATGATACCTTACCAAAAAGAAAAAGGAATTATGCAATTTAATATACTTGAAAAGTACCCATGCAGAAACTACAGATCTGACAGATTGTGCAAACTTCCACTGGTGCGAAAGGTATTCATACCCAATCCCTGCCTCAGCTTGAGTTTTGTATGATGCAGATTCCCATCAGAAAGGGCCAGGCAGAAGACAAGGAAACTTTCCAGAAGGGAGAAAACACAAGAGAAATCTATGTACTACCTCCACGTGAACTATTCACCAGGTAACAGGAAAGAGAGATGGCTAGGTGCTGAGAAAAATCTATTAGCCTCCTCTCACAGCTGCAGAAATTTCCAGGTGTTTCAGATTTCTATTGCCACATAACAAGTCACCCCAAAACTTAGTGGCTTAAACAACAAGCATTTATTTGCCATAGGAATCTACAATTTGAGGGGGGCACTTGGGTGGCTCAGTTGGTTGAGCATCTGACTCTTCATTTTGGCTCAGGTCATGATCCCAGGATCCCAGGTCCATGGGATCAAGCCCTGTGTTGGGCTCAGTGCTGAGAGTGAAGCCTGCTTAAGATACTCTCTCTCTTTCTCTCTCTCCCTATGCCCCTCTCCCCAACTTGCATTCTCTCTCTCTCTCTCTCTCTCTCTCTCTCTCTCTCTCTCTCCCCCCACCCTCTCAAATAAAAATTAAAAAAAAATTGGGGCCAGTTTTAGTGGGGGCAGCTCTTCTCTGTTCCCTGTTGCCTGAAACTGAGTGATCCACCTCCCAAAAGGCTCATTTAGATGACTGGTAGGTTGGTGTTACCTAATGGTTCCTCTCTATGCAGTCCTCTTCAAGAGGTGGTTCAAGCTTCTTTGTAGCATGGAGACTGGTTCCTAAGAGCAAGCATCCCAAGAGATAGGAGTGAAAGCAGTCAATTTCTTAAAATCTGGTTGTGGACTTACCAGAGTTCCCAAATTCATATTTTAAGAAACTGACACAGCAATACTTCTGTCATGTTGTATTGATCAAGCAATCATAACCCATAATGATTCAAGGAAAAGGGACAAAGACCTCCCACATCTAGAGGAAGGAGAGTCAGAAATTTGGAAGCCATATTTTAAACCCATTACACCAAGGTGCCACACAATCAGTACTGTTAAATATTGCCTGCACACTTTAAGATCTTGTTATCTGATAAGAGAGTGAAGGGATTTGTATATTTATCTTGACTACAACACCAGTATTATGAATAAACCATTTTCTGCTGGTATGTGTGATCTTGGCATCCAGATTGTTTTCACTCTTTACAAATACAAATGGTAACACTGCATTTTGAAATCACTCGTGGTACAATCAACCTAAAAGGTCTGTGTAGACAGGGACTTTATTGTGCTACAATGCCCCAAGCATAGTATGCATTTAGTGATATTGAAAATTGATATATGCCAAGTTGGCCCTATACAATTGTCATATTCTTTTGGTAAATATTGATTGCCTCCACATTTGGTAATATAAGTAGAAGCTATGACTTCTTCCCCATGACCTCACCACTAGGTGATAAGTGTAGTGAAAGTAAACATCTGACCAAATTCTGCCTCATAGGAATATTTATTAGCAGGCAAGCTTCAAAATAGTCATACAAGCTATTCCCATGGGCTTGAGGAAGTCCCTGCTCTCTACCTTTTAGGCACACCAACAAGCTTTATAATAATAGTCTTCTGGGTTTTGTTGGATCCTTCATTTTGTTCCTTCAAGGACAGAGATGCCTGTGTAATCTTTTAGCCAGGTATATCCCTTGCACACTATCATTCGCTTACTCTCCAGAAATTATGTCAACATCCCTTGCACTTATCACCAAACGTTCTGGTGAAGACTTAAATAGCAACATTTGAAGTGTTCTGGATCTGGATCCCTAAGTAAAGAACTGTAAGGTCACAGTGTTGTGCTAGAGCTGGCTTGTACTGGCTATGAGTCAACTGTGCACATCTCTTCCCAACGCTGCATTCCATGACCTCACACTGGTAACTTGAAACTGGCCTGGTGAGTGGGAATAGTTACACAATGGAAATCAGCAAATACTACAAATCAGGACTCTGCCCCTCTGAGAGCTGGTTGTTAAACATTTGCTAGCACATTATTCTAACTGACCACCCCTATGGTATGAATTAAATTTAATTGACATCATACTACTTATACAGGAATATTTGAAAGTAGCTTACTAATAACATAATAAGCAAATATTAGTTGCTTAAATTAATTACTGCCTATAGTTCTTATATTTAATTAAATGCCTACGGGTGTGTGTGTGTGTGTGTGTGTGTGTGTGTGTGTGTGTGTTTTGAGTGAGTTGTTTGTCCAATCTCACAAGCTCATCAAATTCCAGAAGTTTTCAGTGACATATTTAATAGAATATAAAAATTAAGTAGAATAGAAATTGATCAGCAGGGGTAAATTAAATGACAATATAAGGGCTTTTATAAGATTATCTACTCATAAATTTAAGACTGATGTAAAACATAATGACACATATTTATTGAATTTTAATTTTATTTTCATTGACAATTTTGATCTCCTAATCTGAGGTATGGCCCATTTATGTGCAGTATGATGGAAAAGACCAGAGTTCAAGTCTCTACTTTAACATATACCAGTTGTATGAACTTGACAAGTCATTTCTGAGATTCAGTTTCCTCATCTGTAAAATGGGAACAAAGATGTGAAAGCATTTTTGACCTGTACAATGCTACAAAACATTGGTTATTATTACTAAAGTGCCTCATAAAGAGCTAGCTGTTAGTAAGTTAAGATTAGGTCTGGAACATACTGCTATTTCCTTAATGAGAAATAATAAATAAAGCAGTGAAATATTAAAAAAAAAAAACTTTTCTCTCAAAACTAAAGACTACTAAGATTAAGCTTTCCAGGTTCTCTGAGGTTGCAAACAGAGACTGATTATAAAACTGTCATCAGACACACACCCTTGGACACAGTGAATGTCATTCTTTTGGGTGCATACAAGATGCGCTAGCTGAAGCTCACTGCCTTCAGAAAACCTGCTCAGGCCACACAGTTCATTGTCTGTCACAGTTCATTGTAGTGCTCCCTAGATCTTCACATTTTTCTTCCCTTCTGCTTCTTTATTATAATGTTTTAAATGTTTATTCATTATTTTTGAGAGAAAGAGAGAGACAGAGCATGAGTAAGGGAGGGGCAGGGAGAGAGGAAGACACAGAATTCCAAGCAGGCTCCAGGCTGTCAGCACAGAGCCCAATGCAGGGCTCGAACTCACGGACCATGAGATCATGAGCTGAGCTGAAGTTGGGCGCTTAACCGACTGAGCCACCCAGGCACCCCTCTGCTTCTTTATTATAAAACATCCTCCCCAGCCCATCCCCCCAAGAGACACATTGAGAGAGTGAGAGAGAAAAAAAGACCCGTTAGTATCTGTGCTTAAATCCAACCTCCAATTTCACTAAACATACCTCTACTCTACCATACCTAATAGGTGCTGGGATTTCATACATTATCCCATTTAGCCCTCTTCAAAATATGCCCTTTTTAGAGACTAAAAATAAAACAAACAAACAAAAAAAGCAAAAACCTAATTGAGCTTCAGAAAGGTTAGGGACTTGCCCAAGACTCACAAAGCTCAGAGGTGGTATAGTCAGACTGCTAATCCAAGTTTGTCTGGATTTGAAGACTATTCTCATTTGTCTTTTTTAATAACCCCTCTAGAAGGCTTTCAGGTTTTTAGACTCCAATAAATCAGTCAATATTTTTAAACGTCTTCTAGGCCATATAAGAGTTTAATAGTTGAATTCCCCATTTTCCATTAGAATAATTAGCACTTGATTTAAAGCTGTATGTCTGACACCAAACAAGGGCCCTTGTTATGAGTATGAATTTCCACCTTTGAACTCCTAGTGAGTATCCCAGTGCCTGGCAAAGAAGGTGTTTTAATAAATATTTGTTCTTGAATGAAAGAATGGTTCCAAATGGTTGTGCACCTATGCCCAACTAAATAAACACTTCCAGTGACAGGGAAGTCAGCATTGCCAGAGGAAACCATTGCCTTCAAGATCTCCTCATGTCAAACTACTTGCATGATGTAATTAAAAAAAAAGGAAAAAATAAAACATAAAGAAGGAGAGGTTCCCCAGGAATTGATTTAACTACTTGAAGCAGACTACTTCCAAATAAGATGCGATGGCTAGAAAACTGAGCAAAGACAGACGTCCTGCCTTCTTCATGTCTACCCTGAGAAAAACTCATTGCACTCTATACCAAAGGGACATTCTATCAACAAGGGTTAAAAGAGATTCATAAGGATCCACTGTCATCAGTAAATGCAGTGCTTTGAGTCAATGGTCTGCTTGCAAAAATAAACCAAAGTTAACTATGAAAAACATGAGTCAGTTTTGAAAGAGATGAAAATAGTGCATATATGCCCCAAAATAAGCAAAGCTGGAATAAAGATGATTTAAAGTTTAGAATTCTTTTTTGAATAATATTTTATATTTTAAAGTTTACAGAGTTCAAGGGTATGTTCATGGGATGCTGTACTTCTTCAAACATGCATAAGTTGGGAATGCCTCTCAACAGGTGTTCCTATAAAGTATTGTATAGATAAAATCTTTATAATAAAGTATTTTAAACATATTTAATGACATAAATTATTTATAGTATCTTGTTATAAATCATTTTAAAAACCAGGTACCCCATGATACATCTACTTTTCTTTTATGGTCTTTTGTAAACTATGGTAAAAACCATTTCTCTCCTCTCGAGCAAAACTACCAAGCCAAAAAAAAAATTTTTTTTAAAAAAGGGGCGCCTGGGTGGTGCAGTCGGTTAAGCGTCCGACTTCAGCCAGGTCACGATCTCACGGTCCGTGAGTTCGAGCCCCGTGTCAGGCTCTGGGCTGATGGCTCAGAGCCTGGAGCCTGTTTCCGATTCTGTGTCTCCCTCTCTCTCTGCCCCTCCCCCGTTCATGCTCTGTCTCTCTGTCCCAAAAATAAATAAACGTTGAAAAAAAACAAAAAACAAAAAAATACTACCAAGCCAATAATTTAGACATAAATTCCAGGTAATATATTATTATTTTATTAAACTCACTTTGCATTAAGATAAATTTCTAAACACTACTTTGTATTCTGATACTTCATTGTGTGATTATATTTAATCTGTTTAATTTCTGGCCTCCTTTAGTAGATTTAAATATATTATTGTACAAATGAAATAACAGAACTCTGGAGAAGGCTAGTGGCTTTTGCAGCATCTCACAGCTGGACCACCATGGAGTCAAGGGTAGCGGGGACTTCTTCAGGTTACACTGATTCTTTCCTGACTTAACAGACAGAACTCTGCTTTTCATCATTTAAATGTCACACATTTAAATTCTTAGTCCACAAATATAAATTTGAGAAAGGGCACTTTTGTCTTTGATATATGTCAAAATGAAGAGAAACTGATGTGGAAAAGAAACTTATTCTATTTCCTTTCCTAGCTTCCCCTAAAATTCTGAAGAAACATTTCAACTTAATCTTTTCAGTTATGGCAGATGGTCTCTTTGTGCCTTTTGTACAAGACAATATGTGTCTGAGAATGTATAAGAGGCACTGAGTGAGGCAACAGCTCAACTGTGAACCCCTAAGACCAAAAAGCACCAAGAGCAGGGGCCAAAGAAAACTTTTTTGAATGTAGCACAAAAACCTTCTGGGACTGCTTCTGTCTAAAGAAAAACAACAACAACAACAACAACAACAACAACAACAACAACAACCCACTCTTCTTCCTTCCTCATGTCCTTTATTTATGCTACTCTTTTTCTAAGACTGTTTTTCCCTACCCTTTTTCACGTGTTTCTTCCCACCAGGTCTTGGAAAATACCTTAGACATCACTTCCTAGGGGCAATTTAAAGTCAATTTCTCCTGTTTGTGATCCCTCCATAGCTCCAATCACAACTATAGTTAAATTGTTGATTTTGTGACTGTTAATATCTGTTTCCTTCACTAAGTATTGACCTATAGAAGATTAAGAACTACTCTCGCTTGTTTGCTACTGTATTCCCATCACTTAGCCTAGGACTTGACATATAGATGGTGCTAAATTAGTTCATCTGTTCAACAAATTTTATTGATTACTATGTTCTAGCTATTGTGCTGAACACTGGAGATACAGTACTAAATTAACTCTCATGAAGCTCACATACTAATAAGGGAGAAACTAAAAAAACAAACTCAAAAAAAAACCCTCAAATAAACAAACATCTACTTAGGGAATGCTATGAAAGAAACACATAGGATGCCAATAAAGGAAATCTGAGGGCTTGAGGAGGTGGAGATAAAGCTATCTTGGACATGGCATCATGAGACCATAAAAAGCACATGTAGAGGCAATATTAAAACTGAGATCGGCAATGATAAGAAGTCAGTATTGTAAAGTTCTAAAAATGAGTCTCCAGGCAAAGGGAACAGCAAGGACAAAGATCATGTGGAAGATAACTTGGTGTATTCAAGAAACAGAAAGAGTGAGTAAGGAAGAAAACGGCCCAACATGAAGTTGCAGAAGTAAGCAAGGCTGGATCATCCAGAGCCTTGCAAGCCACAGTAAGGAATTAGGATTTTATTCTGAGGGCAGTGGGAAGACGTTGAATGATTATAAGCAGAGATGTGACATGTTCTGATTTAACTTCTGCTTTTAGAATGTGATTAGACCTAGATTTTGACTTTGGTAGCTGGGTAGATAATGTAGTCTAAAGGGACAAAAGTAAAAGCTGTAAGACCAGTTTGCTAGTTTTCAAATAAATTCAGCAAGAGACAATGATAGCCTGGATTACATTAGTGATAACAATAATGGAAATAAGTGAATGTATTTTATATCTATTTTAGAGATAGAATCAGTTATCATAGTGATTACTGTTGGATTGAATGTGTGGTGTGAAAGAAAGAAAATAAGGATAACTCTTGGGTTTCTGGCTTGACCAACTAGGTGGACAGTAGTATAATTTATCAAAATAGATTTAGGATGGAACAGGAAGAAGTTGGAGAAACTCAAAAGTTTCATTATGTATATGTTCAAGTTCGAGACATCAATTAGTCTATTCAGGTGTACATTTGTTGATATAAATATTTGTTAAATCAATACATGTAGTTCTCCTTTCACTTTGGATGTAGAAGCTACAAAAGAACATCACTATCACCCAAACAGATAAAGTTGATAATCTGTACTTTTTGTTTTTCGATCCAAATACCTATAGTGTTTGAATTCCAGGTACTGATAGGCTAATAGGAAAAGATTTCTTGGACAGAGTATGACCTGAACAATTCTAGCCTTGATGAGTCTAAGAGTTCTTTTCTTATTAAATTTTTATTTGAAGTTAATGTGATTTTCAAAAGGGACACATTCTACTTTCTTAAATTTGTTTTTAAAAAATCAGTGAGTGAGTGAGTGTGTGTGTGTGTAAACTTATATCATTATCATTGCTTTATTTAACAAAATCTTTACTGAGGACTTACTATGTGCTGTTCCCCTCAGTCAAAGCTACCGTCATTCCCCATAGGAGTAGTTTCTCTGCTTACATAGTTTCATACCTTCTTAATTCATTCTCCTCACATATGCGAGGTAATCTTTTTAAATTCTAAGATTACCAAGATTTTAATTCAAATCTCAAATACCATCACTTTGCATCTATATATTTTATTATGTATTTCTAAAAATGCATTTTAACATAATTATAATATTATTATCTCTCATACACAATTAGCAATAATTCCATGGTATCATCTAGTTAACTAGTCCATATTCAAAATTTCCCAATTAAGAAATATCTCATCACTGTTTGTTTGAAACAAGAGACAAACACAGTCTACAAATTACCTTGTATTGTTATATTTCTTAGGTTTCTAACTATTTAGTACTTTCTCCTTTTATTTATTTTTCCATACCATTGACTTGTTGTAGAAGCTGGGTCAGTTGTCTTACAGAATGTCCTGAAACAATGTGGTTTTCTGGATTTGTCTGTTTGCTTTCAATAATCCATACTCTTAAGTAATCCACACTGTCTTAGAGAAGAGCAAATAATCTACAGAATAATCATTCTTGATTTCATCAGTGAGATGAGGTTCAGTGTAATCGGGTGAAGTAAATTCCAAAGGGTAAAAGGCTTCTCAAAAGAAACATGGGACACCCAATGATTTACCCTGTAGGGAACATAGGAGAAAAGAAGATATGAGTGGCTAAGAAGAACACAAGTGAATTTTTGTCACATTCTTAAAGGACAAGTGTGGACTAGTGTGAAAGTGTAGAACCCCTACAGGTCACAGGCACAAGGGTGTCTGCACCCACACACAAGTTACTCTCAATAGGCCTCCACTGCATATTCACATGAAAGAATGGGTGCAGGTAGGAAACTGGAAAGCTCCTCTTGGTAGCAGAGATGTGCAGGGCCTGCTAAGGTTTGAAAGTAGAACAAGAATATCTACAGAATTTCCTCTCACATTGGGCTCTGCATGAGTATAGGATGTTGAGATGCTGCTACTGCCCACAGCTCAAAATCTCCTTGAGAAGAAGCAAAATTTGTCTTCTCTTGGTGGTATTGGAAATAACCTGCTCATATCCCAAATATCACCATGTTTTTACATGAAATAAAATGCATCTGGTATAGCGAGAGACCAGGAAACCCTGTCATATCTCTATTCCCAGGCAAAAGTTGGCTGCTTCTGAGGAAGAAGTGCCTAAGAACTTGCTTGCACCCAAGATCCTATACTCCTAACAAAGCAGAAGACTGTTACTGCTCAAGGAGGAGCAGTAAACTCATTAAAAGGCAGAGGAGAGAGGAAAGTGCAGGGAACCTACTTGCACTGAGAGGAAGGCAAAGATAGCTTGTCTGGCAGAGAGTTAGGAATGATCAAACAGCCTGACAAGTGAGGCTCAGGGGCATAAGGTCTGCCAAAGACTGAGGCCAAAGCAGGAGAAGTGAAAACCCTTAGCCTAATCATGAGCCCTGCACAGAGTAACAAGCAATAGAAGTATAAGGCTAGAGGAAAAACAAGAAGGTAGAGAGAAATCCCCTTTGTGGCAAAGGCACTAAGGGAATGCTAAAAGTTGAGGATGGAGGAGGAACATTTAGAAAATTTCTCTAGTATTCCAGGCCTCACACCAACAAGGTAGTAGCAGTCCACCCCTGGAGAAATTTGAAGCCAAGAGTTCACTACAGCCTAGATTTCACACATCAACAATGACAGCAAATCCAAACTCAGATCATCTACTGTGTAGCCTCAGTTGCTCAAAGATTAATGACCTAACAGAAAAAGAGGCAGATCCAGTTTCTGGGCTCCAGTGTCTAATGTTATTTTATATATATTATCTGCTATGTGAAAAAAAAATTGATGAACATAAAAATCAAAAACAAAATGACCCGCTGTCAAGAGATAAAACACACTCAAGATTTGGCTCAGATACTGAAACTAACAGACAGGAACCTTAAAATCACTATAATTCATGTTAAAGCTCCTAGTGGAAAAAGTATAATACATGAATGAATAGATGGGGAAATTAAACAAAGAGATGTACTCATTTCCTAGTGGTGCTGTAAAAAATTACCACACATTGGGTGATTCAAAATAAGAGAAAATCATTCTTTCACAGTTCCAGAGGCTTAAAATCTGAAGTGAAGGTATCAATAGGGCAACACTACCTTTGGAAGCTCTAGAAGATAATTCTTCCTTGCTTCTTTTTCTAGCTTCTGGGAGCCATCAACATTCTATCGCTTCCTTCACTTGTAGCCATATCACTCCAATCTCTGTCTCCATCTCCACATTGTCTTCTTCTCTGTGTATGTGCATCTTCTTCTGTCTCTTATAAAGATACTTAACATTGGATTTAAGAACCACTGATGTAGTCTAGGATAATATCATCTCAAGAACCTCAATTTAACTACATCCCAAATAGGATAATATTCACAGGTGCCAGGGATTTGGACATGGGCATGTCATTTGGGGACCACCATTCAACCCACTAAATATAAAAACCATAAAAAAATGCCCTGGTTAGCAGAATAATGACAATAATATTCACAGTTTCCAGGGATTTGGACATGGGCATGTCATTTGGGGACCACCATTTAACCCACTAAATATAAAAACCATTAAAAAATGCTCTGGTTAGCAGAATAATGACGCCCTTCCAAAGATGTCTACATCCTCATCCCCTGAATATGTTACCTTACATGCCCAAGGGGCTTTACAGATGTGATTAAGTTAAGGGTCATGAGATGGGGTTACTATCCTGGATTACCTAGAGATGTCCAATGTAATGACAAGAGTTCTAAGTGAAAAAGGGGGTCAGGGAATTTAGAGATTTGAAGATGCTATGCTACTAACTCTGAAGATGGAGGAAGATGCCATGAGTCAAGGAATACAATTTCTAGAATCTGGAAAAGGCAAAGAAAAACATTCTCCTCTAGAGACTCTACAAGGAAAACAGCCTACTGACACCTCGATTTTAGCCAAGTGAGACCCATTTCAGGCTTCTGACTTTCAGAGATTTAATATAATAGAGTTGTATAGTTCTAAGCCATAGTGTTAATTTGTTACAGCAGAAATAGGAAACTAATACAGGTGGAAATATTAAACACTAATTTTTTTCCTTTGCAAGTTTATCTGCAGACTGGACACAGCAAGAAAATAATCAATGAACTTGATAGATAGATAGAAAGATGGATAGATGATAGATAGAAACTATCCAAAATGAAAAGCAAGGGGGAAAGTGGGAGAAAAAAAAAGAATAGATTATCTAAATTTTGGAAGAAAACCACAGTCTAACATGTAATTCCATACATAATTCCCAGAATAAGAAGAGAGAAAAGAAACAGATTAAATAGAGGTAACGGTTGAGAATTTTCTGAAATTAAGGCAAAAAACAAAACAAAAACAAAAACAAAAAAAGAAACAAAATCAAAGAATCCCAGAAAACTTCAACAAGATAAATACAAATAAAAAATTACAGCTATGAAAACAGTAGTCAAACTGCTGAAATTCAGGGGGCACTTGGCTGGCTCAGTCAGAAGAGTGTGAGACTCTTGATCTCAGGGTCATGAATGCAAGCCCCACATTGAGTGTACGGATTACTTAAATAAATAAAAACTTTTTTAAAAAAATAAAGATAACCGAACTGCTGAAATTCAAATATAAAGAGAAAAATATTGAATTAGAGAAAGAGAAAAGAAACGTTTCTTATAAAAGAAGAAGAGATTATAGCAGACTTTTCATCAAGCTATACAATCCAGGAGATGATGGGACATCTTTAAAGTAATGAAAGAAACAAAACAGTTAACAGAATTTTATACTCAACAAAAATATATTTCAAAATAAAGAAGAAATCATAGGTGAGGACAGTTCCCAAGGAGGGACTCACTCAGCTATGAGCAGTCAACAGCCAATATTCCCAGCATCTAGCAAAATGAATGACTTGATCCCGAAGGGGAGCTGGGTCTCTGGATGGTACCACACAGCATTCTCTATAAGATATAACAAACTAATGGGGACATTGACATGTAGTAGTTAGACTCTGAAGAATAATGAGATTAAGGCTTTAATAGCAGCAACAGAGAGTGTATTGTAGGAATCTGAGAACTCGTAGCCTGGTTCCAGCCAGGGGCAATGGGATCTAATGATGTGTCATTGGGACAACTTTATTATTATATATTATTATATAAATTATCACATACACTGGTATTGGGGGCTTGGAAGCAACCTAAGGGCTGATCTCTTACAGAATTTGTCATCAGGGCTCCCTTGTCCTCTGGCTGCCATCGATTTGGCCAATATCAAAGGGTAGAGGAAGCTGAATTTGAGGTATTCATTCCCTGCTCCCTCCTTGCCTCTCGATCATTTTGACGGAAGCTGTGTTTCTCCACAGCAACTGGTCTTGAATCCCTGTGTCTCCTCCTTCATGGCTTTAGCTTTCACTGGGCTGCAATAATACCATTTCCTCCCCTTGCCCATTCAGGCCCCAAAGTAGTAACAGCTTCCTGCTGTTGCTAGTCACTATCTACTATCTCACTATCCTTTGTTGGTTCCCTGAACTTGGACCTGAAATAGTCCCCTTATAAGTCTGTTCAACTCTTCCAAGTATGCCAGGTTTTTTTTTTCAGGACTCCCTAACTCCTACTTTTGCTCATTTGTGTTCTAATTTAAAGTCTGTTTCTCCTTTCTCATCCCTCTTCTTTAACTTTTGGGACCTATCAGCCAATTAATTTGAAGATCTCTCTGATGGGGCGCCTGGGCGGCTCAGTCAGTTAAGCATCCCACTCCTGATTTCAGCTTAGGTCATGATCTCGCAGTTCATGGGTTGGAGCCCTGCATGGGGCTCTGTGCTGACAGCATGGAGTCTGCTTGGGATTCTCTCTCTCTCCCTTTCTCTCTGCCCCTACCCTGCTCACTTTCTCCCCTCCCTCTCTCTCCGTCAAAAGTAAATAAACATTTTTTTAGAACACTTTTTTGAAATGAACATTTTTTAGAAATGAAGATCTCTCTGATGATATTTCTGCCTCATTTGGAATCGGTTTATTTATCCTACAGGAATTAAAAGAAGTGAGGGCTAGGGTATTTAATAATCTAACTTGCATCATTCTCCTCCAACCCATACCCATGGGCCCATACTCTTCCCTTTGCCTTCAGAACTTGCCTCCCCCTACTCATCCTACAAGACCTACTATAGGGTTAGCTCCTCTACAGAGACTTCTCTGACCTGTCCCCCAAACATCAGCAAATTTAAATGCTTTCTCCTCTTTGCTAACATACCTCACTATAAATTCCTTTACATAACACTTATCACATTGCTCTATAACTATTTACATACACTTCTCTCCATTAGACTATTAATTCCCACAAGATGGTGTCCTGTTAATTTTTCTATCCCTATCATTTAACACACAGCTGGTACACAGAAGTTGCTCAATAATTATGACGAATGAGTGAGAGAAAGAAGCTACATTTTTCTATAACAGTTCTAAGTATAATCCAGGTGCACTGTGGATTTAAGGCCACCATTAGTCAACAAATCCATGGCTCGTAGGGGTCAGAAATCAGGAAGAGTATTCACTAATCCCACGTGGAAACATGCATTTCCAGTTTTCCAGTTTCATTGGCTCATTCACACTCCTTAATGTTAGCTTCTATGTTGGGCCACAGAAACTCAAGTTTACAGAGCTGAAGTCCAAGAATCTCCTATACACACATGGTCATGGTCATAGCCCTTAGCCAAGGAAGAATTACAGCAAATCAAAGGAAGGCATTCTTTTTTCTAGATTCTCCAAAGTGGAAACTTCAGCAAAGGCAATGAAATTGCATACCTTGTAGCATTTATCCTCTCTCAATTTTTTTTCCATAAACTAACTTTGGAATCTTAAGGTTTCAAGATAGATCTTGAAAATTAGACACCTCTATGAGGATGCTATTTAGAAGTTTTCCAAGGTTATCCTCCAGGAGGCTTAAGTTTATATACTCTCTGTTTCTACTAAAACCTCAGTCAATCTGCTGTTTTCTACTCCATATGGTCTGGCAAGTAATTCCTCTCTTTTCCACTGCAGGGAGTTAACCCCACAGCAGAAACAGTGAGTCACAAGGACAAGAACCAAATTATGTAGACGACCCCATCACAACCACTCAAGCTGGTGTAAACATTCTAATATGGCATGGAGATTAGACATAGTACAGTGCTTCTTCTTCCCAGACTTGAGTCATCTTCCTGTATGGATCAAATGTAACAGCAGTCAGTTTTAAATTAAATTCCTTAGAGCAGTGGCATATATTTTGCTTATTGTTTACACCGAAATTTATGTCATGGAAGATGTTGATTTAACTACAAAAAGAAAAGAATGCTTTCTTATCTCCAACTACTGCCTTTTAGCTTGCTATGCTCCAGCCACCCTGCACTAGTTAGTGATGAATTGTTTATTCAAACCTCTTAAATGTGACATTGGTATCCTTTCACATAGAGATGGCTTATGCCAAGAAAATTCTCCTAAACCAGAAAATGACTAGAAACTGGTCTAAATAAATGTAATAATAGTAGAATTAAAATGATCTATAAGAGGGAGGAAGAGATTTCTTTATGGTATAATGGCACTGGAATTAAGCTGAACTCAAGGACCTGAGTGAAGAGGGATGATACAGTGTGAGAAACCCAACTTAGTACCTTCCTTTTAGTTTTCTCATTTAAGCCTTATAGCATCCATGGCTGTTCAGTATGATTAACTCCATTTTACAAATAAGGAAACTGATTCAAATTTAGAAGGGTAAGGAACCAGACTTTACTCTACTTCAACTCAATGAACCCTTCAATTAATAGGATTAGTGGTGAGGGTGGGATGGTTTCTGCTCCAAACGAATTGGCCTGTTCATTCAATGCTGCCCTGACCCACTCAAACATGTATTATACTTTTTCATCTCAATGTCTTTTTTTCTTCCCTCCCTGAAAACTTCCTCCACACTGTCCATTCCACTAATCCAGACTTCAAATCTCAACTCTAATTCCATTTCTTCCAAGAAGCTTCCTCAGATCATGCTGTGCATAGGGACTATATACCCTTACTGAACTCCTATAGCCTTTTCTTTCTGCTTGACTCACATAGCATTTGTCATATTTTGCCAGGTATTGGTAACTATTTTCCCAACTGCGTGTCTTCTTTCCTTCTAGTTTATAAGCAAGTTCAGGCACTTGATCTTAACATTCCCTAGCCTTCGTAAAAACAACCCAATTGAAGGGCACCTGGGTGGCTCAGTCGGTTAAGCGTCTGACTTCAGCTCAGGTCATGATCTCACGGTTTGGGAGTTCAAGCCCCGCATCAGGCTCTGTGCTGACAGCTCAGGACCTAGAGACTGCTTCAGATTCTGTGTCTCATTCTCTCTGCCCACCACTACTTGTTCTCTGTCACTCAAAAATAAATAAATGTGAAAAAAAATTTTAATAATCCAATTAAATACCAATATATAAGAAGCATTTAGGAATAAAGAAATTAATAGTTTATGGAAGAGACATCCTAAAATTGTATTGTGTATGTCCTATCACTCTTTATTGCCTACGGTTTACATATTTACATTGCAACACAAGCACAATTATCATTTGCCATAGAAAACACCAATCTATTTACTAAAGTAGGAAAATAACTAAATTCTTCTATAAGAGCTTTCAACAACAGTTGAAACAAACAAACAACAAAGCATGAATCACCATGACTTGAGTTAACTGGGTTGGCCTACATTGTATACAGGCTATCCTTATATAATGTCATTTTCCCTTGTTAGAGAATTTACCTTTCTAAAAAGGAGTCGAGAGGCAAAAGGCACTTGTTGGAGGTCACACAAGCCCCTTGGATATCCCTGTATTCAGAGCACAAGCTCTAGAAAGAGTGACAGGTTGAGGAAGGTAGTCAAAAATACTCAAGGTATCAACTGAACCCCAAAGTTAGGAGAACAATAAACTCAGAGAAAACCCAGACCAAACAAACAGCTTCCATGAATAATCTACCCCTTCAAAGGAACTGCCCACTCTTGGGAATTGTGAATCTTTTCTGTCTTTCTTTCTTTTGTCATGGTACATGATTAAGTCCTCTAGTTAATGAGAAAAACATTTAACTTACTTATGTTCAATAAATTCCCATGAAAAAGATGGAAATTGGAAACAATTTCCAAGCTGAGAAACATTAAAAAAATTTTCAAAAGCATCCATCAAGCCACCCTGCAACAAATGGAGGTATTTAGCACTATCCTGGCAACCTGAGCCATAAACCCTTCCTTTCCACTCAGCAAGAAGCATCTAGAAAACCACAGGAAGCTCATCTTAGGCTCCTCCAGCAACATTCCTCCTTCTCAGACTGGGTCCAACCCAGGCTGGAATGGAGCCTTAAAACCAGCAGATGTCCCAGATGCAGAATTCAGAATTTTACCCACATATTTTCTTTGGTCATTAAATTATTTTTACTATTAAAGCATCCTTTAAAAAGACCAGGGTGCCTGGGTAGCTCAATAGGTTAAGCGTCCGACTCTTGATCTTGGCTCAGGTCGTGATCTCATGGTTCCTGAGATCAAGCCCCATATCAGGCTCTGTGCTGACAGTGTGGAGACTGCTTAGGATTCTCTCTCGCCCTCTCTTTCTTCCTCTCCCCCACCAAAATAAATAAACTTAAAAAAAATTCTCCAGACTAAAAAAAAGGATAAAAAAATAACTACCCATAATTGTACCTTCTTCAGCCAAAATGTATTAACAGAACTCTTGGCTTTCTCCCTCAAATCCTTACATATCTCTCAGCCACCCTCATTTCATTGAATGGTATTACATCCACCAACTGGCTAGATATGCCACAACTCCAACAATCAGCCTTTATTTCTCTCTATATCCAATTAATCAGCATTTTTTTCTAAAAACTTTCATATTTATATTTATAAAATTTCAGCCTTGTTCAAATTTAGTGGAGTTGATATTTTGCAAATATTAAACCAGTGTTCTTTTTTGTTGTTTTTCTATTACTCTTGTTGCTTGACAGTCATTTAACTGTTATATGCCCAGAGAATTCCACCCTCCCCCACACCGCATCAAGGAGATTATTGTGACTCAAAGGAAGTACCAACAAGACAGGAAAACATAGAAAGCCTACTCCTCCACCCCTAATGGATTGTGAAGGAGGGGGGACAGAGGCCAGTGAAAGCATTTTGTATAAGAAAAAAAATATATCTCTGAGGTTGTAAGTCATCAAGATTTGGTAGTGCTTTGTTACAGCAATATTACCCAGCCTATCCTGACTGATATACTAAGTTATACCAAACCCACAAAGCTCTGATAAGCACACTCATGCTATCTCTAGAGTCACCCAGAACCACTCAGAGCTAACAACTCTCTGCCTTTTCTCTTCTTTGTACAGAGGTAGCACAATACTCAGACCATTCATGAGAATTTATAGAATAGGTATGGCTCCATGCTCCAATATCCAGAGCATATTTCTCAAGGCTCATGTGGATGGATGTTAGATAATAACTCCAGGTCCAAGTCTCACCACTGCCTAGATATATTCTATATACTCTATTCCCCATGGGTTTGCATTTTGCTGTCTCCGATCCCTTCTCAACTACAACTAATCATTGGTAGGAGATGTACTCATGTAAATCAAGTATAAAAAGAAATAACTTCCTTTTATCTGTCCTCATTTCCTTTCATTTTTTTTCTTTTTTCCCATTAAAAACCTAAATTTAGGGGCACCTGGGTGGCTCAGTTGATTAAGTGTCTAACTTTGGCTCGGGTCATGATCTCAAGGTTCATGAGTTCAGCCCCGTGTGGGACTTTGCATTGCTTGGGATTCTCTCTTCCTCTCTCTCTTTGTCCTCCCCCTACTCATGCTCTTTCTTTATCTCAAAATAAATAAAAATAAAAATAAAAACTTAAAAAAATACCCTAAATGTAGTAATTGTCACTTCGTGTTTCTTCTATTACCACAATTTTTTAGAAAACCTGAATCTAATAATTGCCTTCTATGTATGACCAGAAAATATACTATGGCCTCCAGAATATCAGCTTAACATCCCTTTTCCTGAAACTTGCTCTTTCAAAGGCAGGACATGGCATCTAAAATTTAAGCTTCCAATGTAAACAGGTACTTTTTGATTGAGATAGATTAGCCCCTTCCACTACTGCATATAAACTGCAAAAGACAGACTCCTAGCTCACCATCATTAAGTTTTAATAGTCTACCTCCTGATAGTTATGACTGGATGAGCCATATAATAGTGGGACAGATGTTGCGGCAATACCTCAAAGACCAGGTCACTTGACAGACAAGGTACCTAAGTCCAAGAGTAAGAAAAGGGGATAGATTATCCTCTTAAGGTTCTTTCTGGATTACACAGGTGCTAATTGGCAAAGCCAGGATTCAACCAGAAATCTGGTTCCAGAGTCTGTGCTCTCAGTCACTAAGCTATGATGCCACTCAAGTAGGAGACACTGAATATCAACTATAGGTTGACTAGAGACTTCTGGAAACCTTCTAAGAATCTTAGAGTCCAGAGGGATTTTGGGGGCCACCTCCTGATAATATTTTATCAGCAGGTCATCCAGTCTGTGCCAGAACACCTCCACCAGTGGGAAACTCACTATTTCTCAAGGCAACTCGTTGGATAAATATAATTATTAGAAAATTCTTGGTTGTATTAAGACAAAACCTATTTCTTAATATTATCCACCTATTAATTTTAATTCTATGCTTTGAAGTATGTAGTATGAAGTTCTCATTCTCGTGCCTTCCTTTCAAATATATGGACATGTCCCAATAGATCATTTTCTTCTCTTCTTCCATTGTGCTCTTCTTGGTTCTTTATTCAATTATCACACATGTGGCAGAGTTAAGAATCATCACCAGCCTCATCACTGTTCACTGGAGACACTCTAATTTATCTATATCGCTCTTAAAATGTGATGCATAGAATTGAACAACATACTAAAGAATCTGATGATCAGGACTAGATAAAGCAATAGCCTCAATTTTGTCAATTCCAAACTTCTTATAATACCATGTACAAGAACAACTAACTTTTTTGAGTAAATCATATCAATTCATATTAAACTCACTGTCACTTTTATTTTGTGGTTAAAATATAGCATAGTTCCAAAAGAGTGGAGAAAACATATGTAAAAATTTAAAAACTAGAATGAAAATGAGCATCCATGTATCTGCCACTCAACTTTAGAAATATGGAATTAAAAGTGGTATACAAGCCTTCATATACATCTAACTGCAGCCCTCTTGCCACTTACCCAAAGTAACCACTAGTCTATATTTTGTGTTCATCATTTCTGTGTTTTTCCCATCATTCTTTTACCAACCATGTATCACTAAACGATATATTGTCCAAATTTGTTTCAAAAAATATTTTATAGGGGCGCCTGGGTGGGTCAGTCAGTTAAGCACCAGATTTCGGCTCAGGTCATGAACTTACAGTTTGTGGGTTTTAGCCCCGCATGGCTCTGTGCTGACAGCTCAGAGCCTGGAGCCTGCTTCAGTTTTTGTGTCTCCCTCCCTCTCTGCCCCTCCTCTGCTCACACTCTGTCTCTCTCTCTCTCTCAAAAATAAATAAGCATTAAAAGTAATAATAATAAAAATATTTTATAAATGGAACCATAATCTCTATACTCCTGTTTCATTCAACATTATGCTCTTGAGATTCATCCATTCAAGTTCTTTTTTTTTCATTGAATTCATTTTATACCTTTCACAGATAAACTTTTTCCATAGACTTTTTTTTTTTTAATTTTTTTTCCAACGTTTTTATTTATTTTTGGGACAGAGAGAGACAGAGCATGAACAGGGGAGGGGTAGAGAGAGAGGGAGACACAGAATCGGAAACAGGCTCCAGGCTCTGAGCCATCAGCCCAGAGCCCGACGCGGGGCTCGAACTCACGGACCGCAAGATCGTGACCTGGCTGAAGTCGGACGCTTAACCGACTGCGCCACCCAGGCGCCCCCCATAGACTTTTTAAAGATAAATGAATAAAATTTTATATTCACCCTTATTACATGGAATCTACCATCTTCCATCTCAGAAAACATGTCTCACTGAATAAGAAAAATCCTGAATTAGTATAGGTATACTGTCTATACCACAATCCCTGGATTGGCCTCTAGAATCCCTTTAAATACAGAAGCCCCAAGTTTTGAAGGAATTGCTGAGAAACAGCTATGCTTCCATAATTTAAACCACATACTGAAAAGAATGAACTTTAATTTTAAAAAAAAGGGGCAGGTGCCTAATACATTTAAAGTTGATTATAACTAAGTTCAAAAGAAAAAAGTAATTGTATTTTATTTGCCACAGGTGTAAACTTACACATTTAATTTGTCTTAGAAAAGATATTCCTCCAGCAACATTTTCAAGTTGTCTTAAATTAGCACAGAAAGTCAATATGCCCCTTGAAAACAAAGAATTTTCTGTTAATATGAAGGAAATTTTCAGTCAGTAAAGGACCACAACTCTGATGCATATACAGGCAACCCTAAATTTCTAGAATCAGAGAATTTGGATACCTTTAAAACTAACATTTAATCCATTCTCTCTCTCTCTCTCTCTCTCTCTCTCTCTCTCTCTCTCTCACACACACACACACACACACACACACACACACACATATTCCTGAAAGTCATAAATATATGAAACAACACCCTGAGGTACCCTTCAAAAATCAGAACTATTAGTCTATTAGTATATAGGAAAAGAGTTTAATTTCCTCTCTTTTCTCTTCCAGTCTTCTGGTTGAGGTGCTAAAAGCAGAATAAACACCAAAAGGTAAAAGAAAAAAAAAATGGAGAGAGGAGCAAAAAGATTTTGGTTAATACCTGTGATTATCCATGCAATCTCTCATTACACACTGACTAGACATAATAGGGAGATGTCAATAAATAATAACCACTAGACAGTAAATTTAAAGGAATAACTCAAACATTTTCAAGTAAAAGAATCCTATGATTTTAAGCCAAGACACCCTTGTATACTTGGAGAATAAACTCTGATAAACATACTTACCTCACTACTATTTAACTATTTGTTAAAAAAGAAGGCTAGCATACAGCAGGGATCATGTTTAGAAACCACTATCCTGTCCCATTAAGAATAAATTGTCTGCCATCTCCATTCATTTCTTCAATTAATAAAGACATCCAACATATTTAATTTTGAATGTAAAGTCACCAGGCCATCTGGATTTTTATTTTGCCATCAACTTCTTGATGGAAACTAAGTTTTTAAATGAAGACATTTTAGTCAGAAAAAGTTACTGCAGTAACACACTACCCCAAAAGTCTCATTGGCTTGTGCAAAAACAAAAACACTTTATTATGACCCACACTACATGAAAGGGAGCTCCCATCACTTGGATCAAAGGGGCCTTTGTTCCAGGAATCCATTATATAATGGAGACTCTATCATATGGCCTTCTTGCTCAACAGGGAAAAGATAAGAGAGTTGGAGATTTTCACGAGGCCTCTTCTGACATTCATTTCTCAGAAGTGACACATGTCATTTCTACCCATAATTAGCCACATGACTCAACCCAACTATAAGACTCCTGAGGGGCACCTGGGTGGCTCAGTCAGTTAAGTATCCCACTTCAGCTCAGGTCATGATCTCATGGTCCGTGAGTTCGAGCCCCACGTCAGGCTCTGTGTTGACAGCTCAGAGCCAGGAGCCTGCTTCAGATTCTGTCTCCCCCTCTCTCTGTCCCTCCCCTGCTCACTCTCTGTCTCTCTCTGTCTCTCTCTCTGTCTCTGTCTCTGTCTCTGTCTCTCTCTCTCTCTCCCTCTCTCAAACATAAATCAACAGTAAAAACTTAACAAAAAATACTCCTGAGAATTTGGCGGGAATATTATCATCTCTGCCTTAAAAGAGTAACCAAATATAGACTGTATAGTCATTATGGTAGAAAACTAGCAATCTCTAATTTTTTTCACACCCTTCCCCTACCATAGACACACTAATGAAAATCCAATGAGGAATGCAAAATTTCAATAGCCCTAGAAACAAGCACTATTCATCTCTGATCTGAATTGTATGAAAAATTCTACCAACCAAATGGCAAGTAAAATTTATAAACAATTACGGAAGCATGTGAACAAAAATATACTAAAACAAACCCATCTACCCAGCCAGGTTTTTACCCTCTGAAGCTTGAGTTGGAGAGTCTTGGTTGACTCAGAGTTGCTTTCCAAGGCAACCTGGCATGTTTTACTCCCTCCCCAATTAGTACTGCTACCGTTTTCTGCAGTGTTATTCAATAGGGACTAGGGATAGATGGGAAGAGCTCTATGGGATGACAGTTTTGAACTCCACATCTTTTAATGAGACAAGCTAATAGGACAAGG
The DNA here is from genome assembly GCF_016509475.1 of Prionailurus bengalensis. Taxonomy (NCBI): domain Eukaryota; kingdom Metazoa; phylum Chordata; class Mammalia; order Carnivora; family Felidae; genus Prionailurus; species Prionailurus bengalensis. The sequence goes on along the minus strand of NC_057358.1, from coordinate 122,651,496 downwards.
AATTTCATTTTAACACAATCGGAATCCGAATGAAATAAAAGATACAAATAAACTAGAAAATAGGTAAGGAGATATGCATATCAGCCAGTCTTCCAGCTTAAGATACAAGGGTGCTAGTAGTAAGCAGGTAGGAAATTATGAAAATCAAGAGGATAGAGCAACCTTTTACAACTGGCATTGCCCTTCCAAGTTTGGGATGTGAACAATAATCTACTTGTGATTATTAAAAGAGAGGTACCTATTGGAGGAAGAGAGTGGGATAGTCTTGGTCATCCTAGATAGAAGCTCCAGTGTAACACTAAGACACAGTTACCCAGATTAGCAGAAAGTTTAGTACCTGTCCCCTAGAGATCCTACTTCCTGAGTCTAAGAATCCCCCAAAGAGCTTATTCACTTTATAGATCAGTCCTGCCTACTCTGCCTTGATTCTGAGGCCAGAAAATAGATATGTCTCCTTGAAGATAAAAGATCTGCCACCTTTTCCAAACTCTGATTAAGAGCTGGGGTCTCCCTTCTTCTGTCAAGGCCCCACTCATGACATGGAGGTTTTTACCTCAAGACCACTGAGAACACTGGGACCCCAGTTGCCCTTTCCCTAGCTTTTAATGTGGAGTCCCACACTAGAAGAGGAAAATCAAGGAGACCGGGGGCTGCAGCCCCTCCCCACTAAGTGCTTAGCTCCTAAAGTGGGAGTGTCACTCAGAGAAGCGTGCCATTGTTCCTGGCCACAGGTCTAAACCTGTGTCTCTGAGATTTTGCCCAAAGGGAGAAGCAGACTATAAGACAGCAGACTCATAATCTCTCCCCAGAGGAACTGACTTCATTTTCAATGAGGATGAAGAAGTTCAAGCCTAAAGATACTCAAAAACAATCAAGGTGTAGTGAAAGACAACTGGGATGAAATTGATATTCACTGAAGATACAGGTTAAATTATAAGCGGGATGGGTTTGCTGAAGAGAAACAGGAAAAGAGACAACTGGGAGGGTCCTTCGTGGTGTCAGGAGATCTATCAAACACTGACCTCAGAAACTATTCTTTCAAAAAAGACCAAATTTTTGGGGCGCCTGGGTGGCGCAGTCGGTTAAGCGTCCGACTTCAGCCAGGTCACGATCTCGCGGTCCGTGAGTTCGAGCCCCGCGTCGGGCTCTGGGCTGATGGCTCAGAGCCTGGAGCCTGTTTCCCATTCTGTGTCTCCCTCTCTCTCTGCCCCTCCCCCGTTCATGCTCTGTCTCTCTCTGCCCCAAAAATAAATAAACGTTGCAAAAAAAAAAAAAAAAAAGAAACTCTATTCCTCTAACCTATTCACTATCACATGGCAGCTCCTACCCATCCTTCAGCTCTCTGGCTTAGACATAATTTGGTCCAAAAAGCTTTACTGATTTTTTTAGTCTGGGTAAGGTGTCTTCCATTAAGCAACTGCAGCACCCTACACAATTCCATCATAGTAGTTTTTGTACTGTATTATGATGACCTGTGTATTACCTGAGTAATAAATATGCCTGTCTGGTTCATTGTGGTACCTACAGCATTTATAGCACAATATTGGTGTAATAGGTGCTTGATAAATTCTTGTTAAAAATAATAGCTAACACTTATTAAGAATTTACTATGTGCCAGTCACTATTTTAAGTGCTTTATATGTGTTATTTCACTTAATTCACAAACATTTAATGCAACTCCTGTTTATAGATGAAAAAACTGAGGTATGGGAGCTTTGAGTGAATTGCAAAGGTAACAGCTGAAGGTTGCAGAACAAGATTTGAACCCAGGAAGTCTAGCTACAGAACCCAAGTTTTTAACCACTAAGCTATATTCTTAAGTATATGCAAGCATGCAAAAATGCTGTCCTAGATATTTTGAGGAACACAAAAATGAGAGGGGGAATGGAATAAAAAAGTACACAGATATATAAAATACCCAATAGAGTACTGTGTAATACAAGGCTTTCTTGCTTTTAAAATACACAAACAGTAACAAAATCTCTCTGTTTGGTGAGATGGGATTTGTTCACAGAGAAATATTTTAGTATAAAAATTCCTGAATTCAAATGTGTTTGTGACTCAATTACACACTGGCAGTTGATATTTATGTTAAAAATGAAAAAAAAAACCCGACAAGTTATTCTGGGCACTAAACCATGTTAAAACTGCCGCATTTATGTTTTTGAAATATTTTTCTATAACTACTAACCTTTTCAACAGGACCCAGCTCTTTGACATTTCTTAAGAGTTTCCATGCAAGGCCTATGTTTTTCTGCTTTAAAAGAAACAGAGATATTATGACTGTTGGGTGCTTGGGTCTGTAAATAATTAAAGGAGACTTTACTCACCATCCCCAAAATTAAATTAAAATTTAGGGAAAAAACGTAAAAGTACTTAATAACAAAAGTTGTTATCACTTAAATATCACTTTCTGTTTCATAAAGGAGTTACTTCCTCATTATAAGAATATTTAATAATGTTTTGACTAGTTCTATTATAAGACTGTTCAAGGTAGATAATCAAACACAGCAAGAATAAAAACCCACTTTGCATATTCATTTGAAAGAAATGCTGCTGTTTTATGATGTGTGATTTTCCAAATGTAGGTTAATGAGTTGTGGTGTTTTAACCACAATTAAAAAATTAAAAAATAATAAAAACTGTATTAAAACAATACTCTTTTTAGTGACCAGGAACAGCTTCCCCCCAAAAAAAAACAAAACAAGAAAAAAAAAAAAAAACAATGGCCATTTGCTGATGATAATCCAAAATGCTGTTGGATCTTTCAAGTCTATAGAAATTTTCTAACAAGTGTAAAATAATATTGCTATATGTTTATGCTAATGGAAAATGTTAAAATAACAGTCTGTGTGCTTATTCATGATAAATGAAATATGAGCAAGCTTGAATTCTTCTCTGAAAATTGTGAGAGGTAAGTGGATTTAATGATGCTTAAATAATACTCATAGGACAGTAAATGTTAGAATAGTCTGCAGAGAAAATATATATAATCTCATTCTCTAAGAAGTATTTAAAATTTGTCCAACAACTGAAGGCAGGCTTACCTTTGGAACTGAATTGGATGCCCATCTTTGTAGCTATAATGAATATAGTAAATCATTAAAAACAAACTTACTAGAGTAAACTTCCAATTTGGACCTATTTAGGGAAAGGTCAGTTGGAAAGAGTTAAAAGGCTAGACTTGAGAACAATTCAAAATTAAGTGTTATCATTTTTAAAAAAAACTTTAGTAATTTGAATGAATACATTTAACAAAATTTTGAGAATTGAGATTTAATAAAGAATGAGAGCAAAGACCCATAATTTATTTTTCCATTTTGGAAAAGAGTTTATTCTCAGGTTTAAAATGCCCCATGTATTTTTAATAACTATTTCCTTAGGAAGCCCTTTGTTTATATGTAGCCCAAAGTCCAACTTTTATTCTATCTTATACAAATGGTTACAAATTCTTAATAGCATTTCTATGCATCATAAAATTATTGTAGGACCATTTCAACATCTATAATTGTAATATCTGCAAAGTAACAAATTACTTTGTGAATATGTGATTGGTTCCAAACAGTTCAAGAGTACTACACTCTAAACCACAGCTGCAAATTTTCAGTAAAAATTAAAACTTTTTCCTAGGGAAAAAAGCAATGGCTAAAGCAAAAATCAAATGATCAGGAATAAAAATAAAAGTTGTAAATGCTCCTATCTGTAAGTGTTACAGCTGGATAATTTATTCATTAACTTTGTTAGTTGAAGAGAAAGTAATTTTGAGTAGTTACTGTAAAAGGTCAGATGGAAAACAAATTTCCTCTGTGTCAATAGGTTAACAAAATGTTATGCTTGCTGACTCTGTATAAAGAGGGCAACTCAGAGAGCACTTGACCTGATTAGATCATCAACAGCCCATTAGGAGGTTTTTCTTGGAAAAGAAATGGGGAACCTATTTGCACCATTTTTATCACCTTCCAGATTTTTGTATGCTATTGTATAGCAGACGCTTAGCTACTAGTGGGCATTTGATATGCAATTATTGGCATATCTGAGTTCAGGTTTAAAATTTTAGGAATCCAATGGCTTCTGGGTTCCAGAGGAAACTAAAAGGGTAAAATATTTCACACAAATGTTATCTTTGTTGCCAACTTCGGTTTGTATACACAGATGCTTCATTTTCCCTGTATATCCCAAGGTATATGATATATACAAATAAATTATATATACAAGTATATAATTATCATATTATACTATTATAATTATATGTATCATTTGTATAAATCATTTTTACATCTACTGGTTGGGGAGGGCAAAAGAGAGAGAGAATATCACATTGTAAATATTTATTTAATGTTTGTACCGATCAGTCCCCAACTAGACTCTGAGCTTCTCCAGAATAGAAACTTTGCACTTGAGTTCTAAAATGGTTTTCTGAATGTATTTTTCTATTGACTGGACAAGGACTTTCAGAATAAATTTACCTTTTGTTTTGTTTTTTGAGAAAGAGAGCACATGTAAGCAGGGCAGAGGGACAGAGGGAGAGAGACAGAATCTTAAGCAGGCTCCACAACCAGCATAGAGCCTGACTCAGAGCTCAATCCCACGATCCTGGAATCATGACCTGAGCAAAAACCCAGTGTCGGACATTCAACAAATTGAACCAACCAGGCGTCCCCAGAACAAATATTTCTTACAAGTGGTGTCAACAGGTATATCCACAAGTTGTCTCAATGCTCATTTATACTCAATTCTCTACTTCTTTTAATAAGAAGGAATTTGAGGAACAGAAAACATCTAAGCATTCACATTCCTAAGGTTTACCTTAGAAATTTCCACTTCTATCTTCTTTTGAAACCCAGATGATTCCTCACATTTATATACTACTAAAAATGCCTGTGTATAAATAAGACTTAAGTATCTTCTTCCTTACCTTTATGTTTAAAAAATAATTGTTTGCATGTTTAAATTTTTTGATGTTTATTTATTTGGGGGGTGGGTGGAGAGCATGAGCAGGGGAGGGGCAGAGAAAGAGGTTGAGAGAAGGAATCCCAAGCAGGTTCCATGCTGCCAACACAGAGTCTGACACCATGCTCCATCCCAAAAACCATGAGATCATGACCTGAGCCAAGGTCAAGAGTCTGAGGCTTAACCAACTGAGCTAGCTACCCAGGTGCCCCTGTTTACATGATTAAATGTTACAGTTCAACTGTTTTAGCTTTTATTGTATGGTAGATGCTTACATTTCATTTCCTTGGTTAACTCTTTTCAATGGAATTCACCATTTAAATGTCATTCTTATCTCAGTTTTTTAAAATGATGATAAAAACTTTTGAAAATGAATAAATAAAATCACAATAGACCGAAACAAAGATTCTTCAACAAGGAAAGATACAAATGCTGTGATTAATAATCAAGATAAAACTGGGGCTCCTGGGTGACTCAGTCAGTTAAGTGCCTGACTCTTGATTTCAGCTCAGGTCATGATCTCACAGTTGTTAAGACTGAGCCCCACATAGGACTCTGGGCTGACAGTGTGGAGTCTGCTTGGGTTGCTCTCTCTCCCTCTCTTTCTACCCCTCCCCTGCTCTCTCTCTCTCTCAAAACAAATAAATAAACATAAAAAAATAAAGATAAAACTATTTTTATAAAAGATTTATACTAGGACATAATACCCAATAAAGTTACAAAAATCATCATTTATGTAAAGAAACATGACTTGAAAATAACTAAATATTAAGGCAAAAGAAAGGTGCAAAAAAAATTTAAAGCTATAAAGAAGTAAATAATGTCATAAATATCTTATACGTGACTAGAAGTAGAAATTAAAATAGTAACAACACTACAGGGAGGAAAAATCACTTATGTGGTAGACAAGCTTGAGAAACTGTCCTACAATATAAAGGAACCAAAAAATGAAAATGATAGACATGAGGGACTCAGTTTCTAAAGCAATGATTGGAAGAAATGAAACAACAGTGATAAATAAAGATACAGTAAAATGAAGATTTTATTTCCCTGGGGGGAAAAAAAAACCCTGAAAATCAGTAAAACAAAATGAGTTACTTTGTACCAGGAAGAATTAACTTTCATAAGTTGTCACCTTAAAACATCCTGGTGATATTTTTAAATTTTAAGGAAAAAGAAAGAATTCTGTGAGCAATTAGGTAAATTTAAAAGATTTCCTACAACGTCCAATTTCAGAAATGGAAGGTAGTTTATTCATACCAATTCTAATTGCTAAAATCATTTTCTTAAAACCATCAAACAATTCATAGGATAGGATGAAATGCCAAGGCAAACTCTAGAAGAAAGTAAATATCTAGAAAATAAATAGCCACAAAGCTGCTTTTTCCCTCCCGAGGACATCTGCTGATCCAGATTAAGATGGGCTGCAATTTAGATAACACAAAGAGGCATGGAGTACATGAGTCAAAGTCCAGACATCACCAGCTGTGAGGAACCATAGATGAGATAAGCACATTAAATAAAACTCTGAAGTAAGTAAATGCACCTTCCTAACCACAACCCACATGCAGGGAACTTGAGGAGGGTGGGATTTCATGCTGAGCAAAACAGAGGGGGGAAAATAGAATAAGAAAAACCTGCTTCTTAAAAATGGTAACCACAAACGATCTCTTGCATAGATTTTCAGCCCTAACTTACATCAATGGGGTGGTCCAGGAAACCACAAGCTGTAAATTTAGTTTAAAGTGGTTCTGCACTGTTTATGCCTCTGGGAATCTGACAGGCATAAATGCAAATCTTAACTAGAGGAGAAAACATTACCCTATGCCCTAGGGAGTCCTCACAAATAATTTTTCAAGGACAATTGGTAGTATATAATCAAAAATAAGCAAGCCCACAAGGCAACACGATACCATGAGTGAGAACAGAAACACAAACAGCCAGCAAAAAGAGATCCACAAAAATGTCACATATTGGAATAATCAGACACAGATTATATAACAAACAAGCTTGCAAAGGTTAAAGAAATAAGGTCAAGATTAAAAATATCTTGAAGGAAGTAGAAATTATATAATGCAACCTACAAGATATGAAAAAAAACACAATGAAATAGACTATCTAATTTTAAAAACTGAATTAGATGTTTTTAGCAACAGACTGAACAAAGCAAAAGAGAGAATTACTAAACTGGAAAACAGACCATAATAAGTCACCCAAAATGTAGCATAGCGAGAAAGAAAAATACAGCAAATAAAAAAAAAATGAGTGAAAAAACAAAAGAAGATAGAGAAGGTCAAAGATTAATTTGATAGGAAAAGTAGAAAAGAGTTGTGTAACAAAGACAATATTTGAAGAGATAAATGATAATTTTCCAGAGATGATGAAAGATACCAATCCACATATTCAAAAGAAACTGCAATAATCAATAGGCATGGATAAAATAGTTTGCAACCTAAATAATGTAAAATTAATAACTGGAAAAATATAAAGAATTCTAACAATCCTATAAGAATTTGAAAATTTACACTGAAAAGCAGCCCAGGGGAGCCTGGGTGGCTCAGTACGTTAAGCATCTGACTTTGGCTCAGGTTATGATCGCAAGTTTCTTGAGTTTGAGCCCCGCATAGGGTTCTGTGCTGAAAGCCCAGAGCCTGGAGCCTGCTTTGGATTCTGTGTGTCCCTCTCTCTCTGCCCCTCTTCCACTTGCACTTTGTTTCTCTCTCTCAAAATTAAACAATAAAACATTTAAAAATTTTTAAACGATTAAAAAAAAGAAGAAGAAGAAAGAAAAAAGACAAAAGAAAAGAAGGGCAAAAGAAAAATGAGCAAAGGAGATGAGCAGGTAATTCACAGAGGAAGAAACTTGAATGGTCAATGTATATATGAAAAGATAATCAACTCAGTAGTAATCAGTGAAATACAAATTAAAATAATGAGATACTCGTTCACATTCGCCAAATTAGCAATCATTTTAAATGTTTGACAAAATCAAGTGTTGAAAAGATTTGGGGGCAATCAGTATTCTTATACACTACTGGTAGAAGCAGGAATGAATACAGCCACTTTGGAGGATAATTTGACAGTATATTAACTCAAAATGCTCATACCTCATAACCCCAAAAATCCTATGTTAGAACTTTTTCCTTAAAAAAAATCATCACTGGAACATAAGGAGACATTTACAAGCATATTAATTGTAATGCCATTCATAATAATGAAAAACTGAAAGAAAAATACATGTTCATCAATAGAGTAATGTGAATAAATATGCAATATTCCATTTGATGGAATATTGTGTAACAATTGAAAGAAACTAACAAGATCTAAATGTTTCAATGTGAATAGATCTAAAAAGTATATCACTCAATAACAAAGTAACACAACTGCAAACATAAGCACCAAACTCATAACAGTCTGAGGCTGGGATTTTTTGGAAGAGAAGAAAACAGGTAAAGGAGTCTCTACAAAAAGGATTTTAGCTTTATCTATTATATTTAAAGTTTTCAAAACTGAATGCATTCATTTTGTTGTGTAATTAAAAATTAAATTTTTTAAAGTTTAAGAATAATAAAAATCAGTAAGCCTGAAAACAGGATATTATTGCAACATAGTTTTCAACTGAGTTAAATTCAAAGTGCAATCTTTTGCAACATCATACAGCTGAAGTCTAGTATTCATATCAGTTAAAGGATATTATTCTGTGCCCAAGGTCTTTGACTCAGCCTTGGTTAGAGGAAGAGTTGTAATGAAAACAATGCATTTCAACATTATTTAATGAGAAGCTTTTAGTTGGGACATGAGTGCTTTTAAAAACGTGAAGCATTGGGCTAGCCATTACTCTTAGTTCTAGCTAGATAATGAAGGAGTTCACATAATATTTATATATCAGTTACCATAAAATTTAAATTAAAACTATACTATTCTGTATCATGTTATCTTAAAGTCAATTTTCTACCTAAGTTTACAGAATAAGACAGTTTTCCTATAATATTCAAAGGTTTGTCTTAATAATTTCAAACACTGTTGACTTAGAATGTTGAGAATATAAATTCTTGTTTTAGAATGTTGGCCCTAGAGAATTGTCTTTGTTCACATCAAACTGTAAACCAGGTTTGTCATGGTTTGAATTTGCTCTCTAAGTTTACAATAGTTAGACACTCCCCCTGACCTTCTCTCCACTCCAATCTTGTTACAATTAACTCACCCAGAGTGGATGGCTTTTTTAGGAGTCTTGAAAAGTATATTGAAGACTTTTTTTCTTGCAGAACTTATTTTTGCAAGTAAATTAAACAAGCAATTTAAACATGATTTTGAAGGTACAAAGTAGAATCTTATTCCATTGCACATGAGTCATCAGGAACTTAATTTAAAGTCAAAGTTATAAATGGATTCTCATAAACACGGCAATTAACATTCTGGTTTTTTCCCTTTACAATAAGTTCCTCAATGAGAAATATTTAAACAGAAAAAGAAAAAAAGAAAAAGGTACTGAAAGAAAGCATGAGGTTTAAAAAGAAAATCTCTTGAGTGGGAAGAGTCTAAAACCATAAAAGATTGATGAATTAAACTATATATGAGGGGAAGCGGCAAGATGGCGGCTTAGGAGGACGCTGGGCTCACCGCACGTCCTGCTGATCACTTAGATTCCATCTACACCTGCCTAAATAACCCAGAAAACCGCCAGAGGATTAGCAGAACGGAGTCGCCGGAGCCAAACGCAGACGAGAGGCCCACGGAAGACGGTAGGAAAGGCGGCGAGGCGGTGCGCGCTCCACGGACTGGCGGGAGGGAGCCGGGGCGGAGGGGCGGCTCGCCGGCCAAGCAGAGCCCCCGAGTCTGGCTTGCAAAAGCGGAGGAGCCTGACGGACTGTGTTCCCACAACAAGTGCGACTTAGCGTCTGGGAGGTCATAAGTTAACAGCTCTGCTCAGAAAGCGGGAAGGCTGGAGGACAAAGGGAGGGAGAGCTGCTGAGCCCCCTGACAACAGAGCTCAATTTGGTGGGGAACAAAGGCGCTCGCCAGCGCCATCTCCCCCGCCCATCCCCCAGCCAAAATCCCAAAGAGAACCGGTTCCTGCCAGGGAACTCGCTCGCTCCCCGCAAACACCCAACTCTGCGCTTCTGCGGAGCCAAACCTCCGGCAACGGATCTGACTCCCTCCCCCTGCCACAGGGCCCCTCCTGAAGTGGATCACCTAAGGAGAAGCGATCTAAGCCTGCCCCTCCTGCCCCCGAGCACCTTGCCTACCCACCCCAGCTAATACGCCAGATCCCCAGCATCACAAGCCTGGCAGGGTGCAAGTAGCCCAGACGAGCCACACCACCCCACAGTGAATCCCGCCCCTAGGAGAGGGGAAGAGAAGGCACACACCAGTCTGACTGTGGCCCCAGCGGTGGGCTGGGGGCAGACATCAGGTCGGACTGCGGCCCCGCCGACCAACTCCAGTTATACGCCACAGCACAGGGGAAGTGCCCTGCAGGTCCTCACCACGCCAGGGACTATCCAAAATGACCAAGCGGAAGAATTCCCCTCAGAAGAATCTCCAGGAAATAACAACAGTTAATGAGCTGATCAAAAAGGATTTAAATAATATAACAGAAAGTGAATTTAGAATAATAGTCATAAAATTAATCGCTGGGCTTGAAAACAGTATACAGGACAGCAGAGAATCTCTTGCTACAGAGATCAAGGGACTAAGGAACAGTCACGAGGAGCTGAAAAACGCTTTAAACGAAATGCATAACAAAATGGAAACCACCACAGCTCGGCTTGAAGAGGCAGAGGAGAGAATAGCTGAACTAGAAGATAAAGTTATGAAAAAAGAGGAAGCTGAGAAAAAGAGAGATAAAAAAATCCAGGAGTATGAGGGGAAAATTAGAGAACTAAGTGATACACTAAAAAGGAATAATATATGCATAATTGGTATCCCAGAGGAGGAAGAGAGAGGGAAAGGTGCTGAAGGGGTACTTGAAGAAATCATAGCTGAGAACTTCCCTGAACTGGGGAAGGAAAAAGGCATTGAAATCCAAGAGGCACAGAGAACTCCCTTCAGACGTAACTTGAATCGATCTTCTGCACGACATATCATAGTGAAACTGGCAAAATACAAGGATAAAGAGAAAATTCTGAAAGCAGCAAGGGGTAAACGTGCCCTCACATATAAAGGGAGACCTATAAGACTCGTGACTGATCTCTCTTTTGAAACTTGGCAGGCCAGAAAGAATTGGCATGAGATTTTCAGGGTGCTAGACAGAAAAAATATGCAGCCAAGAATCCTTTATCCAGCAAGTCTGTCACTTAGAATAGAAGGAGAGATAAAGGTCTTCCCAAACAAACAAAAACTGAAGGAATTTGTCACCACTAAACCAGCCCTACAAGAGATCCTAAGGGGGACCCTGTGAGACAAAGTCCCAGAGACATCACTATAAGCATAAAACATACAGACATCACAATGACTCTAAACCCGTATCTTTCTATAATAACACTGAATGTAAATGGATTAAATGCGCCAACCAAAAGACATAGGGTATCAGAATGGATAAAAAAACAAGACCCATCTATTTGCTGTCTACAAGAGACTCATTTTAGACCTGAGGACACCTTTAGATTGAGAGTGAGGGGATGGAGAACTATTTATCGTGCGACTGGAAGCCAAAAGAAAGCTGGAGTAGCCATACTTATATCAGACAAACTAGACTTTAAATTAAAGGCTGTAACAAGAGATGAAGAAGGACATTATATAATAGTTACAGGGTCTATCCATCAGGAAGAGCTAACAATTATAAATGTCTATGCGCCGAATACCGGAGCCCCCAAATATATAAAACAATTACTCATAAACATAAGCAACCTTATTGATAAGAATGTGGTAATTGCAGGGGACTTTAACACCCCACTTACAGAAATGGATAGATCATCTAGACACACGGTCAATAAAGAAACAAGGGCCCTGAATGAGACATTGGATCAGATGGACTTGACAGATCTATTTAGAACTCTGCATCCCAAAGCAACAGAATATACTTTCTTCTCGAGTGCACATGGAACATTCTCCAAGATAGATCATATACTGGGTCACAAAACAGCCCTTCATAAGTTTACAAGAATTGAAATTATACCATGCTTACTTTCAGACCACAATGCTATGAAGCTTGAAATCAACCACAGAAAAAAGTCTGGAAAACCTCCAAAAGCATGGAGGTTAAAGAACACCCTACTAACGAATGAGTGGGTCAACCAGACAATTAGAGAAGAAATTAAAAAATGTATGGAAACAAACGAAAATGAAAATATAACAATCCAAACGCTTTGGGACGCAGCAAAGGCAGTCCTGAGAGGAAAATACATTGCAATCCAGGCCTATCTCAAGAAACAAGAAAAATCCCAAATACAAAATCTAACAGCACACCTAAAGGAACTAGAAGCAGAACAGCAAAGGCAGCCTAAGCCCAGCAGAAGAAGAGAAATAATAAAGATCAGAGCAGAAATAAACAATATAGAATCTAAAAAAACTGTAGAGCAGATCAACGAAACCAAGAGTTGGTTTTTTGAAAAAATAAACAAAATTGACAAACCTCTAGCCAGGCTTCTCAAAAAGAAAAGGGAGATGACCCAAATAGATAAAATCATGAATGAAAATGGAATTATTACAACCAATCCCTCAGAGATACAAACAATTATCAGGGAATACTATGAAAACTTATATGCCAACAAATTGGACAACCTGGAAGAAATGGACAAATTCCTGAACACCCACACTCTTCCAAAACTCAATCAGGAGGAAATAGAAAGCTTGAACAGACCCATAACCAGCGAAGAAATTGAATCGGTTATCAAAAATCTCCCAACAAATAAGAGTCCAGGACCAGATGGCTTCCCAGGGGAGTTCTACCAGACGTTTAAAGCAGAGATAATACCTATCCTTGTCAAGCTATTCCAAGAAATAGAAAGGGAAGGAAAACTCCCAGACTCATTCTATGAAGCCAGTATTACTTTGATTTCCTAAACCAGACAGAGACCCAGTAAAAAAAGAGAACTACAGGCCAATATCCCTGATGAATATGGATGCAAAAATTCTCAATAAGATACTAGCAAATCGAATTCAACGGCATATAAAAAGAATTATTCACCATGATCAAGTGGGATTCATTCCTGGGATGCAGGGCTGGTTCAACATTCGCAAATCAATCAACGTGATACATCACATTAACAAAAAAAAAGAGAAGAACCATATGATCCTGTCAATCGATGCAGAAAAGGCCTTCGACAAAATCCAGCACCCTTTCTTAATAAAAACCCTTGAGAAAGTCGGGATAGAAGGAACATACTTAAAGATCATAAAAGCCATTTATGAAAAGCCCACAGCTAACATCATCCTCAATGGGGAAAAACTGAGAGCTTTTTCCCTGAGATCAGGAACACGACAAGGATGCCCACTCTCACCGCTGCTGTTTAACATACTGCTGGAAGTTCTAGCATCAGCAATCAGACAACAAAAGGAAATCAAAGGCATCAAAATTGGCAAAGATGAAGTCAAGCTTTTGCTTCTTGCAGATGACATGATATTATACATGGAAAATCCGATAGACTCCACCAAAAGTCTGCTAGAACTGATACATGAATTCAGCAAAGTTGCAGGATACAAAATCAATGTACAGAAATCAGTTGCATTCTTATACACTAACAATGAAGCAACAGAAAGACAAATAAAGAAACTGGTCCCATTCACAATTGCACCAAGAAGCATAAAATACCTAGGAATAAATCTAACCAAAGATGTAAAGGATCTGTATGCTGAAAACTATAGAAAGCTTATGAAGGAAATTGAAGAAGATTTAAAGAAATGGAAAGACATTCCCTGCTCATGGATTGGAAAAATAAATATTGTCAAAATGTCAATACTACCCAAAGCTATCTACACATTCAATGCAATCCCAATCAAAATTGCACCAGCATGCTTCTCGAAACTAGAGCAAGCAATCCTAAAATTCATATGGAACCACAAAAGGCCCCGAATAGCCAAAGGAATTTTGAAGAAGAAGACCAAAGCAGGAGGCATCACAATCCCAGACTTTAGCCTCTACTACAAAGCTGTCATCATCAAGACAGCATGGTATTGGCACAAAAACAGACACATAGACCAATGGAATAGAATAGAAACCCCAGAACTAGACCCACAAACGTATGGCCAACTCATCTTTGACAAAGCAGGAAAGAACATCCAATGGAAAAAAGACAGCCTCTTTAACAAATGGTGCTGGGAGAACTGGACAGCAACATGCAGAAGGTTGAAACTAGACCACTTTCTCACACCATTCACAAAAATAAACTCAAAATGGATTTAGGACCTAAATGTGAGACAGGAAACCATCAAAACCCTAGAGGAGAAAGCAGGAAAAGACCTCTCTGACCTCAGCCGTAGCAATCTCTTACTCGACACATCCCCAAAGGCAAGGGAATTAAAAGCAAAAGTGAATTACTGGGACCTTATGAAGATAAAAAGCTTCTGCACAGCAAAGGAAACAACCAACAAAACTAAAAGGCAACCAACGGAATGGGAAAAGATATTCGCAAATGACATATCGGACAAAGGGCTAGTATCCAAAATCTATAAAGAGCTCACCAAACTCCACACCCGAAAAACAAATAACCCAGTGAAGAAATGGGCAGAAAACATGAATAGACACTTCTCTAAAGAAGACATCCGGATGGCCAACAGGCACATGAAAAGATGTTCAGCATCGCTCCTTATCAGGGAAATACAAATCAAAACTACACTCAGGTATCACCTCACGCCAGTCAGAGTGGCCAAAATGAACAAATCAGGAGACTATAGATGCTGGAGAGGATGTGGAGAAACGGGAACCCTCTTGCACTGTTGGTGGGAATGCAAATTGGTGCAGCCACTCTGGAAAGCAGTGTGGAGGTTCCTCAGAAAATTAAAAATAGACCTACCCTATGACCCAGCAATAGCACTGCTAGGAATTTATCCAAGGGATACAGGAGCACTGATGCATAGGGCCACTTGTACCCCAATGTTCATAGCAGCACTCTCAACAATAGCCAAATTATGGAAACAGCCTAAATGTCCATCAACTGATGAATGGATAAAGAAATTGTGGTTTATATACACAATGGAATATTACGTGGCAATGAGAAAAAATGAAATATGGCCTTTTGTAGCAACGTGGATGGAACTGGAGAGTGTGATGCTAAGTGAAATAAGCCATACAGAGAAAGACAGATACCATATGGTTTCACTCTTATGTGGATCCTGAGAAACTTCACAGGAACCCATGGGGGAGGGGAAGGAAAAAAAAAAAAAAGAGGTTAGAATGGGAGAGAGCCAAAGCATAAGAGACTGTTAAAAACTGAGAACAAACTGAGGGTTGATGGGGGGTGGGAGGGAGGAGAGGGTGGGTGATGGGTATTGAGGAGGGCACCTTTTGGGATGAGCACTGGGTATTGTATGGAAACCAATTTGTCAATAAATTTCATAAAAAAATAAATAAATAAACTATATATGAATAAAAAGTCTAAATCATCTAAAGAAATAAACAAAATCAAAGCACAAACAATAAACTGGAAGAAAACATTCACAAAACATATTATAAAGGGCTAACTTCATAAGATGTATAATGTATTTTATGAACACATAAAACATAAAAATCAACAAGAAAAGTGAGCAAAGGGCTTGAGCAGATAAAAGAAAAAGAGTACAGAAGAAAATACAAATTAATTTTTAAAATAAAATAATAAACTACAATGAGATACTAATTTTCACTTATCAAGCAAGAAAAAAAATTTAAGTTTGATAAAAGGAGAGACAGGCACTTATATATTAGGCGGGATTTCATGGGATTACCATGGGACTTCATACGGTATAATTCCAATGAGAACCACCAAACAGTGTCTAACAAAATGTTTATTTTATTTTATTTTATTTTATTTTATTTTATTTTATTTTATTTTATTTTGTTTATTGTCTGTTAAAATTTTAAATGCACATATTGTCATTCCTATGTCCTATTATTCAAATAAGATGCAAAGAAGTATGTACAAACAAATGCCTCAAACCACTATTCTTAATAGCAAAAATCTGGAAACAACCTAAATTCCCACCAATTGCTCAGATAAATCATGATGCATCTCTAGAATGGAATGCCAAATACAACTGTGGAATAATATCCAAGACATCTTGTTACATGGAAAAGGCAAGGTACAGAGCAGTGTGTAAAATATGATTGTGGGCCTGTTTTTAGACTGTATAAAGGTACGATAACAGGTACACATGACATCCTAAGAAACATGAAAAACTGACAGCAGTGGTAGGACTGAGGAGTAAGGGTAGGAGGGAGACTTACGTCCCATTGTACACTAGCTGATACCTTTTGAATTTTTTACCAAGTACACATATTACCTGCTTTGAAGTTAATTAAAATTTGGGGGAGGGAAGAATATGTAAGTACATGTAAGTGCTTGAAAAATTGGGCAATTTGGGTAAAATATAATTTTGGAGGATCAGCTAAAGAATTAGCCACAAAAACAAAACAAAAGAAAACGTTAGAGACTAAGCAGTATAGTATCTGGGGATCTTAAAGTACAAACCCGGATAAATACAAGCACATAAATGTTATTGGGATAGCAATTGAATTTTATTAGTCTGGAACTGCAGCTACTTTTCTCTTCTGTGGAGTTGTGTCTAAGTTCTGGGGAGCTGATGTTGATTGTGAGGGAGGAATAGAGCAGATCTAGGGCTGAGATCACCTCTTTACACAGATGTCCACTGAGACATCCACTATCCCAATAGCTCTTCAGTCATCAGTCCACAGAGCTTAACGAGAAGCTGTCCTCTTTCCTGTCTAAATGGCTGCTTCAGAATCTACAGTTCTCTTTGCTTCTTCCATACCATGCTGAGAATAGAACAGGATTCTTTTTCTTCCTGTTTCCATGCCATGTTAAGGAATATGACCCTCTGTGAGGCTGGCATGGCTTTATCTTCTTGGATATGAAGGACATGGTATCTAAGTCAGCTCCCATCCCATCCCCAACTTCGCTAAGGTCTGGCACCTCCCCAGATGTCCAGGGAGCAGGAACCCTTTCTCTGGGACCCGTAAGCCCCCCGCTTTCATCAATACCTCTCCATAGAACCTCTCTCCTGTCAGCCCCGAGGAATCCTTTCCTTGTCTGGTAAAACAAGAAGCATCCACATTCTTTCTCATATTGTTTCTCAGAAACATGTTGTCTATATTCTGAATCTTCTTAACTTTACTTAAGTCTTAGGCTTTCAGAACGCATGCCTTTTTCTACCATGTTACATCACTTACCTGGGGAAAGGATCTCAGGACCAACTCTCTTCTTAACAGCAGCAATTCTAAAGAGGAAAAAAAAGCATAAGTTACTAGTTCAACACTGAATATTAACCCACACTAAAAACAATGGAAGACATCTAAATTGGTAGGACGGGGATTGGAACCAAGCACTCTGGCTGCAAGCCACATGCTCTTTACACTAGGTTTGTTTTTGTTTTGTTTTTTTTAAGTGATGACAGACTTTGAAATATCCAGTGCCTTTAGTATTCTTATTGATCTGAGGAAATCCAAATATGTAACACCGCTCTAACTTAATCTGCTCTCATAACCATTCTGGTTTCTGCCCTTTCTTTCTGCAGGGAGCCAGCAAGACAGTGGTTATGCTATGGACCCTGAAGTCAAATACCTAGGTTCAAATTCTGATCTCCTGCTTATTGGCTATGTGACTATGGGCAAGTCACTAAACCAGTCTGTGTTATCAGTTTCCTCATTAGTAAGATGGAAATAATAACAGCAACCTATCTCATAGGGTTGTTGTAAAGACCTGCTAAGTTCCTTAGTGAGTGCCTACTGTATAGTATGTGTTCAATGCTAGCCACTATTGTTATCAGTTGCAAGAGTAGTATTGTTATATATAATCATTATTCTTACATTCTTCACATGTCTACTCACAAAACACCTCTGATTGTCCATCGCACAACAGAATGCATTAGAGCAAATTTTCATTAACTTTGAAAATACTATTTGAGAGAGAGAGAGATTACAGGGAGTTCAAGATAAAAAGAGCTAATGCCTTGGGTGGTTTTGGAAAAGATATAAAGACAGAATACACAAGATACTCTTTTACTCACTTTTACCCCCCTGGTCAGTGAAAGCTCCCTGTCTCCAAGGTAGATGACATCATGGAAATGGGTAGACGTATTCCAGCATTTACCAGCTCAATCCCAGTTTCCTCCTCAGAGCCTTTCCACAATTTGATTATTAGAAATTCCTTCTGGTATAGGCCAAATCTTTGGCTGATAAGCTAGGGTGTTAGTATTACCTTAACTTCTTATTTCTTCAAGTGTCTTCATTAATTAATATTTAAAAGGGGAATTGGGAAATGAGTGCCCCTCTACCCAGTTAGGTGGATGTATAGGGTAATGATATTTATAACCTGAAATTCTTCACTAAAGAACTAGCCACCTATAAAATTTGTTACCACTCAACATCCCTTCCCATGTAATATATACACTAACATCTACCCTCATGGAAATTCAGACTCCTTAACATTTGACAGCACAAAGCAAATATATCAAAAAGGGAAATTCAGGTCTTGCAAAATGAAAAAACAAAGTAGGTTCCTAAAAGAGAATAATTTGAATATAAAAGTAAGAAATAAAGTTGTTGGGAAAAGTAGGGAAGCTCTTGAAAATTTTTGCAAAAAAAAAAAAAAAAGACTATGTGATTACACTAAAAAAAATAGAAGATAAAAATATCATATCCTACTATCATACCATTTTTCAGAAAATGCATGCCAAATTACAACATTTGATTCATTTCTTATTTTAAATCAATCCATAGACAAAAGCTAAATAAAATAAATTTTTTTTAGGGACTGTATTTCTTTTTCAAACTAATGCTCTAATTAAAGCTTTTTCACTACTTATCTTAAATTTTTTGCCACCGTTTAAAATGATTCCTCTTGGGGCACCTGGGTGGCGCAGTCGGTTAAGCGTCCGACTTCAGCCAGGTCACGATCTCGCGGTCCGGGAGTTCGAGCCCCGCATCAGGCTCTGGGCTGATGGCTCGGAGCCTGGAGCCTGTTTCCCATTCTGTGTCCCCCTCTCTCTCTGCCCCTCCCCCGTTCATGCTCTGTCTCTCTCTGTCCCAAAAATAAATAAAAAACGTTGAAGAAAAAAAAATTTTTTTTAAATAAATAAATAAATAAATAAAATGATTCCTCTTAAAAGCAGTCTTTTTTCTAGTACCAATTTTGCACTGCCTATGAGGACTTATCTGTGTAACAAAAGTGGAACTGGAGAACTTTCAAACTCAAACCTTAAGTCCCTATTCCTTGTTCTCCATTGAGAATCCGACACAAAATAGGAGTCGTTGTTATTTTTCCAAACCCCAGGAAGAGTGCACATAGAGAATTAGGTACAATGTGTTCACTTGTGGACAATGTGCTCAATTTTATAATTTTAAATTAGAAGAATGGCTTCAAAGCCATAGTATCTGGGAGAAATACTAGATCTAACATAGTAAAACTATTTTCCATTAACGTGGTTGATACTATACATAGCTCAAATATACATACCTTAAATTTATACATTTGGAAAACTCAGTATAGGTTACAGGATTAGGGTTCACTACAGCTTTCTGACTGGATCTAAACCTAGAGCAGAAATAAAGATTCTTTTTCCCCATACACACTATCTCTATTAATACACACACACACACACACACATACACACACACACACACACGTAAACAAATCCAGACTCATTGCTTTGATTAAAACCATAAATTCAGGCTATGCTTTGCAAGATAGCTCTGTTGGTTTAACTATACCTCTGGGGACCAGACATCACACCACATGTCTCTGATTCAGATCTCTTCCTGTGGTTGACAAAGAAAAAGATTCAACATGAAAACAAAAATGGGCTCAACCTTTCTCAAGTCCTAAAGAGAAGCAGGGCAAGTTTGTTCTTAGAGCAAGTCATTTTTTAGATCTGAAAACAAACAGGCTCCATGGTTTGTGGCCTAGTTCACTCTTCTCAGATTTCACCATCTAGAATCAAACACTTTTGCCAAAAACACCTTCAAGATTCAATACCAATTAAACTAAAGCACTATGGCAGAGAAAGAATGAAGATCGGCTCCAATGTTACTGTCTAAAAATCCATGACTAATATAGTTTAGGGTCATGAGTGAGACTAGGATAAAGAATCTAAGGCAAACATGCTTAACCTTGGATTCAAGGGTAGAATTTGAGAGTTTCATGACCATGGGTGGGTGAAAAAATTATATCTTTTCTTCCTCACTAGACTCTGACTTGGCTTTTCCCTTGAGTATAAATATAGGCAACAAATCACAGCAGTATCAGCAGCATCTATAGCCTTGTCACCAAAACAAATCACAAACATTTTTATATATCATTATAGTTACTACAGATACCTAAAAACAGCGTTTACATGTATCACTACTTCAAAATTATGGTGATAGCTAACTTGTTGCTATCTTCCTGCCTAAATAATACTCAGGATGCAACATGGATAACCACATATTGAATAACTATTGTGCATACCATAGTCACTTGTCCACTGTATCCTCAAATGTTCCCACTTGAAAGGTGCATGTTCTTGGGGCACCTGCGTGGCTCAGTCGGTTGAGTGACCGACTTCGGCTCAGGTCATGATCTCAGTTTGGGAGTTCGAGCCCCGCATCAGGCTCTGTGCTGACAGCTCAGAGCCTGGAGCCTGCTTCTGATTCTGTGTCTCCCTCTCTCTCTGCCCCTCCCCCACTCATGCTCTGACTCCCTCTGTCTCAGAAATAAATAAACATTAAACAAATAAATAAATAAAGGAGCACGTTCTCACATAGGGGACACAGACCCATATTGCTTTCCAGGACTCCCTACCTATAATTATCGGTTGATCATTGAAAGAGGTAAGTCAGAGTCTGCCCTAGAATTTAATGTTTTCATATAAGTTAAGCAGCAAACTGTTTATAATGTCTTTAATAAATAAAACTAACTTAGCTATATTTTAAATGACTTGTTTTATAATTTAATGTATTAATAAAGAAGTACATATATGACTATTCTATAAATTTAATATTTTGATAACTGTACAGAATGTTCTCTTTATAATTCAATATATCTTATTATAATCTTTATCAGATGGCCAAAAAGGCCCATGGAACTAAAAAGGTCAAGAGATGCTAACAGACCAAGGCAAAAACTACAGAGTCAAGGCAAAACACACTTTCCTTAGGCAAATTTGGGTCTATCAATATAGTCAATACATATGATTTAGGCAAAAAATACTGTTTCTGTGAAACTGGATACATAATTATCCTCTCCTATACATCAAATATAAGCACTATAAAAGAATTTGACAGTCAGAAGAGGAATACAAGACAAAACTTTTAAATCTGGTAGGTAATTGTTAATAAGCTTTTTTATTATTATTATTATCATGGTAAGCACTATGAGCCAAGGTAGAAATCCTAGAGAAACTCCCTTCCCTGACCACCACCCAACATATTACATAAAACAGTCACTAAATTCTTTTATCAATACAGAAACACACAAAATCCCCATCCATCCATCCTCAATTGTGCCCAATACCCAATAACTTCATTCAATGCTACCCAAACTAATAGGTCTCATGTTAAACTATGCCCCCCCCCCCCCCGTCTTAAAAGAGGCAGTAAGCAGCAGGAAGGATTTTGAGGCTCGGTTTAAAATGGAATGATTCAAAAAATTCATTGGTATTCAGTTTACAGGACTGCTTTCTCATCTAATGTCATTTACTGGTTTTTCCTCACAACACAATGCACATGTCCTTTTTACTCAGTTAAAGCCTTTCACTCATTGACCACTGATAAATGCTTCTGAATCCTCTTTTTCATGCCTCTTCCTGCCCTCCCTCTCAATAAACCTTAGATTGTGACTTAGAAAGTCCTCAACTTGCTGTAACAAATTTTCCCATTTTCATGATTTTTTTTAAATTTCTTTCTTTTTTTTTACTCTAAAAACAGTACATATTTTTTTTTAATTAAAACACTGGATAATATAAAAAACCCACCCTTATTTTTACTACCTGAAGACAACCAGTATATTTTTCTGTGTATAGGTATTTTTTAACATACAACATATAAAATTTTGTATTTTGCTTTTTAATTTTTTTATGTTTTATTTATTTTTGAGAGAGAGAGGGAGAGAGAGAGAGAGAGAGGGAGCACTCACAAGCAATCATGAGTGGGTAAGGGGCAGAGAGAGAGGGAGACACCGAATCTGAAGCAGGCTCCAGGCTCTGAGCTGTCAGCACAGAGCCTGACAAGAGGCTCCAACTCATGAACTGTGAGATCACAACCTGAGCCAAAGTCAGACACTTAACCAACTGAGCCACCCAGGTGCCCCTGTATTTTGCTTTTTAAACTTAACACTCTATCACATAACTTTTTGTGTGAATTCTTCTAAATTTTCTTTTATTGTAACAAAGATAATCACCAAAAGAATATATTATGGTGTTCTTAACATTCCCTCATTGATGTTCACCATTTCCTATCATGATAAGCAAGGCTGTAATGAACATTTCTATGCAACGCTAGATCTCTGGATCTTGGTTTATATTATTGCTTAGTCTAATAATTCTATATCTGAGAACCGATTTTTATTTCTTGTCTTGTGCCTCTTCACCTTATCAGAAACCCCTCTAGGTCACACTGTTTCACATGCTCATTACCCTGACATATACTGACTGCATAAAATATGCCTCAAGGAATTTACAGTCAGAGGAAGAATACAAAAAAAAAAAACTTACTTGACAAAACACTGTGATGAGTGCTATGACAGAAGATTATTCAAAGTGCTACAGAAATACAGAGAATGAAGAGATTGGCTCTGCTTGGGGAGGTCAGATTTGATTTACATAGAGGATAATCCCAGGGTTAGATCTTAAAGAAAGTGGCTACAAAAAACAAAATGCAGGAGTGCCTGGGTGGCTCAGTTAAGTATATGACTTCGCTCGGATCATGATCTGGCGGCCCGTGAGTTTGAGCCCGGTGTCAGGTTCTGTGCTGACAGCTCAGAGCCTGGAGCCTGATTTGGATTCTGTGCCTCCCTCTCTCTCTGCCCACCCCCCACCCCCACTATGCTCTGTCTCTCTTCTGTCTCAAACATAAATTAACACTAAAAAATAAAATAAAATAAAAGCACTACAATCAATGATATAATAAGAAAAACATTTTCTGTGCTGAAAAAGATATGCCAAGGGTTGAAAGAGCTCTGAATTAAGAGAGAGAGAAAGAGATATTAAAATAGAAATTGAGACAAAAGGGAAGAGAGTGAGGGAGGAAAAGGCAGAGAGAGAGAGAGAGAGAGAGAGAGAGAGAGAGAAAGAGAGAGAGGCTAGTCAATTTATAATTAAAAAGAGAAAATAGAAGTTAGTGTTAATATTAACTCAACCTCTCCTGAAACCTCACTAAAATAACTTAAAAGGAATTTAAGATAGGAACTCATAGATATAAAGAAAATAGCAAAGGATATGAAAGCCACACAAATTTGGAAACAAGAAAGCAGATGCACAAGTAGAACTGACTAGGAGCCCAGAGAAGGCTGAAAGCAAATTGGCCACGAAGGAAACCCAGAACCAAACTGATTCGAGCTGCAGCATCCAAAACAACCTCAGTAATTTGAATCCTCAGGTATCCCAGAAAGAGAGTGCATAGGTGGACTTAAATATGGGCAACTGACTGAAAAGTCCAAAGAAGCAGCAGTAGGATTCCTGGACCACCAGCTCATGCTATCAGGTGGGTGACTACTCTTCCCCAACCTTGGCAGAATGTTGAAGGCTTTCTTCTCTTGCATACTAAACCAAATCCAGGATTTGATCCTGGCTCATTGAGAATTGGGGTAAGATTCATATTTAAAAAAAAAGAGGGGGTAATATTGGAGAGAACATACCAAATGATGATATTTGATATTGGGAGCCCCACTTTTAACTTGCTTCTCAGAATACTGGTAGTCAGGATTTTATAACTCTTAGGTAATGGATTAAAGAACTTTGCTCTGGAGAAATTGACTCACTGAAAAAATATATGCATGTGTGTTTAATATATGCATATATGAATGTGCATCTTTCTTCCAAAGAAATGGCCCACTTCTATCTCCCAACCATGAAGCACATCATTTAAAACCCATGGACACACAGGAACAGAGCCTCTTAGCTCTTAAATAAGATGGAATCACCAAGATCAAGAGACAATTGAGGAAAGCCTATTACCCTAAACAGAAAAACAGAAGCAAACCAAAAAGCAGAAGGAGAAACTTGGAGGAAAGGACTTCCAAGGACCTCATCCATTCAAGGGCCTTATCCATGAATTCCAAATTCATGCATTCAATAGTCTACCATACTTTGCTATCTGGCTACCTAATAGAAATCTCAAATTTGATGTGTCTAGACATATAATTTTTGCTATAATGAAGTAAGTGGTATGCTTCTGCCTGGAAGCATCTTACAAATAGCAGCACAGACAGTGGATCACAAATAGGGAGCAGAAACCTTGCTGAGTAGAGAAATCAAAGTGAAATTTGTGAGGAAAGGCACCACAGTTGTATAGAATAATAGCTCCATATATCTGCATAGAGATCCCTTTTAGTCTTTGGATAAACACTAAGTTATGCATGCACAGAGCAAGATTCCAAGAGGTCTTATAGGGAACTATTCAAGGGCCATGGGACTAATGCAGATTCCAAAGCTATCACAATACTGAGAGATGTTTGTGTTTTGACAAGCCCAATGAAGAGACTTGGCTGAATACCCAAGCATTCAGGTGGGACCCTAGAAAGGACACATTTGAAAATTTTCTCAATTCATTGTATGAGACTAAGATAATCCTAATACCAAAACTAGACAAAAATCTTGCAAAAACAAGATTATAAACCCATATCCCTCATGAATACTCTCAAAATTCTTTAACAAAATATTAACATATCAAATCTGAACATATAAAAAAAATTGTCAAGAGTTAGCTAAACTACCTCATGGTATTGATGCCTCAGCTTCCATTTTGTTTACTTAAACAGACACTAGTCCCCTCACTGCAAGCACATGCCCCAGATAATAGCCCACAAACAAATATAAGTTCCTCATTTGAGTTTTCCAACAGCCCTTGCAATTAATAGTCTCCTCGGCCTGTCAGGGTCTTCCTCACATGCTCCTTAGATAAGACCTTCATAGAGCTTACCCAAACCCCATTCTTTTTGGTTTGAATTGAGCAAAACAGCCTTAGCCTGGGAACCCCAAAGCATTCCTGCCATGGACCCTAATAAATGCCTGTGCCACAGGTCCTGTCTCATTCTCTGCCTATACCTTGTCTTGATGTCCCTATGTGACACCTTGAGACCTACTGTATACTTGCTTCAGGACCTATGAGTAATAATCCTCTATTTCAATTTCTCTTGTGGTCATTTGTAGAACCATAGCTCACCAAGCAGCACCTGTATCCCACTTAGCAAATGTTACATTAACAAAGTCATAACAAGAATAATACCTCATGACCAAGTGGGGTATATTCCAGAAATGCAAAGTTGATTTAGCATTGAAAAATAAATCCATAGGGGTGCCGGGTGGCTCAGTCGGTTGAGCATCCGACTTAGGGCTCAGGTCATGATCTCGCAGTCTGTGACTTCGAGCCCCGTGTCGGGCTCTGTGCTGACAGCTCAGAGCCTGGAGCCTGCTTCAGATTTTGTGTCTCTCTCTCTGCTCCTCGCCCGCTCATGCTCTGTCTCTCTCTCTGTCAAAAAGAAAATAAACATTGAAAAAAACTTTAAAAAAAAGAGAAAAAGAAATCCATAAAATTCACCACATTAACAGGATAAAATGATTACTTCAATAATTACTTTGGTAGAAGCAGAAAAAAACATTTGACAAAATTAACATTTTTTTCTTGATAAAATCCCTCAGCAAAATAGTAATAGAAGGAAACTCCTTATATTTTTTCCTTACACTTGTTTTTTTTTAAATTTTTTTTCAAAGTTTTTATTTATTTTTGGGACAGAGAGAGACAGAGCATGAACGGGGGAGGGGCAGAGAGAGAGGGAGACACAGAATCGGAAACAGGCTCCAGGCTCTGAGCCATCAGCCCAGAGCCTGACGCGGGGCTCAAACTCAGGGACCGTGAGATCGTGACCTGGCTGAAGTCGGACGCTTAACCGACTGCGCCACCCAGGCGCCCCCAGTGATCTTTTTTTTTTTTTATGTGTCTAAAATTCATTTGTATTCTTTGTCATCAACTCAGGTTTTTTTTTTTTTTAATTTTTTTTTCAACGTTTATTTATTTTTGGGACAGAGAGAGACAGAGCATGAACGGGGGAGGGGCAGAGAGAGAGGGAGACACAGAATCGGAAACAGGCTCCAGGCTCTGAGCCATCAGCCCAGAGCCCGACGCGGGGCTCGAACTCATGGACCGCGAGATCGTGACCTGGCTGAAGTCGGACGCTTAACTGACTGCGCCACCCAGGCGCCCCTTCCTTATACTTGTAATAGTCTTCCTACTTTAGCCTTTGTACCCTTAGAGTCTTTTCTCAACAGAGCAACAAAGTTATCTTGTTAAAATACAATTAGATTAATTTCACTTTTTGTCCAAAACACTCTATAGCTCCAAATTTTGCTTCTGCATTTTGTTTGAATTGGAAAGATATTAACTTAGCTGTATATATATGTGTGTGTGTGTATATATATATATGCGTGTGTGTATATAGATATGTGTGTGTATATATATATATATATATATATATATATATCATAACCTCTAAAGCAAGCACTAAAAAAAAATACAAAGATATATAGAAAACAAGCCAATAAATTAAGTGAGCTACTAAAAAAGAAAAGAAAAAGAAGATAAGAAAAGGAAATAAAGGAATAAAACCAGAGGAGACAAGCAAAAAAGGAAAAAAAAAAGAGTAAAATAAAAATAGACTTACATGCAACCATCAATAGTTACATTAATGGTAAATGATCCACATATCAATTAAAAGACAGTGATCATTAGATGGAAAAATAAAAATATTTTTAATAGAGTCAACTATACATGGTCTAGAAAAAAGCCACTCTAACAGTAAAACAGTAGATGTGTTCCTATTATAATCAAGAACAAGTATGCCTGCTACTTCTATTACTAATTAACATTATTCTGGAAAAATTTGCCAATGCAGTTGGGTAAGAAAGCAAATTAATAAATACAAATTTTGTACAAATAAAATACAAATATTGAAAAAGAAGAAGAAAAACTAATATTGTTTGTAGATGGCATCATTGTCTATGTATAAAATTCAAAAGAATAATCTGCAAAGCAACTAGGATTTATAAGAAAGATTAGTAGAGTAGTATTACAGAATAAAGCTCAATATTTTCTTATTTTAAAGCAATTACAAATTAGAAAATAAATACATTCTTAATAGCAAAACAATATAGAACACCTAAGAGTTAAACTCATGAGAAATGTGCAGACTCTCTGTGAAGAAAACCACAATATTGTTGTTGAAGGACATAAAGAAAACATGTCTAAATGGAGAACTATATCATGTTACCAACTAAGAAGACTTAATATTATCAAGATGTCAATTCTTCCCAAATAAATAAATAAATTCAGTGCAATCCCAGTGGGTTTGAGGATATATTTTTGGAAACTCAACAAATGATTCCAAAGTTCATCTGGAAGAATAATACATGAAACTAAATAAGAGATTTTGAAAATTATAGTAATGGTAGAATTGTTGACCTGTTAGAAAATAAATTATAATAGTATGTAAAATGATAATTAAAATATTACAGTACTGCCATAAAAACAAGCAACCAATGGAATAAAATTTAGAGTTTATTTTATTTATTTATTTTCTTAATGTTTATTTATGTACTTTTGAGACAGAGAGAGAGAGAGAGAGGGAGAGAGAGAGACAGAGAGACAGAGCGAGATGGTGAACAGGAAAGTGGCAAAGAGAGAGGGGGACAGAGAATCCCAAGCAGGCTATGCACTGTCAGCGCAAAGCCCGATGTGGGGCTCAAAATCACAAACTGCGAGATCATGATCTAAGCTGAAAACAAGAGTCAGACGCTTAACCAACTCAGCCCAGGCACCCCAGAATTTAGAGCTTAGAACTATTCCTGTATGAGCATATGATTAATGTGTAAATAGTGGTATCTTACATCAGTGGGAAAAATAATTTAATCTGCAAATAGTGAAGGAGTGCATGACTAACAATTATGGGGAAAATCAGCTAGATTAATACTTTGGACCACATTTAAAACAAATTCCAGGCTTATTAGAGATGTAAATTAAAAAATAAAATCTATAACACTAAAGGAATATATTTCTCAATATATAATCTTAAAGTGGTAAAGAAAATGTCACCAAAGGTATATAGGAAAACATTAAACTTGCTATAAAAATATATTTTATTTGGTAAAAGATTATATTAAAAATAAAACTAAAACAGGCAAATGACTAAGAAAAAGATATGCAACATACCTTTCAGGGAAAGTTTATATTAATCCATAGAAGGTTAACAGAGTCGTCAGAAGAAAACAAAAAATCACTAATAGACAATAAGGGAAAATTCTCAAAAAAAAGATAAAATTATTTGCCACCTGATAATTAAAAGTGGAATTTAAGGGGCATATCATATTAGAGTATCAAATAGACAAAGCTCTATCTACATAAGAATAGGAGGGGTGCCTGGGTGGCTCAGGCAGTTGAGTATTTGATTCTTGGTTTTGGCTCGGATCATGATCTCACAGTTGGTAGGATCAAGCCCCATGTTGCACTTCACACTGACAGCATGGAGCCTGCTTGGGACTCTCTCTCTCCCCCTCTCTCTGTCCCTCCCCTGCTTGTGTTTTCCCTCTTTCCCTCTTTCTCTCCTTCCCTTATAAATAAATAAATAAATAAATAAATAAATAAATAAATATTTTTAAAAAATAGGAAAATAGAAACACTCATATGCTAATGGAGTATACAAACAAAAAAATGTTCGTATAACATTTTGTTAAAGATTTTTTTTTTCAGAGTTTATTTACTTTTAAGAGGGAGACACACACACACACACACACACACACACACACACACACAGAGCATGAGCAGGGAGGGCAGAGAGAGATGGAGACACAGAAACCCAAGCAGGCTCCAGGCTCTGAGTTATCAGCGCAGAGCCCTATGCAAGGATCCAACTCATGAACTGCGAGATCATCACCTGAGCCCAACTGGCTAAGCCACCCAGGTGCCCCAAGATACACTTTCTTTAAAGAGAAAACCAGGGGAAAGCACGAACACAGTCCCCCACTACCACCAATTATGTAGTTGAGCTTCCCACATTTGAGGAAATTGCAAAGGTCAGCACATCCAGAGTGCAATAGATAAGCCTCACCTTGGGAAAATCACCTTCATGATCATGGTATCGCCCCTGCCAGGTAAGTATTAAGATTTTTTTGGGGCGCCTGGGTGGCGCAGTCGGTTAAGCGTCCGGCTTCAGCCAGGTCATGATCTTGCGGTCCGTGAGTTTGAGCCCCGCGTCAGGCTCTGGGCTGATGGCTCAGAGCCTGGAGCCTGTTTCCAATTCTGTGTCTCCCTCTCTCTCTGCCCCTCCCCCATTCATGCTCTGTCTCTCTCTGTCCCAAAAATAAATAAACGTTATAAAAAAAAAAAATTTAAAAAAAAATGATTTTTTTTTTTAAGTAATCTACACCCAAAGTAGGGCTTGAACTTACAACCTGGAGATCAAGAGTCACATGCTGTACTGACTGAGCCAGCCAGGCATCCCTGTATAACTTTTCTGAAAAACATATTGGAATTCTTGAAATTTTGTTAATATACCACTTAAAGAAATTAATCCTAAAAAATAATGGATTTCCCTAAATGGACTATGCATAGACCTGCTTATAAAGTTCCAGACAAAAGATACCTCTATCCAGTTTTCTCTAAGAAATAAAATCACAGTAACAATGAAAAGAGAGAGAAAAATCATCTTTGATAAAGCTAGAAGACACATGTAACCCTGTACTGTAATATCTGAGGAAGAGCCACCTGATGCCAGGAAATGCCTAAAAAGACATATGTGGCTAAAGATCTCAAACAAATCAGACAGAGCACAGCTATTCAAAGTATGTGGCAGGGCCACAAGTGTTGCTTGAAACAATGGGAACAGGATGCATGGGCCTTTAGTGGGAGCTTCACTGGACCCCACAGAATAGGCAAAGGAGGTCGGCCTAAACAAGGAAACATGCATTTTTGAGAGAATCAATGTGTCTTGTAGAAGGGTGAAGGAAATGGATCTTGAATTATGAAAAGTCCAGAAACTGTTGATTTCTTTGAACTAGGGAGAAAGGAAGGTTAAAAGAATTCACACACACACACACACACACACACACACACACACACACCACTGAGTCATAAAGAGCTTTGCTGTGAACCAAAGAAACTTACTGCTTGCCTGGAACACTGCTCTAGTCTCTCCCCTGAAGGAACCTCCCACAAGTAACTGGAAGAATTCACGTCATTCACAAAAGTAATAAGCAAAAAAGAACCAGCCAAGTATGTATGCAAAGTTACTTTCAGGAAAAGGAAGAAAAATGTGGGAAAAACAAGTGGCAGGTGATGAATACACACTAGAAAAATATGGCCACTGCTCAGATAAAAATCATGACCAAATATATGGTCATGAATAAAGACACTTAATGAATCAAAGAGCTCAAAGCAGAGAACTGGAGGAGATGAAACATGAGCTGGCAGACTTAGGAAATAAACAGAAGAAAAAAATAAATCCATCCAAGAAATCAAGGCCACATTGAGCAGCACAAACAGCCATCACTGAAATTACACCAAGGAACAGAAAAGGACTGAGAAAAGAAAGCAAAATGAAAGATATGAATTACAGACTACAATAATAACAAAAAAAACAACACAAAAATAATTTAAAGATGTAATTTTGAAAAACCAAGACTTAAACCTATAACTTGATATAGCAGTTCATTAAAAAAAAAAACTATTTCAATAAGATTACCATACTGAAACATACCCTAGTGATAGTACTGGACTTCAAAGATGAAAAAACAACAACAAAAGCAAAGAACTCTGGGCATCAGACAAAATGAGTAAGTCACCAACAAGTCTGAGGTAGATTCCTTGTTTCCTCTAAATTTCCTCTTTTTTCTGGCCACCCAGTAGACAATACATTTCCTAGCTTTCTTTGTAATTACTTAGTATGGACACATGAGTATGTTCTGAACAACTGGATATGCACTACAGTGAAGTGTGCGAAGTCATCTACAATTTAAAAAAATGCTTTCTCTGAATTTTGGCTCTTTTTCTCTTTTGCAAGCTAGAATGTAGATGTGCCCAGGGTCCCACCTCCAATCTTGGGGATGAAAACAATGCACTAAGGGGATGGTAGAGCAACAAGACAGAAGAAATTGCTCCCTGGGTGAATTTATGCAGCAGTTATCTGATAAACCAGACCAGCCAGACTGATATGTGAGAGAGATACGAAGTTCAATTTTATTAAAATCGTTGTATCTTATACTTTGGTACAGTACCCCATTCTTTCTTATACCTAATGCAAAGGGGAAAAAATTAGACTGGCCTCATACTTCACAACAATATTCAATGCTTAAAGACAGATATGGTCCTCACTGTCTCAATTCAGGCTCCTATAACAGAATAGCATACATTGGGTGGCTAATAAACAAGGATTTATTTCTCACAGCTGCAGCTCTGGATGCTAGGAAGTCCAAGATCAAGGTGCCAGTAGAGAGTCCACTTCCAGGTTCACAGACAGCCATTTTCTCACTGTGTCTTCATATGGCAGAAGAGGTGAAGGAGCTCCCTGGGGTCTCTTTATATTAGGTCAATAATCCCATCCATGAAAGCTCCATCCCCATGAAATAACCACCTCTCCAAATCCCCACCTTTAAATCCAATCACACTGGGTATTAGGTTTCAACATATTAAATTTGGACCTTGAGACAAACAAGATCCAATCAAAAAGATATTACAAGGGGCGCCTGGGTGGCGCAGTCGGTTAAGCGTCCGACTTCAGCCAGGTCACAATCTTGCGGTCTGTGAGTTCGAGCCCCGCGTCGGGCTCTGGGCTGATGGCTCAGAGCCTGGAGCCTGTTTCCGATTCTGTGTCTCCCTCTCTCTCTGCCCCTCGCCCGTTCATGCTCTGTCTCTCTCTGTCCCAAAAATAAATAAACGTTGCAAAAAAAAAAAATTAAAAAAAAAAAAAAAAAAAGATATTACAAAGAACAATTTAATTTAATGAAATGCCTAGGTTCAAAATTAATATAAAAATAATTTCACTAACAGTTTGATAGACACACTTGTATCAAACCAAATCTCCCTACAAAAAAACAAAAACAAAACTAGAAAAGTTGGGTAAAATAGAAACAAATGATTGAAAGCATTAGAAACTCTCTAGGCAGCCAGAACTTGAGAGGTAAGGCTCTCCAAGAGTCATGAAGTACTGAAATAAGCTCAACATTCTGCTCCACTTTTCTTTTGAATGCATTTGCTGATTTGCAAGGGTCTACCATCTGAGAATTGAGTAGAAAAAGTTGCCATGAGGGTGAGAAGCTGAGCAGAAGCTGAGCTGAGTAGCCTCCCAGGACTAGAGAGAAAAACCTGGAATTCAACAAGACAGCTAAGCCTTGAGAATTTCACAGGGAATGGAAATGTATTAAGATGAACCCAACATTCAACTATGTAATTAACCTCTAGGCGTTAACTAATTCATAAATAACATGGAGCTAAGAACATAAGAAGCTAAGCAGAAAGTTGCAGCTAGGATCCTATATCAGTTTGCTAGGGCTGCTATAACAAAGTACTTCAGACTGGGTGGTTTAAACAACAGGAACTTAGTTTCTCACAATTCTGGAGGCTAGAAGTCTAGGGTCAAAGTATTGGCAGGATTGGTTTCCTCTGAGGCCTCTGTTTGGTTTGTAGATGTCCATCTTTTCCCTGTGTCTTACATGGTCTGCCTTCTGTGTGTGTCTGTGTCCTAGTCTCTCTTCTTAAAGTACACTAGTCACATTGGATTAGGGCCCACCATAATGACCTCACTTTAATTTAATTAACTTTTTAAAGATTTCATCTCCAAATACAGTCACATTCTGAGGTATTGCAGATTAAGACATAGAAATTCGGGAAGGACACAATTCAGCCTATAACAGACACTAAGAAGTAGAGCAAAACTTTAGGTAGTTTACTGGTGCTAGAGAGACAAACTTGTACTTCAAGTCCCATCAAGGAGGCGAAACTCTAGTAAACATGCTAAGGATTTAGTTAGTGCCCCCAAAAGATTACTTCTTATAGCCACAGTGGAAGTGGATTAGCCTTCACATACACTGGAATCCATCTTTGAACCAGCTCAACCCCAGACTAGACTGAAGTGAACTCCCTGTCAGAAGCAACTACAAATCATCTCTGAAGAAAAGGACAGTATTAAGACTCAAATTCTAAAACTTTCTCATTTTTAATATTTTTCATTTGATCAAAACTTACAAAGTACAAAAAGAAATAGAAAAAAATAGCTGAAAACCAAGAGGAAAGGATTTGGATTTACTATTTGAATACTGGAGATCCAGAGTTCTAATCTAGATGCACTGCACCAGTTTTCAAAAGGGCTTCATATGTAAGTGATGAATCACTGGGTTCTATTCCTGAAGCCATACAACACTATATGTTAACTAACTTGAATTTAAATTTTAAAAATTTTAATTTAATTTTTAAAAAAGGGCCTCAAAGATATACAATAGATTTGAAAGTAAACTAACCACCTGTTGAAACAAAGCTTAACCATCATTAAAGGAAGACCACAAAATAAAAACACTCAACAATGCAAACCACATAATGACCAGTATTTAATATAAAATTACTCAGCATGCCATAAAGCAGAAAAATGTGATTCATAAAACAAAAGAAAAAGTACTAAAAATTGCATAATCAGAAATGACAATGATGATGAAACTAGCAAACAAGAGTGTTAAAATATGTAACTGTGTATTTAAGCAAAACACACACAGTAAGAAAGAAATTGTATGAGGTCTAGAGATAATGTCAAAGATAGAAGCAAACTTATAAAAAAATTGCTAAAAACTGATGGAAAAGAAAAAATCTTAAAAGAAATCTTTTAAAAAATTAACATGATAAACAGAACAAAAGTAAAAGTAACTGAAGACTTCTCATCATAAACTATTCAAACTAGAAGAGGATGAAACAAAATTTTAAATGACTAAAGAACAAAACAGAAAACTTGTCAATCTAGAATTCTACATTCAGTAAAGGTATCTTCCAGAATAAAGATGAAATAAACATATTTTAATTAAAGATATCTTCCAAATGTTGAATTTATCATGAGGATATCTATATTAAAAGAATATGGAATTTTTTCAGAGAGAAGAAAAGTAATACCAGATGGCAAGTTGGATCTACACAAAAGAATAAAAAGTACAAAAGTGGTAAAGATGTGGGTAAATGTAAAAGCTTTACCTCATTTTTAAAATTTCTTTAAAAGATAACTGTCTGATTAAGACAAAAACTATAATAATGTATTGTGAAATTATAACATGCATAAGTAAAGGGTATGACAACAATAACATAAAGGTAGAGGTGAATGGAAGTATACTGTTCTTACATTACATGTGAAGTGATGTAACATTATTCAAAAGTAGACTGTTATAACTTAAAGATGCATGTTTCAAAACCTGGAGCAACCACTAAGAAATAAAGAGGTTTAGCTAAAACTAATAAGGGAGACATAATAGAATTCAAAAAATATTCAATCCAAAAATGTAGGAAAAGAGAAAAAAAACAAAGGGAATAGATGGAACACATCCAATACAAAAAGCAGGATAATAGATTCAAGTGCAATAATTTCAATATTACATTCAATATATATTGTCTAACCATCCCAGATAAAGACCAAAAATTCCAGATTGAAAAATACATTAACCTCACTCATAATAAAATACATACAGATTTGAACTGCAATCAGAGGTAATTTTTTTAACTTTTCAGACTGGCAAAAAATGTTTGCTAACACTATTACCATGCATTTGTGAAGAAACAACCACTCTCATACATGTTAGTAGGTAAGTAAATTGGTACAATTTTATAAAGATCAATTAGCAACACTTACAAGGATTAAAGATGCACATAAAATTTGACCCAGGAATGTTAATTATAGGTATTCGTGCTACAAGTATCCTTGCTTGTGTATGAAATGATACATATACAAAAATATTAATTGCAGAACTGTTCATAATAGAAAATGATTGGAAGCAATCTAAATGGTCATCAAGGAGAATGCTAAATAGAAGTAAAATTATGACCAAACATATAAATAGAATACTATATAGTCATTAGCAAAAATGAGGCTGCTCTATTTAAGTGGCTCCACAGAATATCTCCCTAGTTAATATGTTCCTTATAAAACATCTTGGATTTTAATAACCAAACTTCATAGATCTGTGAATCTCCCAATACAAAATTTTCTAGCCAAAGCCTATAGAAGGACATTTAATAGTTGCTTCATAAAGCCTTAATACATTTTTACCAAAATGATAAGCAGGGAAAGTCTTGATTTGTATTCCAAATACAATTAAAGATTGTCAGAGTAGGATTAGTCTAAAAATCTCAAGGAGGGTTAAAAAATGAAATGTGGATATCTGAATATGGTGCTAAGAGAG
Organism: Prionailurus bengalensis; assembly: GCF_016509475.1. Lineage (NCBI taxonomy): Eukaryota > Metazoa > Chordata > Mammalia > Carnivora > Felidae > Prionailurus > Prionailurus bengalensis. The sequence continues at coordinate 122,615,787 of NC_057358.1, read as the reverse complement.
ACATCACACGATACAAAACCATAAAAATTGTCTGATATTCATAATGTGATATTTTAATCACTTTACATCCTAACATGATAGTTTGTTACTTATACATTGGTATTTTACTAGAGGAGAGATGGTTCTAACCTGGTGATTCTCTAAACTCAAAATATGAGGCATTTGGTAGTTTCTATTCTTAACTATGAGGAAACAAAAGGCTGCCAAGAGTGTCCTGTTAGTTTTAGTGTACAGGAGAGAGGAGTAGAGACAAGGGAAGCAGATCATAAGAAAAACATATGAAGATATTTTACAAAACAAAACAAAGTATAAAGCCCAAGAATGATTTAAAAAAAAATTTTTTTTTAATGTTTATGTTTATTTTTGAGACAGAGAAAGACAGAGCATGAACGGGGAAGGGGCAGAGAGAGAGGGAGACACAGAATCGGAAGTGGGCTCCAGGCTCTGAGCCATCAGCCCAGAGCCTGACGCGGGGCTCGAACTCACAGACCGCGAGATCGTGACCTGAGCCGAAGTCAGACGCTCAACCGACTGAGCCACCCAGGCGCCCCCCAAGAATGATTTTTAAGATCAAGACAAACTAAGCAAAGGATTATGCTGAGGTGAAAATCTCAGTCAAGAGTAAGAGTTAAAAATCAGGGATGAAGAAAAGGGATTTGATGGAGTAAGCTGCCTGAAGAGGTAGAAAAGGTAGGATAGAACACAATAGCAAAGGACAAAGTTGAACAAGAGGCAGGATATTGAAACAAAAAGGAAAATAGAACAAATGGGTGAAAATGGAAAGAATGTCGTAGAAGTTAAAGATGAAAGTTATGGAATTACTTACTGGATCATTTTTTGCATAGCAGAATTTTTAAAAAACAAGGTTATGCTGGGAGAGAGGCGAAGATGGCGGCTTAGGAGGACGCTGGGCTCACCGCACGTCCTGCTGATCACTTAGATTCCATCTACATCTGCCTAAATAACCCAGAAAACCGCCAGAGGATTAGCAGAACGGAGTCGCCGGAGCCAAACGCAGACGAGAGGCCCACGGAAGAGGGTAGGAAAGGCGGCGAGGCGGTGCGCGCTCCACGGACTGGCGGGAGGGAGCCGGGGCGGAGGGGCGGCTCGCCGGCCAAGCAGAGCCCCCGAGTCTGGCTTGCAAAAGCGGAGGGGCCTGACGGACTGTGTTCCCACAACAAGTGCGACTTAGCGTCTGGGAGGTCATAAGTTAACAGCTCTGCTCGGAAAGCGGGAAGGCTGGAGGACAAAGGGAGGGAGAGCTGCTGAGCCCCCTGACAACAGAGCTCAATTTGGTGGGGAACAAAGGCGCTCGCCAGCGCCACCTCCCCCGCCCATCCCCCAGCCGAAATCCCAAAGGGAACCGGTTCCTGCCAGAGAACTCGCTCGCTCCGCGCAAACACCCAACTCTGCGCTTCTGCGGAGCCAAACCTCCGGCAGCGGATCTGACTCCCTCCCGCTGCCACAGGGCCCCTCCTGAAGTGGATCACCTAAGGAGAAGCGATCTAAGCCTGCCCCTCCTGCCCCCGAGCACCTTGCCTACCCACCCCAGCTAATACGCCAGATCCCCAGCATCACAAGCCTGGCAGGGTGCAAGTAGCCCAGACGAGCCACACCACCCCACAGTGAATCCCGCCCCTAGGAGAGGGGAAGAGAAGGCACACACCAGTCTGACTGTGGCCCCAGCGGTGGGCTGGGGGCAGACATCAGGTCTGACTGCGGCCCCGCCCACCAACTCCAGTTATACACCACAGCACAGGGGAAGTGCCCTGCAGGTCCTCACCACGCCAGGGACTATCCAAAATGACCAAGCGGAAGAATTCCCCTCAGAAGAATCTCCAGGAAATAACAACAGCTAATGAGCTGATCAAAAAGGATTTAAATAATATAACAGAAAGTGAATTTAGAATAATAGTCATAAAATTAATCGCTGGGCTTGAAAACAGTATACAGGACAGCAGAGAATCTCTTGCTACAGAGATCAAGGGACTAAGGAACAGTCACGAGGAGCTGAAAAACGCTTTAAACGAAATGCATAACAAAATGGAAACCACCACAGCTCGGCTTGAAGAGGCAGAGGAGAGAATAGGTGAACTAGAAGATAAAGTTATGGAAAAAGAGGAAGCTGAGAAAAAGAGAGATAAAAAAATCCAGGAGTATGAGGGGAAAATTAGAGAATTAAGTGATACACTAAAAAGAAATAATATACGCATAATTGGTATCCCAGAGGAGGAAGAGAGAGGGAAAGGTGCTGAAGGGGTACTTGAAGAAATCATAGCTGAGAACTTCCCTGAACTGGGGAAGGAAAAAGGCATTGAAATCCAAGAGGCACAGAGAACTCCCTTCAGACGTAACTTGAATCGATCTTCTGCACGACATATCATAGTGAAACTGGCAAAATACAAGGATAAAGAGAAAATTCTGAAAGCAGCAAGGGGTAAACGTGCCCTCACATATAAAGGGAGACCTATAAGACTCGTGACTGATCTCTCTTTTGAAACTTGGCAGGCCAGAAAGAATTGGCACGAGATTTTCAGGGTGCTAGACAGAAAAAATATGCAGCCAAGAATCCTTTATCCAGCAAGTCTGTCATTTAGAATAGAAGGAGAGATAAAGGTCTTCCCAAACAAACAAAAACTGAAGGAATTTGTCACCACTAAACCAGCCCTACAAGAGATCCTAAGGGGGACCCTGTGAGACAAAGTCCCAGAGACATCACTATAAGCATAAAACATACAGACATCACAATGACTCTAAACCCGTATCTTTCTATAATAACACTGAATGTAAATGGATTAAATGCGCCAACCAAAAGACATAGGGTATCAGAATGGATAAAAAAACAAGACCCATCTATTTGCTGTCTACAAGAGACTCATTTTAGACCTGAGGACACCTTTAGATTGAGAGTGAGGGGATGGAGAACTATTTATCATGCGACTGGAAGCCAAAAGAAAGCTGGAGTAGCCATACTTATATCAGACAAACTAGACTTTAAATTAAAGGCTGTAACAAGAGATGAAGAAGGACATTATATAATAGTTACAGGGTCTATCCATCAGGAAGAGCTAACAATTATAAATGTCTATGCGCCGAATACCGGAGCCCCCAAATATATAAAACAATTACTCATAAACATAAGCAACCTTATTGATAAGAATGTGGTAATTGCAGGGGACTTTAACACCCCACTTACAGAAATGGATAGATCATCTAGACACACGGTCAATAAAGAAACAAGGGCCCTGAATGAGACATTGGATCAGATGGACTTGACAGATCTATTTAGAACTCTGCATCCCAAAGCAACAGAATATACTTTCTTCTCGAGTGCACATGGAACATTCTCCAAGATAGATCATATACTGGGTCACAAAACAGCCCTTCATAAGTTTACAAGAATTGAAATTATACCATGCTTACTTTCAGACCACAATGCTGTGAAGCTTGAAATCAACCACAGAAAAAAGTCTGGAAAACCTCCAAAAGCATGGAGGTTAAAGAACACCCTACTAACGAATGAGTGGGTCAACCAGGCAATTAGAGAAGAAATTAAAAAATATATGGAAACAAACGAAAATGAAAATACAACAATCCAAACGCTTTGGGACGCAGCAAAGGCAGTCCTGAGAGGAAAATACATTGCAATCCAGGCCTATCTCAAGAAACAAGAAAAATCCCAAATACAAAATCTAACAGCACACCTAAAGGAACTAGAAGCAGAACAGCAAAGGCAGCCTAAACCCAGCAGAAGAAGAGAAATAATAAAGATCAGGGCAGAAATAAACAATATAGAAACTAAAAAAACTGTAGAGCAGATCAACGAAACCAAGAGTTGGTTTTTTGAAAAAATAAACAAAATTGACAAACCTCTAGCCAGGCTTCTCAAAAAGAAAAGGGAGATGACCCAAATAGATAAAATCATGAATGAAAATGGAATTATTACAACCAATCCCTCAGAGATACAAACAATTATCAGGGAATACTATGAAAAATTATATGCCAACAAATTGGACAACCTGGAAGAAATGGACAAATTCCTGAACACCCACACTCTTCCAAAACTCAATCAGGAGGAAATAGAAAGCTTGAACAGACCCATAACCAGTGAAGAAATTGAATCGGTTATCAAAAATCTCCCAACAAATAAGAGTCCAGGACCAGATGGCTTCCCAGGGGAGTTCTACCAGACGTTTAAAGCAGAGATAATACCTATCCTTCTCAAGCTATTCCAAGAAATAGAAAGGGAAGGAAAACTTCCAGACTCATTCTATGAAGCCAGTATTACTTTGATTCCTAAACCAGACAGAGACCCAGTAAAAAAAGAGAACTACAGGCCAATATCCCTGATGAATATGGATGCAAAAATTCTCAATAAGATACTAGCAAATCGAATTCAACGGCATATAAAAAGAATTATTCACCATGATCAAGTGGGATTCATTCCTGGGATGCAGGGCTGGTTCAACATTCGCAAATCAATCAACGTGATACATCACATTAACAAAAAAAAAGAGAAGAACCATATGATCCTGTCAATCGATGCAGAAAAGGCCTTCGACAAAATCCAGCACCCTTTCTTAATAAAAACCCTTGAGAAAGTCGGGATAGAAGGAACATACTTAAAGATCATAAAAGCCATTTATGAAAAGCCCACAGCTAACATCATCCTCAACGGGGAAAAACTGAGAGCTTTTTCCCTGAGATCAGGAACACGACAAGGATGCCCACTCTCACCGCTGCTGTTTAACATAGTGCTGGAAGTTCTAGCATCAGCAATCAGACAACAAAAGGAAATCAAAGGCATCAAAATTGGCAAAGATGAAGTCAAGCTTTCGCTTTTTGCAGATGACATGATATTATACATGGAAAATCCGATAGACTCTAGCAAAAGTCTGCTAGAACTGATACAGGAATTCAGCAAAGTTGCAGGATACAAAATCAATGTACAGAAATCAGTTGCATTCTTATACACTAACAATGAAGCAACAGAAAGACAAATAAAGAAACTGATCCCATTCACAATTGCACCAAGAAGCATAAAATACCTAGGAATAAATCTAACCAAAGATGTAAAGGATCTGTATGCTGAAAATTATAGAAAGCTTATGAAGGAAATTGAAGAAGATTTAAAGAAATGGAAAGACATTCCCTGCTCATGGATTGGAAAAATAAATATTGTCAAAATGTCAATACTACCCAAAGCTATCTACACATTCAATGCAATCCCAATCAAAATTGCACCAGCATTCTTCTCAAAACTAGAACAAGCAATCCTAAAATTCATATGGAACCACAAAAGGCCCCGAATAGCCAAAGGAATTTTGAAGAAGAAGACCAAAGCAGGAGGCATCACAATCCCAGACTTTAGCCTCTACTACAAAGCTGTCATCATCAAGACAGCATGGTATTGGCACCAAAACAGACACATAGACCAATGGAATAGAATAGAAACCCCAGAACTAGACCCACAAACGTATGGCCAACTCATCTTTGACAAAGCAGGAAAGAACATCCAATGGAAAAAAGACAGCCTCTTTAACAAATGGTGCTGGGAGAACTGGACAGCAACATGCAGAAGGTTGAAACTAGACCACTTTCTCACACCATTCACAAAAATAAACTCAAAATGGATAAAGGACCTCAATGTGAGACAGGAAACCATCAAAACCTTAGAGGAGAAAGCAGGAAAAGACCTCTCTGACCTCAGCCGTAGCAATCTCTTACTCGACACATCCCCAAAGGCAAGGGAATTAAAAGCAAAAGTGAATTACTGGGACCTTATGAAGATAAAAAGCTTCTGCACAGCAAAGGAAACAACCAACAAAACTAAAAGGCAACCAACGGAATGGGAAAAGATATTCGCAAATGACATATCGGACAAAGGGCTAGTATCCAAAATCTATAAAGAGCTCACCAAACTCCACACCCGAAAAACAAATAACCCAGTGAAGAAATGGGCAGAAAACATGAATAGACACTTCTCTAAAGAAGACATCCGGATGGCCAACAGGCACATGAAAAGATGTTCAGCATCGCTCCTTATCAGGGAAATACAAATCAAAACCACACTCAGGTATCACCTCACGCCAGTCAGAGTGGCCAAAATGAACAAATCAGGAGACTATAGATGCTGGAGAGGATGTGGAGAAACGGGAACCCTCTTGCACTGTTGGTGGGAATGCAAATTGGTGCAGCCGCTCTGGAAAGCAGTGTGGAGGTTCCTCAGAAAATTAAAAATAGACCTACCCTATGACCCAGCAATAGCACTGCTAGGAATTTATCCAAGGGATACAGGAGCACTGATGCATAGGGCCACTTGTACCCCAATGTTCATAGCAGCACTCTCAACAATAGCCAAATTATGGAAAGAGCCTAAATGTCCATCAACTGATGAATGGATAAAGAAATTGTGGTTTATATACACAATGGAATATTACGTGGCAATGAGAAAAAATGAAATATGGCCTTTTGTAGCAACGTGGATGGAACTGGAGAGTGTGATGCTAAGTGAAATAAGCCATACAGAGAAAGACAGATACCATATGGTTTCACTCTTATGTGGATCCTGAGAAACTTCACAGGAACCCATGGGGGAGGGGAAGGAAAAAAAAAAAAAGAGGTTAGAATGGGAGAGAGCCAAATCATAAGAGACTTAAAAACTGAGAACAAACTGAGGGTTGATGGGGGGTGGGAGGGAGGAGAGGGTGGGTGATGGGTATTGAGGAGGGCACCTTTTGGGATAAGCACTGGGTGTTGTATGGAAACCAATTTGTCAATAAATTTCATAAAAACAAAAAAAAAAACAAAAAAAAAAACAAGGTTATGCTTTCCAAAGATTCTTAAGCTTATATGGCGTATCCATGAAAGGAAGAGAGAGAGAGAACCCGTGGATGATTCCTCAGCAGTGTTGAGGACACAGTGGGATTAGATACCACGAAGCTGTAGGGACTCTGTGTGGCTTCCTCCACAAGCACTTAACGTGCTACAGGTCAGAGGAGGACTGGAATGACTGGATATACTTTGGTACTGGCCTTTTTTAGGATCAGTAGGACAAAAGAATAGGAGGTATCACTATTGAGGATAATAGAGAGAGACAAACTGAAGGAGTGGATTGCAGGGTATAGGATAGATACAGGGGAGAAAAATGGTGTGGGAGCCAAAAATGAACTAACATATTGGGACAAACTTAATTGGACAGGGACTAAAAGAACTGATACAGTCAAAAGAGCATCGAGAGTTGGAGACACAGGGAACACGGCCTCCTCTAATATCTGTAGGGAATTGGCAAGCATACAAATAGATCTACTTTTAAAATTAAGGGTAATATGAATTGCCCAATATTGAAAACATTCTTAGTTCTCCATGAGCAACCATTGTGAATATTGTGCTAATTTGTGAGTATCTCCAGAACCACAAATTGGAATGTGAAAGAAAAGGTGGCATTAGCTTAGGAACCCCTCTAACATTTGGTAAAACTGTTGCTTGTGATAACTTGGAAGAAGGATTGTGCATTAAATGAACTTGTAGCCCTAGGAAAAAAGATTGGAAAATGGAACATGAGTAGCATGATTTAGTTGCCCTTGGTGTGCCTGGCAAGCATTGTGGGTTAAATTGTGTCCTGCTTCCCACCACCAAAAAAGATATATTGGAGTTCTAACCCCACTACCTCACAATGTGACTTTATATTGGAAATAAAGATAATCAAGTTAAAATTAGGCCATTGGGGTGAACCTTAATACAATATAATTGCATCAAAATTAAAAAGGGATATTCAGGCACAAAGACACACAACAGGGAAAACACCATATGAAGATGAAGGCGGAGTTTAGGTGATGTATCTAAAAGCCAAGGACATCAGAGATTGCCAGCTGATCACCAGAAGCTAGGAAAGAGGAACGGAACCATCGTCCCTCACAGCCCTCAGAAGAGACCGATGCTGCTGACACCTTGATCTGGGACTTCTGACCTCCAGATGTGGGAGACAATACATTTTTGTTGTTTATTTAAGTCATCCGGCTTGTAGTAATTTGTTACATCAGCCCTAACAAACTAGTACAGCAAGGTATTACAAGAAAAAGATGAACTCAGAAAAGAATTCACCAATGTGCAAACAGGAATCATGGGGAATAAATTCAGGAACTTGGGGACTTGATTACAGAAAGCAACTTATTTTCCATCCCAAAATAATAAAATATACAATTGAGCAATGAATGCTGATAAAAACTCAGTCTTAAGGCAAAGATCAAATCAAGGGTATGGCCATCACATTCATTGTTAACTTTTTCTGAATAGGTTAAGATGTCCCAAAGCAAGGTTTTGATACCAGTAAATCTTTTCAGTCATATGAAATGGCTTACAAAAAATAAATTTAGACCATGGATCTCCATCATTTGAAAAATGGAGACACCGCTCAAAGAATGCTCAGCTCTCCTCATACCCATAACCTAGATTTGAAGGACAGGCAACCAAAGCTTCAACATATGGGTAATTTGGTAAATGAGAGCAACAAGAAAGGGTAGTATTTCTATATACAGTGTAAGTTTCAAAGGAGGTATTATTATCCAAGGAATTAAAATGATTACAAAATAAATTCCATATACAGTCTGTTTTGTTCACAGTTATATTCTCAGCACCTAACCCAGAGCACCTAGACTACTAGCTGCTCAACAAATATTTGCTGATTGCAAGAATAAATAATAAAAGGGAAGCCAGAAGAATGTTGGGCTTTTCTCTGCTTGCTCTTCCTGGTCCCCTGATGCTGAAAGAAGGGGAAAATGAAAAACCCACTTAAGCAGAATTCTCAAAGGGAATTGAATTTTGCTGACAGTAAGGGGATAAAGGGAAACTTTATTTAAGAAATTTGTATAAGACTGTAGAGGGGTTCTTTGGCCCTAGTCACTCATAGGCAGTCTTGCCATTGATTGAACTACCTAGCTTAATTCTTCCAGAACTAGTACAGATCTCTCTTGTAAATCCCACAATTTTCTATAATCCCAACTTCTACTTTTCAGCAGATGATGCTATTTCCCTTTCTTTACCCAGAGGACTGAAACCATTCAACATAAGCATTCTCATCAAATCTTGTCAACTCAGCCTCTAAGTTGTGGAGAAGATTGGGACTTTCTAGTATCCAAATCACAGATGAGGACATAGCTTCATCTTTAAGGCTGCATATCTGGGCTCCTACTTCTTTGCAAAGAGGACATTTTTGCTCCTTACATTCATATAGAATATCTGTTTTTTCTGAATTGGAAACCAATGCCTTGGTTCTATTGCCCTATGCCTTGTGCCTCCCCAACATCTGCTCTTTCAGACCAACAACTCTTCCTGAAAATCTTGAAATAAATATTTCCAGGTGAAGAAAACTCCCAATTTTTTTTGGCTCTGGATTCTAAATTAAAAGCATCAACAGTCCATGTGTACTACATTTATGTAATGCATAGGAAAAGGAACGAAGGCACTAGAACTCAGTTAAATTCATTCCATAAACTAGGCCCATGCTGGAACTACACCTCAAAGTTCTTTATCTTTCAACTACCCTATTTGTAAACATCATTGTTCATATTCACTTTTTTGATACGCACCTTTCTTGTGACACCTCTAATCACATTCTTGTTCCTCTAAGGCCATGAGAATATTTCAGAAATAGTATTTTCTACATGTTCCTTCTCTCATATATTCACCCAGATGTCCCCTGGTTACATCTATCCCATGAATAACTAGGTGAAATGGGTTTAAGCCTCCAATTCTAGTCTGTAGAAATCCTAAGTTCTCTCTAAGATTTCCTCAAATTCCCAAGACTTATGTTCTTATGATGTCTTCTGATCAGTTACATTATATTAATCCAGAATTAAATCCAGCCTCTTCATTTATTGCCATAAAAAAAGCCTCTATTCACAGAAAATATATATTTTCCTAAATATACAGGGACCACAGGGAAGGACCACAGAGCAAACACCTTAGAACTCCATATCAACCATTCTGCTTCTCCAGAGTCCTTTCTGGGCATCTCACCACGGGAGATTCCTCTGTTGTCCTTTAACATACTCAGCACCTCACTTCATGTCTTTACATAAACTCCCCTCTATTCTTACTCCCTGCCCTGTCCAGAATACCCAGACCCCAGAGGTTTTCCTGTCTCCCTCCAAAGTGTTTTTCCAGACAAGTACTGCTTCTTCCCTAAGAGGAATTCTGATGCAAGCTGTTATGGTTGGGATCTATGTTAGTTTCTGGAAATAGTTTACTAACTCTAGTCTTGCTTCTTTTGTTTTTTGAACAAGGAAACTGAGGCTTAGGGATCTTAAGTGGCTTGCTTACTGTAGCTCTTAGAATAGTGCTTACACACACTACCTGATTCAGAATCACTGGGTGGTTGGTTTTTGATTTTTGTGTTTTTTAATGCTGAATTTGGGTCTATACTTTTGATCTACTGAACAAGACTCCCAAATAATTTTTAGCACACAAAACAACTGCCTTAGACTTATAACTTAAGGACCAAGGTGGAAAAAAAGCCACGAAAAGTTGTTACAAATTTAATTTAAATCTAAGCTGTAAGAATGATAGCTTGGATTCATGCAGCATCCAAAAAGACTTTAGACAACTTTGACACAAGACAAAGTAAATACTAGTGTCATTTTGGTGGAAAGAACACCAGACTAGGAGTCAAGGCTAATTGTGTGACCTTGAGCAAGTTACTTAACATCTCTGTACCTCAGGTTCCTAGGGGAAAATACTGCTTTCTCTATTTAACTCCAAGGACTATGTGAAGGATAAAATGAGATCATGTATGAGAAAACATTTGTGGGAGGAGGGGAAAATAAATAGTTCTCTACAACTGCTAGGTATTATTTCAAAGTCCTGCTTGGGCCTGGAAAATATCAATCTTCTGCATGTTACCAATATGCTAGTAAGGCAGCCTGTGGAGTTTTTCAAGAAGCTAGTAGGATCCAAGTTAGGCAGCTCATTGCTCAGGCTGAGTAGCCAGAGAGGGGAATTCTTGATTCAGAGCAGCATCTGTTAGTGATTACGGTTTCAGAGGCATGTGCCTGAACTGAAGGCAATGCTACAGAAATGGCCATAGCAGCATTCCCAGTGGTAAAACAGATTGCATCTTTAAAGTGGATATGAAAGGTAAACATGAAAGCATGATGCTACAATTGCATGGAGTAAAATGGTGCTTGTTTAACAGCCCCCACAAGACACTCACAAGCACATACAAAGGAAAACAACAACAGGCAGAGGGTTATGTGAAAAAAGAGAACCCCAAGAAACAATTACCGCCATCAAACTCAGAAGAGCTCACTTGCACTCTGTTAATTGCACAATATATTTGCAGAGTGGGCCTCTTTGGCATCCATTCCCCGACATGTTCTCCCTTCAAAACTCGAGTTTGTTCAATTTGGATCCCTGGCAGAAAAAAAATCCCTCATCCAAAAATCACTATGAAGTCTGTCAGAGATCTGACTATAGTTAAAGTAAGTAAGTTTATTATAAATCAGAAGATATGATGGACTTGGAACAAAGACCAAAGATCTAGGCCCAGTGGGGAGAAAAGTAATCCTGGGACTTTCAGGTGAGTCAGGTGAGTAAGAAGTTCTGAGCACGACTGGGGTGGAAGAAGTCTAGAGGCAGATTGAGACCCCAGGGATTTCATTAGAGTGATTTTGTGAAAGTGTGCATTTTCTACCTATGAAAGGGGATGTACGTGTGTGCTCAGGTTGAACTTAAAAAGCCTGGAGCAGGGTCTGTTTAAAATGTTAAAGAAAAAGTCAAGGCTAGAAGTTTAAGGTAGGTCAGAATTTACTGATGAAGCTGTAAATTTCAGTTGAAGGTACATGAAGGTACAAAAACATGATGTCCCACACCAGGGGAGAATCCTGGTTTTTATGAGGAATACCTAGAAGATACTCAGAAAATTGGCAATTCAAATGGCCTGGCTGGTTTAAGTCCATCTTTCTAGAAGTACATGAAGAGAAAGCAGGGAATGATATGCCTTTGCCCAAAGTAAGTGGCCAGTAAGAGAAAAGAGAGGCAAAAGCTGACTATATGATACATGTGTCCAAGGACTATTTTAGTACAAGAAAGCTGCTCCAGTAAAGCAGAGCCCTGGGCCTGTGGGCTACATTCACTAAGGCCAGAGGAAGAACAGAGGAGACGAACTACAGTCACTTCTATTTAGTTAGAAGTTTGTTTGTTTGCCGGCTTGTTATCCACATGGAAATGAATGGTCACCTCATAAACTAAATCTAGCCACAACTCACTTAAACCCATCCTACAGAAACTACTTTTTTAGGGCATGAAACAGACTAAGAAAATAAAATTGTGGGAGGCAGTAGAAAGGTCATTTAACTAGGAGTGAAGAAACCTGCCTGGGTTTTAGTCCCAGTTTTCTCAATTACTGGCTGAGGTGGCATTTCGGGGGATGGGGGGGAGGGGGCGGGGGGGCGGCATTTAGCCTCTCTGTATCTACTGGAAGCCTGCAGTGAGTGGACAGTGGAGGGTGGGGGAGACGGAAAGATGATCTTTAAGGTCCCTTCCAGTGAAAACAGTCTATGATTCCAGTTAGCATATAAAATAATTGAGGAAGTCTGAAAGGCTATATAACAAAACATTACCAGAGGAGACCTCAGGGGAATGGGATTAGGGCAGGGGTAGAGAGACAAAAGAAAACAATTGGAGAACACTTTCAGTAGGGAAAAAATGCAAAGGCAGAAGGGATTTGTAAGTGAAATATTAAACAAGAAAAGTTTCAGTTAGCATATAAAATAATAGAGAAAGTCTGGAAGGCCATATATCAAAACATTACGAGTAGTCAGAGTCTAAGCACGAAGCGGAAATAGTGAAGGGACTTGGGAGAGCCAACGGTGTGAATATTATTTGCCATCTCTCTCTCCTGACCTTGTTGGAAAAACCCATGGTAGAGCCACTAGACATCTCTCACTTCCATCTAACTGCTCTCTGACCTTGGGTCCCAGCCCTCCATGCCCAGTGACAGAAGGAAAGACATACAGGAGGGGGTTTCCTGCTCTGCAGTCTCTTGTACAAACCACCATCTAATTTTGTGGCACAATTTGAAGAAAGCTGAGCTTGTCTTTCATCTTATGCTGACAGTGCTATTTTCCCTGAAGATTTTAGCCTTGTGACTATGGCCTCTTATGTCATCCTGCTTCTTCTCTTTGTTCCCATAAGCTTCAGGGTCTACAAGTCTATCATGTAAGCTGTACAGAAGTCAAAAGGCCATGAAATCAAACTGTTTTCAGAAGTTTTCCATAGTTATGAGTGACCCCGTCACTAGGATTCCAAACTTCATCATGTGTCTGTTTCTGGTGGAAGGTCTGGCTGTCTTCATGTGGCTAATGACCTATGTTGGTGTGGTTGCAATGGAACTACCCTCCTGATCTTGGCCAAACTGTAAATTTTCAGGGCTCCAATGAAATGTACGAACCCCGGATTACTATGTTGTGTCATGGGGATCAAGCCAAGTCAGTTATTGAAGGACTCAAACAAAACTGTATGGCATTCCAAAGAGAAAAGCAGAATAAGCCCATAGAAATAAAAAATAAATAAATAAATAAATAAATAAATAAATAAATAAATAAACAAACAAATAAACAAACAAACAAACTGCTGTGGGTGTCTGGGTGGCTCAGTCACTTAAGTGTCTGACTCTTGATTTCGGCTCATGCTATGATCTCACAGTTTGTAAGTTCAAACCTCACATCAGGCTCTGTGCTGTCAGAATTTGGAATTCTCGCTCTCCCTCTCTCTCTGCCCCTCTCCCACTCATGTTTTCTTTCTCTCAAAATAAATAAACATTAAATAAATTAAACTGTTGCTAAATCACCACCAAAGACGTTTTTAACATTATGCTTATACTATGAAGGATACGTCCAGTGCCTACTTCCAAACTTAAAATTTGATGTTTTCTTACCTATTTTTTTTTTCTTTACTCTCAGTACCAAGCTCTAGAATATATTAGGTTGAAAAGTAATGCACAGCTTCAAAACTAAAAGATAAGAAAAGACTCAAGTGACTGGGTTAGCCAGAACTTCTAAAGGTGGTAGAGCTGTTTCCTGTGACTTGAAAAGGCAAAGGGTAAAGATAAACACGGTAATGAAAGAAAAAAACACACCTCTCCAGTTCTTCTAATACCCAATTATTGGTTTTCAACTAGTTTCTCACCACAGTTTTGCCCCTATTCCAGGAATTATGATTATAAAAAAAATTATGGAGGGTAGGGATGGAATGATGTTGATATAGTTAACTTTTATGTAACCCTTGTGTTTGTTTTCCTGTGATTTCATCTCCCTATCCCACAATATGAGCAGTTTACTCCTATTATCATCTCTCTTCTTATATCTCATCAGTCAAAGTAACTTTCAGTGCTATTAATAACTTATAGGTGATACTGAAATCCCTGCATCCTCAAATACCATCTGATAATTAAGATGGGAGCAGGCAGTTAGCTCACTGAGGTCACTACTCCTCCTTTCACCGCTTCCCCTTAGGAAATGAAAAGCTTTACCATGGGAAGGTGGTTTCTGTTTTATTTCCTCTGGATATGAGTTCTGAACTTTGTATGAGAAAGGTGCTTCTCACCTTCTTCCCTACCTACCTCAAGCTTAACAGATAAGGCTGTGATTTTATCATGAAATTAGATGTTTGTAATTTCTATGAAAATAGCATTAGTAATTGCCTCTGGGTAAATGGACATACAAACAGGTCACAGAAATTTATTTCAGTGAGTATATATTAGTAAATAACTATAGTAAGATGATTCATAATTTGGAAAAAGGACTAACTATGATAATAGATAAGAATTTCTGGATGCTACATCCCTAATAAAGGAAAAATACCTACAAAGTGAAATTCATGTTCTGCTACATCTTTAAAACCACTTAAAAATTGGTTTAAATGCTATTGCTGTGAAATTCAAGGAAAGAAGGCTTATTATATTTGGCCTAATTATTACCTCCTGGTTACCTTGACAGGGTCAATGCCTCAGTTCGTCTGCACTGTAACTGATTTTCCCAATGACACAAGTCTCTGATGTTTTTATGGAATGAAAAAAATACCATGAAAATATGTATAAAAATGGAGAAGTAAGTGGAGTATGTAATAAAATAAGAAAATATCTTACTCATAGCCTCTTAGATAGGATGATGCTCTTAGGGCTCACTTAAAACTTCATTACCTTGGAAGCTCAAAGGGTGAGAATAAAAAAATTAAAAAAAAAACATAAAATGAATTTTTCTGGGCCACACCAGTGCTGATTCTGAGTCTAATGTATCAAATGTGGTTGATTAAAAGTAATTTAAAAATATTAATCCATAAGCTTATCAAGTCCAGAATAGCAATGAAATAAATGTTCTGATAACACTAAAAGGAAGAATATCATGAAGCCCATGTAGCTGAGTGCTTTGCTTATCTAACTTCACTTTCCTTTTTACAAGATCACAGAACCCACAGAGGCAGAAACTAATGGCCATCTTCTGGAGTCTAATTATTTGTTCTCAGAAACTCAAACCACTTCGTTCTACCCAAACAGCCCAGAAAGTTTGCAGGTAGAGCTGAGCCAGACTCTGGTTTGGTTACATGAGCCAAAACATGAATCGACCCATTTGAGCTGACTAGACACAGGCAAAGGAAAATACAAAACTTTATATACGTGTGTGTGTACGTGTTAGTCTGTGTCGTGTTTGTGCGAATGGTCACTGGGGCTGACAGTCATGACAGAGTATTTTCACTGGCTTGTCTTTTCCTTGGCTCATCTTTACCACTGGAGGCAAAGCAGCAGTGTTAGATCTTGGCTCACTTTAATTCACCTACCTCATCCCTTGACAAGCAGGAATAGAAAGTGCAGTGGTGTTTGTTATTTCTGCAACTGATAAAATTCTTTTCAAGAGGCTCCCCACCCCCACTAAAGCATCTTTCTTCTAAACCCGAATATGCTTCCAAGATTCTGTGTAGCATTGAGGTAAGAGAGAAAGTTATTATTCATTTATTTAAAAAGTGTTTGACCTTCCACTTACATGGAACTGTGCTAGTCACTGGAAAAAAATAAAATAAATTTAAAAAACAAAGCATAACACACAAAGTTTTAAAATCTAATGGTAGGGTAAGAAAATGGTTGTTAATAATGTAGAATTCTTTTTTTAATGTTTATTTATTTATTTTGAGACACACAGAGAGAGAGGCAGAGAGAGAGAGGGAGAGAGAGAATCCCAAGTGGAGAATCTCCGCTTAGTGTGGAGCCTGATGTGGTGCTCGATCTCATGACCATGAGATCATGACCTGAGCTGAACTCGAGTCAGACACTTATGCCTGGGTGGCTCGGTTGGTTAAGCCTTGGCCTTCAGCTCAGGTCATGATCTCACAGTTTGTGGGTTCAAGCCCTGCATCAGGATTTGCACTGACAGCTCAGAGCCTGGAACCTGCTTCAGACTCTGTGTCTCCCATTCTCTCCCCCTGCCCCTCCCCTACTTGTGTTCTTTCTCTCTCTCAAGAATAAAATAAATAAACATTTTTTTTTAAATCATGATACGGGGGCACTGGGTGGCTCAGTCGATTAAGCGACCGACTTCAGCTCAGGTCATGATCTAGCATTCCATGAGTTTGAGCCCCACATTGGGCTCTGGGCTGACAGCTCAGAGCCTGAAGCCTGCTTTGGAATCTGTGACTCTCTCTCTCTCTACCCCTCCCCACTCACACTCTGTCTCTCAAAAACTAAATAAACATTAAAAAAAAATTTTAAGCATGACACAAATCTCTCAATATAGATTGATCTACATATATCATTATAGGTATACAGATAAACAGATGACAGCTATAGCTAAATAAATCTCCCTGCTACATAAGCTACATAAGGATTTTCTTTCTGCATCCCATTTAGAAGTTTCTACACATGCAGATCTGGCCCTGGACAAAATAGTGAGTGGGGCCTTCACCTTCAGGGCTTCCCGACATTCCTGCAGCTTTTCTCTCCTTTCAGGGTCCATTTCGCTCATGATTACTCTAGTTTCCAAGAGTCTTCTACTATGCCCCTTCACTAAACAGTCCACTACGGTTCTTATAAATTCTTTCTCCCCAACTCCACTTTCCCAAATGTGGAGCTCTCTGAGGATGACTATTCAGATATACCAATTTTGCTAGATTGCCAGCAGGCAGCATGGTGTGCAAGTTATAAGGATTGGTCCTGGATTGAGTTAGACAATTCTGTGGAATCCTGGCTCAAATATTTACCAGTTCTGTGATCTAGAACAGCACACTTAACCTCGTATCTCAGTTTCCTTTTAGGTAAGATTGGATAAAGGAGGATGGTGGCTAATAGCATATTTCATCTAATCTATGATGCCTTCTATTGTCAGTTTCACCATGATTTTACAACCCTTGGATAGAAAAGAATGTTCTAAATTATACATGTAAGATGCGGTTGGTTGTAAGACACATCCCAATTTCAGTGTTAGGATGTGTGTGCGGGGGGGGGGGGGGGCGGGGGCGGGCGGGAAGTACATCTTAAAAGTGATTACATATGATAGTATCCACTTGGTAAGTTTATTCTCAGTATTAACTAAGATAACTGATATAGGGTACTTAGCACAATGCCAGGCACAAATTAAGCAACTGAGTGTTAGCTAATATTACTAATGAGTTTCTCCTGCCAGATATACATTATCTTAACAAGCGTTCTTTAAATACATAGCCTTAACATACAGAGTCACTGGGGGCAGGGTATGAGGGCTTAGAGCCCAATGGAAACATACCTTATGGGTGGTTTAGACTTTTCAATGTTCTCATTCAGGTTACATATCTTGAAAGTTATTTGTAGGATTGCTTCTAGTCAAAACCTAGTGACACAAATCTGGGATCAGAACTTCTACCACAGTTTAGACAGATTTGTCCCTACATTAAACAATCAAGCCTTTCAAAGGCTTTCATAATTGGCTGAAGTTTAAAACCAACCCCACTCCCCACAAAAATCACTTTCCTGGCTTACTAGCTTTCTCATGTTCTTTAAACCTGAAAGTTTATTCAAAGCACCAAAGATCACTTATTTTTGGTATTCTAATTTTTGTCATTTGATGTGTTAAGTTGAAAAAAATGTTCAAAGACAAAACAGGAAAGAACACCTTTTCACCACCAATAGACAGTTATCATTAAGATGAGTGACATTATAGAACATTTTAGCAAGCACTTTGAATGACATAAATGCCTAAATTTAGAAATCTAATTCTGTCGCCTTTATGTTAAATTTAACACATAAAATCAAAGGATGGCACTCATCCAGCAGTCAGATCTGATGTACATAACAAATGTAATACCCATAGAATGTACAGTAAAGCATCATTATTTTATAGGTCTTCAGTTTAGTCTGTAGCTTGATAACTTGTTTATGCTAGCATGCCTGCCTATCAAGTAGTATGCTAACTCTGTTGATGTGATTTTCTAAAGATTTGACTACTAGTGTAACAGTTGACAATATGTTGCCACAATTACATAACTTCATGAAAGCTTTCACCTCAATCTTGCCAAAAACTTAGTGTCTATTTATAACCAATCAACCATTTTCAGTGAGTCAGTCCTTTTTAATCTCTTGCATGAATGATACGCTATGATCTAAATTGGTTCATGAAATTGACTAAAACCCTTTGTATACATTTGCCAAAGATGGGTAGATCAACTTCTTTAGACCTAAGACCCAAGTGGCACTAACAGCTGTCTTCTGAGGCAGAACTTTGGAACAGCAAACACCAGAAGACAGTTATTCCAGTTTGCAACCCTGAGGACAGAATTGTAGTCATCCTACACCTGTCACTTCCCTCTGCTGATTACCCTTTTCATGCACTCACATGGAGTGGCTGTTTATACTCCAGGCTCTCCTATTAAACAATATACTTCCTTGAAGACATAAATTGGACCTTATTCATCTTAGGACATTCCTTTACCTATTCTTCTTCCTCTCTACAATGTTCCATACCTAATGGAAGCTTAAAATTTATTAAATTAAATTATATGTCTCAACCTTTGCGATTTGATTGCACTTAAAAAAATACACTTATTAGTCTACACAAGTTCTTGAAATTAAAAGTCTAGAAAGACCTGACAATGAATCTTTGTTTAAGCTTCTCCTGGTGGAGGGAACCTTGGGTAGAGAAGAGAACAGACCAAGTAGAACTATAATTCATCACAACCAATTTTTATTAACCCACATTTTTTTTTCTTGATACTCAGCTATGGGAAATTTGAAAAACCCTCTACAAAGACTGTAAATATAATGGATTTTCCACAATAAGGTGGGTCTAGGAATGCTACTCAGATCCCCCTAGACCATCAGATCTCTAAAGAGAGAGTTATGTCCTTAAGAAACTATGGAGCAGTATTCTCCCTGCTGGTAAGACTCAAGTCAATCAAGTAAATTAGAGAACTATTCTAGAAATTGACACTGGGATCAAGAAACTTGAAGGAACCTTAGATTCCTTCTAATGATACTAGTCAACACCCTCATTTTACAAATGAGGAATTTAAGCCCCAGACTAAGCTATATGACTTGACTAAGTTCAGAAACCTTATCAGAGGAAAACTCATGGGGAACCCAGGTATTGAATTTCTAAAAATATTTTTATTGGGCTGAATTTTTAATCCAGATTTGACCAGGACAGAAACTAATTGTTAAATTTATCTCCAGGACATTTTATATATGGCAAAAATAATCCACTCTGCAGGGTTTGATGTCACAGAATAATATATCAATCCAGGGTCAAAATATAGGCTGTGCACATGAATCTACTCATAATACCAAAGTCCAACAGAGACATTCTCAAATGCTGCACTACTTGTGTTCATCCTACTCTAAGATACATCTCTACCCCTTTTTCTCTCTGGTGCCACAGACTTTGTTGAGGCCTCTGTCACCTTTCCTGGGTCAGAGCAACAGGCTCTGAACTGCTCTCCCTGTTCTCAGCTTCTCAAGCCTTCCCTCTGCTACAAAGTTATCCAACAAAAAGCCTGGCTCTTTACATCACCCCTTGCTTTAAAACCTTAATAAAATCCAAACACAAAAAGGTTTTCACAATCTGGCTTCAATAGCTACTTCTCACCCCTTGGCATCTGAGAATAGCCACTCTGAATTTATCACACTTTTATGATCACCTGACTTCCTGCCTTGGCACATGACACTTCCTAAACTGGAATGATCTGCCACCCTCACCCCCTTGTCCACTCTAACACTATTCTTCACCTGCAAACTCTTATGATCCGTTCATATGCCAACTTCTTAGTGAAGCTTTCCTTAATTCCTCCATATGGTTACTCCATTCTAACAAACTTGCTTGGCTTAAAGAAAACAAGAGGCCATGGAAACATGTTAAACAAGAGGGTGATAGTGATCAGATTTGCAAATTTAAAGGATCATTCTGGCTGTTATGGGAGCAAGAGCAGATGCAGAGAAACCACTTGGAAAGGTGGTCCAGGTGGTGATATCAGAGGTGATAGTGGCCTCAACTAGGGTGGATAATGGATATGGAGAGAAGTATGTCCATAAGATCTGGTGATGGATTAGATGGGATGAATGAAGAGGAATAACATAAATGACCCCAAAGTTTCTAGCATGTGCAAATGAGCAGTATGCCATGTCATTTATTAAAATAAGGATCTGATTGTTTATTTTACTTGTATTTTGGTTTGTTTTTGTAGTTGGTGAAGGTGGGGTAGATCATGAGTCTACTTTTAGATGTTTAAGTGAAATGCTTATTTAATACCCAAGTAGAGTTATTGATATATGAGAGTTAGGGACCAAGGCTTAAATTTGAGATATAATTTTGGAAGCTACTGACATATAAATGGCAATTCTACATGGGACAGACTGAATCTGCTTGGGGAGAGTACATCGAGTGAGAAAAGGAGAGGGCCTGGGACTTGTCTTGTTTTTTCTCCTTTCTTCCCGAGTCAAATTATTTAAAGGGGTTATATAAACATACTGACTCTATTTTTTTAATTTTTTAATTTAAGTATAGTTGACACACAATGTTACATTAGTTTCAGGAGTACAACATAGTGATTTACCATCTCTACACATTCTTCTATGCTCACCATAAGCATAGCTACCATCTGTCACCATGCAACACTATTATAATATCACTGACTATATTCCCTATGCTGTGTCTTTTATTCCTGAAAACTATTCATTCCATAACTGGAAGCCTTTATCTCCAATTCCCCCTCACCAATTTTGTCCATCCACCCCCCCCCCCGCCTTTTCTTTAATACTACAAGTCCCTCTTTATTACTCATACATTTTGGCTCTGTTCTCCTTGCTCTATGATTATTATTCTTAACTGGCTCCAAAGTCTCCCAGTTGTCAAAATCAATGGATTTTTCCATTCTCTGTTCTACATAACCTCTTTGAGGCATGAGATACTGTCAATCACTACCATTTTTTTAATCTTCTAGTTGTGATTTAAAAATTTTTAATTCCAGTATAGTTAACACACAGTGTTATATTAGTTTCAAGTGTACAATATAGTGATTCAACAATTCTACACATTACTCAGTGCTCATCATGGTAGGTATACTCTTTAATCCCCGTCACCTATTTCGTCCATCCCTCCACCCACTTCCCCTCTGGTAAACATCAGTTTATTCTCTATAGTTATGGGTCTGCTTTTTGTTTTGTCTCTCCTTTTCATTTTGTTTGGTTTCTCAAATTCCACATATGAATGAAGTCTTATGGTATTTGACTTTCTCTGACTCATTTCACTTAGTATTATACCTCTGGATCCATCTATGTTGTTCCAAATGGCAAGATTTCATTCTTTTTTTTATGACTGGGTAATATTCCACTAGATAAATGATAGATAGATAGATAGATAGATAGATAGATAGATAGATAGATAGACAGACAACACATCTTCTTTATTCATCTATAGATGGACACTTGGGCTGCTTCCATAATTTGGCTATTGCAAATAATGCTGCAATCAACATAGGTATGCAAGTATCTTTTCAAATTAGTGTTTTTGTATTCTTTGGGTAAATACCCAGTAGTGGCATGACTGGATAATATAGGAATTCTATTTTTAATTTTTTGAAGAACTTTCACACTGTTTTCCACAGCAGCAGCACCAGTTTGGATTCCCACCAGCAGTGTACAAGGGTTCCTTTTTCTCTATATCCTTGCCAACACTTGTTGATTCTTGTGTTTTTTATTTTAGCCATCTGACAGGTGTGAAGTGACATCTCATTGTGGTCTTGATTTTTATTTCGCTGATGGTGAGTGATGTTGAGCATCTTCTCATGTGTCTGTTGACCACCTGTATGTCTTCTTTGGAGAAATATCTGTTCATGTCTTCTGTCCATTTTTTAATTGTATTACTGTTTTTTTTGTGTGTGTTGAGTTATATAAGTTCTTTATATATTTTGACTACTAACCCTTTATTAGATGTGTCATTTGCAAATACCTTTTCCCTTTCAGTAGGTTGACTTTCACTTCTGTTTATTGTTTCCTTTGCTGTGCAAAGCTTTTTATTTTGATGTAGTCTCAATAGTTTATTTTTGCTTTTGTTTCCCTTGCCTCAGACCTATCAAGAAAAATGTCGTTATGGCTGATGTTAGAGAAATTACTGTCTGTGATCTCTTCTAGGATTTTTGATTTCAGGTCTTACATTTAGGTTTTTAATCCATTTTGAGTTTATTTTTGTGTATGGTGTGAGAAAGTGGTCCAGTTTCATTCTTTTGCATGTAGCTGTCCAATTTTCTCAACACCATTTATGTGGAGAATTTTACCCATTGCATTTTCTTGACTCTTTTGTCAATGATTAATTGACCATATAATCATGGGTTTATTTCTGGGCTCTCTACTCTGTTCCATTGAGCTCTGGGTCTATTTTTGTGCCAGGACCATACTGTTTTGATTGCTACAGCTTTGTAGCATATCTTGACATCTGGGATTGATACCTCCAGGTTTTATTCTTCTTTTCAAGATTGTTTTGGCTATTTGGGGTCTTTTGTGGTTCCATATAAATTTTAAGATTATTTGTTTTAGTTCTGTGAAAAATACTGTTTTTATTTTGATAGATCTGTTCATTGCTTTGCGTAGTATGGACATTTTAACAATATTTGTTCTTCCAATCCATGAACATGGAATATATCTCCATATGTCTGTGTCATCTTCAATTTCTTTCATCAATGTTTTATAGTTTTTATAGTACAGGTCTTTCACCTCCTTGGTTAAGTTTATTCCCAGGTGTTTTATTATTTTGGGTGGAGTTGCAAATAGGACTCTTTTCTTAATTTCTTTCTGCTACTTATGACTGGATAGAAATGCAATAGATTTCTGTATATTGATTTTGTATCCTGTGAGCTTACTGAATTCATTTATTAGTTCTAGTAGTTTTTTGATGGAGTCTTTAGGGTTTTCTATATATACTATCATGTCATCTGCAAATAGTGAAAAGTTTTACTTCTTCCTTAACAATTTAGATGCCTTTTATTTTTTCTTGTCTGATTGCTGTGGCTAGGACTGCCAGTGCTATGTTAAATAAAAGTGGTGAGAGTGGACATCTTATCTTGTTCCTGACCTTAGGGGAAAAGCTCTCCGTTTTTCACCACTGACTTGGATATTAGCTGTGGTTTTGTCATATATGGCCTTTATTATGTTGAGGTGTGTTCCTAAACCTACTTTGTCGAGGAATTTTATCATGAATGGCTGCTATACTTTGTCAAATGCTTTATCTGCATATTTTGAAATTATCATATGGTTTTATCATTTCTTTTGTTGAGGTGATGTATCACAGTGATTTATTTGAAAATACTGAACCACCCCTGCATTCTAGGAATAAATGATTGCAGTGAATGATTTTTTTAAATATATTGTTGGATTCTGTTTGCTAATACTTTGTTGAGGATTTTTGCATCTATGATCATCAGACATACTGGTCTGAAGTTCCTTTTTTTTGTTGCAGCTTTGTCTGGTTTTGTTATCAGGGTAATAACCATTACCATTCTTAAAAGTCTTTCCTTTTTTTTTTTTTTTTTTTGACTTGTCATTCTACCATATTCTGATTCTCTTCTCTGCCTTATGTCTCCTCCACTGTCTTCTCTCCAACTTTCATCACCTAAGTATGGATGTATCCTACAGCTCGTATATCAATATAGTTATTCTTCTATTCCTAAGCCCTTTGGTGATCTTTCAGGGATGAGAGAAGCAAAAAAACCTTCCATGCTGCTCCACCATCTTGGCCCCTCCCTAGCCCTTTGGTGATCTTATCTACTTCCCCAAGATCAATTCTTCAACCATTACTAACATAGATAATGCCCAAATCATTATTACTAGTCTTGCCTTTTACTTTCTCTAATAAAATTGAGTCCTGCATTTCCAACTGCTTTTAAAGGACATGTTATCACCTCAAGAGCAATTCACCTACAAGCAAACCTATAACCTCCCCTAATTCCAAGCTAATTAATTATATAGGTTTTTCATTTATAGTAATGCTCTGCAACCATTCTCCCTGATACATAGGTCCCAAATCATACATTAAACCAAAAGATGTCTCAAGTTGTTCCTCACTTCCCACATCTAACAACCTCAAATTATATTGATTCTCCATTCTATTCCTACTTATTTTCTTTCCATTACTGTAGCCACTACTCTACACTAGACTTATTATTTTTTAGGTAAGTGAAAAAGTTTTCTAATTGGTTGTTCTGTTGTCAAACAATCCCCTTTCCATCTATCTATACTACCAGTTACTACCAGTGTTATCATCCTAAACCATCACTTGACCACTTCATTCTCCATCTCAGAAACTTAGAACAGCTATTTATAACTATAGGATAAAGCTCAGACCCATTGGCTCAGTCTTCCAAAATGTGGTTTGATCCTACCTTTCAACTCTAATTCCCACTACTCTCCTACATTAACTCTCTATCCCCACACAATTTGTGCATTTACCAGTCTGATGCATTGATCTCTCACATCTCAAACAACTTGCTTATTCTTCTTCAAATCCATATACCCTTCAATGGTGAACACAAATATCACATCTCCCATGAATCCTCTGACCATCTCTATCTGGAAATTATTATTTTCTTGTTTGGAACTGACTGTCCCTGCCACTTAGTAGACATTTAACACTCAAGTTTATTTCATTTCCTCAACCATTAGTTCACTCCCTAAATACAGGACTTTACAAAGATTATTAATTGGTTGCCCACTAATAGCTTTGATAAATATTCCACGAATCGAATTTTAAATTCCAAGTTATTGAAGAATGTTATAGTCCTATATTTCCACTGTTAACTATAATCATTATGACATGAGTATTAGTTCAGAAAATAGTTCTAAGAGTCTCCGAATTTTGGAAAGTTAACTGGATATATTTACATTCTAAGAAACAAACTTGCTTCCTGTAGTTCTAAAGTACAAAAATAAAGAAGGAAAGGAGTTAGATATTGATGTCACTAAGACATAATATTAAACAATATTTTAATAGAAATGCAAAAAAAAATCTCAGGTTGCAACAAACATCATTAAACAGTTCACTGGCTTGTGATTCATTTGAGATTTCATGTGAATTTGTTCAGATTTCACAGCAACATGATTCCATGTAATAGCAGAAATAATCACTTAAAAGAATGGTGAACGTTTACTATAATCCAACTTAAATCACTAACTTCATATATTCTCAAGTAAGAAAAGCAGCCAGTTTGATAAAAATATGGATTCTCTGGGGGAATACTTATGCTTTTTGCTCACCAGAACCTTGTCAGTTAATCACTTCTATTATATCTCTACCTAAATAAGAAAATGCGTACTTTATTAAATTCTCAGTATCTCTGAGGCCCCAAATCTTCCCCAAATCCTTTGAGACTGTGTGTTTCAGAACTTCAGCAAGCCTCTATGACTCTTTGCCCCTTCAGGCTGTCTACCACATCTGCAGAGCCTGAGGCTTGACCTCATTTTGCTCTGCAGTATTTGATAAGTGAACAATTGTAAATTAGGTGAGATAATCTATTGGGTATGTTTAGAAATCAACTCAAGTTTTTTCTTAATTATTTCACAATGAATCTTTTTGTATTTGTTTGGTTCTAATATGTTTCCATTGTTGATCATAGACTGGTCCGTAAGATCTTTGAGGAAAAAAAAAATTTTTTTTCTATGTTGTATACCCCTGCCTGGAATATATTCTCCTGTGCCAGATATAATGAAGCCCATGAAGCCACTCAAGAAATAGTCATTAAATGGAATTCTTATCCCTGGAACAAATAAATAGTATCCAAGGAGGATAGGGTCTAAATTATTGGGCTCTCTTTGAAGTGGAAAATTTGTTTCAGAAGTCAACTAGGTAAAGAACTACAGTGGTTCTCCTGGGATGACTTTTGAAATGAAAGCTGACCATGAGGGAGATCACTATGACAGGCCTTAACCCTGTTGGATTTAATCACCTATGAAAGATCTTTCCCTGTTGTGCACATCAGGAGGCTTATAAATTGGATGCAGACAACTCAATTGCTTTCAAAAGTCAGCTCTCTCTGAAGGAATTGGAAAGAACGGTTTCATAATTCCTATAGTAAGAGGAGTTGCCACAGTAAAATAGCAGCAATTGGGGTTAGGTAGGCCCCCTTTCCCATGCAGATTCCCCAGTAAGTGTTTTTGTTTCTTGGTTTTGTTAAAATAAGATCCAAGTTATGGTTTCATAATTTCCCCGTCACTAGCCCTGAAATGAAGTTACTACAGCCCTTAAGCTGGAATGGCTCCACTAGCTGCATAGCAAACTTTTGTCCAAGATTCAAACCAAACTGAATGTTTGAGGGTTTGGGTTGTTTTGAGTTTTCTAAACTTCAAGCTTAAATTTTCATGAACCTTATTGCACTTCCTGATCTTTTCTGGGAGAGAGAGTGGAAAAACTGAACTCTTTGGTGCCAGTGTTAGAAGCAGCCCTCCAACTGTTGTAACTCACTGCATGGAGAAAAGATAGGCCTGGATAGGAATATTGTAAGATGGTCAACTCTGGAACTATTTTCTTCTTAATTCACTCTGAAAACTTCTCTTAAATTCCATTCTCCTAATACCTACCACTTAATTAAAACGTTCAGTGGCAAAACTGGAGTGCAATGTCCCTAAAAACCATAGCACAATGATAAAAGCAAGCCAGCAATTTTAGTTCAGAAGTGAAATAAAATAGAAATTACATATTATAACAATAATAACTAAGTGTTAAACAAACATACAACATACTACCTCAATGCCATCTTAGAAAAGGAACTGATTGGAAGAAAAAGGAATGTCCAGATATAAGTCTTTAGGCTTGGAAGATTCATTGAATCCTACAGACCCATGGGAACAGAGTAGAATTGTAGGAGGAAAAGAATTTCAAGAAATAAAGGAACTAAGAGAAACAAAACTTCATAGCAGAGCTGTTTGGTGCGGTAAGACAATGTAAGCCATGGATCAGACTTAAAATCAAGAACTGTGTCGTTCTCAGTAAGTGTACTGCAGTCTATTCCTGGCTTAGGTGGATGCCACTTCAGAAAACAACTCCATAAATGAGAGCTTCAGAGTTCCATATTGATGGTCCATGTCAAAGAACCCTGATCTTCAAAATCAAGGATGAAAAGGGCAACTATAACCACTGCATCACCAGCACTGTCTCATTTTTTCATCACTTTGAGGGATAATTTGCTCATACAGAAATCCACAGTGGCTAAATATGAAGTGGCATCTGAAGTTGTTTGGCATGAACTTCTGCTTAATAAACAAACACCATATTGACCCAGCCAGAGCTTCTCTCTTAAGAAACATAAAGGGAATCATTTGTAAGCAAGCCAAATTCTGAATGAAATTCTTTACAAGCCCTGCTAAACATCCTTCTTGGAAGTACTAGGACATAGGCCTCCTCACTTCTGATAGAATCCCATAACCAAACATATCTGGACATTTCCCTAAAGAGCTTAACTAAGGCAAGGTTGGTATATACATTTCAGATTCTTAATCTCTCTCTCACCACCAATTTCTAGAGATAAAAAGCACTTTTATTCAAATATTTATAAATATTATCCTCAGTATTCACAACTATCCATAAATAGTCTCTGAAAGAAAGCATGTTCAAACAAAACTGACCACAGGGCAATCATCAGGTGTGGGGAGTTCTAGGGTCATGACAAAGGGAAACTGCTTGCTAGTCACAGACAAAACAGGAATGTTAAAAAATCAAGTAGATCAAATTATGCATCGGTACGGGGTGGGGTGGGGGGATGGTCTCAATCTGGAGCTATGAAATCAATAAGAATTAGTAACAGGATGGCCAGAAAAAAATTTAACTATGTGAGTTGCAAACCTTTTCTTTTAAAGCTACTCCTCCATCAAAATATATTCCCCACATGAATCCTGATATAATTAAAGCAGGTAGGGTGATTTGTTTTGTTTTTAGTTCACTATTTTTCCAAAACAAAGTTTAATATGGAAAATTCAGAACACAGATAAACACAAAAGTGAATACGTGTATTTTAACTACCTATAATCCTCCTACCCAGAAATAACTATTGATACTTCACTGTATAATCTTTCACACACACACACACACACACACACACACACACACACACAGTATTTTTAAAAGGTAACTAAAAATAGCTTTATAACCTTTCAAAAATAATATATTAATAACATCTTTGCATATACACAAACACATACCTACATCATCATTTTTAGTGACTACATAGTATAGCTGTATTGTAATTTGTTTAGCCAATTCCCTATTTATGGTCATTTAAACAGTTTCTAATTTTTTAAAAAATATTTTTGCATATACTTCTGGGCATTTCCTGATTATTCCCTTAAAAGGATTTCTAGATGTGGAATTGCTTGATAAGAGATACATATTCTGACATAGATTTCCAAATTACCACCCAGAAATATTGTATCAATATATTCTTTTACCAGCAGCATATGAGAGTCTTCATTTACGTACCTCTTCACCAATCCAAGCTTTTATCATTACTCTAAATCATTGCTAATCTAATAGGAAAACTGTAGGAACTTATTGGAGTTTAACTTGCATTTCTTTATTAGTGGAATGACTTGTGCTTGTTTTTGTTTTGTTTTTGTAGTTTTGCTGTTTTACCATACAGAAATCAGATTTAAATATTTACAAAGTTTAGATATATTCTCTAACAGTATACCTTTGGAATTACATACAGGCCTTTTCCTACCATAATATTATCTAACCATTTTCTTATGTTTTCTTCTAGTCCTTTTACAGTTCGGTTTTTCACAATTTAAATATATACTTACACCTGAAATGCGTTTTTCTTTAAGGACTATTAGAGTTCCAACTTTAGTTTTCTCCAAATGGTTAGCCCATTTTCTCAACACAACTCTTTGAGTAAACAACTTTTCCTCATTGATTTGAAGGCAGTCTTTATTCTAAATTCTAATAAATATTTGGGTATATTTGTTTCCATTAAATTAATTTACCTATCTATTCCTGGCTTTGTATATACCACACTATTTAGTTAATTCTTATAACTTAAAAAAATTAATTTTAGGGGCGCCTGGGTGGCGCAGTCGGTTAAGCGTCCGACTTCAGCCAGGTCACGATCTCGCGGTCCGTGAGTTCGAGCCCCGCGTCAGGCTCTGGGCTGATGGCTCGGAGCCTGGAGCCTGTTTCCGATTCTGTGTCTCCCTCTCTCTCTCTCTGCCCCTCCCCCGTTCATGCTCTGTCTCTCTCTGTCCCAAAAATAAATTAAAAACGTTGAAAAAAAAATTTAAAAAAAAATTAATTTTATTTATTCTTTTATGTTTAAAGAGAGAGAGCACTAGCAGTGGCGGGGGGGGGGGGGGGCAGAGAGGGCAGAGTGGGAGACAGAATCCCAAGGAGGCTCCATGCTGTCAGCACAGAGCCAGTGCAGGGCTCAATCCCATGAACAGAGATCATGACCTGAGCCTAAATCAAGAGTTGGACACTTAACAATCAACCATCCACGCGCCCTTTGAAAATAAATTTTATTATCTGAAGGTAAGGCCCTATTCAGAATTATTTTCCTCAAAATGTACAGGCTATTTTCTTAGGTGATCATGTTTTTTAAAAACTTATGGTTTTAATTAGAACTATGTTAAAATTTTTAATAATCTAGGGAAAGTTGATATTTTTATAAGCCCTCTCTCTCCATTTGTTCAAGTCTTCCCTTGAATTTCAAAGTGAAATTTATCTTTTGTTTAAGTCTTTTCAAAATTGATTAGTCTTTACTTTTAAGCCTTCTTAAAGTTTGAGTATTCTATAGGTAAAGTATATATTCTAAATATTCTATTTTATTACTCTGATAAATAGGGTCTTATTTTCTATAAAGATATTCACAGTATATAGATGTGTCAAGGGTCCCCAAGACCACCCTCAAGCCCCTGTATTTACTTTAGGACTCCTACATAGGACTCAGAAGTTGTTACACTCATGGTTATAGTTTATTACAGTAAAATAATAAAAAGGAGTAAAAGGAAAAACATAGAGGGCACAACCCAGAGGAAACCCAACTCAAGATTTCAATGTTCCCTCCCAGAGGAATCACATGGGACATACTTAACTCCTCTAGTGGCAATGTGTGACAACATATGCAAAGTGTTGCCAGCCTGGTAAGTTCTCCCAAGCTTGAATGCCCTGGGTTTTTTAATTTGGGTGGGTGGGGGGGGTAAAGGGGGGTCATTCATATAGATATATAGCACTTGCACGATAAACATCAGTTACCCAAGCTCCAGATCCAAGAAACAAACCTTAAATCACATTGTTAGCATAAACTATTTGGACAAACTGGTACAGCATGGCTCAAGGCCTCAGGCATAAAAAAAAAAAAAAAAAAAAAAAAAAAAAAAAAAAGAACACTCTTAATAGAAAGAACATTCCAAGAGCTCAGCTCCCAGGGGCCAGCCAAAGGCCGGCAGTCTTCAAAACGGGCATTTCTTGGGAAGGTGCAGGGTTTGAACAACCCAAGCCTGCTGAGTTAATCCTTTCCTGCATAATAGGAGAGCTAATGATTTTGTTTATGGACATTGACTCTAGCTATCATAGTGAATATATTTGTTTCCAATTCTGTTTTGTTGATTTTGTAGTCTTTCTAGCTAGATGCTCATCTCATCTGTGAACAAAGGCAATTTTGTCTACTCTGGTAAATACCAGAATATATTCTGTTTCTTGTTATTAATGCATTTGCTGGAATTTCCAGGACAATGATGAATAACAATGATAACAGTGAGCATTAGCTTTTGTTCCTGACAATAGTGGAAATGTTTTAAGGCTAATAATTTTATTGGTGTTAATAAGTGACATATATTCTTTTTTATGTTATTTCTGATTTATTAAGAATTTTTTTTTTTCATGAACAGCTGTGGAATTGAATCAATGTTTTTGGGCATTAGTCAAAGCAACCATATCTAAGATACTCAAGAAAACAAATTGTGAGCTAAAAATTTTATATCCAGCAAAATGTTCTTCACTGAGAAAGGGTACAAATGATTTCGCAACATGCAAAACCTCAGGAAATATTGTTCCTATGAGGCCTACTAAGGGGCATACCAGAGAATTAGCTTCATACAACCAAAATGACTATAGACATCAACCTAAGTCTAGTAATGAGCATTAAATATAAATGTATATTCATAAAATTAATACTAAAGGAGTGTTAAAAAAAACAGAAAACAGTATGTAATGCTTATACACTCATACAATGGTAAACTCTTGCACAACTTCAAAAATGGAGGGGCGCCTGGGTGGCGCAGTCGGTTAAGCGTCCGACTTCAGCCAGGTCACGATCTCGCGGTCCGTGAGTTCGAGCCCCGCGTCGGGCTCTGGGCTGATGGCTCAGAGCCTGGAGCCTGTTTCCGATTCTGTGTCTCCCTCTCTCTCTGCCCCTCGCCCGTTCATGCTCCGTCTCTCTCTGTCCCAAAAATAAATAAATGTTGAAAAAAAAAATTAAAAAAAAAAAAAATGGAGCGGACACATGCAAAAACCAAAAAAAAAAAAAAACCACCTTTTTAAAAACTTTCTTTATGATATTGGTAGTGGAAGTATTAACAGATTAATATTTTGAGATTATTTAATTTAGGACAAAATACATGAGTATTATGAGATATTCTAATATCCTCTGTGTCCTTGAGAACTAGGATTTTCAGTGGGAGAGAAAAAGCAGATACAAATACAACACAAAGAGACTGAGTTACAAGTTATTATAGTTGAATTTGAACTGGAAGCATTAATATGAGTTCATCAAACTATTTAACATAATGTGTTTATTTGCTCTATCCACTGGAGAGGCTTAGAAAAAAATGACGAACCCAATAGCAATGAGAGCTCTGTTACCCAGATTGTAGCATTGAAATTCCAACTCTCACTTCAAGACTTTTTGAAGAAATGACAAATTCAGGTCTAGCAAAAGAAATGTATAAGATGAACTGGGAACAATGGACCATACTAGATGGCAAGAAAGCTATCACAGACTCAGGAGCCCATGTAAAGAGGCTCCCCCTGGCCAAAGATGGCACAATTTGAGCTCTAAGTCGTGTAATAATCTCAGTGAATGAAACACAAAAAGTATGTTTTAAATTCATGAGTTCATATTAATACTTAGAAAAACAAAAGTAAAAGATCACCTTTCGAGAATGAGAGGGATGCCAATTCATTATCATGAACACTGAAAATAAAGGGGAAAAACCAAGCATTTATCCTTCATTTCTTATATACAGTGTACCACCAAGAAACAAAATATTAGACAAGGGGAAACATCTCTTATAAAAGTATTTCAAATAATAAATGAAAAAAAAATGATAAATTGGAATTTCACCACTTTTAAACCCCCAATTAACTGAGCATCAATACTTGATAATAACATGAATAATTATGTGCTTCTTGATTAAACAAAACAAAAACCTCAGTAATACTCTTACTGAAGGGATCAAACGTGAGTTTTATTAAGTCTCTGGATCCTACTACCAATTTTCATGAAATAAGGAGGGCAAATAAGTAGGTTGAACTTCACCGTAAGTACATAATTAGTAAAATCCTGACTGTAGGAAATTCTACAGGTCAAATATCTTGGGCTAATCAACAGACAAATTGTGTAAAAAAGAAAAAGATGGAGGGGAAACCTATTTTCAAAAACAGACTTCTAAGACAAGTTTTGGGGTTTTTTTTTAATGAGTAAGACTAAATTATGGTGTCTAGGTATGCACACTTGAGTATTCAAAGTACATAGAAATTCAAAGAATCCATTACTATAAAAATAATAATAATAATGGTTATTTTTGAGGTGTTAACTAGGAGGTTGAAAGAGAGATTGGGCACACAGAGGTTTGTGGAGTGTACAGAAAAGTTTCATTTCTTGAGTGGTTATTTTCTCTTGTAATAACCTATTAAGCTATACATTTGTGTGAAGTTTCCTTCTGTATTTTTGTGTGATTTTATAACAAAATGGCAAAAAAATCCACTAAATATTTGTTAAATGGTCAAATAGCCTTATTAAAATAAGTCCTTAGCAAATGTTGCTGCTGTATTTATTTAAGTTCTAGTTATTTATGTAAATTCTAATGAGTTAACATATAGTGTAATATTGGTTTCAGGAGTAGAATTTAGTGATTCGTCATTTACATATAATACCCAGTGCTCACCACAAGTGCCCTCTATAATACCCAACACTTATTCCCCCACCCACCCCCCCTCCAGCAACTTTCTCTATAGTTGAGTCTTTTACAGTTTGCCTCCCTCTTTTTCTCCCCCTACTCCTATGTACACCTGTTTTGTTTCTTAAATTCCTACATGAGTGAAATAATATGGTATTTGTCTTTCTCTGACTTACTTCACTTAGCATAATACCCTCTAGCTCCATCCACATCATTGCAAGTGGCAAGATTTCATTCTTTTTCGTGGCTGAATAATATTCCATTGTGTATATACACCACATCTTTATCCACTCATCAGTCAATGGACATTTGGGCTTTCTCCATAGTTGGGCTATTGTTGATAATGCCGCTATTAACATTCAGGGGCATGTGCCTCTTTGAATCTGTATTTTTGTATCCTTTAGGTAAATACCTAATAGTGCAATTGCTGACTTTTTGAGGAACTTCTGCACTGTTTTCCAGAGTGGTTGCACCAGTTTGTAAGAGGTTTCCCCTTTCTCCATATCCTCACCAACATCTGTTGTTTTCTGTGTTAATTTTAGCCATTCCGACAGGTGTGAGGTTGTATCTCATCGTGGTTTCTATTTTTATTTCCCTGATGATGAGTGATGTTGATCATCTTTGCAAATGTCTGTTAGC
This sequence comes from Prionailurus bengalensis, assembly GCF_016509475.1. Classification (NCBI taxonomy): domain Eukaryota; kingdom Metazoa; phylum Chordata; class Mammalia; order Carnivora; family Felidae; genus Prionailurus; species Prionailurus bengalensis. The sequence goes on along the minus strand of NC_057358.1, from coordinate 122,581,487 downwards.
CATCTGGATGTCATCTTTGGAAAAATGTCTATTCATGTCTTCTGCCCATTTCTTAACTGGATTATTTGTTTTTGGGTGTTGGGCTTGATAAGTTTTTTATAAATTTTGGATATTAACCCTTTATCAGATACATCATTTGCAAATATCTTCTCCCATTCCATAGGTTGCCTTTGATTTTTGTGGATTGTTTTCTTTGCTGTGCAGGTTTTTATCTTAATAAAATCCCAATAGTCATGTTTGCTTTTGTTTCCCTTGTCTCCAGCAACTTGTCTAGTAAGAAGTCGCTACGGCCGAGGTCAAAGAGGTTGCTGCCTATGTTCTTCTCTAGGATTTTGATGGTTTCCTGTATCACATTTAGGTCTTTCATCCATTTTGAATTTATTTTTGGGTTGGTGTAAGAAAGTGGCCCAGTTTCATTCTGCATGTCACTGCCCAGTTTTCCCAACACTGTTTGTTGAAAAGGCTATTTTCCATTGGATATTCTTTCCTGCTTTGTTGAAGATTAGTTGACCATATAGGTGTGGGTCCATTTCTGGGTTTTCTATTCTGTTCCATTGATCTATGTGTCTGTTTTTGTGCCAGTAACATACTGTCCCGATGACTACAACTTTGTAATATATCTTTAAGTCCAGAATTGTGATGCCTCCAGCTTTGCTTTGCTTTTTCAAGATTGCTCTGGCTATTCAGAGTCTTTTGTGGTTCCATACAAATTTTAGGATTGTTTGTTCCAGCTCTGTGAAAAATGCTGGTAGAATTTTGATAGGGATTGCACTAAATCTGTAGATTGCTTTGAGTAATATAAATATTTTAACAATATTTGTTCTTCCAATCCATGAGCATGGAATATTTTTTCATTTCTTTGTGTCATCTTCCATTTCTTTCATAAGTGTTCTTTAGTTTTCAGAGTACAGATCTTTTACCTCTTAGGTTAGCTTTATTCCTAGGCGTCATGGTTTTTGGTATTGCTGTCATATTCTAAAATGAGAAAACTGAACAAATGAAGTAATTCAAGTTTTCATGATGTCATCCTTCATCAAGTGGCATTAATCATTCATGCTAGTGTAACATTACCCTGTATTAATAAGGAAACCACATAATGAACTTCTACCAAAGATAGGTAAATGTGATTAATTTCAGTAAGATTTATTGGGTGCCTACTACGTGCTTGATTTTTCTTTCCTGAGTGAACAATACTTCAGGTCATGGGAAATACTTGACTAGCCAGGGTCAAACAAAATGTACCAAAAATATTTCATTACCTCAACCAGTTTTTCCTTTATAAAAGTAGAAAGTGTATTTTTCTTGCTTTCCATATAGCTACATTTAAGTCATATTCATAAAAGTGGACTCATGAGCAATTTCACACTCTTAATAACAGTAGTTTTTCCACCTGCCCACAGTTTACCAACAATAATATGTGCTAGACAGTGAGAAAGACTGTAAGCCATCAACATAATATCTATACTCCTAATTTTCTTTACTTTTAATACTATTTGGGGTGCCAACTAGATCTACCTAAAAATTACTTCCTGGCTTCCCTTGCAACAAGGAATGATTTTGTGAGAGGTAGATAGACATACCTTGTGTGGCTTCAACTGATGTGTGCTATATTTTGCCTCCCCCCCCCCCACCTCTTTTCAGCCAGAAATACAGATATGATGACTAGAGTTGCAACAACTACCATAGTGATGTTGGAGATGGAAGCTGGTACTAAGTATGGCCAAGAACAAAGAGAGAACCTAGTTTCTGGTGACATGTGGAGCCACCACACTGGCTGTGCTCTGATTATTCCCAAACTCCTCTTTGCATAGGAAAACTAATCTCCCAATTTATTTGCCTCTATTGTGAATCTGTTACTCCACTAATTATTAACCAATGCAATAATTCCTTTGATTATTATGGGTACTGGCAGTGTCAGTGTCTAACAATAAAAAGCACACACAGACATACCACCTGGAGAAGTCTAAAGGAGGTTACAAAAATCAACAACAAAAAGAAAATTCTCAGAGGTGTGAATTACACTTCATACCCCCTTCCATATTAAAGGAGAATTTCTAGGACTTAACAGCACAAGCAAGACTTGCTGATTTGAAGGGAAAAATGAAATTAAAATAATAAACAATGATAAAGTGCCAGTCTCCATGGCACTTCTAGAACTTTCTATGGAATGTTATTGGCAACAGCAGCGGCGGCAGCAGTACTGAAAACATTTATGAGGCATCTGTATAACTGCAAATTACACAGAGGTAAGCAGGGTTTGAATCAATTTGACTGCTTCCTAAGGAACAGTCATATATGTACATCACAATATACGAAGAGCTTCGAAGACACAATGATTGCCATCAACAAGAAAAATATACTTCTTGGCAACTACCAGGACACATCATTTCTTTCCATCATTGGCAAGATCTTGGCTGGAATTCTTTTGGATCAGCTACTGTTCAATGATGGCAACTGTGTACTCTCAGAATAACTGTGGCTTTAAACCACAGGGCAACTGACATAATCTTTGCTCTCTGTCCGAAATAAAAAAAATACAAAAGGCAGTCTGCATATTACTAAATTTATTAGCTGCACAGAAACTTTTGACACTACCTGTATACCTGAACTATACATTACTATGTAACTTTTTGTGCCTATTTTGTAAGGATCTAAGAAGTTGGTGAGACTGTACATATTCGTTAATTAACCAGTGGTTGTTTAAACAGCTACTTTATATCCAGCATTATGTAGATTATAGCTATTTGTATGATTGACTATTTAATGAGTATCTCTCCCATTAGAATATAAGCTTCATACAGAAGGGCCTGAGGCTATCCTGCCAACTACTGAATTCCTAATGGCTAGCACAGTGCCTGGCATGTATTATTAGATACACAGTAACCATCTGTTGAATGAATAAAAGCACAAGAGAACTACAAGACACAATCCTTATACTTTCCCTGGGGAGACAAAACATAAAATAACTGCTATCTTATTTTCTAGATCAATCTTCACAGTTCCCACTGTCTAGGGCAGTGCTGTCCAGTAGAATTGTCTGCAATGATGAAATGTTCTATAACTGCACTGTTCAAAATGATAGTGACTAGCCATGTGTGACAACTAAGCACTTAAAATGTGGCTAGTGCAACTACACTATAGTACCCTTTATTCATCTTATGCTACATAGCCTCATTTGCTTTTTATCAAAATTTCAGTTAAGAATTTTCTTGGAGTTTCAGGGGCACCCGGGCGACTCAGTTGGTAGAGCATCCGACTCTTGATTTCGGATCAGGTCACGATCTCAGGGTCATGGGATTGAGCTCCATATGAGGCTACATGCCGAGTGTGGAGCCTGCTTAAGATTCTCTCTCTCTCCTTCTGCTCCTCTCCCCCACTCACGTGCTCTCTCTAAAACTAAAAGTTAAAACATATATATTTTTTTAATTTGAAAAAATAACTTCTTGGAGTTTTAAGTAGAGAATGGGGAATCCTAACTTATGGTTTTCCATTAAAGTGTCTCTTTGCCACCACTACCACTGCCCCCAAAATATACACAACTAAAAGAAATCTAACAAGACGTTTAACAGGTTGTTTACCTGGGAATTTCACTCCACAAAGTTGTAAAGAAAGGGATTAGAGAGTTTAGCCATTTTTGACTACATGGAGAATTAACAGCATTTCAAGTACACAGTAGTAAATACTAAAATCAATCAGTCTAAACCAAGCATTTAGAATACAGAAAAATCCACAGAAATATTATCTCCACATAGTGTTAGATAGGCAGACCATATCTCAGCAATCTGGGTGGCTCGCTGGACTGTCACATTGCAGAACATTCATTGAATTATTCAATATACATTTATTGAGTGCTTACTATGTGCCAAACACTATTTTAAGCCTTGGGGATATAGCAATGAACAAACTGATAGTATCCCTGTCCTCATGGAATTTACATTTTGCTGGACAGAGAAAGCCAGTCAGCAAAGAAATAAGTAAAATAGCATGTCAGGTGATACTAAGTTCTAGGAGAAAATGAAAGTGAGGAAGAGGGGCAGGGCATAACAGGAAAGGGCTGTGTAGGGAAGACCTTACTAAAAAGATGACCTCTGAGACACAACTTAGAGAGTAAAGGGGCAAGCTGGCAGATACCTGGGGAAAGAGAGTTTCAGGCATGGAAACCACAAGTTTAAGAGACAGCAAATAGGCCAATGTGCCTGGAGCTGAGAGAGCAAGTTTAGAAGCGCAAAAGAAGACATCAGAAAATCAGAGAGACCATCAGATCAAGGAGAGGTTTGGACACCACTATGCAGCCTGAAGTTTTTGGACGTTTTTGAATTGACAAGTGAAGTCATTTGACTTGCATTTTCAAAGGTTTTGAAAAGACTGCTGGTGGGGGGCAGGGGGAAAAATGAAACAAAACAAATTCCCCTGTCCTCAGTTAGCTTACATTCTAATGACCAGAAGCAGGTATTTCTCAATCGCAGAAATAACTTTTCTTAACTCAGTTATTTATATAACTGAATTTTGGAAGAAGAGGAAATAGCACAGTGAGCTTACATAACATGGTCACGTGTATGTAATACCTTATTTGGAAAAAAGGGTCTGTGCAGATGTGACTAAATTAAGGATCCTGAGATGAATAGATATTCCTATATTATCCAGGTGGGCCCCAAATGCCATCACATGAACCCTTAGAGGTAAGGAGCAGAGGGATATTATGGACAGATACACAGAGGAAAGACACAGAGAAGACCTTCTGAAGATAGAGACAGATGCAGCCAGCCACAATGCCAACAGCCACCAGAAGCTAGAAGAGGCAATGAAAGATCTTCCCTAGAGCCTCTGGAGGGACTGTGGCCCTACATACAGCTTGATTTCAGATATCTGGCCTCCAGAACTGTGAGAAATAAATTTCTGTAGTTTCAAACCATCAAATTTATGGTAATTTGTTACAGCAGCCCGAGGAACCTATCATACTTTGTATTGTCTGTCATCTTGATTAACAAAAATGTATTCATACATTTACCTCTTATTTAATGAAAGTCTACTATATGCCAGATTCTGTTTGTTTTTTTTTAAAATTTTTTTTTTCAACGTTTATTTATTTTTGGGACAGAGAGAGACAGAGCATGAACAGGGGAGGGGCAGAGAGAGAGGGAGACACAGAATCAGAAACAGGCTCCAGGCTCTGAGCCATCAGCCCAGAGCCTGACGCGGGGCTCGAACTCACGGACCGCGAGATCGTGACCTGGCTGAAGTCGGACGCTTAACCGACTGCGCGACCCAGGCACCCCAAGATTCTGTTCTTAATACCAGGGTTAAGAAGGTAAATAAAACAAAGTCCTTACCCTCCTGGACACTGGGGAAAATGGGCAATAAACATATACACAAATAAGATAATTTTAGAAAATAAGAAGCACAGTAAAGAAAATGAAAAGATGAGATAGAATACAGAATGACTTAGAAGAGGGCTCCTTCGGGCAGTGGAATCAAGGAAGCATTCTCAGAAATCATGCCACGTGAGCTGAGCCTCAGGATGATGAGGGATAAATGCCCATACAAATAATAGGAGGAAGATGCTCCTGACAGAGGAAACAGAGTAGGGCAAAGATCTAGAGCCAAAAATGTTATCTTGGCATATCAGAGGAACAGAAAGAAGGCCAATATGACTAGACAGTGATCAAAGACTGAAGGAGAGAATAGTAAAAAAACTTAGCAAGCAAGACAAAGGCCAGGCGACACAGAACATTTGTATCAATTATCTACTGCTATAATAATGCTGTGTAACAAACACACACAAAACTTTATGTTTATATAGCTTGTGCTTCTAGAATCAGCTGAAAGTCTGTTAGGCAGCTCTACTGACCTCAACTGGACTTGCTTTAACGTCTGATGTTTGAATGGGTATCTGCTGATCTAGGAAGGCCTCAGCTGTAGCAAGGGCTCTGTTCCATGTGGAACTCTCTCCAGTGGGCTAGCAGAGGAATGTTCTCCTGGTGATGGCAGAGGTTCAACAGAGAATCCTCAATGTGCAAGACTAGTTCAAGTCTCTTCTTGTGTAATATCTGCTAACTTCTCATTAGCTAAAGCAAGTCACCTGACTGAGGTCAAAGTCAAGGAGTGGGCAGGTCACCCTGCCCACAGTGGGAAGACAAAGTTACATGATAGGGATACAGGGAATGATAAACAATTGAAGTCATCAAGACAAGTTTCTGCAGATACATAAGGCCTTGGTAAAGTAATGAATGTAAGAAACAATTATTTTCTAAATAATAATGTAATACAAATGTTGTAGGAGTTCAGAAAAAGGTATTTGACTATAATACTCAGAGAAAGCTACAAAAGAAGAGTCTTGAAAGGTATTTTAGTTTTAGATGGGAGAAGGGACAAGATGAGGGAATTTTAAGAGCAGAGAATAACATGAACAAAGTCATGATGGTAGAAAAGAGCACTGTATTTACACAGAATGAAGACTAGCATGCATACCAATATCAAGATGTTTCCATCTGATCCCATCTCTATCACAAACAGAAGAAAATGAAGTAGAACAAACGAATCTCATATGCATCCTACATAATAGAAACCAAAATGTTTTGAGAGTCTAGAGTTCTCAATGTGATAATCAAGAATGTCTGAGGGCTGAAGACAGCCATGAGAGTACAAACATAAGATTCCAAACATGTGCAACAATGAAGTCTCAATGCAGTATTTACCATAATGGTGAAGAAACATGAAATTATGAATCAATGTATACAATACAACAATCCTTTTTGGTAACCCAATGTTGAAAGCTATCATCACATTGTTATTTTGGAAGCATGCTATCAGATGACTCCAAAATTGCCAAGAATCAAAACAATATCCAAGAATTTTCTTTGCAAGGCAACTGAAAAATTTGGCCACAAACATAATCTCAAGCATGTTCATGTAACTCTTGATGTTACTTATATCTTGATTCACGACATTAAGGTTTTAAGGCAATTCTCAAGAATTTTCTAAGCTGTAAAAACTGGTAATGTGTAATTCACTAGAACAGGCTCTTCATTTGACTCTTTAAACAATTTTATTAATTCTGCTTATATGACACTAATAGCAACATCATCATCCAGTAATGAGATCCTGGGAAACAGCCAGTCCACCAGTGTTCATAGACAGAGATGAATTAAAATCTTCATACATAAATAAAAAAGAGGAAACCTTATGCAAGGCAGCCCCATAATTCAAATACATATTATAGAGATATAAATATTTAAATCGATTAGCAGCCGTGACAGAACAAAGCTTGAGGATACCAATGTTTCTACTCACTTGGTCTCATATTCACTGGGCTAATTTCAGTAAAGCATCACCAACTCTCCCATCTTCCACCTACCATCCCACAAATCCATTACATTGAGCATGGTGACAAGATACCCTACCCACCCACACTATATCTGCAAAACTGAAAAGCTTTATAGCCTCTACAACCCTCAGCTGGGCCCCATATCATGAAGAATCTCTAGGCCTGAGAATCTCTATGAGCCTGAGCCTGTGTGCTGGGAGCCTTGTATCTCTCCCAAACCCTCAAATTACAGACAGACTCAAGTTGATTCTTGAAAAGCTTTATAGCCTTCACGACCCTCAGCTGGGCCCCATATCATGAAGAATCTCTAGGCCTGAGAATCTCTATGAGCCTGAGCCTGTGGGCTGGGAGCCTTGTATCTCTCCCAAGCCCTCAAATTACAGACAGACTCAAGCTGATTCTTGAAAAGCTTTATAGCCTTCACAGCCCTCAGCTGGGCCCCATATCATGAAGATCTCTAAGCCTAAGAATCTCTATGAGCCTTGCATCTCTCCCAAGCCTTCAAATTACAGACTCAAGTTGATTCTTCACAGAAAAACTAGAATCAACTCATCAACTAAATTCAAACTCTTTGAGGTGTAACCTCTCAATTCCACTGCTGCATTCTGAGTGGCCTAAATGCCCACCAGGAGCTACCCTTTCCTGTCTACTACGTAAACACCACACACAGAAACACCATCCTCTTCTAAGAAGTGCTAGGACTAAATCTCTCGCCAGCCAAATCCACCTTGCCATATACCCTGCTGTCCTTGTTCTGCACCCAAATGTGAGCCCTCTAGTCATCCTTCTTTCCCACACTGTCATCTCCAAACAGTTCTGTGCTTTCTTTTTCTCTCCCTCTCCAATTTGTACTACACTTTCTGGGTAACAAACATACTTATACCCTCCTCCATTTCACTGATATTTTAACCACCATACATACTTAAGGGTTGGAAGGGGAATGAATGTCCTTTTTATTTCACACTGTCAATAACATGTGAAACCTTCTGTTATTTGAGTCCCACAGATTCAGCAATGACACTTCTTTCTCTTCATTATCATCATAATATAATATCTTCCACCTTTAAATAGAAATGTTCCCCTGGTGCCACATCCTCTTCTATCCACAGCCCAATTTTTCTGCATTCCTCAGCATAAATTGTTGGCATTTTGTTTATATTTAACATCTCCACTTACTGTCTTCCAATTCTTTCTTAAATCTTCTCCTACCAGGGTTTGGTCTCTACCAGCATCATTGAAACTTCATGTAGGTCACCAAGGACTATCCACACGGCCAAATCAAAGATGAATTCTCAGTTCTTATCTCACCCAGTTGCATTTGGCACAGCTGATCACTGTGCTTTTCTGCATTTATTGAGATGATCATGTTTTTACTCCTTTATTAATTTAATGTGGTAAATCTGATTTTTTTTTGAAAGTTAAACCAGTCTACTTTCCTGAAGTAAACCTCACCTGGTCAAGAATTATGATTCTTTCCACATAACTAGTTTCTACTAGATAATATTTTGTTTAGAATTTTTACATTTTTTTAAATGGTTTTTTTTTTACATTTATTTATTTTTGAGAAACAGAGTGAGACAAAGCATGAGCGGGGGGGGGGGGGGGGTGCGGGCAGAGAGAGAAGGAGACATAGACTCCAAAGCAGGCTCCAGGCTCTGAGCTGTCAGCACAGAGCCCGATGCGGGGATCGAACCCACGAACCATGAGATCATGACCTGAGCTGAAGTCGGACACTCAACTGACTGAGCCACCCAGGCACCCCTAGAATTTTTACATTTTTGTTTATGAGAAGGATTGGCTTACAATTTTTTCTTATTGTAATATCTTTGTCAGGTTTTAGTGCCAAGTTTATGCTAGACTCAAAGTAAGAGCTGGGGAAATAGCAGGATTCAGAGAAACAGAACCAAACATGCATACATACATACATACATACACACATATATAGGATTTGTTATAGGGATTTGGTCTCCTGCAATTGTGGAATCTAACTGGGCATTCTCCATAAGAGTGTAGCATCCAATACTGGAGTCCCCAGGGCAGACAGTTGGGAGGGAAGATAGATGTAAAGTAAGGAAGAACAGGAGAAGCTGGAACCCATACGCATGAGTTGAAAACAGTGAAAACAGACTGAAACTCATATCTGATCTTGTTGTATCTGATATGTCCTGTAGGAAAGCTAGTGCCCTTTATCACAGAACTACACACACACACACACACACACACACACACACACACGCATGCACACGTCCCAGGAGTTAGAAAAACAAAGTGAAAAAGTCAGTTAGAAAAACTGACTGCTGCCTAAGCCAACCAGATGAGCCAGCAGGTAAGCAGAATAATGTGTAAGCTAAATGAATGCTGATTCACACTTCTGTCCTCTAAATCTCTTACAAAATGTCTCTTGTGGCCAACTCCAACTAGAAACATACAGATAAAGGGAAGGAAATTTTGGAAAATATAGTTCAGCCTAGGTAAGGTGATAGATTACAAAGCTACCACAGAAACTGTTTCCTCTTTTTCTATTGTCTGATAGAATTTTTGTAAGATTGGTATTATTGCTTGGAAGAATATACCAATGAAGCCATTTGGGCCTGGAGTTTTCTTTGAGACAAAGGGTTTTAATTTATGGATTCAATTTATTTAGTAGATACAGAAATGTTTAGATTTCCTATTTCTTGTGGCAGTCTTAATGTCTTTTTTTCCTACAGCATTTGTCTGTCTCAGGAGTCAGCAAACTATGTCCCTCAGGCTATCTGTATTTGTACATAAAGTTTTATTGGGACACAGCCATACCCAGTTTTGAATCATTATGCACAGCTGCTTTCATGCTGCAAAGGCAGAGCTGAATAGATGTGACTATACAGTCCCCAAAGCCTAAACTATTTACTATCTGGCCTTTTGCAGAAGGAGTTTACCAATCCCTCATTCATCTCATCTAAATTTATTGGCAAAAAGTTGTTTATAATATTCACTTATTATCTTTTGTAATATCTGTAAGATCTATAGCAATGTTCTCTTTTTACATTCCTGGTATTAGTAACTTGTGTTTTTTGTCTTTCTTTCTTAAATGGTCTTGCCAACAAGTCATTAGTTATTATTCTTTTAACTTTGTAAAATTTTTCTATTCTATGACTGCCTTCTATTTTATCGATCCCTATTCTTATATTTAGTAACCTCTCCCTTTTATTTTCTTTGAGTCTACTTTGCTGTTCTTTTACTAATTCCTTAAGACATAAGCTTAGATAATTAATTTTTCAATTATTTTTATTTTCTAAAATACGCATTTAAAGCTATATATTTTCTATAAGCACTGCATAACTAAACCCCATCTTTTGCCATATTTTTGTTATCTTCAGTTCAAAGTATCTTCTAATTTCTATTGCATTTGCCTTCTTGAACCATAAATTATTCAAAAGTGTGTTGCATAATATGTAAATATCTGTAGATAGCCTTAACTATTTTTCTATTAATAACTTCTGGTTTAATTCCAGAGCGATAAAAGAATGTACACTACAATTTTATAATTATAAACATGAAATAAAATATCCAAAGCAGTTTTGAAAGTGAACCAATTTGCGCCACTTATACTCTTGACTCCAATATTACTATAAAGCTATAGTAATCAAGATAATATGGTACTGCAAAAAGAATAAACAATTGGATCAATGAACAAATTCGAGGATCCCAAAATAGGTATGTACTTTTGGTCACTTAGTTTTTAAAAACAGCACCAAAGCATCACAATGAGGGTAAGAAAATCTTTTCAACAAATGGTACCTAAACAGCTGTATATCCATATATAAAAAGGAAAATAAAACCCTACTTCATACTCACATCATACACAAAAACTAATTTGAGGTGGACCATAGACCTAAATGTAAAAGCTAAAACCATAAAGTTTTTAGAGGAAGTATAGGGGAATATCTTTGTGTCTTGAGGTAAGCAAAGGTTTCTTAGGACACAGAAAGTAATGATAAAGGAAAGAATTGATAAATTTTATCAAAATTAGAAACTTCTGTTCATCTAAACACCCAACTAAGAAAATGAATAGTCAAGAGAGAGAAAAAATACATACACACACACACACACACACACACACACACACACAGAGCAAAAGATTCGAATTTAGGATATTTAAAAACTTGTTACAACTCGACAATTAAAAAAAAAATCCCTCCCACAAAAAAAGAGCAAAAGATTTAAACAGACACCTCACAAAACAAGTATGTGAATAGCTAATAAGCACATGAAAAGTGCTCAGCATCATTAACAGAGAAATGCACATTAAAACCACAATGAGATATCATGTTCATCTATTGAAATGACTAGAATTAAGAAGACTGACAACATCAAATGTTGGTGAGGATGTGGAGCAATTGAAGCTCTAATAAATTCTTGGTTGAAGTATAATATGGTAGAATTACTTTAAAAAAACAATCTGATAATTTCTTATAATATCAAATATACATACCCTATGACCCAGCAATTCCATTCCTAGGTATTTACACAAGAAAATAAAAACACGTCCACAAATAGACTTGTACAAAAATGTTCATAGAAGCCTTATTTATAACAGCAAAAACTAAAAACCAAACAACTCAAAAGTCTATCAAAAGGAGAATGGATAAACCAGCTGTGATTTATTCAAACAATGGTAATAAAGTGGAAGGAACTATTAATTCACACATCATAGATGAATGTCAAACATGCTAAGTGAAAGAGGACTTACACAAAAGACTACAACTGTGTGATTCCGAACAGGCAAAACTGATTCACAGTGCAAAAAATCAGAACAAAGATGGCCTCAGACACAGAATTGGGGTAAGGCATGGAGATGGGAGAGTGGTGGCAGTTAATGATGAAGAGGCAAGAGATAACTTTCCAGGGTGATGGCAATATCTTACCTTGAAAGGAGTTTGGGTTACATAGATACATAGATTTGTCAAAACTTACCAAATGCACAAATTGTACATTTTTTGTAAAATTTTAACTTAAAAATTTGTAAACAAATATTAAATTGTACTTAATGATATGCATACTGAAGTATTTAGTAGAAAATATATTGATACATGTATTTTGAAATGCATTAGAAGAATAAGATGATTAGGGTGCCTAGATGGCTCAGTCAGGTTAAGCATTTAACTCTTGATTTCCACTCAGGTCATGATCTCAAGGTTTATGAGTTGAAGCCACACTAGCATCATGGAGCCTGCTTAGGATTCTCTCTCTCTCTCTCTCTCTCTCTCTCTCTCTGTCTCTCTGCCCCTCACCTGCTCATGCTCACTCGCTCACTCTCTCGCTTTCTCTCAAAAATAAATAAATAAACCTAAAAAAAAAAAGAATAAGATGATTAATGGAGAGATAGAAAGATGGGTAGATAATAAAACAGGTATAGTAAAATATTAATGGTAGAATCTAGGTAGAGGTATATGGGTTATTCACTGTATAAATTTGAGGAGGAATTTAAGTTTTCTTATATCTTTTGGTAATAACTGAGCAATCTTGGCTGTTAGACTCATAAAATTAGCCATTAAGAAATTCAGGGTTCGCAATAAAACAATAACCAATCCCTTCGGTTTGCACTGCACTTAACTGGCATCGTATGGGAAAGATCTGTTAACTGGAGAAAAGAAAAAATTGATAAAGCAACTTACAAATACATGGTGTTAGTAGTTCTTCAGAAAATGAAGATCACATTTGATATAAACCTTTTGCCTTTCCAAGGTTTTCTGAACCACCCAAGTCCATCTGGCAAGAGTTTTTCTTCTTCAAAGTTCCTTTCTACCACTTGGGGACACTTCATTTTCAGCATCAATGGAAAAGAAATCTACTATGCTCCACTGCACATCAGAGTAACCAATGTTTCAAAAAAAAGTTATCATTTAAGAAAATTGGAAACTATCTCCATAATTAAATGATTATGGGAAAACCTCATACTGTTCAGAGTCTAAGACAATTTAAACAAAATAAAGGAAAACATTAACTAACTTTTCTAAACTGTTAAAATGCTTTGAATTTGGTCCCAATTTTGGGTGAAGATCAGCCAAACCAATTCATGCAGTGAAAATTTAACACAAAATACATAATTAAAAATATTTATTATACTTCTAGAATAGCAGCTAAAAAAAATTACCATTAACAAGGACTTTTGTAGATTAAATAGCACCTCCAAAGCAGGTTCAAACCCTGGGGAAAATCAAGGCACAACTAACATTAAAAAGATAAAGAAAGCTCTAAGAACAAAGTCAGAGGAGTTCAGAGTCTTTTATTATAAATGCTCTCAGAAAACATATCCCTAATGAGATTTAAGTAGTCCCCAAAAGAATTAGCAGCTCTTTCCATCTCTAACAAAACATACTTACAGAAATCAGAATATTAAACAGTACCATTGAAGAACGTGAAATGTAGCCCTATAACACAAAAGTTAAAAAGGATATAATTTAGCATGCATTATACATACATTTTGCACAAAGATTCCCTTGCAGAGAGAATTTTATACTAAAGTATGAAGTGATATATCCAACTCCAGTGATATGGCAGACTACTTATGTAGAGACCACCTCTCAGTAAAAAACATCTTGACAAAATGCTTGACAAAAACATCTTTTATAAAGTATGGCTGGACGGGTGGTAAAATAAGGGAAACCATACGAAGCTAGAAAAGAAAAAAAATTCCACAGGACTTAACAAGGGTTACAGACAACATTTGCTCTGAGAGATTCTGTGAATTCCTGGTGGCCTAGCACCTGGTTTTAATGACCCACATATGCTGGGACAGAAGACAAACCTTAGGACCCAAGTAAAATGAGAGCTCAGATCAGAAAATCCCACATAAAGCTGGGAACCCCATAAGGAAGTAAACGACCAAAAAAAAATCCAGCCTGTAGAAGGAAACAAGTCTATGTTGGGAATGGCTCTAAGAAAACAAGGGAGGGAGATGGGGCGGGTGGAGAAAAAAATATATACTGCCCTGAGAATTCCTAATGACAAAGGCATACTGACTTAGTTTGGTATTTGTACTGATGCTGTGGCCTGAAAAGCCTCAAGCAGAAATTTTAAAGTGGCCCTGGGTTGCTAGTGCTCCAGGGACCTGGCAGAAGCCAACACAAGAATTTCGAGAACTCCTTTGGATACAGTTCAATGAATATATACAAAAAATGAAAATTCACTAAACACATGAAGAAGACACCATGAACTAGGGATAAGCAGAAATAAGAAACTATAGAATCAAACAGACAAAGATAGCAGATACTAGAACAATTAGATACAAATATAAAATCAATGTTTAAGAATAGATTTAAAGCAATAAAAGATTTCAAATTTTTAAAAATGGAAAACCATTTTTAAACTGACCAGGCAGATATGAAAAGGAACCAAAAAGAATTTTTAAAAATAAAAAATACAAGAAATTAAAAGTTCAACACAGATTAAACAGCAGATTAGATATAAGTGAAAATGCACTGGTAAGCTGGAATATAACTCTGAATAATTATTTAAAATGCACAGAGGCAGAAAGAAAAACTAGGAAAGAGAGGGTTACAAGAAATAGAGGACAGAGTAAGCACAGAGGCCCAATATTATATTGGGAATTCCAGAAAAGGGAAAGGCAATATTCAAAGGAATAATAACTAATAATTTTCCAGAATTCATAAGAAACACTCAACCTCAGATTCAAGAATCTAAGCATAAATTAAAGGAAATCCAAACCCAGACACATCATGTGAAACTGCAGAACATCAAAGCCAAAGAGAAGATTTTAAAAGCAGACAGACAGAAAATAGAGATTACCTATAAAGACATCATGATTAAAACCGACAGCATTGATAGCTCACTAGTAACAATGAAAACCAGAAACTGAAATAATAATGTACTAAGAGAAAATAATAGTCAAATAAATGACTGTATAGACACTGACACCATTTTTTAAGAACAGCAAAATACATTTAACTAAAACAAAACAAAACTTAGTTCATAACTAACAGACCCTCACTAAGTTAGCATCTAACTCAGTATACTTCAGAAACTTGTATTTCAGAAGGAAGACAATTACCAAACAAAGATCTCAGATGTAAAAAGGAATGGTGAGGAAAAAAAAGTAAGCTTGCAGGTAAATCTAAACAAGAGTTAACTGCATAAAACAACGGAATAGTCTCTATTTCATTAAAAAAATCAAGACAGAACTTAAATCTTAGAAAATAATAGCAATGGGGGGACTGGGTGGCTCAGATAGTTAAGCATCTGACTTCAGCCCAAGACATGATCTCACAGTTGGTGAGTTCCAGCCCCACATCAGACTCTCTGTGCTAACAGGTCAGAGCCTCAAGCCTACTTCGGATTCTGTGTGTCTCTCTCTGCCCCTCCTCCATGCGACTGTGTCTCTCCCTCAAAAATAAATAAACATTAAAAAAAAATAACATAATAGCATATAAATTAGGAATAATGGTAACTGGAGCTAAGGATTTGAAGGTGTTTACCTTATTTGGGAGAAACGCAGAAATACAGATTAACTAAAACATAAATAACTAAAGATGATATTAAAATGTCTAGGGTTGCCTCTAAAAGAACAAAAAATAGATTAAATTTAACCAGAAGGCAAGAAAGGGAGGGTGGGGTGAGGAAAACATATTAGAACAAATAAAAATCACAAAAGAAGACAGTGGTAATGAATCTCAGTAATTCATTAAACAGAATAAATATAAATAGACTAAAGTCTCTAAGTAAAAGACAGAATTGTCAGACTAAAAATTCCAAACTTAGCTACATGGTATTTACAATAGGTATATCTAAAACATAAAGATACAGGAAAAATAACAGTAATAGATACATTATTAATGCTGCAGAGGGTCATGATACATGATTTGGCTTATAAGCAAGATGAAACAATTTCTAATTTGAGTGTCCTAATAACATAAGCTCAAAATAAATAAAGCAAAAATTGCAAACTACAAAAAGAATTAGATAAGTCCACTGTAGTGATTTGTGAATATCTCTTTCTATAATAGATAGTTCATGTGGACAAAAAATGAATAAAACATCTAAGATTTAAACAACATATTATCATGTTTCATCTTATGGAGACTTATAGAACCCTGATCTCAACAATAATGTATACATAGTCTTTTCAAGAATAGACAGAACTTTTATGTAAAGTGAAGATATTATAGGCCATAAGGCAAGTTTCTCTATGTTGAACTATATGAAATTTCTATTTGTATGTCAAAAACAGTTGAAAATCATTACATATTGTTGCTAGATTTCAAATACTCTATAATTTATAGACCAAGACTTCTGACACAACTTTGTTGAAAATTGGTAGCCCCTGCCCCCAAATTTCAATTCCCATATATTTGGAATGTTAAAAGTACCTAAGTAACTGAGGGGTCAAAGAAGAAATAATGAAAATAATAAAAACTTAGAATTAAACACTGAATAGTCACTTATCAAAATTGTAGGAATTAGCAAAAGGAAACATATAGCTTATTTTCTTAAAGTCAAAATATTAATGATTTATTCTTCTAATGTAAGAACTTATAAAAATTAAAAAATATCCCCCCAAAATAATAAACAGCAGAAATTAATAAAATAGAAAAATATAATAAAGAGCAACAAACCTTGTTGCTCTTGTTGTTACCAAGCCTTTGTTGAAAAGGCTAACAAAACTGATAAACTTCTAGGAAGCCTGATCAAAACAGAGGGATGAAAGAGAGACAGGCAGAGACTGTAAGACTACAAGTAAACATAATTAGAATAAAATATAACTACAGATGAAGCAAGAATTAAAATATTTAGAAGAAAACATTATTAATAACTTTATACTAGCAAATTTGAACACTTTAGTGAAATGGACAAATTCTATAATAATACACATTCCTGAAACAAACTAAAAAAGAAACAGAGAAGCTGAATACTCCTACAGTCACTGAACAAAGTGAATTCATCGTTATAAAAAAAAAAAAATCCCAGCAAGAAAACACCATACTCAAATAGTTTTTACAGGAGAGAAAAGAAATGCAATAAACATATTCCCCAGTTCATTTTATGAAGCTAGCATAACCTTAAAGCCAGACAAAGGCAACATAAGAAAGAGAAAGTACATATCAATCTCACTCATGATAATAAACGTAAAATGTACTAAATCAAATACTACCATATTGACTCCAATTATATTTTTAAAAGGTTTGTTTCATGTACACATGGTTGATTTAACATGAGAAAAATCTGTTCATTTCATTTACTAAAGATCGAAGGAGAAAAATGATATGATCATCAGCAAAACATTAAAAGCATTCTCTCTAAAATCAGTCATACTGCAAAGATGTCTGTTATCTCTATTCCCAACATTTACTGGAGGTTTTGGTCAGTATTAGTGTGCATGCTTACACAGACAGACACACAGAAGAAAGACACACACACACACATACAAATATAGAAAGGCTTGGAAGGAGGTAATAAAATGCCATTATTTTATTTTTTATATCAATTGTCTTCATGGAGAACCCCAAAGAATTAATACATTTATAAACTATTTGGAATTAAAAAGAATTTAGAAAGTATTCTGTTTATAAGAGCACTACACAAAAGCCAACTGCATGTCTATAACCAACAATAACATTAGAAAAGGTAAATTTCTTAAAAATACCATTTATAATAACTAAAATAGTTTAAGTATAATTATAAAGAATTATAATCCTTTCGACAAAAACATGTAAGAACTTTATGAAGAAAATAGTAAATATTATTAAAAGATTAAAGAAGATCTAAATAAATATGGAAAAGTACCATGTCCACGGATAAGAAAATGAATTATCCTAAAAGTGTCAATTACCCTCTAAAATTAATCCACAGAACTAATACTATTCCCTTCAAAATCCCACCAAAGTTTCTCACAGAACTTGAAAAGATGATGTTAAGATTTATATGAAAAAGAAATGGACAATAGCCAAGGAACTGCTGTAGAAGAAAAACTGGTGGGTGAACAGGCAACTAGGAAACTTGACCTACCAGATATCAAAAATTATTTTAGAATTATAATAATTAAGATTGTTGATTTGGCAGTGAAAGAAGAGTTCAGAAAGAGACACACATGTATACAGAAAGTTGATATACTGCAGAGACAGCAGTGCAGATTAGTAGACACAGGACAAATTATTCAAGAAATATGTAAAAACATTTGGAAAAAGTAAAATTTATCTCTATTCTAAATCATATTTTAAATCATATTCTAAATCAAATTTCAGATGAATTAAGAATCTAAATGTCAATGTCAAAACATTTCAGCTTTAGAATGTATAGAAATATGATAATGATCTCAGGGTTGGGAAAGATTTCTAAATAAAAACATGTTGAAAGTACTAATCATATTATGAGGGAAAAATTTTTAAACAATAAAATTCAGCAGTTTGGTGCACCAAAAGAACCATAAAAGGGTTGAGAATACAAGTCACAAAATGAGAAAAAATATATAAAACACATGTAACTAACAATAACATCTAGGATATAAAGAACTCCCATAAATCACTATGAAAAAGACAACCCAAAGAAAAATGGACAAAGATTTTTTTTAAGGGGCATTTTACATAAGAGGAATGACAAATGGCTCATAAATATATGAAAAGACATTCAACTTCTTTGGTAATTAGAGAAATACAAATTAAAAGGACAATAAGATACCCAAGTATTGGTTAGGACATGGAGCAATGGGAATTGTCAAACCCCTGCTGGTGGGCAGGTAATTGGCTACCACTATTCTGTAAACATTTCGGCATTAGTAAAGCTGAACACGTGTATTCCATGACTAATTCCACACCTAGGAATATACCCTAGAAAATTTTTGCACATATGTACCAAAAGACAAATACAAGAATGTATTCTCCAACTTGGAGGGGTCAAAATGAGAACTTAATTGCAAAATGTTTAATTAACCATTATACAACATATTCACCCAAAATTAATATTTATAGAACACATAAATACTCTTTTAATGGACTTCTTATTCACTGTTAAATTCAAAATTAATATCCTCTTGTAAATGCAAAGATAAAACACAATGATAAGCCGATTTTTGATAAGGCATGAATGACTTTTTGTTCACACTGACAGGCATATATACTTTAATTACCAAAAACTAAACTGAGCATTTATGAAAGAAAATCCTTTTGGAAGACTACTTCAATTTAATCAGGATTAAAAGTAAATAAAACCTTTATCATCCTTAAATAAAATAACTTAGCTTTAATACCATGCCTAATCAGAAAATATAGAGAAGAAAACAGTAAGAGTATGGAGAGCCTGGTGTCCCATGGTCTTCCTTAATAACAATCCACTTTCAAGAGACTGTAATCTATTCAACAGAAAGCATTCTACCAAGGATGAATTAATCAGATTCTGAGAAAATACACACTCAAAATAAACAATATGCCACTAAAACCAAAACAATGTAGGTATTAGCAGCTATACAAGAGGTTAGCCTCTATCTGATGAATCATTTCTAGAATGATGAAAGTCTACGTCTTTGAAGTGCTTTCTATTCAAACTGGAAAATATATAAAGGTAGGAATCACTTTCAAAGCAGGTTGACTTGAGAAATTTTCCTTCACTTTACATACTTTTGACTCTATGCAAACATCAAACTAAGAATGGCAAAAATGAGTCTCTCTTCCTACATATTAATACTAACTTTTTCTCTGTTTTCTCAAGGCATTTTACTTTCAGCATCCAAGTCCATAAGAAATTTAGAAGATGACATGGTATTTAATACATTCAGGCTGGGGAAAGCTTTTCAGAAGGATGATACTCCTCAAAAATCAGTCGTCGTTCCTTCTCTGGAACAATATAAAAATGATGAGAGCAGTTTCATGAACGATGAGGAAAACAAAAATTCAAAGGTAAGTGGCAATGGGACTTATCCTTTTTTCAGTGGAAATCTGAATGATGTTTACAATGCTTTTGAAAGTAAAATTTTATAAAAATATATGCAAGCAGTCACATTATGCTTTAGGACAACTGACGAAATTTCATACATAGCAGGTGGTTTTTCCATTCTGGACAACACCTCTCATCCAAAAGGTTTTTCCCAAAAACCTGTATCTAATGTATTTTTAAAGAGTCAAAACAGTACAGAGCCATCTTTGAAACGATCAGCGAGAATACTATACAACTATATTATAGTTCTATTCCCAATAAGACAGCTAAAACACAAATCAACCTTCTCTTTACAGAACACAGGCTCCAAACATAATTTCTTAAATCATGGTCTGCCACTGAATCTGGCTATAAAACCTTATCTGGCACTAAAAGGATCTGTAGCTTTTCCAGCTGAGAATGGAGTTCAGAATACTGAATCAACACAAGAAAAGAGAGAAATTGGGGATGAAGAAAACTCAGCTAAATTTCCTATAGGAAGGAGAGATTTTGACAGTGAGTAGTCTTTTTAAAATTCAATTCTTACATCTTAATACTATAAAAGAGAATTCTGACTTTAAGTGGATCTGGATCCAATCTTAACAAAATCAAGTAAGACCATGGTTCAATTACACTTGACATTAAGTGCCCCCTGCCACAGATGTGGGATTAAAAAGAATTTAAGAGTTATTGTAATACTGACTTACTCAGAATTAGCTGTATAAGATCCATTCTCTTATTTCTAATAAATTTTGTGTGATAATAATAGTCCTTTAGACAATTTAAACTTTTTTATTCCTTCAGTGCTCAGGTGCATGCTGGGAAGAGTCTATCGACCTTGTTGGCAAGTCTGAAACCTGCTGGACCACATCTTTCCTGAAGAAAACAAAATCATTTAATTGTCTGTCCAGGAAAAAGCCCTTAATGTTACTATGACTTGTATTATTTAAAATGTCTGTTTTAAAATAAGGTAAATAAATCTGTAACTTAAATGATATGCTTTATCTGTGCATTAAACTTTGTGAATATTCTGCATAATTATGATTTATGAGTATTTTTTAAATGCTTAACATACTAACCTTATATACACTTCAGACCAATATAATAAAGAATCATAACTTATACCTTGATCTCTTTTTAAATTTTTTTTAATGTTTATTTATTTTTGAGAGAGAGAGACAGAGACAGAGCATGAGTGGTGGAGGATAGAAAGAAAGGGAGACACAGAATCCGAAGCAGGCTCCAGGCTCTGAGCTGTCAGCACAGAGCCCGTTGTGGGGCTTGAACCCATGGACCACGAGATCATGACCGGAGCTGAAGTCGGACACTTAACCGACTGTGCCACCCACACGCCCCTATACCTTGATCTCTTAAAAATTAAGTAGATGCCTTTGGTGAATGGTTTAATATATACAGAAATCTAAAGCAAATAAAAAACAAATTCATAGTCTAAAATATTGAGTTAACTTTGTCTGGCCAGTAATCAATTTGTCCTTGCCTGCACAGTTGTTGCTTTTTGCTACTCTAGCTATTTTGCCACACAATTTATTCTGGAAATTGTTTGATGTCTTAGGTATTTTAAAATTTTTATGTTGAGATGGTTCATTTCCACTATCACAAAGATTATTTTCATCATCTAAATCCACCTGTTTCCTCTTTGAGCTTTTATTTCCTGTCTGACTACTTGATTTCCTTGCAACTTTTTCACTTTTACTTCTGTCCAGATGAACATTTCCAGAACTCGTTCCAACTGTTGGTCTTCTAACAGATGAATTTACACCTTCTGTTATGCAAGCTGAAAAGAGGAAAGAGATTACATAATATTTAGTATTATTACCTATGAAAATTTTACAATGAAGTTTAAAATTCACTAAAGAATATTCAAAAATTTGATTTGCAATCACTTAACACCATAAATTACATGATTAGCAAATACAGCCATATTACTATCACATTAATTTTCATTTTCCCCATATCACTTTTTACCCATACAAACAAATATTTGCTTTGTTTGAACGCATGACACTTAACCCTTAAATACTACAAGTGATTTCTTAAATACATTTAGTTGAATCAAACTGTGTCCTATTCCTCCTAGATTTGTACATAGATATAACTTTTTAAATAAACTCAGGTCTTAAAAATATAAACCTTTACATTTCACATTTCATACTTTTCAAAACAAAATCTAGTTTTATTTAAGTTAAAACTAATTAATACACTAGAATTAAATTGTTATTTGATTACTCAAATAAGGTCAATTACCAGAAAGGTCATTTTCCATGCGAAGTACATACAAAGGCTCTGATGCTGAATTAACATCATTCCATTTATCCTTGCTTATTATGCAGTCCTCTTTATAAGTACAAGCAAACTGGGATCTAATTAAGGTTTGCTTCATCTAGTAACAGAAAGAAGAAAGTATACAATTTATTTTGATTTATTTTTTGATCTAAATAGAAATATACTCTATATTAATCAAGAGATCATAAAAATTTCCCTTGGGGCACCTGAGTGGCTCAGTCAGTTGAGTGTCCTACTCCTGATTTTGGATCAGGTCATGATCCCAGAGTTGTGAGTTCGAGCCCCATGTCAGGCTCCGTGTTGAGTGCGGAGACTGCTTAAGATTCACTCTCTCCCTCTGCCCCTCTCCCCTGCTCACTCTCTTGCTAAAATATTTTTTTAGTTGCCCTTAAAAATTCCATTATTCACTGGGAACTTTTAACGCTTGATGTTTCATAATCTGCAAACTCATTCTTTGCTACAACTGGCATTTTTGTCCTTTTCAGTAATACCACGTTTATGCACATTTAAAAAATTTTTGTAACAGTTTAGAAAAATCAATTTGAGACTCCAGAATATGTGAATACTTAAATATTTAGGAAAATAAGAAAGATGATTCAAATATATCATTCTAGGAAGATGTGACCAAGAGATTTAATGGTCCAATATTCAAAATAAACGCTCACATTTATCTTCAAAGATCATAAGTAGGAGAAAATCAGAAAGCGAAATTTAATTCTCAACCACTAAAAAGGACGTCAAGGAAGTAGTTTTGGAAATGTACTCTGCAAACATAAAACCAGTGGCTGATTTAGGGAAAGAAATTAATTTCAGAACAAAGTAATCTATATGGACAATGCAAATTTCAGTAATTCCAGTTGATATATAATGACATTTAGTTATAACTTGCAGATATCTCCAAATTGAGATGTCAAATCCCTTTCAGAAAAAGATGTTTAAATTTAAAATAAATGAGGGGCACTTGGGTGGCTCAGTCAGTTAAGCGGCCAACTTTAGCACAGGTCATGATCTCACGGTTTGTGGGTTCAAGCCCCACATCAGGCTCTGTTTTGACAGCTCAGAGCCTGGAGCCTGCTTCAGATTCTATGTCTCACTTTTTTTCTGTCCCTCCCTTCCTTGTGCGCTCTCTCTCTCTCTCTTTCTCAAAAATAAACATTAAAAAAAATTTTAAGAAATTTCAGATGAGTAAATATTAAAGAGGACTTCAACAATTCAAAAATTTAATACTTCAAAAACTACATTATGTGGAACATTACTTACAAAATATTGATTGATACAGTTCATAGTCTAAAACAGCACAACTTTTTATTTCATATTCAGCAATTAAGTATTATACATTCAGAGAGATCACTGCATTAACTCAGTTAGATGTTTGCAAAGATAATGGCAGTGAAATACAGACTATGATTTAACAGGAATTAGATTAATCCAGTTGCTTCATAAAAGCAAGTGTTCCTGTCGTAGACTCTAAGTCTAAAGTTCTTTCTTGGCCAGCAAGAAAGCGGGACGCAGGATTAAAAGCGAGAGATGGCTAATGTCCGGGAAAAGACAAGAGCCCCAAGTAAGGGTCCTTGCTCCGTATTTATTAAAATCAGACGGCTTACAAATGTGATGGGCATGCACAAAGAGACAATGAAGCTGTGAACACTAACTCACGGGCATGAGAGAAAAGGGGGTTTTGAAGATATATGGTATTTGGGGTTTGGGTCAATATAAAACAAAATCCTGGCGCCTGGTAGATGGGCAGATGGTTAGATGGTTAGATGGTTGTTAACAGCAGGACAGGAGGCATCATGTCTGTTTATCTTAGCTAGCCTAAGAGATAAGGCAGATGGGGCAAATAACTTCAAGGTTAAGAAGACACCTTTTCTTTTGCTAATCAGCTCTGCTCTGGGTAGCTTCAGCCCTGGAATCTGTAGCCCTATATACCTATTTACCTAATTTGGTCCTTCCTTCCTGTGAAAGCAGCTCTCTGCTATACTACTAAGTTGAGGGATGTTTTCGCCCTGAATGCCTAATCTTGATTACCTCATATACCTTTATATTGGGGGCCTTTGCCCCCCTCTCTATTCTGGGGCCTTTGCCCCTCCCTCTCTATTCTGGGGGCCTTGGCCCCTCACAACTTTAATCTGGGGTCCTTTGCCCCTCCCTACTCTATTCTAGGGTTCTTATTCAGTTTACCCAAGCTTGGGTGAGAGCAACCTAAGGCTTTGTAATTGGTGTAAACCCAGGGAATTTCTAAGCTTATTCCCCACATGTTCCCAGAGTGACAAGTTTATGTCCTTCTAATGGTGTCTATGAGAGCTCCAGTTCCCATACCACTAAAAATTATGTTTAATTTGTTTAAAAAATTAAACAACTGGAGTTTGATATCTTCCATTTTAAGCATAAAAATTCACAAAATTGAAAAAGAAATGTGAAAATGTAAAAGATCAAACACTATTTGAAATAGTGTAAGAAAGTGGCTCTTGATTATGGATGATGGAACTATAATCCAATATCCTCCCGAATCCACATGAATACAACTACTATTATACATTTTCCATCATGAGATCCACTAAAATATAACTAGCCCTTTCTGGACTTTATTAATTCTATACATATAGAATTAAAGCAAATGATAAAGCCATTAAAATACATTTTGTTAATAAAATGAACTTCGTAAAGTTTATATTGCACCACATCATTACTCTAGTAACATTATCAAAAACTTTTATTTCTATCTGCAAAACCAGTACTAACAATTGACATTATCTCTTTATACATTTCTTTCATTTCACCAGAGTTATTGCTTATAAAGAATTATAAACTAATTGCCCATAATGAGTTGTAAAGAGTACAGCAAGACCATGAAGGCAAATGAATGCTAAGTGGCTGGCTAGGATCATTTCCATGGTACCCAGATAGTGATAGCCCCTGTGGGTGGCTTAGACCACTTTAGCATCCCACACTCTGAAAAAATATACAATAATTATTTACTATAGACAACTGATGTTTTCTCAGTCTCACATTTAGCAAAAATAAACATTTCTTTAGAAAGCAGTGTCATTTTTTAAAATATTTATTTATTTTTGAGAGATAGAGACAGAGCTTGAGCAGGAGAGGGGAAGAGAGAGAGGGAGACACAGAATCTGAAGCAGGCTCCAGGCTCCGAGCTGTCAGCACAGAGCCCAACACAGGGCTCAAACTCACAAACTGCAAGATCATGACCTGAGCCAAAGTTGGACGCTTAACCAACTGAGCCACCCAGGGGCCCCAGAAAGCAGTGTCATTTTTATTGTTGACATACAACTAAGTAAAAACCTTTCCTTGTTATGTAAATACAGTTACAGAATAAGTGTCATAGCCCTTGTCACAACTACATTTCCTTTCTTTAGGCCCCCTATAGAGAAATTCTTGAGGCTTAGTGACAGTAGGATAATTACAGAAGCCAGAATTATAAAGAAATGGATTCCTAAAATACTGAGAATAGATTCAGATGTGAAAGGAAATAGTTAACCACTTTATTCACCATAAAAAATATTATTTATAGAAATATCAAAACATGAGAACCACAACTGTTCTACAGTAATCTTGGAATACTTATGTCCAAAAGAAATAACTGAGTAGTTACAAAGAAGGTATTTTTTTTCTTTCTGTAAAAGATTACACGTGGGTTTTCTTTCCCCACCCTGTACAAAAATCTCTTTTTTTAAAATCAATTATGACTTATTAAGTTCCAACTATGTAATAAACAGGCACACAGAATACTAAAGGGATTACTTAGATGGCTTCTATAATCACAAAGGTATTCTACTTATAAAACCTGCTGTTGACACACAGCTGGAAGAAATAATAAATAAATTGGATATCAGACTCAAGATTGAAAAGATGTCAGAACACTAGAACCATAAGTAGAAAATAATAAGATGAAAATGAATGAGGATAAACAAAGTCTTGTATTTAAGTTCAAAATATCAGTTACAGATGAGGATGACGAAAACCTGACTTAAATGCAATATATGAAAAAGACCTAGAGATTTTCATTGATCGTGAACTTGACTGGAGCCAACAATGTGATGTCCAGCTAAAAAAAAAAAAAAAAAAAAAGCAAAACCAGCACAAAAAGACAGTGATGTGATTGGAAAGGCTCCAGATTTGCAGTTAAAGGACGTGCCTTCTAAAACTGGCCCTATCACTTATAAACTGGATATTTCGGGTAAACCTCTGAATCTCTCACTTATCCACACATAAATGGGAATAATATTAACCTTACAGAACTGTCAGAATTAAGTAAAGTTAAAAATAGGAAAGGACCATATAAGCTCTAGAGATCCATGTAGATGCCATGCAATTAATTAACGTAGTAACATATATGAAGACAGTTTCCTATACAGTAAGAAATCTGTTAAATTAGAGTTCTCACGACCAGGACAACTCTAAAATTATTCTAGGAATGCAACTCAAAAACTGAACTTACAATCAACATCTTCATTTCAGTTATCAAAACAATACAAGCTGCATTGGCTTGTATTTGTAACTTAAAAGAGATTGCTTTTGTTCATAAAAGTTGAATTTTTCTGCACAAGATTAGTGGCTACATAGAATTGAGATTACTTCCTGTTGCAAATCTTCCAAATCTCTCTGTGTATTTGATTTGGAATCACAAACAAGCAAAACAATTCCCTCTTGAAACTGCTTTTGAAATACTAAACAACTAAGAATAATGTCCAGATTCATACATGGCTGTTAAAATCATTTTATGTTCAAGTCACATGAGAGAAAAGGATTGAACATTTTCCTTTGTACAGTGATTTCCCCCCTTTGGAAAGATTTCTATCCACAGTAAAATTGCAATGAACTTCAAACTTGCCAAGAATTGGAAAAGTCCTTTTGCCACAAGCTCTTTTTAAATTGGAATTATTAGTAAGTTCCCAGTTTGAGGAAAATAGTACTTCACATAGGAAAGCCTGACTCTAGCTAAATTAAGACAAATGAGTCAAAATACTGTAAAGTTGCAGTCACTCTCTGAGTTAGGTGTATTAAGATAATGAAAGCGCTAAGCCCCATTATGTTGATAAATAAATCAACAAGTTTGAAAGAGGAATTTATTCTCAACATACTCATTAAATATGCAACTGAAAATAAATATCCTGAAACTGAAAAATTATCTAAACTAAATAAACTGAAAAATTTATCTTTTCATTCTTACATTACTGCCTTTTCAAAAAGACCACTTTTGTTATCGTTAATGGCATATGAATGTAAAATACATCAAATAATTCATTGCTTCATCAGTGAAATTCAATTTATTTCATTAAATAGCAGAAAGATATTTTTGACCTAAGTAGTAGCATTACTTTTTTATGGCTCTTGACTATAATTACTATGCCTTTATCTACTCTTTGGAAAAAGTCTTTGAAGTCTTATACCTGACTACAAACCCTTAACTCTGTTACTTACTAACTGTAAGGTCTAGAAAATGATGTCTTCTAGAATTGAACAAGGATTAACTGGGATGAAAGATATAAAATGTCTAATATAACACTTGACACTTAGTAGGTATGCAATAAATCCCAACCTCATTACTTCAGCCCAACGAATTCAACTTTAGTTCAGTCTAATACAAACATCCCATTTTCATTCTAATGAAAAATGCTGCTCTCTCTCTTAAATAAAGTCTTTGCTTAATGTCACCTTCTCAAAGAGATCTCTACTGGTCATCCTATTTAAAATCAAAACACACACAAAGGAACACACTCTCCTTATTCCCCTCCCTAGCTTTATTTCACTCCAGAGCACTAATAAACTTCTAATGTTCCACATAATTCACTTGTTTTGTTGTTTGCCTCTTCCAACTAAAATGTAAGCTCTGTGAACAAAACCCTTAATTTGGCAACTGGTGGCCAAACCCCTAGTTTGGCTCTGGCCTTCCTGTGGCCTCCCCAACCCCACAGGGTGAGGAGTCTATAGGGCCCACTTGGAGACTATGACTCCCTTTTTGATCCTATTCCAAGTACCTGGGACCCCAGAATTCCCTGCTCAAACTATCTTAGGTACTGGGCTGGTGCTGGCCTCTTTCTCTAGGTTCAAGGGCAGACTGTTTATGGCAAGGGTGATGGGGAGGAGAGTGCGTACACCTCTTGAAGGAATGTCCCTAAGAGTACAGAACAGAACAAAGATTGAAAGGGGCTCTGGAGGTGGGCCAGGTATGGGCTTCCATTTATATTCTTGTACTCCAGCCCCACAAATATTTGGGGAATATTTGCCCATGAGAGCAGGGGCTTTTGTCTGTTTTGTTCACTAATGTATCTCCAGTGCCTAGGACATAGCCTGGTACCCAGGAGGCATATAAAACATGTTTCTTGAACGAATCAAGTAAGTAAAATTATAAGACTATAATAACAGATATATGCAAGAGGAAGGTATGAGGGAACAGAAACATGAGTAAGCAAAGGCTTGGAGGTAGAAAAAAGATTTACAGAATGGATTCTACTCTTTAATACAGACAAAGGAAACCATGTGATACAGAAATGAGAGAAGTAGACTGGCAAAGAACAGCTAAATCACCCTAAGAACACAAGCTTTGAGATAGAAAAACACGTAAGACAAAGTAAGCCCCACTCTGTTCGGCAGAGTAATGAAACCGTTCGATAAAGAAACAAGAGAAAGGTATACATGCAGAGAAAACCTAAATCACATTTAAATACTGAAAACCATGCAGCTGAGTCCTTAAGCCCCATTATATCCACTGTTCCTTTAAAGTTCTTAAATAGTCCACCTTTTTCAGGCTCTCATGCACATATCCTCACAATAAGCCCTACAAAAAATAACCGTTCCTTAAAACCACAAAAGCCACACACACTTTCCTTAACCTTGCCCTACACTATTTACTCACTTATTTTGTACAGCTACCCAGTACACAGTCTATACTAGTGAGATAATCTAATAATTCATCAGGTTATTTGCTCAGCTTAGAAGTCTCTCTTGCATTCTCTCTGCCTTTTTAAATCTTATTCTCATTTCTCAAGGCCAGGGCACCATTTTCTCTACTTATTGGTCTCTAGTTCTTCCTTTTGTGGGTATCTCTAATCCGTCAGAACTACAACTCCTCTAATATGATAGCCACATGTAGCTAATTAATGAAAATTAAATAAAACTAAAAATCCAGCGCCTCAGTTGCAGTGGCCACATTCCAAGCGCTTGACAGCAACATGTGTTAGCATAGTTACAGAACATTTCCACAGAAAGTTCCACTGGAGAGCACTGTTCCAGAGCAACGCATTATCATCTACACCCTGTAGCACTTTCATGTGCTGCAAATGGATTCTCAAAGGAGTCTGGGACATGTTTTGTTTGCTGGGTCCATAATATTGAAACCCATATGCAACTTTATATTACTAAAGGAGAACTCGCATCTGTTCCCCACGTCTTCTAACTACTACCTGATGTAAAAGGATCAATTAAGCTTTGGAAAAAAATTATAATCATTTTGTCTTCTAAAAATACTATTTCTTTCCTATTTTCTCCACTCATTCTGGGACTCTAATTAGGCACATGTTAGACTTTTTCTCTGTGTCCTGCACTTTTCTATAGATTTTTAAATTCTTTACTCTCTCTTTGCTTTAGTTTGGATATTTTTCTATTGACCTATCTCCAAGTCTACTTTTGCCACCTAATGCTATGTCTGGTCTACTATTAAACTCATCTAATGAGTTCTTAATTTCAGATGATGTTTTTACAGTCCTGGAATGCCTCTTTGGTTCTGTTTTATAGATTTTAATTCTCTGCTGGAATTCCCCAATCATCATCCATTTTGCCCATCTTTTCCTATAATTACTTTTACATGTTGAAAAATTTTTAATTCCTTGTCAGTTAATTCTAGTATCTGGATTACTTGTAAGTCTTCCACTATTGTTAGTTTTCTATCTTAATTAAAGGAAAAATCTGCCTACGTCTTTTCTTTTTTTTTAATATGAAATTTATTGTCAAATTGGTTTCCATACAATACCCAGTGCTCATCCCAAAAGGTGCCCTCCTCAATACCCATCACCACCCTTCCCTCCCTCCCACCCCCCATCAACCCTCAGTTTGTTCTCAGTTTTTAAGAGTCTCTTATGCTTTTGCCTACCTCTTTTCATGTCCAGAATTATTTTATTTCATGTTGGATATTGTGTATAAAGACTGTAGACACTCCAGATGAAGTTTCCTCTATCTAGAAGGGTTTCCCTTGTCTCTGTTAAGCAGACACAGCAAAGGGCTGATAACCTACATGCAGTCAGGAACTAAGCTGATTAAGAGCTAGGTTCTGGGGCGCCTGGGTGGCACAGTCAGTTAAGCGTCCGACTTCAGCCAGGTCACGATCTCACGGTCTGTGAGTTCAAGCCCCACGTCGGGCTCTGGGCTGATGGCTCAGAGCCTGGAGCCTGCTTCCGATTCTGTGTCTCCCTCTCTCTCTGCCCCTCCCCCGTTCATGCTCTTGTCTCTCTCTGTCCCAAAAAAAAAAAAAAAAGTTGAAAAAAAAAAGAGCTAGGTTCTAGGGGCACCTGGGTGGCTCAGTCGGTTAAGTGTCTGACTTTGGCTCAGGTCATGATCTCACGGTCTGTGAGTTCAAGCCCTGCGTCGGGCTCTGTGCTGACAGCTCAGAGCCTGGAGCCTGCTTCGGATTCTGTGTCTCCCTCTCTCTCTGACCCTCCCCCGTTCATTCTCTGTCTCTCTCTGTCTCAAAAATAAACATTAAAAAAATTAAAAAAAAAAAAGAGCTAGGTTCTACTTATCATAACTTACATTCGTCTTCTGGTTCTCATCTCTTCCTCAGGAATGTCCCTCTCAGGCTTTCAATCGAGAGCCTTGTGGATCTCTATTGTCTCTGACCTGAAAGTCTGGGGGATTCAATCTGTCTTTCAGAGGTTTTTCCACTGTGCTCTTTGGCCTCCTATCTTACTTACTCCATTTCAAATATGACAAATAAGTTGAAAAGGAGACAGCCATGTGTTGAAGGCAGTTCCCACTCCTCAAGCAGGGCCTTGTCTTCTAGCTACCTCAAGAGCATAGGTGATTTTAGTCTACTGAATTTTTTAAAATTTTTTTAAATGTCTATTTATTTTTGAGACAGAGAGAGACAGAGCATGAACTGGGGAGGGGCAGAGAGAGAGGGAGACACAGAATCTGAAACAGGCTCCAGGCTCTGAGCTGTCAGCACAGAGCCCGACCAGGGCTTGAACTCACGGACTGTGAGATCATGACCTGAGCCAAAGTCAGACGCTTAACCAACTGAGCCACCCAGGCGCCCCTGGTCTACTGAATTTTAGCCACCCACTTGGCTTCAAAATTGAGCATATGTTGGCATGCCCGGGTGGCTTGGATGGTTGAGCATCCAACTCTTGATTTCAGCTCACATCATGATCCCAGGGTTGTAGGATCGAGCCCCACGGCAGGCTCCACACTGAGAACAGGGACTGCTTGGGATTTTCTCTCTCCCTCTGCCCTTCTCCCCTGCTGGCATTCTTTTCATCTCTCTCCCTCTCTCTAAAAACAAACAAACAAACAAACAAACAAACAAACAAAAAATCTAGCATATGTGCACTAGGTAAAAATAACCATGCATTCAGGGCTCCTAAAGTTTTCAAATTTTTGCCAACCCCCCAAGACACCCAGTCTGTTAGTTACTCCTTCCCTCAGAAGAGTTCCTTTACGTGGGCTAACGTCAATCCTTGGCTCATACCTAAAACTGGCAAATAATCTCAGGGAACAAAACAGCTGATAATAAGCTGCTCACCTCACAAGGACTTTACTCTCCCCAGACTTTTAGTTTACTTAAATAGCTTTGCTTATATACCTTTCCTATGTCTTTAAAATATATCCTTCCCCATTTATCTGCTTTTTATTTTGTTATTGTAGCAGAAATGGTATTCTGTCATGGCCTACTATATCCTAGTTTGAAACAGAAGCAACCAAGTATGTGAGTGATTTCTTGATTCTGTTCGCTCCTTTTTTGAGAGCTTTTTATTTTCTCCTCAGTGACATTTTGAAGGCTGCATATTTTCTGTTTTTCCTCATTTTTCACTAGCCTAAGGAATGATAGAGGCAGAAGTAGTGTTCAGCCGAGGAGACAGTTTGAAAACATTTCTGGGTTCTACACTCTCTCCTAAGAGTTTATTATACATACATTGTATGTATTATAAGAAGATTCACTACCTCTACTTAGACTATATCTCATTCAAATGGAGAGGGATCATTTAGATAATTTCCCCAGTTCACTATGTAGCACTAGAGGCTTCATTTGTGTGTGTATAAGTTCCAGGGTTATTTTTTACATTTTAACCAGATTACTATCTACTTGCCACTTCTATTATTCCTCTGAAAAGGAGGGAAAAAAATATTTTTCAGTTTGAGAAATATTAGTGATAATTCTCAGGATCTATCAACTGACTAGTATAATATCTGGGGACTGGGGCTATATTAAGTTGCTAAGTCATGCTGTGCATCTTCACTCTGAAATCTTCAGTTTCTTTCCTTGGCCATCGTTTTTTAAGTTATTATATCTAATTGCATTATTCTTTGTTGTTTGCTCTCGGTGAAGGTTTTTGCTAGTTGGTACTATTTTATAGTCATTTTGAGGGGAGAGAAATTCTATGAGTTAAACTCTACCATTTTAATTTGGATATACTCAGAGGTTTGTTAACACTCTAAAGTTTAAAGTTGGAGGTCTAATTAAGAATTTTCTAACACCATGAGCACTGGACTGCCTGGCTGCTTATGAAGATACCAGAGTTACAGCCAGTCTATTTTTCACACTACCTGAGCCCTAATTTTCACTGCCCTGACTACTCTATGTTTTAAAGATCCAACATTTTCCTGATCAGCTCACATAAGTTATGAAATCAGTTAATGCTAATGATTATGTATGCATTATTTTACGTCTGTGTGACATACATTCAATATGGACACAAACATTAGACTCAGAATAAGGAAAAGACATGTACATGTGACTTTTCAGTTGTGCCTGACATGCAAAATACTGCTAAACCACACTGAAAGGAATAAAATTAATTCATATACAAGGATAGAAGGAGGAAAATCTTTTAAGAAAGAGGTATGAGAATATGTGTATAAACTGCTTGGAATTGGAGAGTTGGAATTCCAATTAGAATTGGAATGAGGAGTGAACATTCTCAATAGCTTCCTATCAAAACCATCTAGGTTCAGAAGAAGATTCTGATTTCTACTGCAGGGGAACTTATTTGACCATCATGGACAAGTTTCCTAATAAGCAGTAGTAGGAAAAACAACTCGAGGACTTAAAACGAATATGGTTTCACAAGATTTTGTGATCAGAGGGGTGTCTATTTTTATTTATAAATGAGGAAACTAAAATCTAAGAAAAGTTAATTTGCCCCATATAATAATGACATAGATATTTCAATTAATTATCATCTATGACATCAAAATTCTAAGTTCCCTAATATTTTCTACTTTTGAAGTGCTCTTCCCAAGACACTGTTTCAAGTGTAGATCATATATTCTTTCCATGACTAAAAAAAGAACTTTACGCCAAAAGAGCAAAAGTAACGGGATAGTAGGTAATAAGCTGTTAAACTACTTTTCCATAGTTACTTGGTAGTAAATATTTGTAACATTTTTTGCTATTCCAACAAAATACTGTACCTGGCTATGGTACAGCTGTGTATACCTGGCTAAACCAATTATTTTCACACTTTGCTTTTTTACAGTATATTTATCACAAACAATTCCTTCTCCTCTCCACTGCCATCTGGTTTCAGAGCTATGTAGACTAAGCCAGCTCCACTATTAAGTAACGGAAACAAAGTGATTCTAATCTCAATAGCATTTAACCATGGCTTTGTGCACTGGTATAAAAGATTTCATAGTAGTTATGAGATCTTAGATAAGTTATTTTCTCAGGATTTTGGTCTCCACATTTATAAATGAGACTGGATTAGACAATCTCTCCTCTATTTCCCAAAACTTTCTAAATTTGTTTATAAATTTTATAGTAATTAGCTGACTCTTACCAATTTCTAAACAAAATAAAATAAAACACAACAAAAAAAAAGACCTCTCATTCTTCAGATAGACTTCCTCATTTTGATTTACTTAGTTCTAACAAAATATCCCAATGACCTTTAAATGAAAATATTAGTTTGTCAGTATCCATAACAGGTAAAAAATTAAAGAATTTATACAGTACATTTCTGTTTCTAATCAAGTCCAAAGAATGGATTTTTTTTGTTTGTTTAAAATCTTCTGCCTTGACTACAAGTACTTATGTAATATAAGAAGAGGTTGACAAGTTCTATTCACAGAAAAATCATATAAAACTCTCTGATGTAGCCTACAGGTATTAAGTACTAACAACTAATAACAACCAAAAGAAAGACAAGACTTATTAATATAAACTAAATGGGTTTTGAGTATGTAGATGAAACTGATGATAACTAAAAGTTTTGTGAACTGGGACTAACTTTCCAAATGGGAATATAAACAGCATACAAATCACAGTTCCTAAAATTGTATCAAGATGAATAACTGATAATTTACGGGTAAATGTAAATTTGACATGAAAATTTTGTTGAACAAATGAATTAATTCCCAACCACAGAAGAGTGTCTAGCACATAGTAGATACTCAACAAATGTATGCTAAATGAGTTAAGACCGGTTTCTTTTTGAAAAATAAGACCTGGGTGCCTGGGTGGCTCAGTCGGTTAAGCATCTGACTTCGGCTCAGGTCATAATCTCATGCTTCATGGGTTCAAGCCCCGCATCGGACTCTGTGCTGACAGCTCACAGCCTGGAGCCTGCTTTGGAATCTGTGTCTCCCTCTCTCTCTGCCCCTGCCCTGCTCACACTCTGTCTCTGTCTCTCAAAAAGTGAATAAACGTGAAAAAAAAATGTATTAAGGAAAAAAGAAAAAGAAGACCAAGAAAATTTTAAACACTTAAAAAACACATTATTGGCTACTTACTGGCACAAACATTTGAAATGAGGACAGGAAAACTTATTTCAAACCAAATAAAGATATAAAGAATAGCTCTAGTCAAGAAACAATGTGAAATATTCTCCATGTCTTAATCTACAATTAATTATAGTCTGCCATAATATCTTCAGAGAGGAACAAAATGGAATTTATATAGTCTCTCAAGATTTAGTTTAAAATGTGAGTAATGAAGGGTGCCTGGGTAGCTCAGTTGGTTGAGCATCTGACTCTTGATTTTGGCTCAGGTTGTGATCTCACAGTTCATGAGATTGAGCCCCATGTTGGGCTCTACACAGAGCCTGCTTAGGATTCTCTTTTTCCCTCTCTCTCTGCCCTCTCCTGCCTTGTTCTCTCTCTCAAAATAAATAAATAAACATTAAGAAAAATAAAAAATACAATGTGAGTAATGTAGATGAGAAAACCATGTCTTCTTCATTTTCCCCTTCGTTCACTGAAAAGACACTTATTGAACACTTACAAAAGCAAGTGCTTATTCCTTCCCTTCTTTTAGGTCCAGCATATAGACTAAGCCAAAGAACAACGAGCCTAGGTTGTATAAAAGGAAAGTTTCAGTATGTCAATGTCATAACTCATTTTCCATTCAATTCCTATTGTTCCATGTATGATATATATTTATAACATCCAGATCAACTTTCTATATTTATATCTTCTACAAATAAAAAAAACATTTTTATCATTTTTATGACAGTACATTAAACTGTACCTTAGTTTTTTTCTCGTGCATTGACTTGTGGATGCGTTCTCTTAGGGGTTTCATTGATGAATTATTCACTTGTGTGGGAGATCTATGTCCAAAGAAAAGCAAAAATCTATAAACAAAAGTAGGTTTTTAACTTGTTTTTGCCCCTCCCCTACCCCAAAGCAGTAATGAAATAAAAAGACAACTAAATCTTGTTGTTTATAATACTATATAAAAGTGTCAGTATTACTATTGAAAGTTCTAAATATTAATAATTTGCTATGTTAATTAATACAGTCACTACATATTTGAATTTCTGATATATGTAAGGTACTGTGTAAGATATTATGAAGGAAAGAAAGTAGATTCATTCATTGCCCTGAATTCAGGCATCCTGAAGCCTAAAGTACAGGAAATAAGATACCCACACAACTAAAATTTAAAATAAAAAAGGACAAGAGCCATAGCAGGGGAATTCAAGAGAAAAATATAGTTTAGAAATAGGACGGTCAAAGAAGGCACAATGGAGAAAGAAACACTGGAGCTTTGGAGCCAGACAAACCTGGATTCCTCAATAAATTCCTTTCTGGCTTAATAGAGCCAGAGTCATAACCTCTTTAACTCAAAAGACTGTTATATAAGAATAAAGAATAGTCTATTCTAAGAAACACTCGTTTATAACCTTACATTGACTTATATTCATACACCACATTGTCCTTAATTTTATCATTTCAATGCAGACCACTAAAAATTCACTTTACCATGAATTGGTACTTGTCTGCACAATGACAATTGTAAATACTAAGGTAGCTATAAACAATTGAAATATGTTTGGCCCCATGATTGAGAAAAATACTTCTTTAAAATGGATGTAGGGATTAATTTTGTTTAAAAAAAAATTCCATAAACACAAAATAACTTTCTCTACGAAAATGGCAGAATTGAATCTGAGAAAAAAATTAATCATTTATGATGTTACCTAAAAAACAAACTGTGCTGAACAGAAGTAAGGTAAAAGAACACAAAATAAAGGTTCAGTTCCTTTATACTTTTTTCATAAACCAGTGATAAATTTTCATTGCTAGGAAAATATTTGGACAATTTTGAGGTAGAATATGGAAGAATTATATCATGCCCAGATATAAAAGAATAATCACTGAAAGCTGGTGAAAAGGGTTTAAATAAATTGGAGGACAACACTGAATGACAGACCACTGCAAAGTTTCTCTTTAAAGGGAAGAGAAAAATAGAAAAGACCAAACAAGTAGGATGACTTTGTAAAGTTTCTCCACAATGTACTAAATACAATTTGAAATCGTTGTTCTAAAGTTTTACACGTTTCTATAAATGAATGCTCATTAATGAAAAATATCACCAACCTACACAATGTCTGACCTAGTTGTTGTTAAAAGTGGAGCATCTCAATGTCTTGCATAGAATACTAACATTAATTTAGTAAGTGTTTGTCTTCATAATGTGAGGAAGAACCAAGAGATACCAATTCCAATTTAAGTTTGGTGTATATGCTCTCTCTGGTTCTCACGCAGAACAGCACAATCCTTGGAGGAGAGACCTTAGGTTTTGGAGCAAGACACTTTTGCTACTTGCTTAACTGTGCTCTCTTAGGCAAATTACTTCATCTTTCTCTTTCTCAAGTGTCTAATTCTTCACTTATAAAGTGGGGATATTATTGAAAGAGGTTGCTATGAGAGCTAATATAAGTGAAAGCAGTTAGCAAAGTTCTTGACATACACGACAAAGAAAATGAATATTTCCAAAGCAAAAAACAAGCACAAAAAAATAAAAATAAAAACAAAACCAAAAATACCTGTCAAACTCTCAGAAGATACTATGCTTTTATATACAACTTTCTCACATCCAAATGTTCAATCTCCCTTTAACTTTTGTCTTCTCTCTTCACACTTTTCTGTAGTCTCCAAGTTTCTTACCATAGCATGTATTTCCTTTTACTTAATGAGGTATTTTTTCAACATTCCCTTTATAGACTAGAGTTAACATTCACATACATATAACTTCCACAATACTTACCTAAAAAGTGTAAGAATAGAAATCCCATTATGATGAATTGTGTTTTCATCATCATATAAAAGCTCTGCTTTGTTTCTGGTAGGCAAACTGGCTGCTTCCTCATCCAAAAGAACTAGTAAAATTTTCACAGTATCTCTGCCACAGTATGCAGTACCATGGTTTATAGCATAAGATTTTGGCTAGAACAAAAAATAATATTAAGTAAATGTAATAATCACCTAAGTTGGGTCAATCAGTCATTCTTTTCCATTTCTTGTGCCACCATTCTCCTCCTCTTATAGTTTAGGTAATAAAAAAAAAATCAGCCATGGGAAATGGCTTTAAGGCATGTAATATTTCTCCCTCAAGTCATACCAAAGTCAATCTTATCACCTTCCAAAAGCACAAAAGAATATAGAAAAATAGTATCATCAGGGAAGACATTGGTTCTGATCAAAATAACATCCCAGGCTTGAAGTCAGAAAATTTAGTAACTATCTAGCTATGTGACCCCAGCCTCATGACTTAATCTCCTTGTGTATTTTTTCTGTTTTATACCAAAGAGAGATGGTCTGAATACCAACCCCACAGATGGCCATAAAGATCTATTCAAATGCAAAAATTAAAAATGAGTTCACATTCATTCACTCAGTAATCCATTCATAAGTACCCACCAAGTCCCAAGCACAGTGTTTGAAGCTAAGGCTACAAAGGTAAAAACCGCTGCATCAAGGAACCCATAGTCTCCTAAATAAAATAAGAAAGTAACTAACAAGTGCATTACAAAGTACTAAGGGCTATTTATTTTTTAATATTTATCTATTTTTGAAAGAGAAGGAGAGAGAGGAGAGAAAGAAGGAGAAAGAGAGATAAAGTGCATACATGCAAGCAGGTGAAGGGCAGAGAGGGAGACAGAGAAACCCAAGCAGGCTCTGCAGCTGTCAGCACAGAACCCACCACAGGGCTCATGGGAGCTTGATCTCAGGAACCGTGAGATCATGACCTGAGCTGAAATCAAGAGTCAGATGATGTTTAACCAACTGAGCCACCCATGCACCCCCTTAAGTGCTATTTCTAACAGAAGATATACATGGCATAATAGGAGCACACAAAAGGTAGTGAACAATTTACTCAGGAATCAACGATGTCTTCATAGAGGAGGAGACACATAGGGGTAGGAGAGACCGCGGTACTTTGAAGGATGAGGTAACATGATATAACTAAAGAACAAAGTAACAGAGAGAGTTATGCAGGATGAACCTGGGAAAGCTTTGTATATCTGGCAAAGAAATTATAAGTCAGTCTGTTACAGAGTTAAAATCTTTTGCTTTATTAAGCAAGGACATTAATGATTCTATTTAGATTTTTAGAAAAATGATGGCAATGTGTAAAATATATTCTAGGGTAAGAATGTTACTAAGTCTGGAGACAGGAACACAAATTAAGAGACTGTAATAGTCCAGCTTGGAAAAGGAGAAGGTAGTAGCAGTGAACTAAGATAGTAGCAGTGGAGATAAAGAAAAAAGCAGATTAGGGGCGCCTGGGTGGCTCAGGTTGGTTGAGCGTCCGACTTCGGCTCAGGTCATGATCTCGCGGCTTGTGGGTTCGAGCCCCGCGTCGGGCTCTGTGCTGACAGCTCAGAGCCTGGAGCCTGTTTCGGATTCTGTCTCTCTCCCTCTCTCTCTCTCTCTCTCTCTCTCTCTGCCCCTCCTCCACTCACACTCTGTCTCTCTCTCCTTCGGAAATAAATAAGCATTAGAAAAAAATTTTTTTAAGAAAAAAAGCAGTTTAAAAGAGGAGAGCTAGAAAAACTTAGTGACTACACAGAATAAGGGAAAATATATGATAATATAATATTATACACGGACACATGTAAGCACAAACCCTGAAGATATCTCTAGCTGGGTTTGATACAACTTACTAGTAGCAGGTGCTTTATAACTCTGGGAAAGTTCCTTAACCTCACTGTGCTTCAGTTAAATCGCTGGTAAAATAGGGGTAGGTAAAATAGGGGTAAAATAGGTAAAATGCCTAACCCGTACAGCATGGTGGACATTGTGCCTAAATATCAGAGTCACCCTTTCTGAGACATCTGTTGTAGCTGCACCACTTCCCTCAGCTTCCATCAACTTGGTCTTGGCCTCCTTTCTCTATTTGACTTGACCAAACTAACCTGTATAGCTGCACTGGAATTTAAACAACCTGCTTAGCACAATAATGATTACTAATCACATTGTATGTACTTATCACAATAACAATGACTTATCACAATATATGTGCTTAACATAGATTTTTCATTAGTACCAGAGAGAGAAGTCCACATTGTTTAACATTAACTTATTGAGAATTATTGGATAGTATTTTTCAAAGATTTCTGATTTGACTGAACACATAAAATTAAGAACCAGGTTGGATCTGTACTTGTTGTGACAGGAAATGGGAGAGACTGGTGCTCTTAATTACCTGAGTTGTGACAATTCCTGACTTAGACTAATAGTAATAACGTGGTTCTCATTTGAGCCAAGCTAGTCACAGGAAGTGTTAACACACATGAGACAACCACATGGGGCACACAAGGGGCAACAACCCAGAATCTCCCCTATGTCCCACCTTCAAGTTAATGTAAAAACATGCATTGTTACAGAAAAATAACTAAAAATGGTTCTGTGAATAAACAGATGAATAATAAAAAATAAGCAAAAGTCTTTCTTCATGCTCTGATTATTACAATCATACCTAATGAAAAAGAGCTTTTGTTGCTTGAGTAACTAAACTGCAATGAATGGATTATAACACATTCCCCAAAATTCTTTTCTACAGCTGAAAACATGGTAGACAATTTCTCCTATAATACTAGTTTATTGTACCATACAGTGTTTGATTCCCTATGTTAAAAACAAAC
The DNA here is from genome assembly GCF_016509475.1 of Prionailurus bengalensis. Taxonomy (NCBI): domain Eukaryota; kingdom Metazoa; phylum Chordata; class Mammalia; order Carnivora; family Felidae; genus Prionailurus; species Prionailurus bengalensis. The sequence continues at coordinate 122,540,351 of NC_057358.1, read as the reverse complement.
GAACAAACAAACAAGAAACAGGTAAATATTCTGGGAATATATAGTTAAAAGATTTCTAAGTATAAGAGAAATTCCTAATGTTTGCAGTAGGCTGGTAAGAGAGGTAGAAAAGAACACATCATAAAGATTTTAAAAATTCTATTGAAGAAAAATAAACTGAATAGAAACCATTTCTCTTGCTGTTCCAGAGTACCTAGTGCAGGGATCAGAACCAGAGAAGCCTGGTTCTTATTTTATATTTGAGTAAACGGGAAAATAATGGTTTCATAAGAGTAATTATTGAAAAACATTACAAAACACCTTAATACCCATTAAGAATTATAAACTTCTAGTGCTACAAGGGATAGTGAAGATTATCCAATGCCTTCTTTAACAAATACACACAATTGGCCCAAAGATGTTATGATTTACTCAAGTCGAACATAATCCTATATAATCCTATTGAGAAACTTAAATTTTCAACATCTTAAACGCAGGAAACACATGCTTATGACTTAAGTAGCAATAGTAAACCATTTCTATAACAAGTAGAAGCGATAATGTTCTGTATGGAAGAATAATGAAAAATAAAAAGCTCATTACCCTTGCAGGACTGATATCAGTGGTACCAAGAATTACATCTCCTTGTTGAGAATTGATAATATTTTTAATCCTCAAATCCAAATCCTGAGCTACTTCCTCTACTGCTTTACAAAAAGGATCCCTGCTGTTCTGGCCTTTAATCAGCTGCATCTTTATCACTGAGAGTATCCGACCCCCTGCAATGCTGAAAATAGAAATAAGATCACCCTTACAATAGTATTAGAAATGACAATATGCTTATAAGCTTGAAAATATACTTCTCAGAGTGAATCAACACTTTTCAAAAAATAGGACATTGGTCTTATAAATCAAACTAACACATTTAAGAAAAGGATGAGAACCATGAGAAACAAAATTTTAAAGTTTTTCTGAAAGCAAGTCATTTCAATAAACGTAAGTTATTTCTTCCTTGATTTGAAAGCTGAAGGGAAATATTTTAGTTATATATGATACATAATAACAGTCTCAGGTGCAGTTATACACACATAATATACTTAAAAATATGTATCTTTAAATACAAGGTAATAGAAACACTACCTCTCAATTTATACCTAGAATCTTGCATTACTTTAATCTTAAAATCCATTCACTATTATTATCCTTAAATCACAGATGAGAAAATTGAGTCTCAAAAAGGTTAAATAGCTTGTCCAACAACACAGAGTGCCTGAGCTAGGAAAGAGGTAGTGAGGACTGACCTGAAGCATGATATTACATTCTAATATGAGAATTGTTATTACGTGGAAGCAGAAATTAAGCTAGTTAATACTGATCTAAAGCAAACCAGAGACTGGACCAACTAACTATGTCCAAAAGACAAGTGTTTTAAAAAACCTGAAATCAATTACTTCTTTATACTAAGCCTGAGCCTGAATGAATTTAGGTTGCAGTTCCTGCTCTAGAAGGCTGACCTAAAAAAATGTGAGAAATATATAGGAAAAAGGAGTTTGATCTATTACAAGGAAGAAATTAGAGGTGTCCAACAATAGAAGAGGGCTCTTTTTTTAAGTCGGGAGATCTCCATTCCTAGAGCTATCCCTGGAAAGGTTGTGCAGTGCTGATTGAGAAGGTGGTATGGCCTGGCTATAAAGTCAGATTACCTGAGCACAAAATAACACCTGTCCCACCCCCTTCTACCTTGGGTATGCTGTTTAACTTTTCTGTGACTTTTTTTTTAAATGTTTATTTACTTATTTTGAGAGAGAAAGAGAGAATGTGTGCCCATGCACATGCAAGGGCAGAGAGAGAAAAAGAGAGAGGGAAAGAGAGAGAAACCTAAGCAGGCTCCATACTGTCAGTGCAGAGCCCAATACAGGGCTTGATCCCAAGAACTGTAAGATCATGACCTGAGCTGAAATCAAGAGTTGGAAGCTTAACCCACTGAGCCACCCAGGTGCCTCAAACTTTTCTGTGACTTTTATAGTGGCATAAAGGAAATTATGAATTAAAGTTTTAATCCATGCTGTCTTATTGCCAGGTTTTATGTTTTAGGGAAAAAGCCAGGTTTCCTAAGAAACACTGGAAATATGATTGTTTACAATCAAATAGCTGGTCCAAAGAGAGATGGAAAGTTAGAAGAAAATTGCAGAGACACTTAATGTATGATTAGACCAGTGTCTCCCAAATTTGCCTAATTATCAGAATCATATTCAGCATTTGTTTAAAATATCAACTCCAGATCCCACCTTGTTGAATCACAAACTGCAGAAAAGAGTACTGAATAGCTGCATTGTTTTAAAAGTACCACAGGTGATTCTAACAACCACATAAGCTTGGGAAACATTTCATTTAAAAGAAAAAAAAGGAAGAAAAAGCTTCTTGAGAAAGGAAGAATGCTAATTTTTACACTACCAGTTTATACTTGGCACACAGAAGAAATGATTGATATGGCCACTATCACATGCAACAATCTAAAATTTTTTACAATAAGACAAAAGATACATATTTTATGATTATTCATATCGTTTGCAATACAAAAGTCCTTAGGAGCTTTCCACCTTCCACTTACACTATGGTGGACTAAATACCCTGGGGGAATATCTCAATGAGTTTGGCAGGAATAGGGGGAAATCTCTAAATACCACTTAATTTCTCCCCCAAAAAAGGAACAGACAAGAGCTGGAGTAGAAAGTTGGGAGCTACAAATGGGACGCAAGCAGAATGAATGGGTTTTCCTGAAGGCAAAAATCTCTAGCAGTACTTTGATCAGGACACAAAGCCCTGGGTGGGAGAAGGCAACCAGAGAATTTCACATTGAGTCTGAACCTTCTGAGGGAGAAGGAACTAGTAAGGGTTGTATTAGATTTATTTTATGTATTTTATCTTTTTGAAGCTCTTTTTTAAAAATTGTTTTCCTATTTGGTGATGACAGAGAAAAACAATTGCTTATTGTTTACTGACCTTGTGTCCAGCAACATTGTTAAACACTACTATTAATATGAATAATTTGCCTTTAGATTTCTGGAGTTTTCTACATATACAATCATATTATCATCAAACAGAATTTTATTTCTTCCTTTTCAATTGTTACATCTATTTCTTTATCTTGCCTTACTACACTGAATTGAACATACAATATTGTGCTAAAAAGAAATGATAAGAGTAGGAACTCTTACCTTATCTTAAACCTTAAATAGAATGCTAAAACATTTTACCAGTAAGGAGGTCTGTATAGAAACCCTTTATCAGGTTAAAGCCTTTATTCTCAGTTCATTTGACACAGAGTGGGTAGCCCTGTGAGTGTGGATGTCCCAACAGACTCCTCATCTTAGACAGTCCCTAGGCTTTGTCCCTGCTCCCTCAGAGTTTACCAGCATAGGAACAGACTTTCCAAATCACCAAATACTCTCAAAATAAAAGCTGGCTTCCCTTCTTGACTTCCCTCTTTGACTTTCTTCCTTCCCCTAGTTTTTGGCCAGTATTTTCATTATAAATGCCTATTCATCAACTCATTCAAAAAGTATTTAAAAGATATGTATCCAGCATTATTAACTATTTTCAAGGGAAGTTTCAATCAGGAGACCTAACCTGCCATATACCTGTCATCAGAAGTCTGAGTAAACTCTAAGAATTCTTTTATATATACAATCACTATCTTTTTCAGTGGTTTTTCCTTGATTTTTAATCAAAAGCACAGAAAGTAATTGGATGAAATGAAGCCGAAATGAAAGCACAACACTATGTGCCTCTTCTGGCAAATAATCTAATGGAAGAGTTTTGTAAGATTCAAAAGGATAATAAAACATGAAAGAGTGTTGTAATGTCAACTACAATAACAAAAAAAATGCTTTTAATGATATTAGGTAAAAGTCACCTTTGCCTCCTTTTCTCAATTCGTTCCTTCTAAAGATGATATAATTCCCTGGCTGAATTAAATCAGGAAAAAGTGTGTAAGATTTGTGTTTCAGATCCTTGCCAAGCTCAACATTTTGACCTTGGTAAAAAATACCTCAAACACTAGCGCTGTGACTAGTCTATTGCTTGCTATACATTCTCTATTAGAGCCCAATATTAGCTCTTCAAAAATCTGCTCAGCAACATGGTAGTATAATCCAGACTCTTGCTTCTAGAGCCTGGAATCTCTGAAGTTTTAACTCAAATGACACCAGGATATTTGTGCTAGGCAATGGGGATACAATGAACAAAATATTTCTCTTTAAGAGGTCACAATTAACCACATGAGAAAGTGAGATACTAAAGGTATAAAGGGAGTTCAAGTGGGGAGGTAAGGGAAGAAAGAGTATTTCATGAAGGCATCCCAGAAGACACATTATGAGTACTCTGGAAAAACATCAATAGAAGAATTTAGGGGTGCGTGGGTAGCTCGGCTGGTTAAGCATCCAACTTCAGCCCAGATCATGATCTCATGGTTCGTGAGTTCAAATCCCACATTGGACTCTGGACTGATGATGTGGAGCCTGTTTGGGATTCTCTCTCTCTCTCCCTGTTTGTCCCACCTCATTCACACTTTCTGTCTCTCTCTCTCTAAGATAAATAAACTTTAAAAAAAAAAAAAAAAGGAAGAATTTAGGTGAAAGAGAGGTAAACTGTACCTACTGACTACCAAATGTATCAAATTAAAGCCCTGGGGCAGAAAGAGAAAAATAAAACTAGTGAGGGAAAACAATTAAATCGCCAAGCTTGTAACAAAATATTGTGAATGAAGGAGAACAATAAGCAGTAAAACACAAATGGATGGTTATACTTCAGTGTATTTATTGAATATTCTTACTTTACTGTATGGATTGGCTTTCCTCTACTATCTCCAAGAATTAGAAAGCTATTTGCTAAAACACATTTTTAAAATTTAAATATGATTAAAAGTGCTACATAAGATATATCAAAAGTGCTTCTAGAATATTTTTAAATGATAAAAAATGTAACATTAGAATTTTGGACCAGAAAATTTCAACTAGATTTAACATTCTATAAATGAATAATAGTTAGTCCAATAAGTATAACTCAAGTATACATTTAAAAGTTGTGTCATAAATTTGAAATACATATTGGAATTTGCTTCCATTAAACAAATTGGAATTTGTTTCCATTAAATATTGGAACAATAGAGAACTAATTTATGTAACCTGAAACCCCTAATTTAAGATATTTTTCAGGAAAGTATATGCATTTTATGGTGGCACCTACTGGCAAAATGTAGAAATACAACCAAATTATAGCTAAGATGGCCTGATGAAAAGTTGGCAATGGGGAGGGAAGTGTAGGAATTGATTCTTTCATTTCTTCCCTGTCTGTTTGCCATCCTCCCTTTGATTCAAAGATTACTGTGTTTCCCTACTACCTCCACCCTATTCTACTCAGTTACAAGAGTTAAGCACATTTTTATCTCTAAGTTTTAAGGCTGAGAGACAGGCTAGAGAAAGATGCAGGCAGGAGTTAGAGCATTTAGAATTTGTATATCATACTGAGGTTTCTGGAGTCTTATCCTGTACCTAATATGAATCATTGAAGAATTTTAGTCATGGGAGTAACATTCATTGTTTCAGAAAGACCACTGGCAGTAGTGAGGGCAGCAGAATGGGGCAACTCAAAATGGAGGAAAAAGAACAACTCAGAGAGAAGTGAAGAAGTTCAGGCAAGAAAGGATAAAAGTCTGAAAACAGACTTTCCATACAAAATGGAAATATAAGATAGTAGCTACAGGAATAGAGATGAGAAGAAAGAATATCAAAAACGGTAAGTAAGAAAAATTGATGGATCTTGGTGGCAGAAGGGATAGAGAAAGGAGAAAAAAGGGGTTAAGATATGTTCCAGATTTCTGCTTAGGTAGCTTGAGAAAGAGAGGCTTCAAAAAGCTGGGGCACTTTAGAAAGAGAAAAAGGTTTGCAGGAAAGATGAAGACTTAGTTTGGGACATGTTAAGTTTTAGTTGCCTTTGAGGTCACAACCTATAGACAAAGATGTATTTTTGAAACTCAGGAAAGAGGTTTGGATCCCACTGAAATATAGATTTAGAATTTATAGATATAGAATTTATAGGAGTAGATGGAAAATGAGAGAATGAAATCTCAGAAGTATGGGGAAAAGGGTTCTAACAGAGAAAATGATCAAATTTAAGGACATTTGGAGTCCAAAAAAGACCATACCAACCTGATCACAAGTGATCTTTGGCAGAATAGCTTCAATAGAGTGGAACAGTGAATGATTGTGAGTCAGTTAAGTACAGACAAGTAAATAGATATTGAGTGTCTACTCTGTGCCAGAAACCATGTTAACTCTAAGGGATATTAGTGAAGAAAATCAACAAAACCCTCACAGAGTTTACAGTCTGGTGAGAAATACATATTAAATAATTAGAATTGGGAAATGGAATAAAGGACAGCATTTTTTTTTCAAGAATCTCAGTTATAGGGGTGCCTGGGTGGCTCAGTCGGTTGAGCGTCTGACTTCGGCTCAGGTCATGATCTCGCGGTTTGTGAGTTTGAGCCCCGCGTCAGGCCCTGGGCTGATGGCTCGGAGCTTGGAGCCTGCTTCCGATTCTGTGTCTCCCTCTCTCTCTGCCCCTCCCTCGTTCATGCTCTGTCTCTCTCTGTCCCAAAAATAAATAAATGTTAAAAAAAAAAATTAAAAAAAAAAAAAGAATCTCAGTTATAAAAGGAAGGAGTGGGGCGTCTGGGTGGCTCAGTCAGTTAAGCATCTGACTTCGGTGCAGGTCATGATCTTGCAGTTTGTGAGTTCAAGCCCTGCATCGGGCTCTGTGGTGATAGCTAGGAGCCTGGAGCCTGTTTCAGATTCTGTTTCTCCCTCTCTCTCTCTGCCCCTCCCGCACTTGCGCTCTGTCTCCCTCTGTCTCAAAAATAAACATTGGAAAAAATTGATTTAAAAAAAATCAAAAAATAAAACGAAGGAGAAGGAATTGACAAAAACAGAGAAGATCGTTTGTTGTTTTTTCTTATAATCTTTATGGACTGTGGCAAAAGTACTAGTAGAAGTTGAAATTATAAGACAAAATGAATAACCAATGAAACAATGTCCCAATAGGCTACTCATATTATCCCCACTGTAGAAAATATCCTCCCTTCTCCCCATCTGGGCTTCATATCACACCCATTCTCCATGTCCATCTAACTCCTTCAAGTCCATACTTTAAGATTAAGCTGAACTGTAACAGCCACCCAGGTAAGTATTCCTGACCCTTTATCCCTGCCTCCCACAAATAAGGCAATTGTCCTTTCCTCTGTACATCCTCCTATTGCATAAATAGGATATATGGTTTTAGCTTTTAATAATTCTTTACGATTATGAAATGAATATATACTTAGTATACACAAATGTCACCATAAAGAAGAAATAAAGATCGCTTAGGGCACTATTTAGACACCCACATGAATATACCCACTACTTGGACACCTACTTCTTCAGTGTCTTCACAAGAACACAGAGTGAATTACTTACTGTGACAAGACAGGATATCCACAATAACTCACTGATAAGTTAAAGAATTTAAGATGCCTCATCCTAGATGCCTCTAAAATGTACTTCTATCCTGTAGATAATTTATCCAAACCAGACATTCCTCCAAAGGGAATGCAATTATAACAAACTACAGTGGACTGAATGTACACATTTATATCTGCTCCCTCCTAAAGCTGCAGAGAAATGACAGAAATGCAAGTGTTTTAAATCCACGAAGAAAAAGAATGGAAGAGGAGACAATAGCGGATGACAGCAGAGACATACAATGAAAGGATGGAAAGATGAAAAGCAGACGGACATGTGGTAGCTGACTACTCAGAACAAAGAAAGCTAAAACATATGTAACTGCTAAAAGAGATTCCAATAAGAAGCAACTCCAGAAATTCTCAGATATTGAATTTAATACTGAAGACTATGATAAAGGGCCTGCAAATAAGGACTGGTTGACAGTCTTCATCAGAACACTTGACGCCTCAATCTCTTCTCCTATTCTGAGCAGTCAGGCCAGTGCACTTCCCTCCCCTCAGCATGGAAAGCAAGATTACTCTGAAGAAAGTAAGCCAGATGAGCTCTAGACCGCAGGGCAATGGGAACTGAAAACAGAGAGACTGAGTAAAAGTCAACAGACTGAACTGGGAGACTGAGCATCAGCTCCTATGAGACTTCAAATCCCAGAATATTACTAGACTAGCTAGACTTACAGCTTTCTGAAGGAGACTAAAGGATGCCACTGTGTAAATTCTGGGGTAAGTTCCAAAGAAAAGACCTATAGTTACCGACATTGGGAGAATCCCCAACAAAGGAACTAACTGGATGCCAGGCTATAATGAAATCCACTGTACAGAACTACTAATCAGCTTTACAGAGTCTCATTCTGAAATATGATGGAAGGGCTGTTCAGAATCACCATACATTTTAGGAATACCTCTAACATGAAAGATTGCAAAACAAACAAAAAAGAAAACATTCAACTTAGATAACAACAAAGACAATCCAGGAAGCAGATAAAAATAATCTTAAAAATATAATACTTTTAGATAAATAAAACATGATATAAGATCACATTCAATCAAATGAGAGAATACAATAAAAATATTTGTCTCCTGTTTTTCTCAGAAAGCCATGTACACCAATAAGGGTCTACCAATTAAAAATAAAGTCATGGGGCGCCTGGGTGGCTCAATCGGTTGAGCTTATGACTTCGTCTCAGGTCGTGATCTCGCAGTTTGGGAGTTCGCCCCATGTCGGGTTCTGCACTGACAGCTCGGAGCCTGAAGCCTACTTCGGATTCTGTGTCTCCTTCTCTCTCTGCCCCTCCCCCACTTGTGCTCTGTCTCTATCAAAAATAAATAAATGTAAAAAAAATTTTTTTAAATAAATAAAGTCATGAGATTCAGAAAACAAGGAAGAGGCAAAGAAAATTCATAAGGTAATGAAACTTCACAGTTACCACTGTGAAACAGGCCTAACAAGCAAAAGTACAAACTGAATGAAGAAGATAGTGCATTCTCCAAAAGGAATGTCTTCAAGGGCAAAACCCAGAACTTATAGATAACCTTATTATTAGGTCTAATAAGAAGAAATTGTATAGTTTTATTGGAAAGCTTGATGAAGAATCTATAATAAAATAGGAACTCAAGCAATACAAAAAAGTAGATAATTATTAACTGTAGAAAAAAAAAACAGGCGGGGCGCCTGGGTGGCGCAGTCGGTTAAGCGTCCGACTTCAGCCAGGTCACGATCTCGCGGTCTGTGAGTTCGAGCCCCGCGTCGGGCTCTGGGCTGATGGCTCGGAGCCTGGAGCCTGTTTCCGATTCTTTGTCTCCCTCTCTCTCTGCCCCTCCCCAGTTCATGCTCTGTCTCTCTCTGTCCCAAAAATAAATAAACGTTAAAAAAAAAAAAATCTATACAAGAAAGGAAGTATAATCACAGCATATCACATAGCTTAGGTGTAGGCAGTATTTACAGAGTCATAATAAAAAAATTCTAAAACATAACTTCAGCTGAAATTTTAGTATAACTACATATGAAGGATGAACGAAGTCTGTGTGTATCTGTGTGCCTAACAGAAGGGAGAAGACAGAAAAGGGGGACTGGGAGGTTGGCATAGGAAGTTAATACTGTCTAAAACTGAAAAAATCAACAAATAGCTGAATAAAAATTTCATTTAAATGAGGTAAATCTAAAAACAAAAAAACATAATTCATCTGTAGAGGACTATTTTACTGTAAGTCCATAATGCCACTTGACTTTAACAAAATATACCTATATTTGCTTTGCTAAAAATATTTTTTTTAATTATCTGTGATCTCAGAAGAAACAGCCAGCCAATATATTTGAAAGTTCAGAAGATGTCACTATTATTGACTATAAGTCATATTCAAAAAACCTCTTCCAAATTTACTTCCTTGGAATGGATATCCACAAAGAAGACAGAAGGATGTAATTCAGAATAAAATCCTAAGAAAAAAATTCTTCTTGGAATCTTACAATGAAAAGAAGTTTCATGAAATAAGATATAGTGATTAAAAGAATGGGTTCCAGGTTCAGAACTGAGTTCAGATCCCAGCTCTGCTACTTAAATAACAATGTGACTGAGTTAAATTACTTAGTCCCAGTGCTTCAGTTTCTTCCTCTCTAAACTGGGTGTGTATACAGTACCCATAATGTAAGGCTGCTGTAATGATCAAATGATAACCCCCCACAAAGAGCTTAATACAATGCCTGACACATAAAAAGTGTTGAATAAATACCAGCTCTTTTTATTAGTACAATGCGAAAGCATACCAACCAAATTGACAGTGATCTACCATGATTGCTAACATATACAATACACTTCTGTTCCCTACCAAATTACTCTCAAAATTACTTATCATCCAAGATGCACATATTATAAATAGGAGTCTATCAGATACGAAGATCTTACTTCCAATATAATATAAAAATAAATTCCAGATAAACTAAAGATTTACACCCAAGAAAAGGAAAAAATAGTAGCAGGAAGTAGAATATAGATTTCATCATATCTCTATCAATTTCCTTACTCATTCCGGGCATAAGTTTCCTTTATTGCTAAATAAAAACTTTAAAGAAATGATCTATTCAGTCATGTCCAGTCCTCAAAAATCTATTTATTCCAGAAAAAGACAAACAGAAATCCCTCTTCTATAGTCAAATTTAATTGAACATGCCACTTGACTTTGGCAAAAATTTTAGAATCAAAGATAGGCAGAAACTAGAGGGATAGGTCATGAGGTTATAATTTATTCATCTAGATATTTTGTTTCTTCTCCCTACTGTTTGGTTTGATCTTTGGTCATTTCAATAGCTCCTATATTCAAATCTACCTCTGATTCTTTAAGTTTTAAAGCTAGATTAGTAACAAACATTTGTAATTTATGAAAAGTCGTTACCTTGGATTTGGTATTTCTCCAAGAATCTCATCTAATTTGTCAATGAAGTTAATAAAATTAGACAATCCTTTTACATGTGCCCTTAAAGGATCAGATGGTGATGGTGCATATCCTTTCCCTCCAAGCTCTAGTGTCCTAATAAATGATGTGGCCACCTATGAATTAAAACAAATGATTTAGTTATGTTTAATGATTTAGTAAGTTAAAAATAAAACTTTATGAAGCTGGGTTCATTTATATTATTTCTGGGTATAGAGGTAAAGTAAGCACTTTTTACAATTCATGCCACTTTGATTCAGAAGCAAATAATTAAAGAAACAGATGCCATGCAAAATTCATGCCAGCAGGGGTGATGGCAATGCAAGTGGAGACTGGGGAGCCAAGTTGGAAAACTAAGAGAGTAAGAATATATTCATAAGAGAATAAGTATCAACTGTGTTGATTTTTTCAAGGGTGGGCAATTAATTCAACTCTTCCAAGCCTTATCTTACTTTAAACACTTAGACTAAATAATCACTACGTCCTATCTAGCTTTCACATTTTAGGATTATTTCATCATGTGTAGTTCAAAAGGCCTTACCTCTAAAATGATAAAATTATGTATATGATGGCTATACTTAAGAGCATCTCCATCAAAGATGAAATGTTCTAAAGCTGTATTTTCCACAGTGTATACTAAGACAAATTCTATGAAATTTCAGTAATTTGGAAGAAAGTTCCAAGGTTAAATAACTTAGAAAACAACAGATTAAATAACATGGTTAATTTAAGCATATTTCTTAATGGTAGGACCTCTCAGAGCTTTTGATATATAAACATCCAATAAAGGTATATACTATTTCCAAACTTTTTGCCCTTGGACACATTTATTCAAGGAGCATTTAACAGGGACTTCTTCCTTTGGACATATTTATTCAAGGAGAATTTAACAGGGCTATCACTCTATAGAACACACGTAGGAAAACACTGTTTTAGAGATATTCTCCCTTGTCAAATTTGAAGAATATGGTAATAATACCACAGATTTTCAAATACCAAGGAAGAACATATATTCACAGTTTAAAACCTGTTTTATCATAAGAAGTCTATATTACGGTACAGGTATCCACTGTTCATAACAGCCTTTTTTTTGTTTTTAATTTTTTTTTTCAATGTTTATTTATTTTGGGACAGAGAGAGACAGAGCACGAACGGGGGAGGGGCAGAGAGAGAGGGAGACACAGAATCGGAAACAGGCTCCAGGCTCTGAGCCATCAGCCCAGAGCCTGACGCGGGGCTCAAACTCACGGACCGCGAGATCGTGACCTGGCTGAAGTCGGACGCTTAACCGACTGCGCCACCCAGGCGCCCCCATAACGGCCTTTTAAAACATCTTGAAAATGTAATATGTCCATACCAAGAAGATAGACATCTTTTTCTCTTGAGCAGCATGTTTCAAATCAGTGAAGGCTTCTCGTCCAAGTCCTCTATCAGGAATATTAAGAATATGAGCCAGAGCCAGGTCATTCTTTGAATTCACTAGCAGGCTTAAATATGAATAGATAATTTTCCTTGCTAGTAACTGCACCTGTACAATAAAATATTATTTTCTTTATTGAGGTTGTTCTAAATCAATAATCTTTTCTTATATGCAGTAAAAATACTTATGACCATTCAATAACAATCTCACTCAACTCTTTGGGAAAAAAAGAGAACTACCATAAAACAAAAGTTTGAATTGGACAATTAACATATTCTTGATCGTGAAACCAACTTGCCACCAGTGAGCATCTATGAGCAAATAACAACTATCATAATTGTTGAAAATGTCTCTTAAAAAATGATATAAAAAGATAAAGTCCAAAGTCTGCATTTCTGATAAGGCTGGATCTCTTTCCCCTGCACACATTTGTCACTAAATAACAAGGAGTAATGATGCCCCCCGAAGCTTAGGGAATGAGCCAACTGGCACTATTTGGTCCTTTACCCACACAGGACTAGATATAGGCTGAAGTTAAAAGGTTAAATTTTGGAGGAAATTATTAGATATTGGTTTTGACAATACCAAATAACCAAGTAAGTATTACAATGAAGAGATAGAAGCAAATGTAAAAAAAAATAACAAGTAGTTGATATTGACATTAACTAGCCTAAAACAGAGCTATGACTATTTAAGCACAAGATAAATAATATCTGCTATAATTGCATATGGATATTGGTTCTTTCATATATACTGTATTTGTCTTTTATAGTCAAACAACAAACCAGAGTATTCAATGATCTTATTCTTAAAATTAGCTATTTATAGCTATTTAAGGCCTTGCAACTTCTATCTAGTATGGGGGAAGTGATAGTGTGAACTCCCACAAATAAGTATAACTTATTAGGTAAATTTTTAAAAACATAACTACATAAAGACACCAGAGGGATGCCTGGGTGGCTCAGTCGGTTAAGTGTCCAACTTCGGCTCAGGTCATGATCTCATGGTTTGTGAGTTCAAGCCCTGCGCCAGACTCTGTGCGGACAGCTCAGAGCCTGCAGCCAGCTTCAGATTCTCTCTCTCTCTCTCTCTCTCTCTCTCTCTCTCTCTCTCTCTCTGCCCTCCCCCGCTCTTGCTCTGTCTCTGTCAAGAATAAACATTAAAAAAATTTTTTTAATAAAAATAAATAAATAAAAGACACTGGAAAGGATCCAAAAAGCAGACACAAGCTGGAGGAGAACTTGATTTTAAAAGAACTGCAACAAGAAGGGTAAGAATAGCAAGCCTGTGGTTGTTCAAGGCCCTAAACTTCCTGTAGTACTGAAGTGAGTGATCATGTGAACCTCACAGATAACAAACATAAAATGGTAAGAAATTTTAAATACTATTTAAAGACACTGAGAAGTGTCCAGAGGGTAGACAGAAGCTGGAAGAATATTTAATTTTAATGGAACTGCAATAAGAAGGGTATGAATTAAGTTCGTGGATTACTGGCCCAAATTTCATGACTATGGCGGCTGCAGAAGGTAGAAGTGACTATAAAGGTGTCCTTAGAATCCAGGGCTGGGAAAGCAGCTAGAAATTTAAGGGGAAAATCTTGGAAAAATTGAGAGCATAAAGAGTCAAAATCCCTAGCTGACTGGGAAACCACACAAGCATGGGGGAGACTCCAGGAGGCCCATCAAAAATGCAAGTCGAAATGAGAAAGAAACATATTCAAAAAATATATTCAAGAAAGACTGAGCTATGAGGAACCAGAGCTATGAGTTGGAAGGTTTGCTAAACTGAGTGCATTCCTCAACTGTGTATAGCTTAAGTGGCAGAAAGCTGAAGGTGTACAGGCTTGAAGTGTTAAATGTAAACAGCCAAAGCTTATCAGAACTGGAAAATTCAGGAAAAACCCTAGGAAAAGGAATCTATGGAGAGAATAAGCTCCATACTTCCCCAAAACTGTGCCTGACTGCCAAATTTGGCAGGCAGAAGAAAGATCTACAAAAGCCAACCCAAAAAAACAGCAAAGGGAAGCCATAATAATAGATATCCAAAAAGGTGCATACTGAGGAAACAAAATATGAAGTTGAAATCCAGGCAAGTAAATTGCCTACTAGAACAAAAACTCAACTGTCCTCAGAAGAACATGATATAACCCAGAATCACTATAGAATATTATCTGTAATGTCCAGTTTTCATTCACAAATTACTAGACAGTTTAAAAAAGGGGGGGAGGGCGCCTGGGTGGCTCAGTTGATTAAGCATCCGACTTGGGCTCAGATCATGATCTCACGGTTTTTGAGTTCAAGTGCCCCATCGGGCTCTGTGGTGACAGCTTGGAGCCTGCAGCCTGACTTCGAATTCTGTGTCTCCCTCTCTCTCTGCTCTTCCCCTGCTCATGCTCTGTTTCTCTCTGTCTCTCAAAAATAAATAATACATTTTTAAAAATTAATTAATTAAATTAAAAAATTTAAAAAAAGAAAAAGAGAAAGTGTTACCCCTTCTTAGTATAAAAAGCAATCAATAGAAATTATCACCAAGTAGACCTAGATGTTAGATTTAGCAGACAAAACATCAAGGTGTTTGCTATAAATACATTCAAAGAATTCAAATGAAATATGCTCAATGAATTTAAAAAATGTTTTCAATGAATTAACAGAGGAAATGACAACAGAAAAGTGAACACTAGAAAAAAAGTAAATTCTAGAAATGAAAAGTACAATAACAAAAACAAAATTTGCCAAGTGGGCTCAATAACAACTTGGAAAAAGTGGAAGAAAGTATCAGTGAACTTACAAATATATAAATAGAAATTACCAAATCTGAAAAACAAAGGAAGAAAAAAAAAGAGAAAAGAACCAACGAACACTGTGGGATAATTTAATTAAATCAATATATAAATACTTAGAATCCCTACAGAAGAGTGAAAGAAGCAGGAAAAAAATACTTGAAATTATGGCCAAAAGCACCCCAAATTTGGTACAAAACATTAATTTATAGATGTAAGTGGCTACTCAAGTAGGAAAAAAAAAAAAAAATCACTCCCATATTATAATCAAACTTTGACAGCCAAAGATGAGAAAAAAATCTCAAAAGTAACCAGGGCAAAATGACAATTACGTACTAGGGAATGATGACAAGATTAACAGACCATCAAAAAATAAGCCAAAGACACTGGAACAACATATTAAATATGTTGAGAAATTATCTTAAATATTACTGTACAATTACAATAAGCAAGATAACATAGTATTTATGAATGAAACAGAACCACATCCACAAATAGACCTAACATACATATGGCCATTTGATTTTTGACATAGGTGCAAAAGAAATCATAGAGAAAGGACAGTCTTTTCAATAACTGGTGTAGAAGCAATTGATCATTCATATGCAAAACAAATGAACCCCACCTAAACCTCACACCTTTTGTAAAAATTAACTCAAAGCAGATCACAGGCATAAATGTACAATATAAAACTGTAAAAGTTTTAGAATAAAACATAAAAGAAAATCTTTGTAACTTGGATTAGGCAGTTATTAGACATGACACCAAAAGCATAATCTATAATAGGAAAAAACCGATAAATTGGATTTCATCAAAATTAAATCAGTTTTATGGAATTCTTATCACCCTCTCAACTGCTTCCACCCCATCTTCTTGCTCTGGAATCTTGTTTGTAACTAATTCTTAAATGTTGCTCCCACACTATTTACCTGAAATCTTCTCCTTGCCTATACCCTTAGAAAAATGGACTCCACGAATTCTAAACTCAATTCCCTCTCAAAACATGAAATTCATTAAACCCTTCAGAGACTGACAACATAGCTAAAGATCCCATAATTTATCATCTGTAACTAAGAAAATACTTTCTGAATTAAATCTTTTTGTTTTTAATGTTTATTTTTGAGAGAGACAGACAGACACACAGACAGACAGCATGAGTGGGAGAGGGGCAGAGAGAGAGGGAGACACAGAATCCGAAGCAGGCTCCAGGCTCTGAGCTGTCAGCACACAGCCCAACACGGGACTTGAACTCACGAACCGTGAAATCATGACCTGAGCCAAAGTCGGATCCCTAACCAACTGAGCCACCCAGATGCCCCAATACTTTCTGAATTAAAATTAAAATTTCTCCATATTCTGTTTAATCATATTTTAAATTAGGAAGCATAAAAGAAAGCTTTAGAAGGTAGGAATAAAAATTACAAATCAATAAGAAGTGTCATAGACAATTACTAAGAGAGTCTCTCAAGTTCACATACATATTAAAAGCACTTTTAAAGGTAACATGCTTTTGGATTATTTAAATATCATATGAAAAACAATTTTTGAAACATGGTAGGCAGTCAGGGTCAATTTAAAAAAACTTTATTGAGGGTGCCTGACTGGTTCAGTCAGTTAAGCATCTGACTCTTCATTTCAGCTCAGGTCATGATCTCACAATGGGTCAGCACAGAGCCTGCTTGGGATTCTCTCTCTCCCTCTCTTTCTGCCCCTCCCCTGCTCACTCTCTTTCTCTCAAATTAAATAAATAAACTTTAAAAAATACTTAAAAAAAACTTTATTGGACAGGAAAAAATTACCTTAAATACGGACTCAAAATTTAAGCAAAATTGATTTTTTAAATAAAGTTTGAATATTAACACTATGAAACTCTTTTCTTAAATATTAAAAATATTAGACAAATGTTACCTTTGCAGGTAACATTTCCCTGATTTCCCATATAAAACAGCAATTCATGTACTCCCTTTCTTACCACCCTGTAATATTTCTGCATATCAGCCAATTATAATTCCCTGATAGACCTTAACGTTTTCTGACATTGTGTGTTTTCTTAATCTTTCTACTACTTCATGAGTTCCAGGAGAGCAAATGATATATCCTTAGGGCCTTAAAGAATGACTGGCATTATAGCAGGTAATCAGTCCATTTTGTTAATAGGTTCTCAATTAGTTTTTGTTCAATGATAAATGGAAAAAAAAAACTTAATACATGTATGTGGCCCTTTTAGATATTACAAAATGAAAACTACTGATAAAATCTTACTTGAGATCGAATAAGCACTCATGTATTTTTATTACATTGCCTTAAAAAGAAAATCACTCTAAGGTACAACTCTAAGGTAAAATCATCTTTGAGATCCATCCTAAAATTTTATAACATAAAGCACAACATGGTTTTCTGCTTATATTTCAAGTGTCCTTTTATTTTTATTTTCGGTGTAAATCATAATACTTAATGTGAATCTATAATACAAAAGTTTCCATTTTAATTTCACAGTGTAATAGTCTGTCTAAACATATGAATCTCCTCTATCTTATCTCTTCACATTTCAAAAGACTAACACATTTGTCAAAAATTAAAGCAGAGAGGGGCGCCTGGGTGGCGCAGTCGGTTAAGCGTCCGACTTCAGCCAGGTCACGATCTCGCGGTCCGTGAGTTCGAGCCCCGCGTCAGGCTCTGGGCTGATGGCTCAGAGCCTGGAGCCTGCTTCCGATTCTGTGTCTCCCTCTCTCTCTGCCCCTCCCCCGTTCATGCTCTGTCTCTCTCTGTCCCAAAAATAAATAAACGTTGAAAAAAAAAATTAAAAAATTAAAGCAGAGAAAAAGTGACATTCACACTGTAATCAGAAACTGTTTTACTCTTTCTAGATTTAATTTCATTCAATCAATCCCTGTCTCACTGTGCCTCTACTGTTCAAAAATAATGAGGATATAACAATATATAGATTTGATCCTTATTGGGTACAAACCACATCTACAA
This sequence comes from Prionailurus bengalensis, assembly GCF_016509475.1. Classification (NCBI taxonomy): domain Eukaryota; kingdom Metazoa; phylum Chordata; class Mammalia; order Carnivora; family Felidae; genus Prionailurus; species Prionailurus bengalensis. The sequence goes on along the minus strand of NC_057358.1, from coordinate 122,522,207 downwards.
CTTGCTCTTTAAGGCTAGCAAATTCTGCCCTGCTGATCTGTGATGCTAGGCAAACATCAGGGAAAAACATTTTGGAGTCCTCACAGTTAGAGTGTTTCTTTTAACTCATGGCTACAATTGGAAATCTATCCCTATCATTATGGTCATATAACATGGCAGTTATGGTTTCCCTGCTCTTGTATTTGCAAGTGTGTTTTAAAGAGGCTCTCTGGAAAAGCATTCCACATAAATACAGTTATGATGTCCAGAAGCAAGGGCCTAAATTGAAAAAATCCACAAGATTGAAGCTTTTACCAAGACACCAAAAATAAAGATAATGTTCTGTTTATTTGTTTAATAAACCGATTCAATCCATACCACAAAGTATTTGCAATGTTTGTTTAGAAGTTGAACAATCTTACTTAAGCTTTCTGGCAAGTCCAAGCTTCTTTTCCTATCCCTTAATTATTACTGAAATGCAGATATTCAACCTCAATTTGAAAGTTACTTTTGCTAGATTGAGATTAACAATTTATACAGGTATTTTTTACTTTCTTTGCCAATACATAAATTCTTACATATAACAACAACAACAAAAAGTTGAACTAGAACTAATATACTGGTAGAATTTTTTATTTAACTGAGGGTTTTCTTTTTGGGCCTTTATTCCATTTTTCCCTTCCTTGCTTCAGAATTTCTAGTGCAGTTTAGTACATTAGGAAAAATGAAATAAAATAAGGAAACAAAAATATTTTTTCTCAAATTCATGCCATTCATCTACTTAATGACTCTGGCGTGGCATTAGTTAAGGTACATTTTGTGATCAAAATATATCTTTGCAAGACTTCAGCCCAAAAAAGTCACATTAGAATTTTAATAGAAATATATTGCCTTCCAAAAATACTTTGCAAAAAGAAAAATTAGAAGTCTGCAAGTAAAATGCAAAATGGCTAAGAGGATGGCTGTGACTTTAATAGTCCTCATAAAATCTAATCTATCAGCTAACTACTAGATAGAATACTCTCGGAAAACAATCCAAGGAGGCAAAAGATAAAAGCAGAGGATTAACCCAATGAAACTATCGTTGTATTTTTAAATTTTTTTTTTTAATGTTTATTTATTTTTGAGAGACAGAGAGAAACAGAGTGCAAGTAAGGAAGGGGCAGAGAGAGAGGGAGACACAGAATCCGAAGCAGGCTCCAGGCTCTGAGCTGTCAGCACAGAGCCTGAGGCAGGGCTTGAACTCACGGACTGCGAAATCATGACATGAACCGAAGTCGGATGCTCAACTGACTGAGCCACCCAGGCGCCACTATCATGGTATTTTTATTTTTTTATTTTTATTTTTTTAAAATTTTTTTTTCAACGTTTATTTATTTTTGGGACAGAGAGAGACAGAGCATGAACGGGGGAGGGGCAGAGAGAGAGGGAGACACAGAATCAGAAACAGGCTCCAGGCTCTGAGCCATCAGCCCAGAGCCCGACGCGGGGCTCGAACTCACGGACCGCGAGATCGTGACCTGGCTGAAGTCGGAGGCTTAACCGACTGCGCCACCCAGGCGCCCCTATCATGGTATTTTTAAATGAGAAAACTATATGCTTGCAATGAAGACTCATCAGTTTCTATATACTATGCTCTTTTTTCATGAATATCCCTTTAAGATATAACATTTTATATATGTAAGCCAAAATTGTAAACACGTAGGTGTTTTACACAAACTAATTCATTTCTATTCATTAAAAGGCACAATAACAATTACTATTTTTTCACTGTAGAGCCTGTAACATAAATTAAAGAGATCTGTAAGTGATCTAGTCTCTTGATATATATGAATGTACTCTTTAAGAACCAATGAGAAAGGACCAGGTATTTGGTAAACATTTTATCAATATTTGGGACAGGAGGGAAAAACAATGTAAGTGAAAAATTAATTTCAAGCAAGAGAAAATAGTTACAAATCACTAAATAGAATCATGTCTGGGAAGAAAACATTCAAAGATGGGCTTGGAATATTTTCTTGTACCAGAAAAAAAAAAAGTAAGTGCTCAGAAGTCTAATAGGGAATGTAAAAAAAAAAAAAAAAAAAAAGACACAGAAGCCAGCATGAAGGGAATCCACCATTTTAGAATCAAGGATTAATGACTGTGATTGATTTTAAAACCCTGAATAAATAAAAAGTCATGAGTACATAGTAATAAATACATAAAAAAGGAGAAAGATAAATAGAAAAAAATCTAATTTGCATCTTAAATAACTATTATCTCAACTCCTAAGCTGGTAATGAAATAGAAAGAATTAAGTAGTGACCCTGCCTTTTTTAGGGAACTATATACTTCATCTCAATTGATAAGATAAAGTTCTTCTTTACTGAAAAATGGCAGCTAATCAATGTAAAGACATGACAGGGTTAGAAATTCACCGTTCTGCAAACACTAAAGAAATAACAGAGTCAGCCAAGGATCATCAATGCATGTGCAAAAGATTGTTGGGAAACAGGTTATTTACATAGTGTTACCCCATAGATCTTTGCTGATAGCAAAGGAAAAACTACATCTTTTTTCTAGACAGATCTGGCAATTTGGGACAACTTGAAACTGTGTCTCCTGATGTGATACTTAACATCAGTTAAGAAGCATGTACTATGAAATGTTAAACCTCAATCTAAGCAAGCTTTTAGCTGAAACCTCCAGTTTACTGGCAATAGAATAACAAGATAAGTAATACCGGGAGAAATTTATCAGATAAACAAAAACAAAAACAAAACAAAACATAAAATCGGAGGGGAATTCTAGATTAAAAGAGCTATAAAACCATTTGGGGGACAAATGGAGAAATCGGAATTGGGAAGACAGTAAGTGATAATAGGGAATACTTAAGTTTTCTTACAGATGATAATGATATTATGGTTATGCCTTTATTTTCAGGAAATAATATGCTAAAGAATTTTAGGTATTAAGGGTCATGATGCCAGAAACAACTTTCAAATAAGCCAGAAAAAATATTAAATGCAAATATAAAGAACCTTAGTAAATCTAGGAAGTAGGTATACAGGTATTTACTTGAGGGCAGTGATAAACATATTTCTTTTCTTTTTTTAATGTTTTATTATTTATTTATTTTTTTGGCAGGGCGGTCAGAGAGAGAGGGAGACAGAGGATCTGAAGCAATCTCTGCACTGACAGCAGAGAGCCTGATGCAGGGCTCGAACTTACCACAAGATCATGACCTAAGTCGAAGTCGGACACTCAACTGACTGAGCCACCCAGGTGCCCCAGTCAATATATTTCTTAAAGGCTATCTGTATCGCATGGGACTTATGGGAGAATCTGCTTTAGCAATGTTTCCTAAAAAATGGAGAAGGTGATTCATCAAATATATTAACTTAAAGAAGATGGATTTAGATATGTTGAATGTAATTTTACTGCTTTTTCCAATACTTCTAAATTTTTATCTTGTCAATGGTGATTTTATTTACCATAGGTACTTTCATAAACATAACTCCCATGGTTAGTAAGGGGATACTATATTCAATTAGGTACCTAGCATAGTATTTAGCTAAAGGTAAATTATATTAGACCAAACATGTGGTTTCTTCACTGTGGTTTGTTTGCTCAACAAACTCTATTATCACGATTTGTGATGCATCAGTTATTCTGCAAAAGGCACAGAACAGATTTTTCCATTGTACATCCTCCCAAGAATCACTCATTTAAAACCATAATTGTGAAATTTACCAAATACAAAGATTCAAAGAACTCTGGCAACCTAGATCTTCCAACTACTTTTCAGATACTTAGAATGATAACCCATTTTTGCACAGTGCCTGTGATCCTGGCCGGAAACCAGGAAGAAACTGACTGCTATGCTCTTGCCAGTCTCTAACGTATTACTCTTTGCAAATACAGCTTTATTTAAGCAAATTAAAGAACATTTTTGATTAAAAAAAATAACATACAATCACATTCATAGTGATTTGAAGAGGATCATATCCTGCTTTTTAATTTACTCACAATTTATCAGTACCTTTTCATTATCCTGGTTGTGTTTACTCATTGGTGATGTCGGTACATAAAGATCAGTTTCATCAGCTACTGCATACTGTCTCCCAAGCAGAAAATCCCGTAGTTGACTCTGTAGAAAACACAGGAGGTTGCTAATAATAAACTGCTTTTCCAACTACAAAAAATACTTCACATTGAGCTCTACATAGTGTCACTAATATCCCAGCATACAGTATTATTACCTGATCTTTGTTGGCAGTAAGTATACATGGAATTAAACTCTCTAACAAAACACTTGTTTCCAATGGCTGTACTCATAGAGTTCACAAGTTTAGAGTTAAAAGATAACCTTGGAAATTTAATCTGAGCCTTTAATTTTTATAGAAGAAAATTAAAGACAAAATGCTTACCTAAGGCACACAATAAATGCTTCATTTTGGGATTATACAAAAGTAAACCTAGTGTCCTAACAGCATATTTCAAAGTAAGAATTTCAATGAAAAAAAAATGATTCATTGCTTTCACTGTGCCATGGTACTCAACATCTCCCTAGTATTTGTTCTAAGCGATCCAAGATTATGTAGGTATTCACACACCTCATTCCTGATGAGTAAACTTGGAGGGAAGGTATAAACTGAATTAACAAAGCCTAAAGAGATTGCAAACCACTTTCCTCTCAGCCGTTGCAAAATTATAACTAAAATAACTCCCCAATACATACTTCTTAAAAGGCAAAGTGGGATTTTGTTTTCATAACTTGAATTTCAAAATTTAAGTTCACTAAAAAAAAAAATTATTTATTTTTTCTTTTTTTTTAAGTTTTGACTTTTACTCCTTTGCTACAAAGGGCAACTTAGATACCTTTTTTTTTTTTTTTTTTTTTTTTTTTTTGAGACAGAACACCAGCTGGGGAGTGGCAGAGAGAGAGGGAGACACAGAATCTGAAGCAGGCTCCAGGCTCCAAGCCATCAGCACAGAGCCCGACATGGGGCTCCAACTCAGACTGGGAGAAAATGACCTGAGCTGACGTTGGACACTCAACCAACTGAGCCACCCAGGTAGCCCTGGATACCCATTTTCTAAATATTAGCTAGCCAGAAACTTTTAATGACCAGTGACAACATACAGTGCAACTTCTCAATATTTAAAAAATTAATCTTATGAAATAATTCAGGTTCATTGTCTTTAAACAGAAAAATTGTTTTGGGAGAATTTGTGTTTGACGATTACTTTTTTTTTTTCATTTTTATTGTAATTCCAGTATAGTTAACATACAGTGTTATATTAGTTTCAGGTGTACAATATAGTGATTCAACACTTCCATTCATCACCTGATGTGCATCTCACCTGCACTCCTTATTCCCTATCACTTATTTCACCCATCTCCCACCCACCTCCCCTCTGGTAAGCATCAGTTTGTCTCCCACAGTTAAGTTTGTTTTTTGGTTTGTCTTTTTAAGAAGAATTTACTATTTAAAAAATCTTGAATAGAGGTAGTCCTCACACTTGTGGTTCTTATGTTTTCAGGAGAGATGTTAAAAGCAAAGATTTATTCTTCCATAAATACAATGTTATTTTTTTGAATCGGATAATATTACCCTCTGGTTTAAACTATGTTCATGTTGGGGTGCCTAGGTGGCTCAGTTGGTTAAGTGTCTGACTCTTGATTTCAGCACAAGTCATGATCTCACAGGTTCATGAGTTCAAGCCCCACATTGGGCTCCTCGCACTGACAGTGCAGAGCCTGCTTGGAATTCTCTCCCCCCCCCCCCCCTCTCTCTCTCTTTCTGCCCTTCTGCACATGCTCTCTCTCTCAAAAGAAACAAACTTTAAAAAATAAAGCCATATTCATGTTTAATGACATGTAAAGGACAATATTCTAGATCAGTTCAGTGAGGAGGGTCCATGGACTCCTGAGGTCCTTAAGACCCACTCAGGAGACCCAGGAAGTTCACCCTTTTTCAACTATGTATCAATGTGAATCCAAATTTTCTTGATATACTTCAATCAAAACAACATACCAGACAGTAGACATGAGAAACAGCTATTTTCTATCATACATGACATTAAGGATATTTATTAAAAATGTAAAAAATAATAAATACAAAATATGTAAAACATTCTCACAATTTTCTATTCCTAAAAAATTTATTAATACTATTCACAAACAGGTAATAGGTTTATTATCAATATGTTAATAACTGATACTTTGAACATATCTCAATTTTAATCTTTGATAAATATTAACAGATAAAACTCATATAAACAAAATCTCCTTGTAATCCTAATATTTTTTAATTTTATTATTATTTTTTTAATGTTTATTCATTTTTGAGAGACAGACAGGCAGAGGACGAGCAGGGAACGGGCAGAGAGAGAGGAAGACCCAGAATCTGAAGCAGACTCCAGGCTCTGAGCCATCAGCACAGAGATCAAACCAACTGAGCCACCCAGGCACCCCCTAATTAATTTTTAAGAGTGCAAAAGGGTTCCTAAACTTAAAACTTGGACAAGGACTCTAGATAATATGGCATAAAGCTTTCTGAAGCAGAAAAATCACAATGTATTTTCTGTGATACACTATTAATTTTATTGATTTATACCTTTACTTTGTAGGTAAGTTGTTATTCATTCTACTTTTATCCTCTTATTAACCATATTTTTCCATTCCATTAATGGTTACCTTCACTTTCTGGTACTCAAATCAGACCCGTTTCTCTACTGTTATTTAAAAGTGGTAATGCCTGCTTATTCCCAACAAACTACAATATTTAGCCATTTTAATTCTAAACTAACATCGGAATCTCCCTTAGTGTAAGCCTTCCATTTCAGCACACATATCCCCAGTCCACCCTTATCATATACACGCCAAGTTTTGTTGCTCACTACCATCTTCCTCTAGATACGTATCTGCTCCAATTCATCTGTTTAATTATTACGGTCTTTGAAAAGGCAAAGTCTTCACTTGAAGTATGAAGACGACATTCTTTAAATTTTTCCATAGCCTCACAGGTCCTTCCTTTATCTTAGCTAGTAAGTGATACCTTGTTGAGGATCAAGACATGCTATTTTTGTTCTTTTTAAATAACTTGTTCTCTCCACTAGGAAACTTATAATATTTATCTTTATCCTTAAAGAGTCCAGGAATTTTACCAGGACATGTGTAAGTATGTGTCTTTTCTCTTGATTACAGGCTGGAACCTCATAAACACCCTTAACTAGCAGAATCAAAGAAATATTTATTATAATAGATGTAGTTTCAAGAAATATTTTATTTAATCATGGCCTCTTCTGCATCTGTTCTTTTATCTCCTTCTGGAACTCCTATCATTTGTATGTTAAATCCTCTAGATCTAACCTCCAAGTTTCTTAACTTTTCCTTCACCATTTCTTAAACTTCAGATTTTTCTCTCTGCACTGTAAATATTTGTTTCAGGACAATAATTTGTGTCTGAGTTCATCTGTTGCATTGGGAAAACTTTTTTATTCTTTTTTTTTCATCTACAAAGTCTTACGTTTAGGTTTATCCTTGAATTTCCTTGAGTACTTACTATTTTTATGGATTTAAGTTGTCATCTCCACTAGCAGTTCTATTCTGTCGAGCATGTGTGTTCTCAAATAACTCATCTTTCTGTAACTGCTAGGACTCCTTAGGTGGCTATTGCTTTTCTCATTGGCTTTTTGGGGCTCAGCCTTGAATGCTGAGGTACTTCAAGTGTTGATAATTTTACAAGTAATGGAAGTTGAAATAGTCTCTACTCTTCATGAAGCAGCAGTGGAGAAATAAACAGGATGCCAGTCACCTGCTGAGGCCAAGGGAGAGTCTTCTTGTGGTCTCTCAAGGATCACCAACAGTACACCCATCCATTCAGCTATGTTTTGGCTTCCTCAGAGACAGAGAATCCTGGCACACTCACAGAGAGCGTTTATTAACCTTCCCCAGAAGGTCCCCAGATTTCTGAGGGCTGCTAAGCTCTTCTCGAGAGCTACCATTTCTTCTCTTCAGCCCAGGGCTCTGATTTCCCCCAGATAATTGCTTAATTCATGAGAAAGCAAACTCTGTACCAATTGTCTCTTCTTAAACTCTAGTTAGAATCCAAGGTCTTGTATGCTCCAGATATCCACAGGCCCTGCATCCATGTTCCCCAGAAGAGGAATTATAATGTACGAAATACAGAGGAAAGGGGCATTGTTCAAGTTATAAGGTTCCCAGTACTTCCCTGTCTTACCTTTATCTAAGTTCCTCATAATTACTGCCTTATTTAGGTTACAATAAACAAAAAACAAAGAAGACACATAAGCATATGTACCTTTAAAGGCACTTTTAGCATAAATTAGGGTTATATTTAGTGCATTTTTGAGGAATCAATCTAGGGATATGTTTGCCTACTCACTTTTTCCTCTTTGGAAATTTTCCTAAACAAGTATCAGAGATCAAATCTTTCATTTTAAATGCAGAAAATTTTCAACTTCACATACTATCATCTTAGCAGCTTGCACTCTACTCCTGATGTCCTGCAGAAGAACATGTTGATATCTGGAGACACAGAACTCCCTCCAATGTAGACTTATATATCTCAAACTATAGGTGATTCACTTAAATGAAGAGGCTTATTAGAAGATTTAAACAGGGGCAAAGGATAAGATGGAAACAATGTGCCCAAAAACCTCAGGCAGATTATATTCTCATTGGCTTATCAGAAGATTTTCTTTGTTGTTCCAATACTATGTTTGATCAGCCTCTAAATTAACTATGTGAAAAGTAGTCAAAAATCATCTCTACAAGCAAATAAAATATAGGTAAGGAGGAAAAAACAAACAAACAAACAACCTATCTTCCCTCACAATATCTTCACCATAGTAAGGGTGTGTATGTGTGGGTATGCATGTACACATATGCATGTGCATCTTAGAAAGTTACAACAGGACAAAGGGTTCCATTATGGCCCAGGGAGGCCAAAACAGCAAACTGCCTGCCAATGTCCACTCTCCCCTTCTTTCTCAGTAACAGAGAGTTTGTTTTTATTCTGGCATGTTATGCAGGAAAAAAAGACTACATTTTCCCTAACATCTTGGTGTGGCCATGTGACTAGGCTCTGGACAAGGACACGGAAGCAAAAGAGCTATGTCTCTTTAAAAGGAAAGGAGAATAGTGTGCTCCCTTACCACTTCTTGATGCAAGGAATGCTAGTATGGGATCTGGAGCTCTAACAGCTGTCACAAAGGACCTTGAAGGCAGAGGGTAGGAACTAAGACGGAAGAGCAGAATGACAGAAAAGTCCTAGGTATCTGATAATCACAGAGCTATCACATCAGTCCCAGATTCTTACCAAAGGTAAGATACCTTTGGATACCTATAAAAGATACCTTTTATAAAAGAGTGAAATACACTTCCATTTCGTTAAACCACTGCTATTGCAGAGGTTTCTATTACAAGCAGCCAAAACACCATTCCCAAGTATCAGACAGAATATATTTATAAAATATTTTAACAGCTTAGAAAATATACTAAATCTACAATTATTTAGTTATTACCACTGTTTAATTACTACTTTATTGGTACCCAGTAAATGTTAAGGTAAAGAAATATATTTCAACATTTTAAAACAAACTAGATACCAATTCTAATGTAGATAAAACCAAACTGCAAAGGATAACATTCCATTATTTTTAAAATTTATATTCAATTAAAAAATAAAGCAATGAATATGTGTATATGTTTAAAAAAAGGAATAGTGTATTACTTCATGTTTATTGCATTATACTATCCTCACAAAATGATATCCCACCTAATTAAAATAATATTATTAATGCATAGAACGAGTCATAGCATTTATACAACATATGCCAAAATGAACAGATGCACATTAAACCAAGTAAGTAAATAGAAAAGCAATCCTTGAAATGAATTCAAAAAGAAATCACACATTTGGGACTGATAACTTTGTTAAAATTTTTTGATCTAGTAAAAAGCTGTTCTTGTATTTCAACCAAATAACAACAGAATTTCAGCAAAATTTACCACCAAAATATTTCTTTCCAGTAATAACTAGCTTTCAGGTAGCTAAATTTTCCATTTTCTAACATGATCTGAAAAGCAAAAGCATTATCAAGTTACCATAAATGCTGATAACATAATTTAAAATAAAAATAAATCTAGCCAAATTTTCATTTAAGACAGATTTTAAAAAATACTTACAGGGGATATGTTGGCATTATTTTCACAATTAGAAATCAAAACACTACATTTTTTATAAACATCAATCAGATCTAACATATTACTATTCTTTAAGAAATCATCGTAAGTCCTCCTAATGTCCTCATAATGGTCAATCACTTCCATATTTTCAACTGGTAAGTTCAACTTCTCATGTAGGAAGAATTTCCAGGTCAATAAGACATCACTGAGAGGAACTGTAAATTCTCCATTGTGCTGAAAGAGACAATGCCAAAAATAAAAAAATAAAGTTGGGTGCCAGAATATTCATTAAGTTATAATTGAGATAGGAAGTACAAATTGAATTTTGTTATATAAGTCTACATTGAATTGTTGTGGATTTGAAGAGAATATCCAAATTAACTATGGAATAATTTTAAAACCAGATATGAAAGAAAAAGATTTTGATGGTTTTATAAAAATATAAACTACTATGGCAAGTTTGTGCATGACACAACTGGCAAATATACAGTTATTCTTCACTGAATTTTTCCTACCCAAAGTCGGGGGATGGGTGGGCAGAGATCTGTACTTAAGTACTACCGACTGGGAAAACATTTCATTCCATTAATACTTAGTTTCTTTCAGCTCTTTCAGCTAATGTATTTTTAATCTCTTATTCAAAACTGTCAATGCCATGGTGAATTACCACATACCGCACTATTCCAACTGTTAGTCTTAAAACATGATCATAAAAACTAAATTTTTAAAAATCATGGTTTGGTTTGGTTTTTTCATTACTATTCCAGGGAAGACAAAATATCAGTGCTAAAAAACCTTGGGTCAGAGAATTTTGATTCTTCCCTGTTCATGGACACACTAAACTATAAACAAACAAGTTCTAAAAAGCCAAGGTTTCTTTCTATAAGTTGTTGGATGCTCCTAATCAGGCAAAATTGTCCTTTTTCTCTTCTTCAATATCAACATGATATGTTATGCCAGTAGCTGAAGGTTTGTTTTTTTTTAATTGATTGCATTCTGTTCCCACTTAATATTAATCTCAGATATTAGTAATGGTGCCCTCCAAAATATGCCAGCCCTAATTCAGTAAAAAATTCTAACTACTCCTTTCCAAAGCAACATGAATAACAAATATTTTTAAATATCCATACGTGATTTTGTGAAATATATTGTGTTGCTCCTTTCACAGTTAAGTACCCTTAATATGTTAGTAGTTTCTGATAACACCAAGATCTTTCCATTAATTGTACTGGAAGATGGGTGGATATATAAATAAAACTGTAATTCACTGGAACTAAAATTGTAACATCATCTTTAGCCTAAGAAGACTAATGAGAATCAAATAGACCCAAATAATACAGTACTTTCTATTAAATCTATATTTCCTTCAAATCTATGTTTCTTTTATAAAAATGAGCCACATTGTCTAGTTACTATCCAAATTGAAGACAATATGTCCAAACTGCCTTAAAATAATTAACTTTTTACTCATCTGTATGGAAACAACTAAGAAAATTACCCTTACTATCCTTGGAGGGACCTGTTATACCAAAATTATAAAAATTAATCATATCTCATGAAATTAATTCAATGAAAAACAAACAAACAAAAAAAGTAACTCTCAAACCTTGAATCCATAACCCAAATGTAAGTCAGATTTGTAATTTCTCAGCATTGAATCTAAAATTGTACACCTCACTTCCCAATCCCGTAAAAATTACACAATTAAATTTCCAAATGTATCTAAGTTAAATAAATCTAGTTATTTGGAGTTTCAAAACTAAATTGTTTTATCTCAAAAATTCCAAAACTTTTTTGGTATGGCATTCCTCACATTAAAAATAAATTAAACGTATGCCTAATGTAAATGTACGATTTACTCTCATTCTGTGGACTATGACTAGTTCAAATATGCAAACTCTTGATCTTGTGAGAAAAGGTTTTGACTAGATTAACAGTGTTTATACTGGGATTGTAAAAACATTTTAAATCCAAATAAAAATGTACTCCCAGATATCAGTTTTCGTGATCAGGTGCCCACCATGACAGCATATTCTATTATTCAAACCAGTAACAACTGATTCAGAGAGCTTGTGGTCAAATCAGAAAATGTTTTGCTAGGAAAACATGCCAGCTGGCTAATATCTGAAGGAAGTTCAAGATGGTCAATGCTTTAATTCTCTAATGGACATAAGACAGATTGTATTTCCTAAGAATAAAACGAGAAAAAAATGAGTTACATTTTTCCAGAGCACTGCACTTTGTATATTTTACTGAACTTATTTTTATAATTATTCAAAAATTTAAATAAACTTTACAATTTGTAACTACCTGGAATTTTGTTGTTATCAAAAGAGAAAAGATAGTAGGCCTACTTAACAGCTATTAATTGGCTGTGTGACCTTGGGTAAAATACTGAAATCCCTGTGAGTACATATCCTTGGTTATAAAATGAGATTATACAGATTAAATAACACCTGATAAATGGTAGGGGATAAAAAATGTCAGTCTGCTTTATCTTTTCTTACTCAAAGTAAAATAATTATCTGTTGGGGGAGTATTAGATAAATGTAATACAATTGTAAAAACTGTCACTTCTTACTTGTTATGTCAATGTTAGGTCATTTTCAAATCTGACAGTTAACCACAGGCTGTGAGTCTCCATGAAGTTATAAAATTAATATCTTTGTTTCATCCACTGGAACATTTGTAACACTCTTAAGGCTATTTAATGTGAAAAATAGCATGTATAATACAATTGCCAGACAGATTCAAATAATGAAGCCAATTCTAAAGAAAGGAAAAGCTAAAACACTATTTGCAATCTAAAAAGTCACATATATTTGCCATATAGTCCTCAATGAATCTATAATAAATTAAAACCTTAGCAGTATAAAACTCCTAGAGGTCAGATGATTTAAGCTAAAAAAGACTTTCCCTCAGAAAACATTCCCAAAACCTAAAACTCAAAGATTATTTTAATGTACCTTTTCTTTATCTCAATTAAAGCAACTAAGAAAACAAACATGCCGGTAAACAAGCAACTCTACTAGGTATTCGCAAGTTTTACTATAGTCAAATTCAATTCAAAGGATCACATACTTTTAGAGACTCATGTTCTCAAACTTCAGATAATTGAAAACCTAAACAGAGCTCAAACAGAGAGTGAAAAATACAGGTGAAGCATATATACAATCAATTCTACCTTTTTATTACTATTACCTATGAATGCACCTGCAGGCATATGTGTATGTTTTTCATATTGCTGAGTGACTTGGAAGTCTCAGCACAGTTGGGGATGCCTGAGCTAACGCTACATGGGGAGTGAGAGTCGAACGGCATTGCAACCCACCATCTCCACTGCACGTGTGCACACACATACACAAACTGTGAAAAGCTCAGTTGCAATTCACCTCTCCTCTTCTTTCCCACCCAGAGTCTGAACTTTCACTGTGAATTAAGTGAATTAGCAAGTAGAAAATTAATAAGTAGAAAGAGATCCTGAGTGAGTGCTACACAGACAAGTCCTGAAGAAAAAATGACTTGACCTGAGTATTTCAATATATGAAAATTTTTACAATGAAAACTAAATTTTCTTCACAGTACATTTAGCATTTTGACATATTTATGTTTCAAAAATTATTCATAAACAAACAACAAAAGGTGAGTTGAACGTAGTCCGTTTAATTCCGAAACAATAGTACTCAATTACTGTACAATAATGATTCTTAATAATTGCCTCAATTTCTCTCTCTCCTTATTTTCCAGTGTATGGTTACCAAAGTTTAACCTTTGGCTAGCTTATTCCATTTTTACAATATCCTCAGAATCTATTACTTACCTTAGTACCATTTCTTCAGGTTATTAAAGGAGAGATTTTTTTTTTTTTTTTAACATTCAGGCAGTAAATTGGAAAGACTTGAATGTGGATTGCAATGGAGAACAAAGGAAAGAGACTTTAAAATGACCCTTGGGTGTCTAGTTTCACAGACTGAGTGAACAATGGTATGCATAATTGAGACTCAGAATATGAACAAGAAGGTAAATTGACAGAGGAAACAATATGGTCTACTTTTAAAAAAACTGATGCAGAGACAGTACTAGACATCAAGGTAAAATGTCCAATAAGTACCTGATCATACCAAGTAAGACTCAGTAGAGAAGTCTAGCATATAAATTCTGGTGAAACAATGTAAGGCAAGTATATCTAGTGAATAGTAAAATGGAGCATATTGGAAGATATTAACAATGTGTATTACAAAGAGAGTATCTAAAGAACATGTAGAACTCTTTTAAAGAGTAAAAGAGATAAAAACAACTCAACAGTAAAATAAGCAAAAGAATATGCATGAACTGACAACAAAAAGAGGATACCTAAATAGTCAAATAAGCATTTAAAAGATGTTTGAATGCTTTAGTTAATAGAAAAATTAAAATGAGGGGCGCCTGGGTGGCGCAGTCGGTTAAGCGTCCGACTTCAGCCAGGTCACGATCTCGCGGTCCGTGAGTTCGAGCCCCGCGTCAGGCTCTGGGCTGATGGCTCAGAGCCTGGAGCCTGTTTCAGATTCTGTGTCTCCCTCTCTCTCTGCCCCTCCCCCGTTCATGCTCTGTCTCTCTCTGTCCCAAAAATAAATAAAAACGTTGAGAAAAAAAAATTTTTTTTTAATTAAAAAAATAAATAAATAAAATGAAATACCACTTTTTCTCTTTTCCAAGAGGCTCCATGCTGGCAGTGTGGAGCCTGCTTAGGATTTCCTCTCTCTCTCTCTCTCTCTCTCTCTCTCTCTCTCTCCTTCTCCCTCTCCCCCCATCTCTCTACCCCTCCCCAGATCTCTCTCTCAAAGTAAATAAACTTTAAAACTATAAAATAAAATATGTGTAAATTCTAATAACCAAGTGGAAGAGCAATGTGGTAGCATCAAATCAAAGATGTATCTATCATATGACTTGCTGTGTAGGGAGCCTAGAGAAACTCTTTTTCCATGCACAGACATCTCATTTCAATGCAGAATTGTTTATGATACCAAAAAAACTTCAAACAACCCAAAAGTCCATCACTGAGTAAAATGTATCAGTCACACAAAGGATGATTGTTACAATGAATAAATTAGATCAACTTTTCTATCATACCTAAAGAGGTCTTGAAAACAATACTGGATGATCAAAACAAGAGGCAGAAAGAATGTATACCATCTGTTATAACTTTAAAATAGACACATTAACAGGGAAATCTGCCTGGCTGGATATGTAGAAAAACCCCTCCTGGTATAAAACACCTAAAACTAAAAGAGAAAATAGAGATCACTGGAAGATGGCGGCGTAGGAGGACGCTGGGCTCACCGCGAGTCCTGCTGATCACTTAGATTCCACCTACGCCTGCCTAAATAACCCAGAAAACTGCCAGAAGATTAGCAGAACGGGGTCTCTGGAGCCAAGCGCAGACAAGAAGCCCACGGAAGAGGGTAGGAAGGGCAGCGAGGCGGTGCGTGTGCTCCACGGACTGTCGGGAGGGAGCTGAGGCAGAGGGGCGGCCCGCCGACAGAGGGAGCTGAGGCAGAGGGGCGGCCCGCCGACAGAGCTCAGCTTGGCGGGGAACAAAGGCGCTCGCCAGCGCCATCTCCCTCGCCCATCCCCCAGCCAAAATCCCAAAGGGAACCAGTTCCTGCCAGGGAACTTGCTTGCTCCGCGCAAACACCCAACGCTGTGCTTCTGCGGATCCATCCTCCGGCGGGTCTGACTCCATCCCAGTGCGGCAGGGCCCCTCCCAAAGTGGGTCTCCGAAGGAAAAGCGAGCTGAGCCTGCCCCTGCCCCTTGCACCTTGCTGATCCACCCCAGCTAATACGCCAGATCCCCAGCACCACAAGCCTGGCAGTGTGCAAGTAGCCCAGACGGGCTTCGCCACCCCACAGTGAATCCCGCCCCTAGGAGAGAGGAAGAGAAGGCACACACCAGTCTGACTGTGGCCCCAGCGGTGGGCCGGGGGCAGACATCAGGTCTGACTGCGGCCCTGCCCATCAACACAAGTTATTCAAGACAGCACAGGGGAAGTGCCCCGCAGTCCCGCACCACTCCAGGGACTATCCAAAATGACGAAACGGAAGAATTCCCCTCAGAAAAACGTCCAGGAAATAACAACAGCTAATGAACTGATCAAAAATGATTTAAACAATACAACAGAAAGTGAATTTAGAATAATAGTCATAAAATTAATCGCTGGGCTTGAAAACAGTATAGAGGACAGCAAGAATCTCTTGCTACAGAAATCAAGGGACTAAGGGACAGCCAGGAGGAGCTAAAAAATGCTATCAACGAGCTGCAAAATAAAATGGAGACAACTACGGCTTGGATTGAAGAGGCAGAGGAGAGAATAGGTGAACTAGAAGATAAAATTATGGAAAAAGAGGAAGCTGAGAAAAAGAGAGGTAAAAATTCCAGGAGTATGAGGGGAAAATTAGAGAACTAAGTGATGCACTAAAGAGAAATAATATACGCATAATTGGTATTCCAGAGGAGGAAGAGAGAGGGAAAGGTGCTGAAGGTGTACTTGAAGAAATAATAGCTGAGAACTTCCCGGATCTGGGGAAGGAAAAAGGCATTGAAATCCAAGAGGCACAGACAACTCCCTTCAGACATAACTTGAATCGATCTTCTGCACGACATATCATAGTGAAACTGGCAAAATACAAGGATAAAGAGAAAATTCTGAAAGCAGCTAGAGATAAACGTGCTCTAACATATAAAGGGAGACCTATAAGACTCATGACGGATCTCTCTACTGAAACTTGGCAGGCCAGAAAGGAATGGCAGGAGATCTTCAAAGTGATGAACAGAAAAAATATGCAGCCGAGAATCCTTTATCCAGCAAGTCTGTCATTTAGAATAGAAGGAGAGATAAAGGTCTTCCCAAACAAACAAAAACTGAAGGAATTCGTCACCACTAAACCAGCCCTACAAGAGATCCTAAGGGGGATCCTGTGAGACAAAGTACCAATCATTTTATCACTGTACATGAGAAAAAATTTAAATAATCACAAGGACTTCTGGGAAATTTCAAAATTAAGATATTATCAAAAATGAAAAAGTAAATAAAGTTAATCGGTTTTTAGAGCAGCTTATTTTTACTGCCTCCTTACCAGGAACTAATAAAGAGGAATCAAATGGAAAAAAACAAAAAATTAAATAAATAAATAAATAAATAAATAAATAAAAGAGAAAATAGAAAATATTTTTTCATGACTGAATTGTCCATAAAAGAAATTACAAAAGGTCAAAAAAAAAATAATCAACTATTGGGACTTCATTAAGATAAAAAGCTTCTGTACAGCAAAGGAAATAATCAATAACACTAAAAGGCAGCCTATTAAATGGGAGAAGATATTTGCAAATGACATATCTGATAAAGAGTATCCAAAATCTATAAAGAAGTTATCAAACTCAACACCCAAAAATCAAATAACCCAATTAAAAAATGGGGAGACGACATGAATAGACACTTTTCCAAAGACATCCAGATGGCTAACAGACACATGAAAAGATGCTCAACTGCGCCACCTGGGTGGCTCAGTTGGTTAAGCATCTGACTCTAGATCTCAGCTCAGGTCATGATCTCAGGTTGGGGAGCCTCACATCGGAGTCTATGCTGACAACGAGGAGCCTGCCTGAGATTCTCTGACCTCTCTCTGCCCTTCCCCCAATCACCTCAAAAATAAATAAATACATAAACATTAAAAAAAAAAGATGCTCAATATCACTCAGTATCAGGGAAATGCAAATCAAAACCAGATGAGATACCACCTCACACCTGTCAGAATGGCTAAAATTAACAACACAAGAAACAACGGGTTGCCAAGAATACGGAGAAAGGGGAACCCACTTGCACTGTTGGTGGGAATGCAAACTGGTAGACACTCTGGAAAACAAAACAACTAAAATAGAACTACCCTACAATCCAGCAATTGCACTATTAGGTATTTACCCAAAGGATACAAAAATACAGATTCAAAGAGGTACATGCATCTTGATGTTTACAGCAGCATTATCAACAATAGCCAAACTATGGAAAGTGCCCAAATGTCCATCAACTGATGAATGGATAAAGAAGATGTGGTATATATATATACAATGGAATATTACTCAGTCATCAAAAGAATGACATCTTGGGGCACGTAGGTGGCTCAGTCAGTTAAGCATCCGACCTCAGCTCAGGTAATGATCTGGCAGTTCACGAGTTTGAGACCTGTGTCTGGCTCTGTTGCCAACAGCTCTGAGCCTGGAGCCTGCCTTCGGATTCTGTGTGTCCCTCTCTCTCTGCCCCTTCCCTGCTCACACTCTGCGCACTCTCTCTCTCTCAAAAATAAATATTTTTTAAAAAAATGAAATCTTGCCATTTGCAATGACGTGGATAGAGCTAGAGTGTATTAAGTCAATCAGAGAAAGACAAACACCTTATGATTTCACTCATGTGGAATTTAAGAATCAAAACAAATAAACATATGGGAAGGGGCGGGGGGGAAGAGAGACGGAAAGAAACCACAGGAGACTCTTAATGATACAGAATAAACTGAGGGTTGATGGAGGGAGGTGGGTGGGAGATGGGCTAGATGGGTGAGAGGTATTAAGGAGGGCACTTGTTGTGATGAGCACTGGGTGTTGTATGTAAGGGATGAATCACTGAATTCTATTCCTAAAACAAATATTGGACTGTACATTAACTAAAATTTAATTTAAAAAAAATGAAAATAAAAACCCAAAAGCTCAAAAACAATGAGAAAGTGCCAATACAATGGGTAAGCAAATGATGGAGCCTATATTTCCCTGGTAACTACCATTCCCTGACACTAAAGAAGCTGGTTTTTATGAACGCTGAGCACAAGTTTTAGGAGACAAAACTAAGCATAAGAAAGGTGGAAAGTTGCATCAGAGACCCTCCCTGCCCACCCTGCCAGATAAAGTCAAAGCCTCTAAACGTCAACACTCTTTATGGGGCAGGGCACCTGGGCGGCTTATTCAGCCAAGCTTCAGACTCTTGATTTTGGCTCAGGTCATGATGTCTAGTTGTGACATGATGGAGTCATGAGAGATCGAGCCCTGCGTTTGGTTGGGCTCAGCGATGGGCACGGAGCTTGCTCAAGATTCTCTCTCCCTCTCCCTGATCCTGCCCTCCTCGCGCATGCTCTTTCTCTTTCTCTCACTCTCTTTCTCAGAAACAAATAAATAAATATATAAATTAATACATAAATACATAAATGTTCTAAAGGTCAACACTCTTACTATGTCCACTAGAAGAAAATCTGCCCAGCAAAAGGTAATAATGAAGATACTTGCCAGGGAAGAGATTTCTTTTTTTAAACGTTTATTTATTTTTAAGAGAGAGAGAGAGAAAGAGAAAGAGACAGAGAGGAGAGGGGGTTAAGGGGAGAGAAAGGGAGAATCCCAAGCAGGTTTCACGCTGTCAGCACAGAGCCCAGCGCAGGACTCAATCTCACAAACTGTGAGATCATGACCTGAGCCAAAACCAAGAGTTCGATGCCACCAAAGCACCCCCAGTGAAGAGATTTCTGAAGTAGCCTCAGTACTGTGCTTACCTCTCTGGATAATCTTCTTTTAGACTTTGTCTAATAATTAATTTCTGCTGAGAAAGGGGAGAACAGTCATCTACTTTGGCAGAAAATTGGCAGTTTATTCCCTGGAGAGCGTAAAACAGTCTCTGGACTGAAGAGTTCAATTGAAAACAAGAGTACCCAAATGGAAACAATAAGAATCACATGACCATTTATATTCTAAATGTTGATATTTCTTTCAAGCACCCAACACTTGGCAGCTCAACTTTACACTATTCGTGCAGGGGCAAAGAGGACTCTTTTCTGAGAAAACTGTTCTAAACGGGATATCCTAAAGAGATAGGCATCAAATGTTCCCCAGCCAAATAGCCCAGTTAGGTCGGATTGACAAACTCTAATACTCCATGAAGAGTTTCCAGTAAGCATTTTAGTGCTCCACTTAAATGTAAGTGGATGGTCAAGGATCATCATGAAGAAAGTCTCTAGTAGGAAGAAAGGAAACTCTTCCCAAACAAGACTAATAAAACAAGGAACTTAGAGGAAATATTACACAAGAAGAAAACCTCAAACAAAAATGTATTAATACTCTCAAAGGAGAAATACTATATGCTTGCAGGAAGAACAGAACAATATTTCAAAAAGAGAGAAAAAAAAGAGCTCTTGGAAATTAAGAGGATGATAACAGAGGCTGACTCAGCTGGTAGAGCACGCAACTCTTGATCTCAGGGTTGTTTGAGCCCCACGTTGGGTGTAGAGAGTACTCAAAAATAAAATATTAAAAAAAAAAAGAGGGTAACAGCAAACCCAATAATTATTAAACTAAAGAACCTATTAAATATTGAATATCTTATTGAATATTGGTTGGAAGGAAAGTAAAAGATGAATGGATAAACTGATAGATTCATATAGTGGAATACTATTCACTGCTGAAAAATGAGCTATTAAGCCATGAAAAGACATGGAGGGACCATAAATGCATCTGAAAGAAAGTAAAAGAAGCCAATCTGAAAAGGCTATATATACTTCACAATTCCAACTACATGACATTCTGAAAAAGGCAAATCTATGCTGACAATTAAAAGATCAGTGGTTGCCAGGGGCTGGGGAGAGGGAAGGATAAATAGGTAGAGCAGAGAGGAATTTTAGGGCAGGGAGACAATTCTGTACAATACTATAAAGGTGGATACATGTCTTATATATTTGTCAAACTCCACAGAATGTACAACACCAAGAGTGTCTAGGGATAAAAATTCAGGGTGTCTGCTACTTACCATCAAATGGTTCATATAGAATAATATGAATAATACATATGTATGTGTGCAATATATATCTGTGTGTATTTATCTATTTCTATGATATACACGTACAAAAATATTAAAAGAATGATGCAAAGGTAGCAAAATATTAACTGGTGAATCTAAGTGAAGGGCATAAAGGAGTTCAGTGTACTATTCTTGTGACTTTTCTGAAAGTTTAACTTTTTTTTAAACACAAACTCCAAAAAGTGCTACTTCCATTTTTTTTCCCAAATACCTAGATAGAGTTGATTTTTAACAATGACTATGATTAAAAATAAAAAAGCAGACAAATGGGTCATGTAACCACCACCACTTCAGCTACCCTGGTTCTTTTGCATTTTCACAAACTCTACCTACTGTCTCCTGCTCAAGGCTTCTGCATATGCTATTCCTTCATCCTCATCATCTTGCCCCAACTCTTTGCCTAGTTAACTGCTCTCCTTGCTTTACAGTTCAACTTGATCTCTCCAACCAGGTCAACTCCCTGGTCTCACAGCCTCATACACCTCTTCTCACAGCCATAGTTTTACATTTATTTGTATTTTTCTCTACTAAATGTCTACCTCACCCACTAGGTAATAAGCTAGGCAGGAGCAATGTCTGGTTTTGTTCATCATTTTAACCTCAACACTTATTACAATGCTTGGCACACAGAAGCTAAAAAATAAATAAATAGAAAAGAAAAAAAATTGGGGGAAGGGAAAATGAAAGGGAAGAAATTAACAATTAACATTTATATAAACAGCTGTGTTGGCCTCTTTGCTGTTCCTTGAACATGCCAGGCACATGCCCACTTCAGAGTCCTTCCATTTTGCCTGGTAGTCCCTTCCCACAAAAATTTCCATGCCTAGTTCCTTCTTTTCCTTTTCGAATCTTTGCTTAAATGGCAACTTGCAGATGAGGCCTTCCTTGACCATCCTTTTTCAAATTGCAAGAAATCTTTTACCCCAAATTCGATACATTCCTTAAGCGCAAATCTGTGTTTTTTTCTCTACAGTACTTGACCTAAAATACTAAATATCTTATTTATTATCTCTGTCTCTCCCCACTAGAAGATTAATGTCATAAGAGCAATAGTTTCCTTCAGAATGTTTAAAGTTTCTTTATTTATTTTTGAGAGACAGAGCATGCACACATGCAAATGGGGGAGGGGCAAGGAGAAAGAGGGAGGGGGAGAGAGAGGGAGAGAGGGAGAGAGGGAGAGAGGGAGAGAGGGACAGGGAGAGGGAGAGGGAGAGGGAGAGAGAGAGAGAAAGAGAGGGAGAGAGAGAGAATCTCAAGCAGGCTCCACACCGCCAGCACAGAGCCCAATATGGGGCTCGATCTCACAAAATGTGAAATCATGACCTGAGCCGAAGTCAGATGCTTAACCAACTGAGCTACCCAGGTGCCCCGCTCAGAATGTTTAGAATAAGGTCTAGTACAGGGGCGCCTGGGTGGCTCAGTCTGTTAAGCATCCGACTTCGGCTCAGGTCATGATCTCATGGTCCGTGAGTTCGAGCCCCACGTCGGGCTCTGTGCTGACAGCTCAGAGCCTGGAGCCTGTTTCGGATTCTGTGTCTCCCTCTTTCTCTCTCCTCCCCTGCTCATGCTCTGTCTCTCTCTTCTCAAAAATAAATAAACATTAAAAAAAAAAATTTAGAAAAAGGTCTAGCACATAGTAAAAACTCAAATATTTGTTAAAAGAATGACTATGTCAGAATTTTGTCAAAATCTTTCTATGTTCAAAGTTTATCTTAATATATATGCAAAAATATACACACATGTTATAAACACACAAAACTTCCAACTATCATGTATAACAAAGACTATCTCTTGTTTTAAGATTATACAATTCCTAATTTTTAGGTGTTAAAATATTCTTCCTTTTCCAAAATTATGGTTCCAAGTAACTAGTTTTTCTCAATGGTCTTATTTGCCAATGTGACAAATGTTCAAATCTGTCAATGTATAATACTTCTTTGGAACTTTTATTGGTATATGAAATCTAAAAATCTGGAACCTACTGACATAACAGATTAAAATAACTCATCAGAATGTCATTTCACTCACTATCTTGCCCAACAGGCCCACTGAAACTATTCCACCCTTCATATTAGGAGACATTCTCCTTGTTATATTCAAACCATCAAGACTTTGATCCCTCTGGATGCTTCTTAACTGACTTTTCCCTTCCTTCATCCCTTCTTTAAAACCTTGCCATCCAAAGACTTCCCCTTCCTTTAAGTACATCACCTAAAATCTAAAATGTTTAAATCATTTTCTTACCACTCCAGTTTATATTCATCCTTCTCTCACCTGAACACCTTTAGGTACAGCTCATTCCAAACACTAGTTTGGTCCAAGCCAACTACATAAGAATCAGATTAAGAAAAGATTTTAAAAAGACAATTTCCAGAGTCTCAGTGCAGATTACAAGAATCAGAATTTCCAAGACTGGAAATTCCAAGATTTGTTTAAAAACCTTCCCAAGTGATTCTGATTCATAACATGGCTTAGAATAATCAATCTATAGCACTGAGTCTGAAATTAGTCATAAAAGACTTCAATTATATTAAAATAAACATAATTTATGTATGCCTTCTAGAACTTTTTAAAGAAGTCATAAATAAAAACATTTTTAACCATAATACTAGTTGCATATTTATCTCAAGATTTCAAATTAAACATTGAATATGCATGTCCTACGTTAAATTATACATATGAAGGCCTTAATTTTGAAGCAAATCATTTCAAATCCAATTGTAATATTTTGATGTAGATATACAGAGGCATTTTTGAAAATACTATATTGATATTATCATAGGAGGACATATACTGCAAAGAAATTGATATAATTAAAATGAGCAGCTACCAAAATTCACTTTAAAAAAACAAGTAAACCCAAATATAGTCTACTAACCTGTTTGTTGTTGTCTGCCATGGAAAGCTGCAATGCCAAGAGCATGGAGTCTGCACCACATATAGTAGTTCTCTCAGAATCACAAAGAATGTGCCAATTCCTTCTGAACTCTTTAATCATATCCAAGATAGACTTTTGATTAAGCACAGCCATTCTCTGAAAGTAGAACAAAATGCAATGTTAAAAAGCTTTATTTTAATTGGAAACTAATATTTAACATGTGTAAGAAAGCAGAGTTAGGGAAAAATAAGTAGTGAATGAAAGGTCATTTCATATTTACTAAGATTGCTTTTAATTAAATTTAGGAAAACAGAACAACACAACTTCTGCACAATCATATTTTCCTCTCCTTTAGTTTTCTTAAGCCAAATCTTTTGAAATAACAAAATCCAACCTTCAGTCTGAAAATTCATATAAAACAGATATGTAAATTCTATAAACTTAGTAATTATAGACACAGACATAGCTAAGTAAAGGAGTTTCAAAATATTTGTTATATTTGTTTTGAGATAGATGGTAATATGTGTGGTAAATTAAAAAAAGAAAAAGAAAAAGACCAATTTCCTCCCATCCCTACATTATCCCAAAATAACTGGTCTACTTTTTTACCCTTTTAAATATAGGTCAGTCTAGTGACTTGATTTACCAAGTGAATATGGCAAGAATGACGTCATGGGAGTTCCAAGCCTGGCTCGCAAAAGGCCCTTGTTGAAAAGACTACTACAGGGGCGCCTGGGTGGCTTAGTCGGTTGAGCGTCCAACTTCGGCTCAGGTCATGATCTCATGGTCTGTGAGTTCGGGCCCCGCGTCAGGCTGTGTGCTGACAGCTCGGAGCCTGGAGCCTGTTTCGGATTCTGTGTCTCCCTCTCTCTCTGACCCTCCCTCGTTCATGCTCTGTCTCAAAAAAATAAACGCTAGGGGTGCCTGGGTGGCGTAGTCGGTTGGGCGTCCGACTTCAGCCAGGTCACGATCTCCCGGTCCGGGAGTTTGAGCCCCGCGTCAGGCTCTGGGCTGATGGCTCAGAGCCTGGAGCCTGTTTCCGATTCTGTGTCTCCCTCTCTCTCTGCCCCTCCCCCGTTCATGCTCTGTCTCTCTCTGTCGCAGAAATGAATAAACGTTGAAAAAAAAAATTTAAAAAAAAAAAAAAATAAAAAAAATAAACGCTAAAAAAAAAATTTTTTTTAATAAAAAAAAAAAAAAAGTTACTACAGCATGCCTGATATCTATCTTTTGAAAGTCCTGCCTACAAGGTTGGCCCTTGGCTGCACCTGGGAACTCAGAATTCAGGAGGGTTCCCAGTAAGAGTGGCTCACTGTGGCTAAACTGTTTATACAAATAATATAGTTTATGCTGAACACAATGCTTTCTTTCTGAGTCTGGAATTTTAGAACACAGACAGAGGATACCTACATCAGTACCCTGGGCACTGCGTCTCTAAAGAGTTTTCCTGATAGACACTACTTCATATGGGTTGTCAAGACATTTTGCTTGAGGACTTAAGCATGTCCTATGTGCTCCACTAAGAACAGACTTCTGTAAGCTTATGCCTGATCACCCCAGGACTTTGCTTCCTGCACCGTCTCCCCATGTAGCTTCGCTCTTTGTTGATTTTGTTTAGCATCTTGTTGCTGTAATAAATTAGAGGTATGGGCACAACTAGATGCTGAGTCCTCTGAGCCTTAGCAGACATCCAACCTGTGGGTGGTCTTAGTTCTTACTCTCTTTCTTACTCTAGACTGCCATATGAAAAAGTCCAAGCTCACCTGCTCAAGAGGCCATAGAAAAGAGAACCACTGCACTCCAGTTGACAACCAACACCAACTCAAAGACATGTGAGGCTATATTAGACTTTCCAGCCCCCATCAACCTGCCAGAGGAACTGCAGCCACATTAGTGATCCCAGGCAAGACTAGCAGAACCACTTAGCTGAGTCCAGCCATTGCTGGTCCACAGTATCTTAAGCAAATAAAGTGGTTGCTGTTTTAAATCCACTAAGTTTTGGATGGTTTGTTACACAGCAATAGATAACCAATACAATATCTAATATTCAGCAGTTTCTTGGTGCCAGAAATTTTTCAAAAGCTTAATATTTATTACCTTATTCAATCTTTGCAAGAGTCCTATGAGGAAGGTCTATTATTATCTTCATTTTACCTTTGAAGAATGTGATGACCCATGTCACTCATCTAGCAAATGGCAAAACAGACTTAAACCCAAGATGCTTAACTCCATAAGCTGTGCTCTTAAATCACTGTATTACATAACTTCCCTTGACAGACAAAAGTCTTTCAAAACAACTGGATGTAGTTCCAATGTCTTATAAGCCCAAGTGTAAACAAGGAAGTAATTCCTTTCTCTGAGTTTACAGTTATGCCCGCTAAAAGTTGTTTTTTCCTACCTCCTCTTAAGTATGCTCATTTCTAACATATTCATATGCCATTATCTTATTTGGGGTATATTCTACTGTACATATCCCATTTATTAGCTTCCTGTTATCTTTTTCTTTCTTTATGTGGCATAAATAGAATTCCAGATATTTACTAGGTATTTTGGGTTTATATGATCAAGAAAATGGGTACATAACATTTACAGCAATAATTCATAGTTGCATCAGTGATGCAATTTAAAGATACAAATAAAAAACTTTACAATATCCACATCTATACAAATACTAGTAAGTTGCTAAAAGTTATATTTCTCTTCAAAATATCACCTTCATTTCTTTTTTTAAAGGCTTATTTGAGAGAGAGGGAGAGAGAGCAAGCGCACATGCCAGAGAGGGGCAGAAAGAGAGGGGACAGAGGATCCAAAGCAGACTCTGCCCTGATGGCAGAGAGCCCAATGCAGGGCTCAAACTCACAAACCATGAGATCATGACCTGAGCTGAAGTCAGATGCTCAACTGAGTCACCCAGGTGCCCATCACCCTCACTTCTTAAAAGAAAAAAAAAAAAAAAAAAACCGAAAGTGAAAAAGTAAATTTTCAGTGATATGATCAGTTTACCTGACAAATCTTTAGCACTAAATAATTTAGGGTATTATTTAAAAGTAATATGAGTTCAGATTGCTAAGAATGAAAACTAGTCAAGAATTAACTTAATAGCTATGAGATCTATGTCACCGCCCCTGCCTCAGCCTCCTTGTACTGAAAATGAAAATAATAGTTCCTATCTCACAGGATTTTGTGAAAAGTAAATGACATAAATACAAGTTTAGCTTTTAGCAGTGTCTGGCACATATAAAAGCCAACAGTCTCATCCAGGGGTCAGAACACTTTTTGGAAAGGACCAAAATAGTAAATATTTAAGGAGTGCAAGGCATATGGTCTAGATGTCACAACTATTCTACTTGATCTTGCTGTACGAAAATAGCCACAGACAATACATAAACAAATGAGCATAGCTGTGCTTCAACAAAACTTTATGGAAATTAAAATTAAGTTTCACAAAATATTATTCTCTTGTTTTTGTTTCAACTATTCAAACATGTAAAATCTATTCTTAGCTCAGGAACTGACTGCAAAAACATAAAAGCAAGTAGTGCCCTAGTTTGCCAACACTGGTGTAGTCTCAGCTTGTCAGCAGCTAGCTGTCTGTATAAGCCTAGGCAGTCAGTTTTACAACTGACTGCCTAGGTAAAGTAACATCACATAGAAAACAGGAATAATACCTTCCAGCCAGTTTTGAGAAGCCAATGAGACAATGAATATGCAAGCACTCTGAATGTTAGGCTGCACTATACAAAAACAGTAGAAGGTGGCATCGATAATAAATACTTGTTTTAAAAAACTGGATTCCAAACTGCACTGTAGCAAAAATTATGAGACAGGAAATTATCACTGTAGAGACAGTGTGAGATGGTAAAAGAATTTTTGAGTCAGACATTCCAGGGCCCACATCAGGTTCCCCAATTTAAGAGATGTATGGTCTTCAGTATTTAAAATCTCTGATGAATATTAATTTCCTTAAATGTAAAACCAGTTAAGAGATCTCCTACCTCATAAAACTATGAGACACAAGTAAATAACCCACCTAGTGCCTGCACACTTATTAGGTGCTTAATTGAAAAAAAAAAAAAAAATGGCAGTCGTTGGTGCTATTATCGTCAGAATGCTGATCCTAAATATTCCTTAGAAGAATGTAATAGGGAGAGGGCGAAGTCTCAGAATTGGAGCCTGCGCACGTTTTGGGACTAGGACCTGGTTTCCTGCCAACCTAATGAACCTAAATAGGCCTCTACGGGGCTCAGTCTTCCAGTCTGCAGATGATCCCTCAGGGCCTTTTAGCTCTATTCATCACTAGGTACCGTGAACTCCGTTCAACACCCCGGGACCCAACCAAGCTCGAGAGCAAAGCCACTGAAAAAATAATACCCTAGACGGTTACTTAGCTGTCACCGAAAACCCCTCCCCAGCCGCAGCCTGAGTCAAAAATTAAAGTACGACAGCAGGGTAAGGAAGACATGAGACTCACCTGGCTCAAAGTAGACCCGCTAGGTGCAGACCCAACAGAAGCAAACTCCGGCCGAGCTGCAGTCTCCAAGTTGTCCATTTTAATTTTAAATCTCGCGGGAAGGCTCGGGAGCCAATCGCTGCTTCCGCCCTCTGACCCGGAAACAAACTCTGAGCGCGCCGCAGCAGCCCCCAGCGGAGACCAGATTCCTTCTGACCACTTCCCGACGCCCCTGGTGCGTATCACACGGGAACCCAGGGGGCCGCGCCGCTCTGCTCCTGGCCGCCCGCGCTCGCATCCTTTTCGTGCGAGTTCCTTCTCTCCCCGGGCCGTGCTCCACCTCTCTTCCTTCTGACCTGGGTCTTCGGGAGGTGGTAGCGGGGTCTCGCGGGACTTGCCTGCCTGGGGAGAGGTGTTGGGGTTCTTTGAGAGGACTTAAGTTTTCCTTCCGTCTTTTCCCCTCCAGTTTTAGAGGACAAGTCCAGCCCGCCTTGTACAGTAAAACCCTGAGAATGTAGTGAGATTGGGCACTAGTTTAACGAGGAATAGGGGACCAAGTTTCCTAACCTCGAATCTTTTCCACTTCTGACACCGGGCTGCCTCTGAGGGCATCCACCTGCTGGTCACCTTTAACTATTGCCCAGTCCCGGATCCCCTCTCCTATGGTTACTATTTTATAGGCTCCCTGAGGTGGGATTCCTCTGATTCTCAATAAATACTTATCAGGTTCTTGATGTGTTTGTTACTGAGCCCAACTGTTCTCAGAACAACTCCTGCATCCAGTTAAGAGAAAAAAGACCTCTTTAGATCCCTAAATCTCTGGGAATGCTGCTTCATCTGGGAATGCTGCTTCCACAGTGCACACCAGGCCATGACAGGCTGGTTGAAATTTTGTGCCTAGTTTTATGAATATTATCTTTATGTCACACATTTCGGCACTCCTTCCTCCAGATCCTCTATTTTGGATCTGCTTATTTTATTGCTCTTTTCACACTGAATCATGACCATTACCGGATATTGTAATCTTCAAGGTGGAGGGCTGTGTTTTACTTCTCTAGCACTGGTGTCCAACACATAGTAAAGTATTTTAAATGCTGTCTCGCCTTAGGAGCTTGGCAGCTAACCTATTAAAGTCTCCATTTCTTTCTCTGTAAAATGGGAACTGTAAGTAGTACCTTCCTCTTAAGTTTGCAAATATAGGTGTCCTGATGTCAGTTAAATCCTCAACATGGAACTTACAAGCGGTGCTTCGTAAATGTTAAGTATCATTAATTTTTATGAATATATTTATTACAGTGGTTATATCTTCCAAGTACTTACTGTATCTTTTAGGTCATCTAAACAGGATATTATGATATATTCTGCAGGTATCACTCATAAAGTATTTAAAGAAGTACTTGAAATTGTTTAGCTGTCTCTGGCATCTGAAACACCATGTCCTTATTTTATTTGCTGAAAGTGACTAACACTTTGATGGTTTCTGTCTTAACCGTGTCTGTGCTATCATCCACAGTTTCGTGACCTTGTCCAGTAGAAGGCTATTTTATTTTTACAACTGTTCAAGTATTGACATACAAGATGAAGCAAGATGCCACAAGAAATGCTGCCTACACTGTGGATTGTGAAGATTATGTGCATGTGGTAGAATTTAATCCCTTTGAGAGTGGGGATTCAGGAAACCTAATTGCATATGGTGGCAGTAATTATGTGGTCATTGGCACGTGTACATTTCAGGTTAGTGTACAAACTCAGTGAATGACAGTGCAGCTATTTCAGAGCTTAAAAATTTTTTTTGGTAAACTTTGGCTAAATTTGGAAAGCATATTGAGTTTGAATGTAAGAAAAAAAATGATATGAAGAACTACAGAGGAAGATATTCCAGTAATATATGCCTGAGACTTGTGGAAACATTAGTGAAAAAAAAAAAGACTGTAAGGCTTCTCTTTTGCCTCATGTTTAGAAATGCAATATCCTAGTAATTGAAGGTTGTGATTAACTGAACATTTGGTATGTACAGGGAAACAAATGAATTCTAAGTAATTAATCTAGTTTTTCTACATTCCACTTTGACTTAGGAAACAAGCCTTAAAAATGGTCCTCCAGGAGATTTTACAGCTGTCAGGATATTCAGCTTTTCTATTCATATGCTCTCTTGCTTCTCATACATCTAAAGCACACATCCAGAGTGTACAAAGTATGAGACCATATTAATTGAACAGACAATTTAGCACAGTCATTAAGACAGTGAGCTCTGGCACCAAAATGCTTAGGTTTTTACTCCTACCTGGCTTTACCTCTTAATAGCTGTATGACCTTGAGCAGGTACTTAACCTCTCCTATAAAAATGCTGAAAATAATACTTAATGGGGTGTTATGAGAATGTAGTGAGTTAGTACATGAGAAGTTCCTGGAAGGCATCTGGCACATTTAATGCATACACACACACACACACACACACACACACACACACACACACACACGTATGTTTTAACTGTCATTGATTTGGTCAGCATTGCCCCCTAGCACAGGCCCATATTTAATGACCAAAGCAAGATTGTTTCTGATGAGCACACACCATGTTTTCTCACAGGAAATAGTTCCACATGTGGAAGAATCTAAACAATGAGAGTTCAACTCTGAGAAATCTTGGCTAATCCTTAATTTACCAGAATATTATTCATAGAACAGTATTTCTCAAGATTAATCAATGAGGTAATTTGACAGTGATCAGTTTTCAAAGATTTAAAGTAACTTTACCACTCCCATACTGTTTATAAACATTATTTTCTCTTTTACTTGGGAAGCAGTTCAGTATCTTACAATGTTTTGGCATCATAAGTGCAGTTTAGCATTTTGCAATGCAATAAATATATAAAGTTATACAAAGTTAGACTGCATGAGTATTTATCCTAAGGAGAAAGTATGAATTAAAGGCTTCAGTTTTTTGGTGTCTGAGTAGAATACAGGAGGTCTTACGTTGTCCCACATTGTCTCTTAAGGTTGGGATAGGAAGTGCTTGCTTTCACACTAAGTGACCCTCTGTCTGACTAGCTGGACTATTTGGTTAGGATCAAAAAAAGTCCACATTATTAAGAGAAATAACACACTCTTGAAAAAGACTGAGGGAAAAACCATCCTTCCAGTGTAGGCTACTAACCTACAAAAGAATAGAGCAGCTCCTTACAGGTGAAACTTTTACTTCATTACTTTTAAAATTAATAGCTGTAAACATAGAATTGTGTTTAAAAAAATACTGAAAAAATATACCTTAATCTCTTGTTTATGTCCAGCTAGGAAATGAGAAAGTCAAGAAGGGAGAAAAAAATTAAGAAGAAAGGCAGAGGTGATGAGTGGCAGAGAGAAAATGAAAGCAAAAGACAAAACGAGAAGAGAACTAACAAAAACATTTGTATTGCTCTGTCATGTCTTGCACATTGTCCTTGTTCATCTTCAGACCTGTCAGATTGGCAATCTGGGTCTTACAGCCAAGTTACCTAAAGAAAGAATTGGATTTTATTAATTTGGCAAGTAATGAACACAAATATTCTGTGCCAAGTATCGGAGATACAATTAAACAACTGTCCCTGACCTCATAGAGTTTCCATTTTACTTCAAAGAAGTTCAGGGATTTGTAAATGACTGGTAAATAAAAAAAAAAAACAAGATCTAGACCTTGGTTCTAAACCCCTGTTCTTTTCCCTCTGTGCTATTCAGACAGGTTGCAGCCATATTTCAAATAGTTCTGCAAGAGAATTGAATCCCAATAATCTGTGTTTGAGGATTCAGAATAAATTATTGCTTCCCTTTAAAGTTTTTTTTTTTTTATCTAATTAAACACTATTAAACATTGTATTTTCTCATGTTAGAATCTTCAAGTTTCATAGCATCCAATTTCTGCCTCCCTCTTGTCTGAGACAACATGAAGTAAAGGTAAATTGAATTAAAAGCTTTCCACTTTCCTGTTGGAAAGGCAGTCCTCATTCTAAGACTCTTAGGAAACAGTGCACTAGGTTTAAATTTCAACAAAGCATTTTTCAGAATCTTATGGTGTTCTTTTGAATATGGAAATTTGAGCTGAATGATGGTACTGTTAATTGATGTCATGTATTTGTCAAGTATTAAGTGCAAATCAGGTTCTGGGAACCGGTAACACATGTTAAAAAAGCAAGAACTCTGACCTCAAGATGTTTAAACGTAAAACAATGCAGTAAGAAAACTGCTCTAAAAAGTCCTATGTGCAAAGGGTGGAGGAAACATGAAAGTTTCTAGTCTATTCAAAGGGTCACCAGTAATGCATCGGGGCCCTTACTGGGATTTGAATGAGAACATTTGATTTAAGCAAGCTCATTGAATTTATATAGAACATGAAGCTAACAAGGATACCTAATGCTTTGATGATAAACTGCATTTAACAAGTATTTATTAAGCACCTATTGTTTGCCAGACACTGTACTTAGAATTGAGTTATTCTTTAATAGATCGGATTAATGGACCAAGTTGAACAAGCTAAAAATTAATAAAGTCTTGAAATGATAGACTGCTAAAGCTAGAAGAGACAATTGTGACTTATAGTTTTTAGTCACCTGGATGTTCACCATGAGTCAGTGCAATGCTTAACTGCCAAATTCAATGCTGTTCTGTAGAAATACAATGTGAGCCACAGGTATATAAATTTAAGTGTTATAGCAAACACATTAAAAGTAAAAACCAGGTGAAATTAATTTTAATTTTTTAACCCATTGTATCCAAAATATTTCATGTGTGACCAATATGAGAAATTAATGAGGGGCTCCTGGGTGGCTCAGTCAGCTAAGCATCTGGTTTTAGCTCAGGGCATGATCTCGCAGTTTGTGAGTTCAAGCCCTTCATCAGGCTCTGTGCTGACAGCTCAGAACCTGGAGCCTGCTTCACACTCTGTGTCTCCCTCTCTCTCTGCCCTCCCTGGCTCACGCTCTGCCTCTCTCTCTCAAAAGTAAACATTAAAAAAATTTTTTTTAATTTATGAGATATTTTGTATTGGTGTGGATTTTGCACTTTATGAAATATACACAGTTTTGAACTAGCTGTATTTCAGGTGCTTAATCACCCCATGTGACTGGTGGCTACCAGGCTGGACAGTATAGCTCTATATTCTCCTGTATAAATTCACAGGTTGTTTAATGTTTACTTCAGTTCTCAGCAGTGTATATTATGATGCAAAGCAGATGATGTATTCAAAGACATTTCAGAATGCTATTAAAAATGTTTGAAACCATCATGTGAAAGAGGGATTAGACTCAGAATGGTAGATGTATTTTGTGTTACTTGTCAATTCTGAGTTGAGTTGTGGCTTAATAGCACTTTAAGACCGATGCTGAATCTGCTCTTTGAGTGCATTCACCTAAAGAGAGATCAGCTGTGGCCAGACACTTGCCATCACTGAAGTAGACTTAATCCATATGGTTCCAGAAGGCAGGAGCACTGAATAGAATTTACATGGGAACAGAGTTAGGTTTAACGTTAAAGAGAACTCTTCTAATCAGAACTACCCCTGAGTTGAATAAGCTCCCCCCAAGAAGTAGCTAATTTCCTGTCACCGAATGTGCAGAGAAGGGTTGTGCAAACTCTCTTCAGTGTTCTATAAATTCAAGTGTGAGATGAAAGAAGTGGACTAGGTAAACTTTTACAGTCTCATCTGACTAAAATTCTGTTTGGCCTTAAATGGGTGTGGTGGGAAGGCCTACCAATTTCAAACCCTTAGAATAGCCCTTTCAATCAACCTGGCTTTGTCCCAACCTCAAATACGCCAGAGCCTTATATAATGATTTGTACTGTAGCAAGTTTTCCAAAGTGTCTTAATTTCCTTCCTATACAATACTACCTACACCCCAAACTAAACCTAAAATAACATTCGTCTCTGCCTATACCACACACACACCCTAGCCTTTTAGTTGGCTCCCTGGCAGACATTGCTGCCAGGAAAAAAGGTTTCACTGGTAATACATAAAGCTCAGGGTATAGAGTCCCTGGGTTTCTTTATCTCCACCGGCCACCCAATAACTCCATATATACTATGGGTAACAAATTATAGAACCCAATTGTCAACACTGTTGTTACAGTCGCAAAGTAAAGTGTGTTTTGATGGTGAAACTTCATTTTTAGAAGATGGATTTGTCCAGTGTGGAAAAATAGATGTAACCCAAACTATGAAGTCAGCTATGATTAGGCTCTTAACCTTATTTTAAAATTGCTTGGTGGTTGCTGCCTTGGCATATCTGGCTGTTAGCTATACAGTTATTATACACACAGATTATGAAGTAATAAAAGTTGACAGTGTTTTTCTTTCCTTGATAAGTACATTTCTATCTCCTTTTTTTCATTTATGGAAAAACTTTTTGTTGTTAACTCTAAGTTCATCTGAAATTTAAAGTTATTTTCAAGGGGCATCTGAATTATTTAGAGAAAACCCTGTGTAATGTATCTGTGAAATGGCTTTGCTAAGGATCCCAAAGGCTATCCTGGAAAAAATCTACACATCCAATAGGATTCACTTTAAGTACACACTCTAAAACTTTGCATTTTTTTTTTTATGTTTATTTATTTTTGAGACAGAGAGAGACAGAGCATAAATGGGGGAGGGTCAGAGAGAGGGAGACACAAAATCTGAAGCAGGCTCCAGGCTCTGAGCTGTCAGCACAGAGCCTGATGCGGGGCTTGAACTCATGGACTGTGAGATCATGACCTGGGCCGAAGTCGGATGCTTAACTGACTGAGCCACCCAGGCATCCCTGAAACTTTGCATTTAGATTCAGGATGAATGGAGTTCTTAGAACAGGCCTTTAGGTAATATTCCTATTATGTAGACATATGTATTCATTAAATAACAAGTTTCACCTGCTCTGGATTTTTTTTTTTCCTTGATGATGTTAGAATTTTATAAAATTATAAAAGAATTATAAAGGATAACTTACAAAAGGTAACTACAGCCACTTAATACAGAGGATTCCTTGGGCAAATTTGTGGTGAAAAATTTTGCTGGAGTCTCTAGACAAGTTAGGGTATTGATTTAAATAACAAGACAAGGATTTACTTATTTTTAAATTACAATATTTTAAGCCTATAAAAAGTATTTTAAAATATGTATTATCTATAAAAAGTATAAAGAATAATAAAATAGGGGCACCTGGATGACTCAGTCACTTGAGCATCCAGCACTTGATTTCAGCTCAGGTCATGATCTCACGGTGAGGCTGGGCCCCGCATAGGGGCTATCAGTGCAAAGCCTGCATGGGATTCTCTCTCCCTCTCTATCTGCCCCTCACCCCTTCTCAAAATAAACAAATATTTTAAAAAAGAAGAAGAAGAAGAAAATATGTTCCTGTATACCCACAACCTGGCTTAAGCAATGGAACATTAGCAATTCCCTCGAAGCCCTCTGGGTGTTCTCCCCTTACGGCCTTTCCTTCTCACCCCCAAGAGTCTGAAAGTTTATGTTGGGGATTCTTTGTTTTTCTTTATAGAATTACCATATATGTAGATGTTACAAATCAGTATATTGTATTTCATGTTTTAACCTTTGTTTTAATGAAATTATTCTGTATTCTGTTCTACAGTATGTTGCTCTTACCATTGTATTTGTTAGATTCCTCCATGTCAAAGTTCATTTATTTCCATTGTTATATGATACACAAATACACCATGATTAATCTATTCTTCTGTTGGATATTTGGGTTACTTTTTGTTTTTCACTCTTGAAAACCTTGCCAATACACATATTCTTATGTCTTCTGCTTGTGTTTTGTTACTTCCTTTCATTGTTTTCTTCCCTGTTAATTTGGAGGTTGTACATGCTGTTTCTTTTAATGGTTACCAAAGAAACTTTAACATACACACTTAATTAGACAAAGTCAAAATTAATATCTTTAACTTCTTCATGAACAAAATAAGGATCTTTGACTCTTTGAACTATTACCACACCCTCCAGACTTATATTACTGTCATATTTTAGTTCTGTCATTTTTCTTTTCACTTTAACACACGAATTTAAGTGATAAAACACATCAAAGTGGCTAATATTTGTTTAGATCAACCCACCTGCTTGCCTTTGATTTTTTACTCACTTTTTCTTACATCTCAGGCCTTCCTTCTGGGATCATTTTTCTTCACCTGAAAGCACATTCTTTACTATAAGAAAAACTTTACTACTAAATTTTTACTGCTAAGTTATTTACTACTAAATAATTTCTAATATTTTACATTTTTCCAGCCACTTAAGGTGTCTGTTGCAAATTACTCATAGTTATTTACAACTCCTTAAAAATCTAAAAATGATTTTCATCTCATGGGCCTTACAAAAACAAGCCAGAGGTCAGATTTTGCACAACATTGGTTGCCACCATCTGCTTTAGATCTTTCAGTGAGAGTTTATTGATGCTAAGTCTCGGTTTTTGTTTTTCTGAAAATATCTTTAGTACAGCTTCATTCTTGAAATGTTTAGTTCTAGAGTTTTTTTCAGTCATCATTTTGGAGCTCTTATTCTACTATCTTCATGCATTTGTTGTTTCTGCTGAGAAGTCCATGGTTGTCCTTTTATAGGAAATCTCTTGTGTAGGGAACCTGTCTTTTCTTCTGGCTGCTG
Source organism: Prionailurus bengalensis (assembly GCF_016509475.1). Lineage (NCBI taxonomy): Eukaryota > Metazoa > Chordata > Mammalia > Carnivora > Felidae > Prionailurus > Prionailurus bengalensis. Next base: position 122,485,220 of record NC_057358.1, on the reverse strand, counting down.
TTGCTGACACCTCCCCCTACCCACCCACCCCCACCCCCCCCCACACACCTGGCCTTCTCCCTCCCCACCACTCTCTCCCTCAATGTGTATATACATATACACACAAATATATATCATGAGAGTTTGTGTGTATATTCTGAAGCTTCACTATGTTGTATCTGCCTGCAGATTTTTTATTTAAGCCAACTGGGATGTATTTTTCTTTCTAAATGTGCATATTGGTGCCTGTCATCAAGTATGGAGAGGATCCTTTGTCATTATCTCCTCGAATATTGCCTCTTCCCTCATTCCCTCTATTCACTCCTCTATAGCCCCAATTAGATACGTGGTAGACCTTTTCATTGAATCCCTTTTCTCTTGTTGTCTTCACTTGGCTCCATTCTGAGTAATTTTTTTCAAATCTGTCTTCCAGCTGCTCTAAGCATTGATTTTTTTTTTTCCATTATGGTATTTTCATCTAAATTTTTTGTTTGGTTCTTTTTAAAATCTGCCTAATCATTTGTGGTAATCTCTTGTTGCTTACTCATACTTGTGTTTGTGATATTTTTTTTCCACGTATATAAGGGCATGCATGTAAGATCATACTTGATTGAACTATATCTGTGGGAACTTTTTGAGACCTGGGTAGAGGTAATTCATCCAAAGAGAATTTGCTTTTGTCTGTCAAGTGCTTAGGGCCACTACCAACATATGGCCATTTTAAAATGTTATTTTCTGAAGCACATAGTTAGTGTGAATTCAGGCCCCAAACTCATGTGAGGACCAGTTTATGGTTGAGATTTTCTTATAAGTGGCATTTCTCTTTCTTAGCCTTCACCCATGGTAGACATTTTGCATAGTAGTTTCGGTTTTTTGGTTTTATTCCTACTTCCCCTTTAGAAGTCCTGGATCTATGCAGAAGTCTCTAATCATCCTTCTTTGTGCAGGCACCAAGCTTTGTCTTTTTGCCTCGCAAACAAGCAGTTAGTTATTGGATGTGGGCAGAAGTACTTAAGATAGCTGCATGCCTAAGTGCTCAGTTGCTTCCCTGGACTTGGATTTTTGCATTATTTTTATAATGGGAAAGCTTTTCAGGTGAACGTCCATATTGCCAGACCTAGATGACTTGGCTTTTCAAAATTCATTTTTTCTTCCTCCTCTTCCCATGAAGATAAACAAATCATTTTACTAGTACTGAGCAGGTAAATAAGCTGACTTTGATTAAACATCTAACCTAGAATCCAAAAGACTAACCAGATTGTATCAACATATTCACTATTCATAGACTGTAATAGCATTAGATGAACAATTTGTAACATCTTATACATGTATAGTGCCATATATAATACTATGTGAAAATTATTGATATTCATTGTAATGACTGAGGCATTATCTTGTACATAACCAAAACTTTATGTTCGGTATGTATTTTTTTAATATTGTCAGTTCGATTATGTATGGTAATTCATTTACCTAGAATATTTTGATTTTTACAGGATTCAATTTTCATTGCATTTGCTGTGAAATATGTTTACTATCAGGAATAAAATGTCTTCTAAGTAAGATAAAGTATAATATGTTCACTGTTTATTTTTACTGGCCCTAGAGAGTTATTCTTTGAGGCTTAGAAAGTTTTATCGATTTTTGTCATCGTTGTTCAGTAAACCACTTAAATCTCAGTATCTAATTTGTTTTTGAACTTACAAAAGAATATATATGGCCTCCTGATAAATTCTTCATTATAACGAAATGGGGTGTTATAGTGTTTGTTCTCATAACTTATTAAAACATTTACTACGTATGTTTAGGAAGAAGAAGCAGATGTGGACGGAATTCAGTATAAAACACTACGAACATTTCAGCATGGAGTCAGGGTTGATGGCATAGCTTGGAGCCCAGAAACTAGACTTGATTCATTGCCTCCAATAATCAAGTAAGTTTAAAACTATTAAATGCAGTATTTATTAATGTCCTTTGTTGTAAGTGATCTGAAGCCTTTGATCATAAGGACATTTCTCCTCCGTTTCCTTTTTCCCCACTTTTAGATATTAGCTTTTTTTTTTAATGTTTTATTTCTTTTTGAGACAGAGACAGAGCATGAGCAGGGGAGGGGCAGAGAGAGAGAGAGAGACAGAGAATCCAAAGCAGGCTCCAGGCTCTGAGCTGTCAGCACAGAGCCCCATGAGGAGCTCAAACCCACAAACCACGAGATCATGACCTGAGCCAAAGTCAGAAGCTCGACTGACTGAACCACCCAGGCGCCCCTAGACATTAGCAATTTTTAACATTGGCCATTATTTTGTAATTTAGGCTTATTATCTGAATATGTGATTTAAATATGCAACATGGTAGTGGTACTTTGAGAATATGTTTGGGCCTGACTACATAAATTTTTACTTGAGTTTCACCTAAATCATTTGAGGTCTTCACAGATTCTTCACTGAGTCCACTACTTACTGAAAGTACAACTCTGTTGAAATAAGTAAATGTGGTTGAGTCATTAATCAAACTTACTGCTGCACACATAGGCCAATGTCACATGTACATGTTTAACAGTATATAAAGCGGCAGTTCTAATACTTAAGCTTCAGTTTTTATGAAAACATTAGAAAAGAACAATTGCTTTTTGAGAAACATCTTGACACTACCTGCTGAGGCCTTCTCCACAAAGGCAATAATAATGTGTCAGGTTATTTAGTGCTTGTTGCAGAACACTAACCTTGCTTCCACAGATGTCAAATCTAAAAGATATGTCTTCTTTTAGTAAACAGCTTAGCAGCCATAAGTTAGCTCTTACTGAGCTAACCTAATTTTTTTTAATTAAGGGATAATTTGAAAACAGTGAAATTCTCAGTTTCTGGGAGTACCATTTAATCAGTGTTGACATGCATATACTTGTATAACCCATATGCTGACAATACATAGCATTTCCATCACTTCTAAAGGTTCTTTATGCTCCTTCCCAGTCAATCCATGTACCCCATCCTCTGCCAAAGCAACCATTGATCTAATTTTCAGAAATGAGTGTTGCCTATTCTAGAACTTCATGTAAATAGAATCATATAGAATGTATTTTTTGTGTCTAGTATGATGTTTTTGAGATTTATCCGTGTTAAGAGTACCAGTGGTTCTTTTCTTTTTCATTTATTTTGTTACTTTGTAATGCATTCCATTACATTGTATAAATACCACTATTTGTTTGTAACATTCTCCTGTAAATAAACACTAGGGCAGTATCCAGTTTTTATCTATTATGACTAAAGTTGTTTGAGCGTCCCTATATACAGCTTTTAGTAGATACATGGTTTTATTTCTCTTAAGAGTAGAAATGCTCCTACTCTTAAGAGAATCAGAGTAGAATCAGAGGATAGATGTATGTTAACATTTTTTAAAAAGTACCAGTCTCCATAGTGCTTCTACCATTTTATGTGCCCACCAATAATCTAAAGATGTTCCACTTCCTCTACCAACTCTAAAATGTTTAATTGTTGTCAGTCTTTAATTTGGTTAGTACCACAATGACATTTCCCTGATGACTCATGATGTTGAGCACTTTTTCATATGCATTCTATTTCCTAACTACAGAATGGTTGCCTGCAACAAAGATTGTGAAGATGTGCTGTTTTCTTCTAGAAGCTTTACAGGTTTTAGCTAACTGAATTTTAAATAATCCACACGACAGTGCTTGTTAACATACATAAGTCATTGTCAGCAGCCAGTTTGCTGTTCATTTCCTTTTATATTAAAAGGAAGTGTTCACAGAATCTGAAGCTAAACAAGAGTCAGGCAGTCTCTTTGCATTTGCTAGCAGATTTTTAAAGCTGTAGAAACTGTTCTTCCCATGGTTCTGCTTGGTGCCTGTTTTCCTGCCCTCCTTTTAGTGGATATGCTATACTGTTTCATCTTTTTTGTCGTCGTTGCCTTTTGATAAGCAGCCTCAAATTTCGGGGAGAGCTCTACAAATATGTATAATAAACTTGGCATGTTAACCAGCCATTAATTTTAAAGACAGTATTTTTAGAGCAAGCTGGAAGCACAATTTTGTTTTTAAGTAAATTATTTATTTTTATTATAAAAATAATACACATTTACTGTATCAAATTTGGAATATACAGAAACATTTTTAAAGGCCATCTACACACCCAGTACTCTATTTTTTTCATAAATAGTTTTACACAGTTGTGATTAAACTGTACTTTTTATATTTCTTACTTTACTTTTTTATATTTATAATCCAAAGTAGATACTATTTTTTTCATGACTGAAGAGTGGTCTATCAAGATGACTGAGGTATATAACTTTGTGTCTGTCTTACCATCGTTAACTTATAGTTAGAAAGAACCCATTCCTAGTGTTTTATCTTTAGCATTTAGTTACCGTCAGTTCTTTCTCTCTCTCCATCTCTCTGTCTCTCTGTTTATCCCCACTTCTTTTCTTTCACATTTGCTGGAGAGTAACTCTTCACCTTACCTCTGTTCTCTGAGTCTTTATGGTTTATTAAAGGATGATGTAAATATACTTACCATGTATAAAGTTAAGCAGCAAAGTTTGGAGAAAAGTAGAACACCACAAGATTTTCCATAAAGTTTTGTATGTGTGTTTTATCTTTTAATTTTATTTATTAATTTTTAAAAATTGGGTTTTTTTAGAGAACACGCACACAAGTCAAGGAGAGGGGCAGAGGGAGAGAGAGAGAGAGAGAGAGAGAGAGAGAGAGAGAGAGAGAGAGAGAATGAGAGTCTCAAGTAGGCTCCATACTCTGCATGGAGCCTGCTGCCAGGCTCACTTCCACAGCCCTGGGGTCATGACCTGAACTGAAATCAGGAGTCAGATGCTCAACTGACCAAGCCACCCAGGCACCCCTCTTTTAATCTTAATGAGATTCTTTCATTAATTCTTTTTTAAGTAAATAATCTTTGTCCCTGTAAGGCCTATATTCTTTGATGTTTTTACTGAACTTGGCCTTATTCTTTTACTAATACCTTCTTTATAAACCCTTTTGCTTGAGATATTTATTTTAAAAACCTTCTAAAATAGCCTTTTTCTATTTTAGAAATGATATTTTGGTGAGAGATTTTTAAATGATTTCTTATGACATCACTATGGGGAAATCTACTTTAGAAGACCCTCACGTTAGTAATGTTGTAACAAGTCTGTTCTAGAGTTTCCTCTGAGTGGGAAAGTATGAATACCCAAAACAATAATGGGACAAATTCAAAGAAGAATTAGGTACTATAAGCTTTGGGTTTTTTTTTTTATTTTTTTCTTATCTTTAATTTGTATGTTATGAAATATAGCATATGTGCCCAAAAGTACAAAAGAAAAAAAAAAAGTACATGTGCAGTTTAACATGATTATTGTAAAACAAACACCCATGTAATGATCACCCATGGAAGGCAATAGAAAACATTGCCAGTACCTAAGGTCTCCCCTGCCCCTTCCTAATTAACCTCCCTTCTCCTTAAAGGTAATTATTCTCATGATTATTGTGGCAATCATTTATCTTCTTGAGTTTTTTTCTGTAGTTTTATCAGCTATTTTATCAACTATTTTTTCCTACCTAAGAACTTTCATACAAATGGAATAATAATATCCTTTTTTTTTTTTTTTTTGCCCTGCTTTGTTCGCTTGATATTATATATGTGAGATTCGTCCTTGTTTCTACTTATAGCTCTAATTACTGATTTGTGTTGGGTCTTGTTTTTTTACTTCTAGATTTTGTACTTCAGCTGCTGATATGAAAATAAGGTTGTTTACTTCAGACCTTCAAGATAAAAATGAATACAAGGTATGTTGACAAGTATACTTATAACTCTCTATTTTAAAACATGTATTACTTTTGCTTTTTTAATTGAATTTATCTCAATTTAAAATGACATTTAATGTCATCTTACTTTATTTGACTCTGTTTTGGGCTATAGTAAGGACTATAGGTTATAAATCTGGTAGCATTTATTAAAATATTACATAGGCACAGCAAATGAATGAAAATTAGAAATTCACATTTCAGTATAGTAGTAGAGTAATAGACATGAACACACATAGAGTTGAGTCAGACTTGAAGAGAACCAACAACTAGCACAGCATAGGGCAAGGTGGGATTACAAAGTGCTTATGATCACAGACACAGGAGCCAGACTACCAGGGTTTGAAGCCCAATTCTACCGCTTTAGTAACAGTGTGACTGGTCAAGTTCCCAATTTCTTTGTGCTCAGTTTCTTATCTGTAAAATGGGGATAATCATAGTATCTGCCTCAAGGACCATAAGCATTGACAGAGCTAATTCATGTAAAACGTTTAGAACAAAGTTTTGTGTATAGTAAGCCCTATATATATGTTTTCTATTAGTATAATAAATAACCCTGTAAAATAAGACAAAGACAAAGACCGTATGATCTCAATTATACGTGGAATTTTAAAAAGGCAAATTCATAGAAACCGAGTATAATGGTGGTTGCTGGGGGATGGGGGAAATGGGGAGATGTTGGTCAAAGGGTATAAACTTCCAGTTATAAGATGAATAAGTTCTCAAAAAAACAAAAAACAAAACAAAAAAAGATGAATAAGTTCTGGGAATCTAATGTACAGCATAATGAGTATAATGAACAGTATGTGTTACATACTTGTAAGTTGCTAAGAGTAGATCTTAGGGGCACCTGGGTGGCTCAGTCAGTTAAGCATCAGACTTCAGCTCAGGTCATGATCTTCTCATGGCTCATGAGTTCAAGCCCCACGTGAGGCTCTGTGCGGATAGCTCAGAGCCTAGAGACTACTTCAGATTCTGTGTCTCCCACTCTCTTTGCCCTCCCCTGCTCATGCTCCATTTCTCTCTCTCTCTCTCTCTCTCAAAAAATAGACAAACATTTAAAAAAAATTTTTTTTTAAAAACGAACTTTGAGCTTAAATGTTCTTGCCACAAATCAAAACTGGATTTTTGAGTTGTTGTGATTATGGGCTTCTAATACTAACTGTCCCCAGTGATGGCAGTCACATTGAGGAAGTGAATAAAGACCTTAGAAGGTAAAATCCATATGTGTTTATTAGATAAAGAGTGTGCAGAGCAGTAGATGTGAGTTAAAAAGTTGAGGGGGACTCTACCTCAGTACCCCTAGAAAGTTCTTCTAGCTTTAATTTTTGCTTAAGCTTTATGTAATAAGAGGAGGTGATATGAGGACAGGTACAGTAAAAAAAGTGTGTGTGTGTATGCGTGTGTGTGTGTGTGTGTGTGTGTGTGTGTGTTTGTAAGAAATGCATACTAGAAAAGAAAGATCAAGCTAATAGCTGTGTTGAATGATCAGCTTCTTTCCAAGATAAACCTTCCAGAAAAGTGGGTGTATAAATCATGCTTTAAAAATAGCAAATTGCTTAAGAAATATTTATAGAAAAGGGAAGCATGCAGTGAAAGCTTTTAAGTCAGTGAAGTAAAAATATTAGGTAGGAATATTGTAGGTTATTTTCCAGTGTACTTATTAACTTCTCTCCTTTTATCAGATTTTAGAGGGCCATTCAGATTTCATTAATGGTTTGGTGTTTGAGCCCAAAGAGGGCCAAGAACTTGCAAGTGTGAGTGATGATCATACCTGCAGGTATGTTGTTTATGTTAAAGCCACATTTTTCAATTTTCCTCTATTTTAATGAGAATTACATTAGAAAAATTAGAGAAAATTTAGTTTGTATATATACTCCATAAAATGTTATAAAAGAAGTATACTTGGTTTAAATTGTAAGCATGACACAAACATGAGTTTCACAACTGGTAAGTTGAGTTCTCATCCCAGTTAATGGAAGCGTCCCTTGCTGACTCATAGGTGCCTCTCTGCCTCTTATTTTAGATGTGTACATTTATGAAATTTAAATATATAATGGGTCAAATTCTCCAATATCAGGTAATATCAGTAGGATACTAAAAGGCAATTGCCATACTGTGAGGTTATTTCACAGATCCTGTCTGAAAGTTGTTTAATAATGAATTGCAAATCTCATTTGCTAAACTAAGACTCATGGGAAATTTCCTATTCTGACAAATTTGGAAGTCTCTATATTAAAGGTTTTCTGTAGGGGCGCCCGGGTGGCTCAGTCGGTTAAGCAACCGACTTCAGCTCAGGTCATGATCTCGCAGTTCGTGAGTTCAAGCCCTGAGTCAGACTCTGCTGACAGCTCAAAGCCTGGAGCCTGCTTCAGATTGTGTGTGTGTCTCTCTCTCTGCCCCTCCCCTCCTTGTGTGCACTCGCTCTGTCTCTCTCTCTCTCTCTCTCTTTCTCTCTCTCTCTCTCAAAAATAAACATTAAAAAAATTTTTTTGAGATAAAAAATACAGGTTTCCTGTAGATGTAGTACATTTAAATATCACATTCTTCCACCTCACCCCAAGTTTGGAATGGATGAGGTAGCTATAACATTTTTTAATAGTGCCTAAAGCTGGAGAATATCACAAGTAAAGAATAAGACGAAGAGTAGGAGGTGGAAATAAGCTGAGGAGTCAGGAGTGAAATGAGGGAATTCTATAGGAGTGCCAATCACTTCATTTGCTTTAACAGTACTGTGAGGAAAAATACCCCACAGCTCTGTTGTTTTACATAGTTTTAATGTTTGATGAGGCAATGACAAAATCATTAGTGTTCATAAACACTTGTATATATATAAAACCATTAAATATGTGTCTTTTCACATTGGAAGTAAAGCCACGAGGAACTTGTTAAATTTTAATCATAACAGCTCATCCTTTTAAAGTTATAGAGTCATAGGCCATTATTCTTTATGTACTGCCTGTTAAAATTTTCATGTCAAGAACATGAAAGATTTACATGCCATTAAGATTTTAGGGCCTCACATGTTACAAAACCAAGTTTGTATAGAGAGCTGAAGAGTAAATGGGACCAATTTTTAGGTAAAAGTTAGAATAGATTACTAGATATAAATAATGACATTTTAGTTCTGTAACACATGGACTTTCCTAATCACAAGCATTTGGAATAATGAAACCTGAGAAGGGGGAAAATGAGTGTCTTTGCAAGCCAAGGAACAGCCTCTGAATAGTGAACAATAGCCAAAGACCTGGGATTACATTCAGTGGTCTATTATTACTTTTTTTCTTGTTGTAGAATTGGGGATTTTTGTAGACTAGTAAAATGGTCCTAAAATTTGGGGGACTGAAAAAGGTTGCCAACTTTTTACTTTGTCAAGTAGTAAGAATTTTAAAAGGTCTACTGCCTTTTATTATTACCATCATTTTCTGAAAGTAAGAACATTATTGTTCTAAAAAGGAGAAAGACTTAACTTCAAAGTAAGTCCTTTAAATAAATTTAACTTTTAAAAAAAACCTTTGTTGCACCTAATTGCCTTATTTTGCTACACTGCGATCGATGATGTTATTGTTCAGCAAATGAATACTCTCCCTCCCCTCTTCCCATGGAAGGAGATTTTCCCACTCCATTGGGCTTAGCTATGTGGCTTGTTTAGGCCAACAAAATGTTAGCTGGTATGATACAAGCAGACACTTTATCTGATTTACCTGGTTTGTCTTGACCTATTGTCCTCTGTCTTCTGTAAGATGAGAGTGGCCTAGATAGCTACTGGTCCCAGAATGAGAAACACATAGACCAAATATGGACCCATGTGGCATTATGAAATAGAGCTTCCTACAGATTCATGAGCAAGAAATGTATGCTTATTTTTCTTAGCCACTGAGATTGGGGGTTGATAACATCATTTTAGCAGTAGCTAAGGAGCTAAATTTAGAATTTGACAGCTTAGTTCACCAATCAGAAGTAAAGGATAATTCCAATTGGCTATTAAAGTCAAATGTCTTGGTCCAAAAGCTTAGCAATATAGATTAAAACTTTTAAAAGAAACAGCATAAATCAAGAAGTTTAAAGTAAGGAAGAGTAGTAGGTATCCTACACTTTCATAGTAACAAAGGAAAGAAGGAATTCTGAGAAGACTACAATAGAAAAACATTTCAGGGGTGCCTGGGTGGCTCAGGTGTTTAAGCATCTGACTCTTGATCTTGGCTCAGGTCATGATCTCATGGTTCACAAGTTCAAGTCCCACATCCAGCTCTGTACTGACAGCTCAGAGCCTGGAGCCTACTTCAGATTCTGTGTCCCCCTGTCTCTCTGCCCCTCCCCTGCTCATATTCTGTCTCTCTCTCAAAAATAAAGAAATATTAAAAAAAAAACTCAAATCAGTAACCTAAGTTTATATCTTAAAGGAACTAGAAAAAGAACAAAGGAAACGCAAAGATAGCAGAAGGAAGAAAGTAAAGATTATAGCAGAGATAAGCAGAGAATAGAAAACCACAGAGAATCAAAGACATTGTAAGTTGGTTCTTGGAAAAGATTTAGCAAAATTGACAAACCTTTGTCTAGACCAAGAGAATACTCCAATTAGAAAAATCAGAAAAAGTGGGACATTACTACCAACCTTACAGAAATAAAAAGGATTTTAAGAGAATGCTATGAACAGTTACACACCAACAAATTAACCTAGATAAAATTCTGGTAAATTCCCAGAAACACAAAATTCGCAAAACTCAAGAAAAGAGAGAAAATCTGAATAGACCTATAACAAACAAAGAGATTGAATCAGTAATTAAAAGCATCCCAACAAAGAAAGCCCAGGACAGGATGCTTTACTGGTGAATTCTGTTAAACATTTAATGAATAATCAACACCAGTGTCTCAAATGCTTATAGATAATAGAAGAGAAGGGAACATTTTATAACTATTCTATGATGCCCATATTATCCTGATACCAAAGGCATTATAAGAGAACTGCAAACCAATATCCCTTACAAATATTGATGCAAAAGTCTTCAACAATATCTAGCTAAAACTAGAAAATGCTTAGAAGATAACATTTTGTACTATAAAGGGTAGAATGAATATTTCTCTCTGACTCCATGCCAACTTAAATAATTTTTAAAATAAATATTTTGATCTATGCATATTTTCTGATGTTTGACTTTGTCATTTCCAAGAGAGACACAGTATTATAATTAGCTAGATTTATGGCCTTAGGGACATCATTTCAAAACGGTATATCCCCTGAACAGATTCATAAAGTTTATGTATTTTATTGAAAATTGCCAAATTCTGAATCAGACAAAATGAAGATAGTTCTTACTTGTACTAGCATGTCACTCTATCTGTTAACAAATCGTCACTTGTACAAAGGACAAACAAATGTATTGAGACTCAATTAATATATAGACTAGTCCATTCAGTTGACAAGTATCAAGTGTCTAGTATGTGCCAGGCACCATGCTAGCTAGGTACTTGGTAAGCACTGACTTTTTTTTTCCCCCCCCTTTGGGGGTTGACAGGGAGGTAGAAAGGCAGTGAACAGTAATCGTTGACTTATTTTTAAACCTGTGAATAATCATTTCGGAGGAAGGCATTTCAGGCTTCTCCAAGAATCATGAAGATATTTTGTTTTTTATAAGTGAATTGCAATATTAATAAGCAAAAGCATTACTAAATATTTTATTGAGTGCTTTACTGTATATTAACCACCACTTACCTATGTAAATTTAATTAATTTTTATAACAACTCTGAGATAAGTACTATTTTTATGCTCATTTACATGATGGGGATATAAGATAAAGAGAGGCCAAGTAATTTGTGGAAAGGGACAGAGCTGTTAAGTAGAGGAACAGGAGTATCAGGAAGTCTGATCCTAGTACCTGCACTCTTACTCACCTGGCATGAGAAGACATATTTGTATCTAAACTATTTCAGCTCTTTCTTACTTCTCTACATTCTGTGATATAACTTCATTAATTTAAACAATGAACCACAGGGCTACTCATAATCTGAAATGTTATTATAGAAGATGAGAGATTAAATTGTAATCTAAAATTTCACCTAGTTTTATATTCTGTGATCTATGTAGGTTTATAAGAAAATTGAATTCTCATTTAAGTCAGCAGTTCTTATCAGTCCCAATATCCCCTTTTTAAAATAAATATTTTATAATGCCCATATACAGTCATAAGTGAAACTCATAGAAAATATAAGCTATCAAAATATCTATTCACAAAAAATTATTTTAGTGCCTTAATTGTACTATACATTTCTGTAAAAAAGAAAACTAATCGTTACAGAATAAAAGTGTGGTGTGTATATACTCAGGTAGTCTTTGTCTCTCTTTACAATGAATAAAGTTGAATATCAGAAAAACAAGATGATAGGAAAATTTAAGGCAGAGACAAGGCTGCCAAATTTCAGGATTCCAGGGATATGGTTTGTATCAAGTACAATGTAAATAGTGCCATCTGGAGTTCTGCAGTGTCATAACTCAGTGTGTCTGAGTGAAACTACGGTTATTAGAATAAAACTCATGTCCATCTTAATAGAAAAAATTGAAAGAGGGAAATAATGTTTTCAAAGTAAAAATAACACAGTCTTATTATAGGATGTCAAGTTGAAAAACTAAGGAAGGATAATATTCTTGGAAATCAATCAGTTTTTATATCGATAGTATCAAAATAAATCACTGTTATTCCATGGGATGGAATACTAACAAAGATTGCAAAAACTTTATCTTGTATCTTGAAATGCTCCCGCCTTTAGTGGGATTTCTAAATTTCATTCTCATTTAATGGATTAATTCATTTAATCCTCAAAACCCTTATGTGGTAGGTTTTCCCCCTTTTACAGAGGGGAATCCCAGGCAGTCTTGCTCACTACATTATGCTGTTTCCAGTTTAACACTTTTTAAGTTTTCGTCTTTTTATATTACTGAAAAAGTAAGTATTCAGATAACCTGTGTGTTCTGTTCAAAATTAAGCATTCTGTAGGGCTTAATAAAATTGACACAATTGTGGTTAGAGTCACGTCTGCAGAAGTGTTATCTTCCGCTTATGTAGAGTTTATAATGTTTGAAAGATACCTTTGCTAAAATATTCTATACCAGTTCTTGAAAAGATGTCATGTTCCTTCTTCCTACTTCATTAGTGCAGTTTACAGATGAGGAAGAAGAGTAAAGAGAAACAGACTTTTCTAGAGGATGAGGAAAATTATTCTAGAGGAGATTGCTATGGCCTTTGCACTAATAAGGTATTTTTCAGGGTCAGCTTTGCTTTACTACCTTAGAGTCAGTCATCATAGCATCTGAGTGCCCTTGTGGCAGTACTCAGTGAGTGAGTAGGAGAAGGAATGAATACAACTCTGTACTTGTCACGTCTTGCCACCACCAAACAAAGCATCTGACAGGAGATGTGTTTAAGAAAAGAAATTCCCAGGGGCGCCTGGGTGGCGCAGTCGGTTAAGCGTCCGACTTCAGCCAGGTCACGATCTCGCGGTCTGTGAGTTCGAGCCCCACGTCAGGCTCTGGGCTGATGGCTCAGAGCCTGGAGCCTGTTTCCGATTCTGTGTCTCCCTCTCTCTCTCTGCCCCTCCCCCGTTCATGCTCTGTCTCTCTCTGTCCCAAAAATAAATAAACATTGAAAAAAAAAAAAAAATTAAGAAAAGAAATTCCCAAGTAAACAATGGCATTGCTAGCCATTCAGCCTCATGTTCGGTACCATCTCCTTTATGGCCCTCATCATGTCCACCATATGTAAATATTTACACACACATATATATACACACATACATGCGTATATGTATGTATATGCATATGCACAGGAAAATGTCACTACTGGTGTTCAGACTTATGACCCAGCATTATCAAAAGAAGGTTAAAGTTATTATTATATTTGAGAAGTAAATAAATACATATTCATTTAGAAAGACTTATTATCCTAATACCTCCAAAGGAAGGTAAAAATGGTGTTTAAGTATTTAATGGGTTAAGTTTATTATTTTAAAAACTCACTAATACAGAACATCTCATTCCCAGTCAGTGCCAAATAACAGATGTTCTTGTATATTAAAAACAGTACCGTTCTGTAAGAACAAGTCAGATCAACAAGTATTTATTAAACACGTTTAGTATAGCCAACATTTAGTACTTTGGGGGATACAAAAGAAATAGAAGACCCAGTACTCACTGTAACTACAAAGGATGTCAGAAGTAAATCTCTTTCCTCCTCCACCCCCCCAACAATCTTTTTAAATATTAGATAAAATTTATGGTGAAGGAAAATTGGCTTCTAGAAACCAAGGGATTCTTAGTTTAAGACTAAAATAATAGAAGCATGTAATGTGCCATTCTTTGTCTATAAAACATGGGATATTAGTAGTTGTCATGTTCTAGCTGTCATCATTTTTAAAAAGAATGGGAAAAGGGGTAGCAAATAAAAAATAAGATTTTTTTAGGAATGTAACCAAATCATTGGATAAAGGAATACTAAATTACCTAAGATATTCACTAAGCCAATTGTATTGTTTTTTGAAAAGTTATACAAGAGGGAAAAAAATGTTTATCAAATGTCTTCTGTGAACCCCATGCCAGCCAAGTTCTTTCCATATTACCTCTGTTTATGTACGTTCGAGAGTCTTCAGAATCCATAGTTAAGATGGTGTTCTGACCCACCCCACCCTACCCCTCCCTGACCCCAACTGGGATCACAGAATCTGCAGTCTATTTAAAAATAGTCCTTGCAGGAAACAGAAAGAAGGGGACTGAGAGCCTTCAGTGAATTCCTATTCAGGAGCAAATAAACTTTGCCTAAGTAATTCCAGGTACAAAGTGAAATCGGGAGAATTTATATTATTTATTATAATGTTATGGTTAAATAAATCCAGAAATAAAGTTCTCTGCTTGCCTTCCAAAATTCCATGTAATTTTTTGTAACATTTTAAATCAAGATCAATTATTGCACAGTTATAACAAGAGCTTTAAGAATAGGATAAATAAACAGTTTGTGTTAGGTTTGGTAATAGTTTATCTCCCTTTTGTGGAACATAAGGATCTGCTTCTTTATAAGAACTATCCAAAGGTTATACTAAAACCTGTTGATCACATTTGCAGACCTTTTTCAATTCAGTGCAGTTAAATAGTATGCAAGATTATAGTAGAGTAAAAGTTAGAAAGTGATACAAGACTTTTCTAAACTTTTATATGATCAGGTACTGGTCACACCTCTCTCTAATATTCAACTCTTTGTTCTCTCTTATGTGCTCCTGTAGATGAAATCCAAAACCATTACCACATAAATTGTATTACCATATCAATGATTGCAGTAATTTAAGCTGGTTTTATGTGGCCCTCGTGTGGTTGCAGGAAGTGAATTGTATAAATGAGAATCAGATCCATAAACATTTTTCAGGTTTGTTTTGAAAGTCCATTTATGTCACTAACAAGGAGTCCTTTCCCTCATTTATAACATATAGTCAAATTTTACGTTCTAAAGTTTATCAAAATTTTTCTTGGAAATAATAAAATGCTAATATTTCCTGGATAGTATTACTGGTGTTTATGTTAGTTAAAGGAAAAGTTCTTTTACTTTGAATTCCTTGAAGATGAAATCATTCTGTATGATCTGTTTGAAAACTACCATATGGTATTTCTTTGCAGTTGAGAGTTTAATTTTGAATTTATTTTTAAATGTGACAAAATTTCTCAGAATTCCTATCCTTCAAAAATCTGTCTATGTAAGTTAAGTAAGATGTTAATTCTCCCCTGGGGCAGCCTCACCTAGTTTCTCACCTCTGTGATGATAAACTTGTAGTTTCTGCTGAATTTGTTTGGAATTTCAAGAAAACAAAACGAAGCAAAAACATATGAGCTTGTAATATTTTTTTTTAACTCTTCCAAAGCTTTGTAAAGATTTACAAAGGTAGATTATTTTATGTATGGTATAGTTGGTTTATTAGTGTTATGTTTGAAACAGGCTACCTTTGTCTCCCCTCCAAAACACACATAGTCTTTGATTATTGATTCTTTTTTTGACTCATTGTTTTTTGTTATTGGAGGATAAAATAATAAGCATATGCAATTATCTCTCATTTTCACCCTTACTATTCTTCTTACCCTCAAGTCAATAAAATTTGTGGTGGTCCATTTCTTTTATCATTAATACTTACTAGTACATTAATACTACTTGCATAGTAGTCTCTAACATTAAAAAAAAAAAAGCTGAATTAGTCTAATCTTTCTGAATATTTCTGAATATTTCTGAATATATTTGAAACACAGACACATACTGAAAGTGCCCTGTACAAAATTCTTATTTTATACTCTCATGCCTTTTTGTTGCCTCCACTGTTAAAGGCTTTTGCCCAGATGACAAAGTTTATTTATTCACCACTCTAAGCTACCATACTCACTATGGAGATTGGCCCATCTTAACCCTAGATTTGTGCTTTTAGTTAATATGGTTTCCCACCTCTGAATTCCTTTTGCACCTAAAACCAGACATTTTAGCAGTAAGTTACTTTGTAATTTGTTTCACTTCTTCCTAATTCTGCATTCACTTACTAAGGAAATATACTATGTCTTTCCCTTTTTTGAATTATCCATAGTGTGATGTGTAACTTAGTGATTATTTGGAAATGGTAGGGGAAAATCTTCATTTTGTTATCACAAAACTCAATGAAAGAAGAGTTTGTTGTCTAAGAGTATTGGAAATCCCTTTCTTGCACCCAGTAACATTGTAAAGTACCTTCTCCTCCTTAT
This sequence comes from Prionailurus bengalensis, assembly GCF_016509475.1. Lineage (NCBI taxonomy): Eukaryota > Metazoa > Chordata > Mammalia > Carnivora > Felidae > Prionailurus > Prionailurus bengalensis. Next base: position 122,468,678 of record NC_057358.1, on the reverse strand, counting down.
AACTACATCTCAGCATTACTTTTTTTTGCTTGCTTTCATATTTAATTAATCAGTACAGCAATTCATGTGATCCAGTCAAGTCTTTTAGAAAGATTGCGGTTAGTATTTTTTGCTTTACTAGTTAGAGAAGGCCAGATGGATACAGATGTGTCATTTAATGTCATCCATTCCTTCTTTTGTGTTGTCAGAAACATTTGGTAGCAGAAATTTCCTTCTACAATGAACTCCTTACCAGACAATGAGCTGCCAATTAAAAATGGAGAACAAACAAATAAAAGAACAAAGTATTACCCAGGAAATTTCCTTTCAAAATCTCAGAGGGAACATCTCCCTCTATTAATTGTAATTTAAAAGACCCTTGAGAATATCTAGGATAGCTGCAATATGCCAACACCCAATTTATGGGATCTTTTTATTAACTAAATAAGGATACTTAATGTTCAGCTAAAAAGCACTCAACCTGAAATAAGGCAATAATTTTAAGAGTAAACTACCAAAAGTAAAGTAAGTATAATTCATAACCTTAGATCTGGACAGCTGTCCATCTGTACATGTTACAGCTAAAATCTAAGAGTTCCACTGAGGACCACAGAGTTGGGATGGGTAGAGGTATTTGTTATAATTATAGTCACGTTGGTTCAAAACTGTCATTTATTTTATTTTACTTGAAGAGTGATGCTATCTGTACTCCAGTGCCCTTTGATTTAATCCATAGTATTGGATTCTCAATATGTCAGTAAATTAATTATACTTTAAAAGCTTTTTCTTTGAAATTTCCCATGCAGACATTTAAATAGGTATACAATATATTTCATATAGCTCCTGATTTTTGCTCATTAGTTTAACTTGATAATGTTATATTTTTATGCTTTTATAAATAGTCCATTACCTTTCCATATGCTTGGTTATGTGTATTAAGAACTCTATGAGGTGCACCTAGGTGGCTCAGTCATTTAAGCATCTGACTTGATTTCAGCTCAGGTCATGATCTCACAGTCATGACATTGGGCTCCATACTGAGCGTGCAGCCTGCTTACGGTTCTCTCTCTCCCTCTTCCTCTCCCCCTGTTTGCACCTTCTCCCTCTCAAAAACAATTAATTAATTAATTAATTAATTAATTAATTTAAAAACTGAAAAGCCTATGAACCCTTACAGCTTTTATTGTGATGCCCCACTTTCCTGAAAAGTATGTATCTGTGGTTATAATTAACTTTAAGTAACTTTATTCATTATAAACAGATTTATTAGCAATAAATTTGGAAATATTAATATGAACTTTCAGTTCTATGAATTTTTCCCTGTTACAATAGAAACTCCCTTATCTGGGGCGCCTGGGTGGCGCAGTCGGTTAAGCATCCGACTTCAGCCAGGTCACGATCTCGTGGTCCGTGAGTTCGAGCCCCGCGTCAGGCTCTGGGCTGATGGCTCGGAGCCTGGAGCCTGTTTCCGATTCTGTGTCTCCCTCTCTCTCTGCCCCTCCCCTGTTCATGCTGTGTCTCTCTCTGTCCCAAAAATAAATAAACGTTGAAAAAAAAAAATTTTTTTTAAAAAAAAGAAACTCCCTTATCTGACATGGTCTAAACCTGCAATTCGTTAAACAATAAAAAAGTCAGTAAACTAATCCAACAAAATTAAAAGACAACCTACTGAGTGGGAAAAGATATTTGCAAGTGATATATCTGATGAAGGGTTACTATCCAAAATATATAAAGAACTTTTACAACTCAACACTCCCCCGTCAAAAAAAATCCAATTAAAAAATGGGCAGAAGATATGAAGAGACATTTCTCCAAAGAAGACATACAGGTGACCAACAGACACATGAAAAGATGTTCAGTGTCACTCATCATCAAGGAAATGCAAATCAGAACCACAATGAGATATCACCTTACACCTATCAGAATGGCTAAAATCAAAAACTTAAGAAACAACAAGTGTTGGTGAGGATGTGGGGAAAAAGGAACCCTCATGCACTGTGGGTAGCAATGCAAACTGGTGCAGCCACTGTGGAAGACAGTATGGAGGCTCCTCAAAAAATGAAAAATAGAACTACCTTACAATTCAGGAATCACATTACTGGATATTTATCCAAAAAATACAAAAACACTAGTTTGGAAAGATATATGCACCCCTGTGTTTATCACAGCATTATTTACGATAGCCAAACTACAGAAGCAGCCCAAGTGTTCATCAACAGATGAATGGATAAAGAAAATTAATATTACTTAGCCATAGAAAGAATGAATTCTTGCCATTTGCGACAACATGGATGGAGCTAGAGAATATAATGCTAAACAAAATAAGTCAGTCAAAGAAAAATACCATATGATTTCACTCATATGTGGAATTTTAGAGACAAATGAACAAGGGGAAAAAAGTGAGAGAAAGGAGAGAGAGAAACCAAGAAATCAACTCTTAAATATAGAGAACAAACTGATAGTTACCAGAGGGGAGGTGGGTGGAGGGTGGGTGAAATAGGTGATAGGGATTAAAAGCATACTTCTTGTAATGAGCACTGAGTAATATATGGAAGTGTTGAATCACTGTATTATACTAATGTAATAGTGTATGTTAACTACATTGGAATTTAAATTTAATTAATTGATTAAGCTAGTCTCAAAAAGTGAGTAAACTCGGGAAATCATTTTAAGAGACTATCTACTTACCTTGTTTTATGAAATTTATGAAAATTTGCCAGTGTGCTAATTGCCAATTTTTTTTATATTAGGCCAAGACCTTTTATTCCCCCCTTAATTTATGAGTCTGTTGATTAGCACTGGACCTCTTTTTTGCATGAACCATACCCATAATACAGAGTCTACAATGAAAACATTTGCTAGGCATTCTTAGTTCAAAATTATCTAGGCTTTTTACTTTTATTGCTTAATCTTTTGTTACTTACACACCTGCCTAATTTAAGAGCATTTTTTTAAGTTAGAAATTTACCTTTAGTTGGTGGCCTTCAACTTCGTTTCATTGAAACAGCTCTTTCAGATGCTCAACATCACTCCTCATCAGGGAAATACAAATCAAAACCACACTCAGATATCACCTTACGCCAGTCAGAGTGGCCAAAATGAACAAATCAGGAGACCATAGATGCTGGAGAGGATGTGGAGAAACGGGAACCCTCTTGCACTGTTGGTGGGAATGCAAATTGGTGCAGCCACTCTGGAAAACAGTGTGGAGGTTCCTCAGAAAATTAAAAATAGACCTACCCTATGACCCAGCAATAGCACTGCTAGGAATTTACCCAAGGGATACAGGAGTACTGATGCATAGGGGCACTTGTACCCCAATGTTTATAGCAGCACTCTCAACAATAGCCAAATTATGGAAAGAGCCCAAATGTCCATCAACTGATGAATGGATAAAGAAATTGTGGTTTATATACACAATGGAGTACTACGTGGCAATGAGAAAGAATGAAATATGGCCCTTTTGTAGCAACATGGATGGAACTGGAGAGTGTGATGCTAAGTGAAATAAGCCATACAGAGAAAGACAGATACCATATGGTTTCACTCTTATGTGGATCCTGAGAAACTTAACAGAAACCCATGGGGGAGGGGAAGGGAAAAAAAAAAAAAGAGGTTAGAGTGGAAGAGAGCCAAAGCATAAGAGACTGTTAAAAACTGAGAACAAACTGAGGGTTGATGGGGGGTGGGAGGGCAGGGAGGGTGGGTGATGGGTATTGAGGAGGGCATCTTTTGGGATGAGCACTGGGTGTTGTATGGAAACCAATTTCACAATAAACTTCATATATTGGGGAAAAAAAAACAGCTCTTTCACATTCATTTTATCAGCTTACATAATACTAATTATACTAATAATTAAGCATGGGTTTACACCACTTACAAACAGTGGTTTGCTAAGGAAAAAATCCATATTCCCTCTTGGTAAGTCTATAACAAATGCATGTATAAGCTTATTAGAAAATAGCCTTCTTGTTCCTGTCAGTTGTAGAGGAGTCTGTCAAAGGAGGTCAGTTAAGACCTTTTCCTATCCACTATATTCACTACATTTTAAAACTGATGTAAGTTTTTCCATACATAGGTACATGAAAATAACATGCAAGAAAAAAGGATGATTTGAAAAATCTGTCTTACAAATAAGACCAACTGCAAACTACCTTTTGCCAGTCAAATGATTGTTGTTAAGATTGTTTTCGTCAGAAAATTTGTCAGAGACAGTATAGGTTTTTTTCAGTTGGTAATTTAAAAAGATGTGGGAAGAAAAAAGAAAAGGTACAAGCAATCTGGAAAGCCATTTGACAAAAACTGCTAGAGTTCAACTATTTATAAGCTATAATCCGTCAATTCCATACCCAGGTATATACTCGCGGGGGGCAGGGTGGGGGTGCATGTGAATGTCTGTATTCACTAAAAAATATGCAAGAAGATTTATAGCAACATTATTACTAATGACTAAAACTGGAAACAGCCTAAGTGTCAGCAGTACAATGAGTAAATACATTACAGCGTACTTAATTCGTGGAATACTATCTACAACAATGAGAGTGGACAAAGTACAACATGCAATAATGTTGGTAAATCTCACAAAATCTAACCATAAGTGAAAAGTCCCAGACCAAGAAAATACATAATATATGATTGCATTTGTATGATGTTCAGACCTGGCAAAAGTAGGCTATGGTGTGCTTTTTGTGAGAGAACAAGGAAGTGTAACTAGAAGGAAGCACAAGATGACTTTTGGAGCTGTGGAAATACTCTGTCTTAACTTGGGTGCTATTCTCTTTGAGCTGTATGCTTAAGATATATGTGTTTTTATTATGTATGGTGAACTGCAAAAAAAGAAAAGAATGTGATTTTATCTGATGGAACTAATATTAACTACATGAAGTAATAACAGAAAAATAAGTTGAATTCTACAAAGGGATTTGTGAAGAGCTTAATTATGGAATCTATCAAAAAGCGAAATAAGAGTTAACAACTTAAAGTGTACCATATGTAGCTTATTTAGTTATAACTCATTTCAAGCCAATTTGTTGTATTTTGCATACTTAGTGCTTGGATTATGCAACCACTGAGAATTATTTAATAAGCATACAAATGTAAATGATAAATTACTTTACCCTAGTCCTGTAAAGTAATCTGGATTGCCCTCCTCATTTTTTTTAAGTGTTAGGTTTCTGTTCAGGATAAAACACTATTTAAAAATTAGACTGAAATTTGGTTCATTGGCCAAAAATACACTTCATTAACTGACCTCTTTTTGTAGAATATCTTTTGATAATTTTTACCTCTGGTTTTCCTCATTTCAAAGGAAAAAAATCATGAAAATATTCTGGTACGCATTTATTCAATTTATATAATGACAAACAAAAATCAAATACATATTAGAATAAGATCAAAAGAAGCCTTAAACCATTCTCTCTCTCATGAGACTCACTGAATTTGCAAGACATTCATATTATTTCAGTAGTGGTACAAATATATGCTAGCCCAGCACTTTATTATGCAAGAGGCAATAGAGAAGAAAGAAATATTCAGTTGCCATAATGAATAATCTTCTTCATTGTGGGGAGTGAAACACAATTGCATAAACCATTAATAAATGTGATTCCCCTCTTCAATTAAATTGTAGTTGTTTCCCTTGTGTAGTAAATACAGATGAAAAGTTGATTTGGCAAGAGAAAAGAGTATGCTTCTAAAGTATTTAATCAAGTAGATAATCATTTTGAAAAACATTTATGTTAGTTTATATGTTAACTATAACATTCCATGATTGGAGACCCTATAATTTCTACAAAGAAGAAAAAATATTTGAAATAATGTGATTTGACACAGAATAGCAGCATTGTCCAATAACTATGTCTATTTTTTTTGGAAGTAAATCTTTGCCTAGACTTTAAACATATATTCCTTAAGTTTGTTAAAATTATGTTATGGTCCTCAATGAGATATGAACCATACCCCTAGAAGAAAAGGTCTAAGGCATTCTAATAAGTGAGTACAATTCTTAAAGACCAGAATTCTGTGAATACTTTGCCAACCACTCACCACTTTTGCCTTCTGTCATGCTAACTTCCCCCACATTCTGTACCAGTGAGATACAGCCTTGGTTGAGTGTGAGGGATGAGCTGGGCAACTAACAGTGTGGGTGGGGGAGTAGCACCTCTCACAACAGAGTGCCATTACTGAGATTTCTAAGGCTTGATCTCTACTATGGGGAAAGTAAAGAAATTGAGGTAGAAAGCCATCTCACAGAGTAGCTTTGTTACTATAGATTTCTAAGTACTAAAAAGAGAAAGAGTGGAAGGAGCCAGGTATCTGTTCCTTCAACCAACCTTTAATCTGGTAACTTTCAATCAAAGCCACCTTTGACACCAAGAATTGGGGAAGTGAGCCAGATCAGAAAAGATATAAGATAGGAAGTAGCCCCTGGCATGGAAGGCCAAAAGCAGAAGGAATAAGCAACTATGGAAAATTACTATCTCCCTAAATTCACATCACCTCATATTAGCTTCTTTATATGTTATTTTGAAAAATGGGAGTATTGGGTGTGTTGGGGTATGTGTTAAGCACCCCTGGTTGAAATTATTGTTATTGAAATGACTACTGAACTAAGAATGCAACCTGTTTAGTGAACTGGAAACTTGAAGATTCTAGCCACAAAATAGTGTATGAATAATTTGGTTACTGTGTTACAGTGTTGCTGTGTTAAATTTTTCTGTGATTGAGTATGGTAAAACTCAAATCCTTCATACTATTTTCACATTTTTCTAAAACAATTACAATTATGTTATGGCTTAAAAAAACATACTTTAGGTGTAAATGTCAACCTTGCAATCTGTAGTTAATAGCTTTGAATTCATGGAGGTTTCATTTTTTTAGTAGTGATATAGCAAAAATATTTAACATTGTACTCCTATTCTTTTATTAGGATTTGGAACTTGGAAGGAATGCAGACAGCTCATTTTGTTCTTCATTCCCCGGGAATGAGTGTGTGCTGGCATCCTGAGGAAACTTTTAAGGTTGTTATTTACAACTTAGCTTTCTCTTATCAAGCTGAAAAGACATATACATGTATAATACATGCATACATAGAGGAGAAAAAGCAATTACTTTTTCCACCTCAGGGACTCTAATTGTCATAAGTGCATTTAGACTAGTCCAGAATTCTATAACTTAAAAACTCTATAATTAAGTTTTTATTTTACAGCCATCATCCATAAATGGTATTTTTTCACAGTACATTTTTCCTACCCTCTGGTAGATTTCAATTAAAAAAAAAACAAAAAAAAAACCTGATGCCTAGACTATCTAGTAGCAGTATTCATTAGGGGGAAAAAAAATGTTAAAATCCACTTTTGCAAGCCATAACATGTAAACAGAAAGCATCAGTGGCATAAGGCAAATTTGACCTAGCTGCAGTGGTATTCAATTCCTATTATTCAAAGTAGAGCTTTCTAAAATTCTAAAAATATATTGCAAGTTTTTATCAATGGACCTTAATTCTTATTTCATTGAGAAGATCAGCTATATTCAATAGGAATTCTCTTATTTGCCAGTATCTTCTCTTGGGCATCACTCTATTTTATCTTTCCCTAGAACCTAAGAAGTTCCCATGTTCATCTTCTTAAACTTAATTCTTTAGCTGTATAGAGTTCATGCCAGTTCCTTAGGCATCTTGATTTTATAGCTCTCTAATGTCTTTCATGCTTCTCCATTGACTCTCTTCTGTCCTCATACTTGCAGAGAAATATAAGCCTGTTTACTTATAACAAACACTTACATAGTACTTATATGTACTTGGCCCATTATCAGCATTTCATGTTAGCTCACTTAATCCTCATGGCATCCTTATGAGATAGCAAGCAACTATGATGATCCTCACTTTACAGACAAGGAGACCACTTCTATCTTGAAACCCTGCTCACTTAATCTTTAAAGCTGCATTATTCTAGTCCTCTTGAGCATCTCTGCGTGTTATCTTCCCTTTTTCTTTCTCCTCTGTCAGCTTCTTTCACCATGTATTTGTGAATTGTTGCAAGAGGTAATTCTCACCTACTCTGTGCCCTTTATTGTAAGAGAGGATAGAAGAATGAATAAAGCCCTTGCCCTTAAGTTACACATGACTGACATGTAAGGAAGAAAAACATGTAACTAAATACAATAACACAGATTTTAAGTGTTGGAATAAAGAAATCTAATAAGTAGAATGATGACATAAAAAAAGGATTAAACAGATCTGCTCATAGCCTTCACAGAAGAGGTAATCCTGAGCTGAAATGTCCCAGACCATATAACTGTATTCTCTGAACCTTGGGATGCCATGAAAACTTGTTTCAGCCCTGTTGGATCTTTCTTCAGTAGAACTATATACCCTGTATATGTGCATGAGTAAAATTTTCCCATTTATTCATATTGCATATGTAGGGATTGTTCCATGTAGAAACATTATGAAGCCAGGCCCTGTATTTTATCTTATGCCAGATTTCTCCCCTGTAGTAGTGAGTCTACTTGAAGTATAATTAGGGATCCTACCTAAATGTTAATATGACCATGTATAAATACAATAGGTTACTTTTTAAAATCTGTGACCTGGGGCACCTGGCTAGCTCAGGCATTTGAGCATCCAACTTCCGCTCAGGTCATGATCTCACGATTTGAGTTCGAGCGCCACATTGGGCTCACTGCTGTCAGCCTGTCAGCACAGAGCCTGCTTCAGATCCTCTGTCCCCCTTTCTCTGCCTCTCCCCCACTTGCACTCTCCCAAAAAATAAAAATTTTAAAAATTAAATCTGTGACCTAGATGAGAAATGAGAACTTTTCTTACAACCTCTCTCCCAAAACTTGTATCTTAATGCTTATGATTCAGATCCCTTTCCTCCATGTGCTTTAAGTTAATTTCTGTTTTTCTTCTGTATATCATTAAAACTCCACCCCACCTCCTCTCCTTTTTTTTTATTGCTTCCATGACTTCAGAATGTTTAGAAATCCCTGCTGTAAATTACATAAACTCAAAATCTGAAATCACCTTTGATGTCTTCCTTCCCTGTATGCAGAATTTTCGAGGTTTTTAATTTTTCCTTCCCTGTTACTAGAACACATCCCTCCATCATTAAAGGTATATTCTTCACCTTTCTGTTCTCATAAGTAACTCTTGCCGAGGCTTAGCTTTTGGCTCTCCACTCTTTGATTTTCTTACCTACTTTAAGTCAGACTAATCTTAAAATATCAATTTCATCGTATCACCCCTAAATTCAAAATACATAAAGGCAACACAGAAGTGATCAAGGGTATGGACTTTCGAGATAACTGCCCAGAGTCAAACCCCATTTCCACCACTTACTGGCTGTGTGATCTCTGGTAAGTTACAAAAGCTCTCTCAACTGCCTTTACTTCCTCCTCTTGTAAAATGGAAGCTCATAAAGACTAAATGAGTGAATCCTTATAAGGTCCTTAAAAGAGAACCTGGCACATAATAAGCACTCAGTCAATTTTAGCTGCTTGTCATTATTGACACTTACCATTACTACTAAAGCTAGTGGTTCTCTGTGGTCCACCATATCCATTCAAGCCCAGAATTTTTGTTCGGATATGCTTAGCCTGGGTGAAAAGGAGGCAGCCAGACAAGAGAAAGAGATGGGTCCATGATTACCTGTCTCATAGAATTCTTAGGAAAATCATATGAGGTGTGAACTTTGCAAAAAGAGCCATTCTAGGGCACCTGGGCGGCTCAGTGGGTTAAGTGTCCGACTTCAGCTCAGGTCATGATCTCACGGTTCGTGGGTTCTAGCCCCACGTTGGGCTCTGTGCTGACAGCTCAGAGCCTGGAGTGTGCTTTGGATTCTGTGTCTCCCTCTGTCTGCTTCTTCCCCCACTCACACTCTGTCTCTGTCTCTCCAAGATGAATAAACGTTAAAAAAAAAAAAATTTTTTTTTAAAGAGCCATGTAATCTGGAAGGCACAAAGCAAGTGCTAGTGTTTAATAGTTAGTAAAAGATACAAACGTCAAAAGATCTTGAGAAATTAAGGTCTTAAATCCAATTAACCACACTTGGAACTAGATTTTATTAGGTAGTAATAACAGAACCAAGAGTTTAGGATGTCAGATGATCAGAGAATTGGGACTAAGGACATCTCAGTCTCTGAGAGAATAGACAACTGCTAAATGAAATGAGGTGTAACAACTGACATTTGTTGAATGCTGAGTACCAGGAATTGTGCTGATTATTTTACATGTGTTTTCATGTAATTCTCACAGAACACTCTGAAGTTGGTAACGTTATTCTATCCATTTTGTAGATAAGAAAACTGAAGCACCAAAAGGTTAATAACTAATTTTTCCAAGGCCACACAGGCACAGATTTGACCTCGGTCTGGTTCAAGTACTAATGTTCTGTGCTGCAAAAGATATTTCCCCTGTGAAAATTCAGTGCATATTCTGTTTATGGTTCTGAGAAATGGTAAAGGAAAAATTCCCCTGTAAACTTTTCAGCTCCAGTAGTTCCAAACTTATTTAACTTTTTTACTCTATCTGCTTTCAAACAAAAAAAAAACCCTAAAACTATCATCACAATTGAGCACAGTTTAAAAAGGATTAATAAGGGGTGCCTGGGTGGCTCTCAGTTGGTTAAGCATCCTACTTTGGTTCAGGTCATGATCTCACCGTTCCTGAGTTCAAGCCCCACATTGAGCTCTATGCTGACAGCTCAGAGCCTGGAGCCTGCTTTGGATTCTGTGTCTCCCTTTCTCTCTGCCCTTCCCCTGCTCTTGTTCTGTCTCTCTCTCAAAAATAAATAAACATTTTTTTAAAAAAATTTAAAGGATAAATAACTGAGAACTGAGTTTTCAATCTGACTTCAACCTATAATAATACCTAATGTTTTCTGAGTGCCTTTTCTGTGCTAAGACAGTTCTGAGTGCTTTACATGTGTTAACTCATACCATCCTTCTATTATAAGTAAGTACTGTTATTGTCTCCACTTTTACTGATAAGGACCTGATGTATAGAGAGGTCTTTTGCTTAAGGTCATAGAGCAGAGCTAGGACCCACCCAGGTAGGCCCCATTTTAAACCCAACTGCTTTATTGCCCCTCCTAATTTAGGACCTAGACTCAGATAGACTTTGCCCTTCCACAGTCCATAATTTATACCTGAAATCCTTAAGATTTTTAGAGTCAGGCTCAAAATTCCAAATATTTTTATTAGGTCCTGTTAAGGCTTCCTTGGTCTCCTCTCATTTCCACTGCTTCTTCCCAACCCTCAACTATATATAGCACACCATGCCATTCACCAGTCTTCAGTCTAGCTCATAGTAAGAAATACATGTGCTCTGTAGTCAGATGGACCTGGGTTCAAGACCAGGGTTCAAATGCAGGCTTTGCCACAGGCAAGCAGTGAGACTTCAACAAGTTACTTTTGTCACTCTGCGCCTCGGTCTCCTTTCTGAAAAATGGGATTAATGATAGTAATTTCTTCATACAGGGGTTAACAGAATTCAATAAGCAGGGCATATAAAGCTCAGTGTTGCATTTGGTTTTGTTGTATATGTCATTGACCTCATGTTATTGTTAGTAATATTAGTATTATTTAAACATTCTAGCTATTAAAGAATACTTTTAAATTCCACCTTTTCTATTAAGAATCCAATAGTTGCAAAGACTACCAATATTCTACCTATATTCTATGCTCTGTTTTTTTCATAATTCTCTTCTTTAGATGGAAAGTTTCTTGATATCAAGGATCATGTCTTTTACCTTTGATCTCTTTAGAAATTAGCATAGTATTTTGCACACACATGTATATAGTTAATCTTCATTATTCACAGGTTCCATATTTGCAAGTTTGTCTACTCATCAAAATGTATTTATAACCCCAAAGTCAGTACTCAGTGGCATTTCAGTCACAGACCTGCTCAGGGCAGCAAGAAATTTGAGTCAGCTAATGTGTGTATTTCCACCTAAGGCTGAATGAGGCCAGTGATCTGCCTTCTTGTTTTAGCTCTCATGCTCTAAACAAGTGTCCTATTTGTGGTCTATTTAGTGCCACATTTTTGTGCTTTTTGTTCATGATTTCACCATGTAAAATGGCCCCCCAAGCATAAGTGCTAAAGTGCTGTCTAGGGTTCCTAAGTGTCAGAAGACTGTGATGTGCTTTATGGAAAAAATACTCTTAGGTAAGCTTCGTAGACATAAGTTATAGTGCTGTTGGCTGAGTTCTATGTTAGTGAAGCATATATATGAAATAAGGTATCTCTAAATATACCTAAGGCAAGATTATGTATTGATCAGTTGACACAAATGTTATGCCCAGAGACTCACAAGAACCCAACGCTTTATTTTCTCTAGAATCAATGTTCAGAATTTACTAATTCTTTGTTCACAGCAACGTTATAGACTCTAAGTACCATGAATAATGAAACTCAACTATGTGTCAGCAGCGGGTGGGCTGGGGTAGATGCTTGGTAAAGGTCTCTTAGATGAATAATAGAATGACTGCCAATAATCCCGAGCATGTGTGTCTTATTAGACATGATGTTCTTATTAGAAATAGTAACAATACTTTTATAGTGTTTTATGAGTTTAAGGAAGTACTTGTATATACAATATCACATTTTAGCTATATGGTAACCTTTGGAGTCTGATGTAATTTTCCCACATTTCACAAACAAGAAAAGAGCAAACTCCAGGTCACTCACCAGTTTAGTAGAACCCAGGATTATTGACACTAAGTCTCCCATTCTTCCCAGGCTACCACTGCTACTCCACATCTTCAGGAATGTTTTCACCTTAACATGATTAGAATTATAAGAACATTTTATAAAAGTAAGAACTTTACAGAAAATATAGAGAGTTTTTAAACCATTTTGTTTGGGCAACAACTACTCATGCACTTATATGTTCATAGCAGTCTCTTTACCTTAATTCCCACAAATGGGTATCCAAATGCCCTTACTTCTTTGAGTCTAAGAAACAAATTTGTTTCACATTTTAATATTTTGTAAAATTGAAATTTGTCTTATAACTATTTTTACATCGCTAAAGTATTTCTTAGGAAGGAGGGATAGGGGAAGCAAGCAAGCAAGCGCCTCATTAGCCAACATCTTTAAATCAGTACTATTTTAGAATTAAAGGAAATATTGAAGTAAGAGTAACTGCGATTTATTGAGTGAGTGGCTACAAGGTGTCAAGCACTGTACTGGGTGCTCTAGAGCTATTACTCATTTAATCAACACGCAATGCTGTAACTATTCTTATCCTCACATGATGCATTCTGGAAACGAGAAAAGTGCCAATCAAAGACTTGTAACTTGGCCAGTCATTCAGCTTTTAGGTGGAGGAAGCAGTCTTGTCCCCAGGCCTATCTGTGCTCTTTACACCATGCTCCCTTCCATTCTGGAAACAAACTCACATCACATAAGGATATGTAACACACACTATGTATCTCTATTGAGAAATACACACTTAGCTACCCTTTCTAGACATTATAACTTAAAGGTATAACTTTTCCCAGAATGATTCTTTGGGCTTATTTTTTCCTGATAACCATACCTCATCATTTAAAATTGTACCCAATGTTCCTCAGTCTTTCTTTTGCCGATATTCTTGTAAGCTTTTTATTTTTGATAGAGATTCTTACATAGGCTTCTCCTGTTTCATTTGCATTTGATGTCCCATTTGTAATAGATGCAAATATTTGCATATTACTATATAATATTGAATTTCTGCCTCAGATTTGACTAGTGAATTAGGTGAATTTTTTTTTTCTATCTTACAGCTGATGGTTGCAGAGAAGAATGGAACAATCCGGTTTTATGATCTTTTGGCTCAACAGGCTATTTTATCTCTTGAATCAGAACAGATGCCATTAATGTCAGCTCACTGGTGCTTAAAAAACACCTTCAAAGTTGGAGCTGTTGCAGGAAATGATTGGTTAATTTGGGATATTACTCGATCCAGGTACTTCCTTAGTATATTCATCTGTTGCTTACTCAAAAAGTCACTATTGCTAAATGATCCATTGAGCCATTCTTGTATACCTGAGCCTCACTGTAGAGCAAAAATAAGTCTCTCTTGTAGAGGGACCAGAGCTACAGCTTTTCACATAACAGAGATAGATGCCCATGCTTTGCAGATTTACTTTGAGAGTAACCCAGAAAGAACAATGCAAAGGAAGAAATCTTAGACCTGAGCAGTATTTACTTATGTTTAAAAAAGAAGAAAAAAAAACTGATCCTGTTGAATTATGGTGTTCTGTAACAGTTCTAAATTATGTCTATGTTTCTATCATATTTCGTTTATGTTAATCCAGTGCTTATTTAGAATTTTATCACAGTTTAAGTACATTGGGTATTGTATCCTCTAAAGAGAAAATACCTTTTAAATCTTAAGTTCCTCTACTTGAGACCAGCATATAAATCCATAAAATGCAAAATGTTACCTTTTAGTTATCCTCAAGATAAGAGACCTGTCCACATGGATCAAGCCTGCTTATTCAGGTAATGTATGATTTCTGTTGGAGCTGTATTTGGTTTTTTTGAGTTCGGTTACTTTGTTGCATGCTGTGCCCCCAAGCTGGAATACTTTGCCAGTCCTCTCCTTTGTACTGAGTTGTTTGGGGGTGTTTTGGGTTTTATTTGCTGACTATTTTATAAATGGTTATTTTGCTTTCCTAACTAAGTCTTTGCTTTTGTCTTTTTGTCTGGGTGAGGGAGTGATTTGTTTTCCAATATTTCCTTTGAAAATCTTTATAAAATACAAAACACATTACCACTCCACTAATACCATTACAACGATTTGGAGTATATACATCCTTATTGTTTGTTCTGATAAAGATATAAACTTCATTGTTGTGCTTCAGGTGAGAACACACTATATTATATATCTGCGACTTTTTCTCTACTTATATTAATATACATGTCTCCCTTGTTCTTACTGATTTTTGCATAATATTCCATTGTATATTTATTATGTTTATGTATATTTATGTGTTTTATGTATATTACCATAATATTTAATGTTAATAAAATGAATAAATGAATAAATTAATGTATTTATTAAATAATATTAATATGCTAGTATTACTATAAGATACCATTGTATATTATATTATTGTTATTGTTTATTATGTATATATATTCCATTGCATAATTCCATTAGGGTGATTTTAGCTTCTAGTAACATGAATACTAACAGAATAAAACCAGTGGAACATTTATTATATGCTATATTTCATAAAATCTAAATTACCCCCAATAAAATTCTAGAACTTAGGGACACCATCATTTTTTGTACACCTTAGAAAAAACTACATTTGATTAAGTGTAAGAGTGCTATAGATTGTAAGGTACATTCTGATTTCAGAAATGTGAGCATATCACAAGAGATGGGATGCTTCGGACAGAGGCAGTCTCGACATTGGCTTAGTAGCTCATCAGCGCCAACAAGTTCAGACCTTTCCCTCTGCCATCTGCAGTGGAAGGGCTTTGGGCTTGTTGCTTCAACATCACAAGACGACTGCCAGGGTTCCATGCATCAGGGCCTCATACAAGCTTGTCCAAAGAGGAGAGGAAGGAACACTGAGGAATTGCTGCCATTGCCTTCACTCGGTTGTGTCTCATCCCTTGGGATCAAACACACTGCCAGACGTAGTTGGGGTTCAATTAGCATGGAAAGGGGCAGAAAGGCTGTTGGGCAAGCAACTAATAATGTCTGCCCATATAAAAATACTAACTAGACTTAGGCTTTTGGATTTTTTGCTGTCATTGTTTATCAATGAATTCTTTCTTTTTTCTTACATCCTCCCCACTGCCCTTATGGTAGTGCTGAGCATGTTGCCGGAACACTTGTTGATTCATTAATTCATTATATTTCAGTGTCTAGGATATCTTGAAACTTAAGCTTAAATATCTAACTATTCTAGGTGTTTGTATCATCCCAAGGAGTTTAAATGCATGAATTTATTGCTAATTGTACAACAAATGTCAGTAAGAACAATAAGTGTTGTTTTTTTTGGTTTTTTTTGTTTTTAATGTATTGCACTGTGAAATATTTTCTGTCTGATACCTTGTTTGTATCTCCTACCTCACTGTCGGCCCTTTGGTTATAAGAAAGGAACTGCTAACTTTGTGTAACTTTAGAACTTAACCAACTAGCACATGGTAAGCATTTAATAAATATTCATAAAATGAGAAAATATTTATAGCTAACTTCCCTGGAATTTCCAGTCTAACTGTGAATGAAGCTGTATTAACAAATTTAGACTTCAAAATTATTGGTTTTATGCAAAAAGAAATAACTTGTTTTAGAAAAGCTGTAGTTATCTGTAGAATACTATACTTATTTTTTTCTTTTCTTAGGTGGTCTACAGTTAATGAGAACTTGTTTGCAACAACTGGTTATCCTGGCAAAATGGCAAGCCAGTTTCAAATTCATCATTTAGGACACCCTCAGGTAATGTAGAGTTGTTTTGTGGCATATATGTTTCTACATTTGTGTTTTTTACTTTTCTACTTATAGCCCCCAAATTTGTAATATGTAACTAAAGACATTTGTGAATGTCTTATCTGCTCAAATTGGTTGGAAAGAGAAAGCATTTTTTAATGTTTAAACCACCAGTGGTAACAGACACTTTGCCAGTATTCACATAAGAAGAAATTTATTTCTTCTGTTTTATTTCCCTCTTCATTTAAATATAATAATTTTGCTTGTTTGCTTGGTTTAGGCTACAAAAATGTTTGTATCTAAGCTACTCCAGTTACTCGTAGATTATTTGTATCCTTCATTCTAGCCAGCTGCAAAAAATAATGTGTATTTCACCTATGAGGGAGCATATTTTTAATTCTGTTTCTGCTACATTAAACAAAGACAAGTTAGCAATGCATTTCTTATTTTTGAAGGGTAGTTTTTAACTTTGGTGATCTATTGAGTTTCTCAAATTCTTTATGTATATTGTAGCCTGTCCTCATTGGTTCTGTAGCCGTTGGATCTGGCCTTTCCTGGCATAGAACTCTTCCACTGTGTGCAATTGGAGGAGACCACAAGCTGTTGTTTTGGGTAACTGAAATGTAAAACAAATTTTCTTTGTACCTTAGATGCATAAACTTTGTATTTTTAATACATATTTTGGAGAACGCCCTATTTTTATATCAAATATACTGTAAGCTCTAGTAATGTCCCAGTTGTTGCTTTTGTTAAATAAAATGTTAATGGTTTGAAAAATCATTTTCTTGCTCTGTGCTGTATATGTGCATGTATGTGTTTAAAAACATACATTTTTTAAAATCATCTTTCAAGACTATAATTGACTGAGCAGCTCCAGAAAATAGATGATTTTATCACAGATTATCCAAAGTGTATCCTGTCCTCTATACTTTGAATATATGCTGTTTTCCTAATTCTCAGAGATGCAAACATTTACAAAAGGAAGAAAATGTCTTTCCTTTCAGTGTTACTCTGGAAGTGATCGAATGTATATGTGTGGGTATATGCATCTTTGTTAGCAGTTTATATGTGTAAGGGTCTTACAACTTCCTCAATAATTATAAAAGATTATCATTTAATATAATACAAAGAATGATTTTCACTTTCTTAAAAATGTGACTGATTGACTCAGTCCTGTTGTCTATATACAAATTTCTTTTGACTAGACATCTCAACATTCTTAGAACATCTGGTGTATGGGATAAAGCTTACCTTGAAAAATGAATTATAATTAATATCTTTAACAGCCTCTGCCTTTTATGAATCTTCACCATTTTTATCAAGAAACTGAGATGTTTCTGAGATGGCACCTAGTGGCAGTAAAACAGCGCTGATAGCACAGGGCCTGCTTGGGATTCTCTCTCTCTCTCTGACGCTCCCCCATGCTCTCTTGCTCTCTCTCTCTCAGAATAGATAAACTTAAAAAAAAAAGAAAAGAAAATTAGCTTTACGAGACAAGGAAATGTTGCAAGTAATTTTTTTAATGCAATGAAATGTTTTAATCATGTAGATATTTAAACTATTATGTGCTTTACTGATGAAAAAATGCATAGTATACCAATCTCTAAGTCACTTATTTGATATAATAAATTGTTACTAAATAATAGCAGTGGTTTCCTTTACCCCTTCATAAGCGGATTGTAACTTAAAAAGGCAAAGGTCAGGGAATTTGGACATGTTTCCTTTTAACAATCTCTGTGATGGGACAGAGAACCCTAAAAGCATTAGGGTAGATCAAAGAATTTGTAAGAATTTTTCATTTCAGGATGTGTCCCAGATACAAGGAATACATATTGAGATGTCAGATTGAGCCAGTGCATTTGAAAATTGTCTAAGGACGTTGACTTAGGAATTGAGTAGGTTGTTATTAATGGTGGAGATTGAGGAGACCCTGGGTGGCACAGTCAGTTAAGCGACTCTTGGTTTTAGCTCAGGTCATGATCTCACAGTTTTGTGAGTTAGAGTTCCACATCAGGCTCTGCGGTGGCAGCACAGAGACTGCTTGGGATTCTCTCTTCTCTCCCTCCGTCCCTCTCTCTCTGCTCCTCCCACACTCACACTGTCTCTGTCTCTCTCTCAAAATAAATAAATAAACTTAAAAAAAAAAAAGGATGGAGATTGAAAAGTATGTTGGCCTTGGATTTTTGGGTGTCTAAGAAATGGGTTCTTTGGAATAAGGGCTTACCCAAATATAAGTTATCTGATGAAATTACCCAGTAGCACTACTGCCTGTTAGGGGAACCTGTCTTGGGAAAAGATAACCCATGGTGGTCACATAAATACTAAATTTATGCAATTTATGCCGAGAAGCAGGAAGTGTTACCCTTAAAGAAAGCAAATGGTTGTTTCATTTATAAATTAATATAGTGACTATAAGACTCAAGTCTCAAGAAATGAGAGGGATTTCTTTATCCCTTAGCTTCAGGAGTGGTATTCATGTTATCCTGAGTAAGCATTGTTAAACTGTACTATGTTCAATTACTTTAAATGCCATAATGATATTCTTTTTCCATAGTAAATTTTGTTCTTAGTAAACTGTGTTTAAATTAGACTAACACAGGAGGCAGTGTTCAATGGAGAATTAGTTATTGGTCATCACTTCTAATTTCTGATAAATAACATGAGTTCTGATTTTGTGTGTGTGTATGTGTCCCAGTTAGTTTTAGTTTTTCCATGTTTGTTTATTCTAAGAGGGTTTTTCTTCTGCTGAAAATAAGTTTTCCTGAGGATTGCTTCACTTACAAATATTGTGGAAAGGAAAAAAAAGTTGTACTTGTGTTCTAAAATTCTTATTATTTAGAGATGTTGAAGCAAAAGTCAGGATATCACAAATCTGCAAGATGTCAGAATTAAATCCTACTCTTTCAAAATGATGGAATCATAAGTCCCATTTTATTTTTATGATTTGGCTTGTACGTTGTGAGTATTTCAATGTCTCTCCCATGCCAAAACACAAAATCGTACACCCATGCACTCCAATTTGTTTCTTTGGTAATTTGTGACTACATATTGACACTGACCTAGAAATGTTCCTGTTGCTGTTTTAAATCTCATGTCAGTGGAGAAGAAATTGAAATCTGGTTTGCACATTTGTGTCTGGTTTTTTGTAATTGTCCAAAATCTGACATTGTCCCAGAAAGGCTGATTGGGAAGTTATGAGACAGTATTATACCCAAGACTGATTTCTTAGGAGAGAACATGTATTTGCTCCAGATTATTCCTCATGTTTCTGTAGCTCGAAAAGTTAAACTCAACCCAACTTTATGTGATACCAGTAATAGCCTTAGATTTGAGCCCAAATAAAATGTGCAAAGTAAAAATCACCATTATGATGGTCCATTTCCACATATTCCTCATGAGAGCATGGTCCAGCCTCAGAAGCAGCATTCTGTTCCAATATATCTTTATCAAGCTGTCGGTGTGCTTAGTAACAAGGACAGGAGAGAACACTCTGTTTCTTTAATCTAACACCTTGCTGATTCAAAAACATTTATTTTAACAGGCATTGAAAAGGAATTTCAAAACAGCTAACATTCGTTTTTAATTATACATTTAAAGAAATATGCCTTTTAAAACATAGGTGGAAGTTTTCTTTTGTTGTTATTAACATGACTTTAATTTATAGCAACCATCTGTTAACTAAGCACAGTAACACAACAAAATAATTAGGATATCAGCTTTGAAGATCTCCTTTCAGAAAAGGAAAAACAAATACACATTTGATGACATATCCATTACTCAAACTCGACATAACCAATTTCTTTTGCATGCATGGACACAGACTTCATGAGAAATTGAAAGCACTGAATCTCCTTTCTGACCTTTTCAGCTGTTCTTTGAACTACCTTAGTAAAAACAATTGTTGCCCGTATGTTGGATCAAGTTACATTTGCCTGGAAATTTCTTTGGATCAGCTTATTTCTGTTTAACTGATGTGTTTGTTATATTGCTAGTTGCCTTCTCAACTAATTTTTAACAGAATACTCTACCTTGGGACTTGTACACTTACATAAGTTTTTAAGATCCATAAGAACAAGGGTAAGTAAAAGGAGAGGCCACCAAGTTTCTCTGCCTTTGCAAAAACAATTTGAGTAACCCAATAGATTGAAAGATGTATGAAATAAAGCATTTCTACCAACTGCATGTTTAGTGTTATACTGAGTTGAGTGCCTGTGTCTTTATAGTAAAAGACAATAAATGCTGGCTGGTATGTTTGCTTCTTAAACACAAAACTTTGGTCTTTCTTATAAGCACAGCTGTTTTTCTATTATTGAGCCAAATCCAGACAAGATTAGACTCTGGCCAAAATTAAGGTTAATCTCTGCAACCATCTCAAGTAAGAGCTTTCCAGTGCTGTTTTAGGAAATCTTTATTTTTGGGACAGTGTATAAAGGAAATAAGCCCCAGACAACTAACCTCTCAAGAAAGCCAGAGGCAACTAGTCATAAATTATGCCACAGTGATAAAGAAGTTGGAGGCTGTCTAAACAAATTAGTTCATTTTCGTTCATTTTTACTTAGACTATAGCTGTAAGAAATGATTCTCTTAGTTGACATTAGTTTAAACCAGACCAATAGAAGTTATTATTATTAATTTTTTTTTAAGTTTATTTCTTTGAGAGAGAGTACGAGCAGGGTAGGGGCAGAGAAAGAATCCCTAGCAGGCTCCACACTGTCAGCGCAGAGCCCAGTGCAGGGCTCGAACTCACAAACCATGAGATCATGACCTGAGCCGAGATCAAGAGTTGGATGGATGACTGAGCCACTCAGGTGCCCCTAGAAGTTATCTTTTACTTTTTTTTTAATTTTTTTTATTTTTTTTTTTTCTGAAATTTATTGACAAATTGGTTTCCATACAACACCCAGTGCTCATCCCAAAAGGTGCCCTCCTCAATACCCATCACCCACCCTCTCCTCCCTCCCACCCCCCATCAACCCTCAGTTTGTTCTAGTTTTTAACAGTCTCTTATGCTTTGGCTCTCTCCCATTCTAACCTCTTTTTTTTTTTTTTTTCCTTCCCCTCCCCCATGGGTTCCTGTTAAGTTTCTCAGGATCCACATAAGAGTGAGACCATATGGTATCTGTCTTTCTCTGTATGGCTTATTTCACTTAGCATCACACTCTCCAGTTCCATCCACGTTGCTACAAAAGGCCATATTTCATTTTTTCTCATTGCCATGTAATATTCCATTGTGTATATAAACCACAATTTCTTTATCCATTCATCAGTTGATGGACATTTAGGCTCTTTCCATAATTTGGCTATTGTTGAGAGTGCTGCTATGAACATTGGGGTACAAGTGTCCCTATGCATCAGTGCTCCTGTATCCCTTGGATAAATTCCTAGCAGTGCTATTGCTGGGTCATAGGGTAGGTCTATTTTTAATTTTCTGAGGAACCTCCACACTGCTTTCCAGAGCGGCTGCACCAATTTGCATTCCCACCAACAGTGCAAGAGGGTTCCCGTTTCTCCACATCCTCTCCAGCATCTATGGTCTCCTGATTTGTTCATTTTGGCCACTCTGACTGGCGTGAGGTGATACCTGAGTGTGGTTTTGATTTGTATTTCCCTGATAAGGAGCGACGCTGAACATCTTTTCATGTGCCTGTTGGCCATCCGGATGTCTTCTTTAGAGAAGTGTCTATTCATGTTTTCTGCCCATTTCTTCACTGGGTTATTTGTTTTTCGGGTGTGGAGTTTGGTGAGCTCTTTATAGATTTTGGATACTAGCCCTTTGTCCGATATGTCATTTGCGAATATCTTTTCCCATTCCGTTGGTTGCCTTTTAGTTTTGTTGGTTGTTTCCTTTGCTGTGCAGAAGCTTTTTATCTTCATAAGGTCCCAGTAATTCACTTTTGCTTTTAATTCCCTTGCCTTTGGGGATGTGTCGAGTAAGAGATTGCTACGGCTGAGGTCAGAGAGGTCTTTTCCTGCTTTCTCCTCTAAGGTTTTGATGGTTTCCTGTCTCACATTGAGGTCCTTTATCCATTTTGAGTTTATTTTTGTGAATGGTGTGAGAAAGTGGTCTAGTTTCAACCTTCTGCATGTTGCTGTCCAGTTCTCCCAGCACCATTTGTTAAAGAGGCTGTCTTTTTTCCATTGGATGTTCTTTCCTGCTTTGTCAAAGATGAGTTGGCCATACGTTTGTGGGTCTAGTTCTGGGGTTTCTATTCTATTCCATTGGTCTATGTGTCTGTTTTGGTGCCAATACCATGCTGTCTTGATGATGACAGCTTTGTAGTAGAGGCTAAAGTCTGGGATTGTGATGCCTCCTGCTTTGGTCTTCTTCTTCAAAATTCCTTTGGCTATTCGGGGCCTTTTGTGGTTCCATATGAATTTTAGGATTGCTTGTTCTAGTTTCGAGAAGAATGCTGGTGCAATTTTGATTGGGATTGCATTGAATGTGTAGATAGCTTTGGGTAGTATTGACATTTTGACAATATTTATTTTTCCAATCCATGAGCAGGGAATGTCTTTCCATTTCTTTAAATCTTCTTCAATTTCCTTCAGAAGCTTTCTATAGTTTTCAGCATACAGATCCTTTACATCTTTGGTTAGATTTATTCCTAGGTATTTTATGCTTCTTGGTGCAATTGTGAATGGGATCAGTTTCTTTATTTGTCTTTCTGTTGCTTCATTGTTAGTGTATAAGAATGCAACTGATTTCTGTACATTGATTTTGTATCCTGCAACTTTGCTGAATTCCTGTATCAGTTCTAGCAGACTTTTGGTGGAGTCTATCGGATTTTCCATGTATAATATCATGTCATCTGCAAAAAGCGAAAGCTTGACTTCATCTTTGCCAATTTTGATGCCTTTGATTTCCTTTTGTTGTCTGATTGCTGATGCTAGAACTTCCAGCACTATGTTAAACAGCAGCGGTGAGAGTGGGCATCCTTGTCGTGTTCCTGATCTCAGGGAAAAAGCTCTCAGTTTTTCCCCGTTGAGGATGATGTTAGCTGTGGGCTTTTCATAAATGGCTTTTATGATCTTTAAGTATGTTCCTTCTATCCCGACTTTCTCAAGGGTTTTTATTAAGAAAGGGTGCTGGATTTTGTCGAAGGCCTTTTCTGCATCGATTGACAGGATCATATGGTTCTTCTCTCTTTTTTTGTTAATGTGATGTATCACGTTGATTGATTTGCGAATGTTGAACCAGCCCTGCATCCCAGGAATGAATCCCACTTGATCATGGTGAATAATTCTTTTTATATGCCGTTGAATTCGATTTGCTAGTATCTTATTGAGAATTTTTGCATCCATATTCATCAGGGATATTGGCCTGTAGTTCTCTTTTTTGACTGGGTCTCTGTCTGGTTTAGGAATCAAAGTAATACTGGCTTCATAGAATGAGTCTGGAAGTTTTCCTTCCCTTTCTATTTCTTGGAATAGCTTGAGAAGGATAGGTATTATCTCTGCTTTAAACGTCTGGTAGAACTCCCCTGGGAAGCCATCTGGTCCTGGACTCTTATTTGTTGGGAGATTTTTGATAACCGATTCAATTTCTTCGCTGGTTATGGGTCTGTTCAAGCTTTCTATTTCCTCCTGATTGAGTTTTGGAAGCGTGTGGGTGTTCAGGAATTCGTCCATTTCTTCCAGGTTGTCCAATTTGTTGGCATATAAGTTTTCATAGTATTCCCTGATAATTGTTTGTATCTCTGAGGGATTGGTTGTAATAATTCCATTTTCATTCATGATTTTATCTATTTGGGTCATCTCCCTTTTCTTTTTGAGAAGCCTGGCTAGAGGTTTGTCAATTTTGTTTATTTTTTCAAAAAACCAACTCTTGGTTTCGTTGATCTGCTCTACAGTTTTTTTAGTTTCTATATTGTTTATTTCTGCTCTGATCTTTATTATTTCTCTTCTTCTGCTGGGCTTAGGCTGCCTTTGCTGTTCTGCTTCTAGTTCCTTTAGGTGTGCTGTTAGATTTTGTATTTGGGATTTTTCTTGTTTCTTGAGATAGGCCTGGATTGCAATGTATTTTCCTCTCAGGACTGCCTTTGCTGCGTCCCAAAGCGTTTGGATTGTTGTATTTTCATTTTCGTTTGTTTCCATATATTTTTTAATTTCTTCTCTAATTGCCTGGTTGACCCACTCATTCGTTAGTAGGGTGTTCTTTAACCTCCATGCTTTTGGAGGTTTTCCAGACTTTTTCCTGTGGTTGATTTCAAGCTTCATGGCATTGTGGTCTGAAAGTAAGCATGGTATAATTTCAATTCTTGTAAACTTATGAAGGGCTGTTTTGTGACCCAGTATATGATCTATCTTGGAGAATGTTCCATGTGCACTCGAGAAGAAAGTATATTCTGTTGCTTTGGGATGCAGAGTTCTAAATATATCTGTCAAGTCCATCTGATCCAATGTCTCATTCAGGGCCCTTGTTTCTTTATTGACCGTGTGTCTAGATGATCTATCCATTTCTGTAAGTGGTGTATTAAAGTCCCCTGCAATTACCACATTCTTATCAATAAGGTTGCTTATGTTTATGAGTAATTGTTTTATATATTTGGGGGCTCCGGTATTCGGTGCATAGACATTTATAATTGTTAGCTCTTCCTGATGGATAGACCCTGTAACTATTATATAATGTCCTTCTTCATCTCTTGTTACAGCCTTTAATTTAAAGTCTAGTTTGTCTGATATAAGTATGGCTACTCCAGCTTTCTTTTGGCTTCCAGTCGCATGATAAATAGTTCTCCATCCCCTCACTCTCAATCTAAAGGTGTCCTCAGGTCTAAAATGAGTCTCTTGTAGACAGCAAATAGATGGGTCTTGTTTTTTTATCCATTCTGATACCCTATGTCTTTTGGTTGGCGCATTTAATCCATTTACATTCAGTGTTATTATAGAAAGATACGGGTTTAGAGTCATTGTGATGTCTGTATGTTTTATGCTTATAGTGATGTCTCTGGGACTTTGTCTCACAGGGTCCCCCTTAGGATCTCTTGTAGGGCTGGTTTAGTGGTGACAAATTCCTTCAGTTTTTGTTTGTTTGGGAAGACCTTTATCTCTCCTTCTATTCTAAATGACAGACTTGCTGGATAAAGGATTCTCGGCTGCATATTTTTTCTGTCTAGCACCCTGAAAATCTCTTGCCAATTCTTTCTGGCCTGCCAAGTTTCAAAAGAGAGATCAGTCACGAGTCTTATAGGTCTCCCTTTATATGTGAGGGCACGTTTACCCCTTGCTGCTTTCAGAATTTTCTCTTTATCCTTGTATTTTGCCAGTTTCACTATGATATGTCGTGCAGAAGATCGATTCAAGTTACGTCTGAAGGGAGTTCTCTGTGCCTCTTGGATTTCAATGCCTTTTTCCTTCCCCAGTTCAGGGAAGTTCTCAGCTATGATTTCTTCAAGTACCCCTTCAGCACCTTTCCCTCTCTCTTCCTCCTCTGGGATACCAATTATGCGTATATTATTTCTTTTTAGTGTATCACTTAGTTCTCTAATTTTCCCCTCATACTCCTGGATTTTTTTATCTCTCTTTTTCTCAGCTTCCTCTTTTTCCATAACTTTATCTTCTAGTTCACCTATTCTCTCCTCTGCCTCTTCAAGCCGAGCTGTGGTGGTTTCCATTTTGTTATGCATTTCGTTTAAAGCGTTTTTCAGCTCCTCGTGACTGTTCCTTAGTCCCTTGATCTCTGTAGCAAGAGATTCTCTGCTGTCCTGTATACTGTTTTCAAGCCCAGCGATTAATTTTATGACTATTATTCTAAATTCACTTTCTGTTATATTATTTAAATCCTTTTTGATCAGCTCATTAGCTGTTGTTATTTCCTGGAGATTCTTCTGAGGGGAGTTCTTCCGCTTGGTCATTTTGGATAGTCCCTGGCGTGGTGAGGACCTGCAGGGCACTTCCCCTGTGCTGTGGTGTATACCTGGAGTTGGTGGGCGGGGCCGCAGTCAGACCTGATGTCTGCCCCCAGCCCACCGCTGGGGCCACAGTCAGACTGGTGTGTGCCTTCTCTTCCCCTCTCCTAGGGGCGGGATTCACTGTGGGGTGGTGTGGCTCGTCTGGGCTACTTGCACCCTGCCAGGCTTGTGATGCTGGGGATCTGGCGTATTAGCTGGGGTGGGTAGGCAAGGTGCTCGGGGGCAGGAGGGGCAGGCTTAGATCGCTTCTCCTTAGGTGATCCACTTCAGGAGGGGCCCTGTGGCAGCGGGAGGGAGTCAGATCCGCTGCCGGAGGTTTGGCTCCGCAGAAGCGCAGAGTTGGGTGTTTGCGCGGAGCGAGCAAGTTCCCTGGCAGGAACCGGTTCCCTTTGGGATTTCGGCTGGGGGATGGGCGGGGGAAATGGCGCTGGCGAGCGCCTTTGTTCCCCACCAAACTGAGCTCTGTTGTCAGGGGGCTCAGCAGCTCTCCCTCCCTTTGTCCTCCAGCCTTCCCGCTTTCCGAGCAGAGCTGTTAATTTCTGACCTCCCAGACGCTAAGTCGCGCTTGCTGTTGGAACACAGTCCGCCCGGCCCTTCCGCGTTTGCAAGCCCGACTCGGGGGCTCTGCTTGGCCGGCGAGCCGCCCCTCCGCCCCGGCTCCCTCCCGCCAGTCCGTGGAGCGCGCACCGCCTCGCCGCCCTTCCTACCCTCTTCCGTGGGCCTCTCGTCTGCGTTTGGCTCCGGCGACTCCGTTCTGCTAATCCTCTGGAGGTTTTCTGGGTTATTTAGGCAGGTGTAGATGGAATCTAAGTGATCAGCAGGACGTGCGGTGAGCCCAGCGTCCTCCTAAGCCGCCATCTTGCCGCAACTCCTTCTACTTTTTTTTTTTTTTTAATGTTTATTTATTTTTGAGAGAGAGAGAGAGATTGAGAGACAGAGCGTGAGTGGGGAAGGGGCAGAGAAAGGGAGACACAGAATCTGAAGCAGGCTCCCGGCTCTGAGCTGTCAGCACAGAGCCCAACGTGGGGCTTGATCTCACAGTTCGTGAGATCATGACCTCAGCCAAAGTCTGGTGCTTAACAGACTGAGCCACCCAGGCGCCCCAACTAGAAGTTAAAGACCTTTTTTCTACCATCTTTTCTTAATTAGTGTTTCTTTGGTTAATTGCTAGTTCTTTCTTCCACTAGTATTAACTAAATCTAGGTATTTATTATGGATAAAATAACTCAGGTATATTTTATAGTTATTGTATAAGAACTCACTTTAGTTTTCAGACTACAAATTTTTTTTTTCATTAAGGTTTAGACTTGAATTTAAAATACTTTGCCAAATGTTATGTAGGGCTGATTCTCACGTGAGTTGGACACTAGTGCCTCAGGCTGTGTTGTGAACAGCTAATGAGGCACTTCTTTCCCAGTTGCCTGTACCAAGGAGAAATCTGTAGAAATATCTATCCCTCACTTGCAATCTATAGAACTCTAGTAAGATTTCCCTGGCACTTTATTTTGAGCAATACAAAACCTGGTCATATATGTAGCTGCTTCAGAGGTCTCACCCCCTCCTGGACTTACCCACAAATACATTAGATCCCATGGAGCAATTCTAGATTCTGTCAGTGTTTTTGACCTAGTCTCTTCCCCATCGTTCCATCTACCTGCCACAATAAGTTATGTTCTCATGTATATATAATCTTTACAAAACCCTGGGTCATTGCTTCCCAACCTGTTAATGGCAAATGGAAGAGTATGGAATTATTGTAAGGCTTCTCAGTATTCATATTCCCACTATTAAAATCCTTTTATACCTTTGAAACCATGACTTCCTGGGGTCCTGAAATACTATAAACAGCTCCAAAAATCAAACTTGCCCACATAATCCTAACAGACATTGATTTCAAGTGTTTTACTAATAGCCTCTTCCTCCACCAAAATGCTGTTAACAGGTAGGAGGAATACGCCTCCAATAAACCCTTCTCTCCAATTCAGTGAGAATGGCTTTGAAGATCTCATTCAGAAATCTTGAGAGGGTTAAAAAGGTCTCAGATACATCAAGGTGTGCCTGTCATCTTGATATCTATTATGTGACCCCCAGGTTTGGCTCAAGTTCAAATGAGAGCCAGAATACTTCAACAATTCCTGCAACAACAGATGTTGGCAGGGATGCAGAAAAAGAGGATCTCCTTTGCACTGCTGGTGGGAATGAAAACTGGTGCAGCCACTCTGGAAAATAGTATGGAGGTTCCTCAAAAACTTACAAATAGAACTATGGGTCCCTACGACCCAGCAATTGCACTACTAGGTATTTATCCAAGGGATACAGGTATGCTGTTTCGAAGGGACACATGCACCCCAATGTTTATAGCAGCACTATCAACAATGGCCAAAGTATAAAAAGAGCCCAAGTGTCCATCAATGGATGAATGGATAAAGAATATTTGGGGGGCGCCTGGGTGGCGTAGTCGGTTAAGCGTCCGACTTCAGCCAGGTCACAATCTTGCGGTCCCTGGGTTCGAGCCCCGTGTCAGGCTCTGGGCTGATGGCTCAGAGCCTGGAGCCTGTTTCCGATTCTGTGTCTCCCTCTCTCTCTGCCCCTCCCCCGTTCATGCTCTGTCTCACTCTGTCCCAAAAATAAATAAACGTTGAAAAAAAATTTTTTTTAATAAAAATAAAAAATAAATTTAAAAAAAAGAACATTTGGTATATATATACAATGGAATATTACTCGGCAATCAAAAAGAATGAAATCTTGCCATTTGCAACTACATGGATGAAACTAGAGGGTATTATGCTAAGTGAAATTAGACAAAGACAAATATCCTATGACTTCACTCATGACGACTTTAAGATACAAAACAGATGAACATAAGGGAAGGGAAGCAAAAATAATATAAAAACAGGGAGGGGAACAAAACATAAGAGACTGTTAAATATAGAGAACAAACAGGGTTGCTGAAAGGGTTGTGGGAGGGGGGATGGGCTAAATGGGTAAGGGGTATTAAGGAATCTACTGAAATCATTGTTGCACTATATGCTAACTTGGATATAAATTATAAAAAATAAATTCTAGAAAGTAAAAAAAAAATAATAATAATAAAGTTAACAATTCCTGCCTATGTGACTTATAAGAGGCAAGACTTTCTAAAGTAGGATGTATTGTGGGAAAACTAATAGAACCTAGCCTGGAAAATAGAAGGGAGTAAAATCCTATTTTGAATGAAAATTTGGGATTTTTAAGATGAATTTCTCAATATAGTTCACCATTTCCATTTAATATTCCTATTTTAAATCCTCAACAATGTATATATTCACTCAATGGATATTAAATGTTCAGCCACAATCATTTGGGGTTCCTCAAAATTGTTTTCTATTAAAAAAGGCTTCTCATACTGGAAAATATTGTGAACCACTTTCCTAGACTGATTGGCTCATACCTTCTGGCCCTGTCATTTTTTAAAGGATAATAGGCAAAGGTTCTAACAAGATCATTTTGGACTCTAGAAACAAAGCTACAAGAAGAAATGTTGATGTTGAACTTCCAGAGTAGTGTTAAGTGATTTTATGTGGTTGTGATTCAAAATAACCTGACCGCTTTAAGAAGTCCAGGTGCTGAGTCATTTACTGAAACAGCCAGGGGAGGTTAATTAAAAGCAGCTGATAGTGGCATCACTAGCTTTTTTTTTTTTTTTTCTTTTTTTTTAAATAAATTGAGAGGGCTATTCTATGAAAAGGCCAGAGTGCTATAAAAGGTGTACAAAGCTAAGTAAAGACTCATGACTGAGGCCTACTCATTTATACTCCCACCAATGAGGAAAAAAAAGCTGACTTAGTAAATTTAAAATAAAGTACCTTGGCAATATAAGAGTCATAATGGTCACTTCTCTTTTTTCATGTTTATTTATTTATTTTGAGAGAGCAAGAGAGCACGCACACATGAGCGGGAGGGGGGAGGGGTGGGGTGCAGAGAGAAAGAGAGAGAGAGATTCCTAAGCAGATGCCTCGCTGTTAGCAAACTGAACACTTAGATCATAAACTGAGCCTAAATCAAGAGTCAGAAAAATAAAAACGTTGAAAAAAAAAATTTAAAAAAAAAAAAAAAAGGGGCGCCTGGGTGGCGCAGTCGGTTAAGCGTCCGACTTCAGCCAGGTCACGATCTTGCGGTCCGTGAGTTCGAGCCCCGCGTCAGGCTCTGGGCTGATGGCTCGGAGCCTGGAGCCTGTTTCCAATTCTGTGTCTCCCTCTCTCTCTGCCCCTCCCCCGTTCATGCTCTGTCTCTCTCTGTTCCTAAAATAAAAACGTTGAAAAAAAAAATTTTAAAAAAAAAAAAATAAAAAAAAAAATAAATAAAAAAAAAGAGTCAGACACTTAACCAACTGAGCCACCCAGGTGCCCCATAATGGTTGTTACTTCTAAGAAAAGTGACTGTGCATGACATTTTTCCCTCCTATGCTTTTTTTAAGTTTTCCATGATAAATAGTTCACTTTTCTTTCTTTTTTTTTTTTTTAATGTTTATTTATTTTTGAGAGAGAGACAGAGCACAAGCAGGAGAGGCAGAGAGAGAGGGAGGCACAGAATCTCAAGAAGATTCCAGGCTCTGAGCTGTCAGCACAGAGCCCGACACAGGGCTTGAACCCACGAACCACAAGATCATGACCTGAGCCCCCTCCCCACCGCCTGGTGCCCCAGTAGTTCACTTCTATAATAAGTTCGTTTTTTTTTTTTTAATGTTTTATTTTTTGAGAGAGAGAGAGAGAATGAGCACTGGGGAGGGGCAGAGAGGGAGGGAGACAGAATCTGAAGCAGGCTCCAGGCTCCAAGCTGTCAGCACAGAACCCGACGAGAGGCTCAAACTTACAAGCCATGAGATCGTGACCTGAGCCAAAGTCAGATGCTTAACTGACTGAGCCACCCAGACGCCCCATAATAAGTTCTTAACTTAAAAACCAGATAGTAACTAACATGAGCATGGCACTGTAAATAAATGGAAACTGGCTTCTGATCTCAAAGAAATTACAGAGGTTGGCAATACACCACTTGGTCACAAAAAGATAATGGTAGCGTGTGTTAGGTATCGAATGAGTGATGAAAGCAAGAAGTGTTGTAAGGATTGAAAGAAGAGAAATGGCATCAACTTCTAAGTCAGGAAAGTTCCTCTGAAGGGGGCTGCAGTGCGTCAGGAGTTACTAAAACAGGAAGTTTGATTGAGAGTGTGGATGAGGAGTAACTAGACACACCCCTTCCAAATACCCTCCCGCCCCCCCCCCAACTGCTTGCATAGCCATACAGCTGCTCCTTCCCTTCTGATCACTTCTTGAGAAATTGAATGAGACTGTAGACTCAGGAGTAGGGTGCCTTGCTGAAACTATTACCTAAAATCCACATACTGAAAGGTGAGTATTCTCACTATTTTCTTAGATTCTGTATATGTCTTTTTAGCATCCATCACTAATTGTGATGGGCCAATTAACTATATATTTTTTAATTGTCTATATTCTTGAGACTCTGGCTTTTGTGACCTCAAGAGGAGAATCTGCCTTTTCCGGGGCTGGCTAGTTCCTAAAAATAGTAAAACAACTTACTTGGAAATACATTTTTCATATGTAAACCAATCAATCTGGAGCCCTTATCTAACTCTTATACACCAAGCCAACATTCCCCCTGCCCTATGTCAACTCAGGGCCAGGTACACAGCTATGGGCAGCTCCCATGCCTGAAAGCTCACCGGAATCATTCACACTAGCCAGGCCAGTCTTCAATTGCTTCCTCTGCCCTGCTTTTCCTTTCCCACAGAAACCCCAGTAAAGACTCTGGCCTGTGCTTTCCCCTGGCTCCTGCTTCTGTCTGCCTCCTTATCAAAATCTTGCATTTTCCTGTGGCCCTGTGTGGCATGGTGTGCCCCCTTCTTTTGGGAAATGTAAGGAATAAACTCTCAATAGCATTACTCTGTCATCACTTAGTCACCTCCATAAATTAAAACCGGTGGGTACAAATGCAACAGTGAGAGCTTCCCCCACCGGCCCCTTCAAAGAAAGCAGGATCATTACTAAGCTATTTGCTGTTTTATTGGGGACGCCTAACTACCTTTAGATCTCTTCTCTTGAGGTAGCTTTCTAGAGAAGAATCCAGTTCCCTGCCAATAGGCTATAAGCCTACAACTCGACTATCTGAGTCTGGAAGTTTGAAAAGACAAAACAATTAAAAAAAGTAGCCAAGACATTTAATTCTTAACAGATTTGAAATAATTAGGCTAAAATTCCTTCCCTTAACCAAGTCCCAATAGATAATTTGTATCACTTCATGAGCGATGGGGTGGTGAGAACAGATAGGAGACATTTAATTTTATTTTCCCACTTTTATGAAGAAACACCCCACCCCTCTATTCATCCTGTAGCAGAGCAGGAAGAAATGCAAAAGAAAAATAGGAACCAAATTCTCCTCGTTCCACTTACCTAAGAACTTATCCATGATAAAACTAAAGTTATTTTCTAGTGATCTGTGAAAACAAACATACTATTGAAAAATTCTTAAGATTTTTTTATTGAATGGATGTATGCATTCAGATATATATATCTGCCCTTTGAAATAAGTATTCATTATAGTCTACTTGTTTCACTGCCTCCAAAATTCACCATAGTAAATGAAACCTGGTAATACATTTCCAATGAAAGCCTGGAGAAAGAAGTACATACTTCAGAGGATTTCTGGCAGTTGGCCAAGACTTCTAGCTATAAATTGTTTGTAGTAGTCCTGGAAATTCAGTTATTAAACTGTGAATGGCACTGCTTATCAGGAGCTGTGGATGACTGATGAGCAGTAATCATCAAGGACCCCAGGAGGCAGAGAGAAGCAGCCAGTCTTCTTTCTGTTAACTAAAAATCACATCTAACATTACATTTGTCTTTTTTTTTTTTTTAAGAAACCAAACCAGTTTGAAAAAAGAATTTGTCACCTGGCTGACTAAGAACAAGTTCATGTTTCTGTAGTTCTATACCATCTGTATGCATGCCTACTACTTACAGATGACATACATAACCATGAAGTGACTGTCTGGTTTTTTGGTTTTTTTCCTATCACTGGGAGCCTCTCCTGGCTCTGAAGAGGAAGGCTAGGCTGGCCAGTTGGGGACTGTGCTCAAGGGTGGCTAATTGAATGAGTTTACTCAGAATTATGAGTGCGGTCTAAATCAAAGATCAAGTGGAAGATCAAGTACGATATGGAAGCACAAGGGTCATTAGGCCCAAATGTCATTTGACAGATACTTAAGGATTTACCTTAGGTCAGTCATTGGGCCAGGGCCTTACTAGTGAATAAGGCAGAATCTCTGCCTGGAATCAACAGTCTGGTAGACATTTAGGCAAACAGGCAAGTATAAAATGTGCTAAGATTGGGGAGCCTGGGTTGCTCAGTCAGTTAAGCACCCGACTTCAGCTCAGGTCATGATCTCACAGCTTGTGAGTTCAAGCCCCACGTCGGACTCCGTACTGACAGCTCAGAGCCTGGAACCTGCTTCAGGTTCTGTCCCTCTCTCTCTCTCTCTCTCTCTCTCTCTCTCTCTCTGCCCCTCCCTCACTCGCACTCTGTCTCTCCCTTTCCCAAAAATAAATAAGCATTAAAAAAAAATTCTAAAATGTGCTAAGATAAAGTGATCCGGAGGATGCTAGAGAGGATATATTCAGAGCAACAGTTAGCCTAATGTTGGCAGATCAGCTTCTCTAAGGATAGGACGATAAGGCTTCTGCTACTTGTTAGGATGAATAAAGATGCAAGAAAACCTCTCACATCTGTTGTAATGATGACCAGATAAAACAAAAATCATACTTTTCCATGGGGCTGTTGGAAAGCAGTGGATGGAGTAAGAGCTTAATGAACTAAATTCTATAGAGATGTCTGGATCTAGAGGGACAAAAACAAATCACTTAGGCCTACATCCCACCCCCAAGGTTGTTAAGAAAGCAGCAGTAGAGAGAATACACTAAGTCTTGCACATTCTCGTGGTGCTTGGATTCCTGGGCCTTGCTGAAGTCGAATACAAAGGCAAACCAAAATGTTCTGAAACCACAGACCATTCCCCTCTAACTCAAATATTGACAAGATAAAGAGCTCAAGCCTTTGCAGGAGACCAGGAGTTGGGCTAATTCCAAGTGAACTCAATCTAATTAAAACTATAGCCTAGCACCAGTTCAACTCAGGTTTTGAAGGAGTTCCTCACTTAATCTCCATTGTTCCTTTTTTTCCCCCCCACCATTTCCGGAATAAAAATTAAAATTATGTAGCATCCCCAAATGTAGGCAATATAACACATAATCAAGAAAAAGCCAACAGAAGCAGACATAATAGCTGAACCAGATATGAGAATCATTAGATAAGAACGAGAAAGTGACAATTATAAATTAGTTTTAAAAAATATATACAGGGGTGCTCATTTCGGCAGCACATATACTAAAATTAGAATGATACAGAGAAGATTAGCATGGCCCCTGCGCAAGAGTGACACGCAAATTCGTGAAGCTTCCATATTTTTGAGGACTTTAAGATACAAAATAGATGAACATAAGGGAAGGGGAGCAAAAATAATATAAAAACATAAAGGGGGACAAAACATAAGAGACTCTAAAACATGGAGAACAAACAGAGGGTTAATGGAGGGCTTGTGGAGGGGGGGATGGGCTAAATGGGTAAGGGGCACTAAGGAATCTACCCCTGAAATCATTGTTGCACTATATGGTAACTAACTTGGTTATAAATTAAAAAATAAATTAAATAAAATGGTTATACACACACACACACACACACACACACATATATACAGGGCAAGATGGGTGCAGGGAATTTCAGGAGAAAAATAGAAACTCCTAAAAATGGACACTTTAGAACTGAAAAATCTAAAATAAAAATTCATTGGATAAGTAGTTTTATAATAAACTGAACACTAGAAAACAAGGTATCAGTAAGTTTGAAGATAAGTCGATAAGAATTATCTACTCTGAAGCACAGGGAGAAAAAAATGAGCAGAGCATCAATGAACTTTGGACAGTGTCAAGTGATCTAACATACATGTATTTTGGAGTTCCAGAAAAGAAGAGGAAATGTGACAGAAAAAAACTTTGTTTTGAAAAGTTAATGGCAAAAAATATTCCAAAATTTAAAACATCAAACCACAGATGTGAGCTCAGCAAATTTGAAGAGGGATAAATACAAAGAAAATTACATCCAAGTTCACAGTATTCAAACCGTTGAAAACAAGGATAAAGGAGATGAGAATAAGTAGGAGTTAGGCAGGGGTGGTCAGGGAACAAGGGAGATTGTTCTAGGCAAAGGAGACAACATATTTAATTCCCAGAGCAATTCCTGGTTTCAAGAACTTAAAGAAATCTGGGGGAGTTAAATGGAGGGAATAGTGAGAAGTGAGGTTAGAGAGGTGAGCAAGAGCCATACAGAGGGCCTTGTAAGCACATTAAACTGAGACAAATGAGAAGCAAAATTATATCCTGTGTAATATAATCAGGTTTGTCTTTTAAACAGTCACTATATGGCTACGATGTGTTTCAGTTAGAGCAACACAGATGGAGGCAGGAAGAGGCTATTACAGAAACCCAGGCATCAGAGAATGTTGGAACTTGAGATGTGGCTGTATAGATGGAAAGTTACAACGAAGGGGATCACATGTTGGTTTGGTGGCTGTTCCTAGGTCCTATATAGGTGCTAAGCTGAACCGTCAAAATCTGAGCCAAGATCTTCAAACCCCTTGATGCAAAATTCTGTCCAGGTGTCTGTCTGTTGTACCTTTTTGATGATCTAAGTGAAAAAAAAAACAAAAACAAAAACAACAAAAAAAAAACACCTCCATCGATTTTTGCCTCACTTGTAGCATTTGACATTTTATTTCATGTTTAAAGTCCTTAGGAAACAAGTTTTGTGTCCTGCTTCAGGGCATTAACCTCTCCAGCGCAGCAGGCTAAACCTGACTCAATCTTTGTATTCCCCACAGGACCTAAAGGAGAGTACCCAGGATTTAGCAGGATTTAAAAAATGTACAGGTTTTATTAACGAATGACTTTGCAATTCATATGACAGGACTAAGCAGGAATAATCTTACCCAGACTCAGTGTTTTACTTTTTTTTTTTCTTTTTACCCCCTTTTAAAGACTTTACTGCTAAACCTACAGTCTTGCCCCACCCCGCGCGCGCCTTTGCGTCTGACGTAGTCACAATCCCGATTTGAACTACCAATCCCAGAATGCCGCGCAAAGAGCCGGGTTCTACGGGAGCAGCGGCGTGATTGGCAAGCGGAGGCGTTTCCTTCCGGTGGGAAGGGCCCTGGAGGCGGGGACTAGGGGGAGGTGTTTGGACATTATTACCGGGTTGGGCGGGCCCGGTCTGGGAGGGGTTTGTGGGTGAGCCCTGGGTCCCCCGCCCGCTGAGGAGATGGATGAGGACGGGCTTCCTCTCATGGGGTCAGGCATAGACCTGACGAAGGTTTGTAAACGACCGAGTTGAACTTAGGCGACCTGGGAGGAGGATGGGGAAGGAAACTTCGGTTCCCAGGGACACACCACCTCTCCATATCCAACCCTGTCCCTGGCCCCGGGCCTCTCTGGTCCTGCCCTCGGGAGGGAAGAGTCCCACAGTTCACCTTAAAAAGGGGTCCCTCCTGATCCGTTTAAAGGGGTGGTGTACTTTTTCTGGTCTTTGCTTCCCGTATTAGGAGTCGCTCTACGCTCCGGTTACACGACGGCGATAGGAGCAGGTTGCGACCTCTAACCCTACCTCTTTTATATGGCCCGCAAGTTTTGTGTGTTTATGTGTGTTGCCTTTTCTCTGTTGAAGTTCACGTTTGTGAATCCAAAGCGCATACTCAAACTTTGCGGCTTCTGTCATCAGATGCCCCACCCCACAGTTTAGGAAAACGAGTTAGTGACTCTTCGTAGTACTTAGAGTAACTCATATAATACAGCAAAAATGCCCCGTTATTATTATTATATATAATTGACGTCAAGGGGTTTGCACGGTGTACTTCCTCCTGTACAAATCATGTTTGTTTTTACATGACACAGGTGCCAGCTATTCAACAGAAAAGAACGGTGGCATTTCTAAACCAATTTGTGGTGCACACTGTACAGTTCCTCAACCGCTTTTCTACAGTTTGTGAGGAGGTAGGTCTGGTGATACTGGTTTAATGAGGAGCCTAGAAATCATCTTGTACGTTTGGAGGTGGCAAATGAGTAAAACGAGGACTGCGTCATCCAGTTATTGGGATAACATACCTTAAATCCTCTTTGATTCTATATCATCAATCTTGCACCCCACCTCTGCTGAATTAATTTACTAGAGGCCTTTGTGAGATAGTTCAGTAAGGCTCATGTGCCTAAAGAGAACAAAAGGAATAACAGGGTTTCACAATTGAAAACATTTTTTTTTAATTTTGAAATTTTGCATGTTTTCACCAAAGATGTATATTTTTACATACACATAGTTTTCAGTCTATATCAAAATTATTTTACATTTCTTGATCCAGAAGATGGTTGGGGAAGTAGCCTCGAAACATAACTTCAGTATCAAATATCATTATGAAAATAATAACAATACTTCCAGCAAATGACTTGTGAAGTGAGGACTGAGTACCTAGTTTAAGGATTAGATATCAGATTCAAGGAGCCCTGTTTTTTCTTTAAAAGCCAAAAAAAAAAGAGAATGGGGAAGAAAATGGGAACCCTGGGTTGAAGTTGGATTTAAAAAGGAGAAAGAGGAGTAAAATGAGATCATACACAAGTAAGTCACTAAAAATAGTATCTAGTTCATTCGGTCTTATTTATAAGGTATAGCTTTAGCAAGTAGTTTTTGTTACACGTGTTGTTATTAACAAAAATTGCATGGAGACAGGAAAACTATTTTCATTTTTATAACATCTTATTTTTGTCTAGTTAACAATCTCTAGTCAAAATCTCTTCTGCCTTCTCACTAAAACAAAAGAAAGTGAACTATGATGATAATCGATAGAGTAACAGACTCAGTTCGTTATATTTTATCTAAGCACCAGAGGCTAGGCGCTTGCTTCCAGTTTTATCTCCTACTGCTGCTTCTCTAAATGGGATATAGAATTGACGGACTAAAGAGCAGTAAGCCAAGGATTTAGTCCTTCACTTTTTATACCAGGGTAGGGTGGAGAGAGACAATTCAAGGATCGGTAGCAGAGAGGAGCAAATACTCCATCCACATGATCCTCCTCACCAGGTTAAAAAAATAAAACAACCAGCAAACACAGCTATGAGGGCAACTTGATTAAGCTGCCCTGAGGCAGGGATAGCCCCTCACCTTTGTAGTGCTTAACAATTTTCACTGCCTAGGAAATGAGTGCTATTTACTGAAGACTAAATCCAGTATAACAATAATCCTGTCTTGTTTATTGCTTGCTTATGCATTACCAGAGCCTCCTGATTCACTCTTTAACCCCCTCTGTTCCTCTCTCAACTTTCCCTCAACTGTTTTGAGTATTTCACTATTCCCTAGTTCTTCCCTGAACCGTAGAGAAAAGTTTGTTGACCAAAAACTCATGAAGTTTACAGGTAGTTTATCGCCTTTTTCTCCTTAATGGGTGGTGGTCTAGGGTTGACTCTAGTGATTATAACTCATTATTTACAATTCATATTTTAGCAGTTTGGATATTTATGTCAGTTATAGACTGTTGGCTTGGTGTGATGACAATAGCTAATATTTATTGTGTGCTTACTCTGTAGGTATTGTACTATGAGCTCTACATGCATTTCATCATCACAGCCCAGCCCTGTGAGAGAGGTCCAATTATCTCTTTTTTAGAAATACAGAAATTGAGATGTAGAAAGATTTAAATCATTTGCTTAGTCATTTATTCATTCTTTAGGCATGTGTTTGTTTACACAGTCTTTATAGCTGCAATGGTTACTCTAACTTACCCACACTCACACAGCTAGAAAGTAACAGACTTGGAGTTCCAGCTCTGATCTAATAACTGTAAAAATCAAAAGCATTTCACTCTTCTGTTACGTTGCACCTTCTGATCTGGGTAAGAGGCATGTTTACATCATTTTCAAGTGA
The DNA here is from genome assembly GCF_016509475.1 of Prionailurus bengalensis. Lineage (NCBI taxonomy): Eukaryota > Metazoa > Chordata > Mammalia > Carnivora > Felidae > Prionailurus > Prionailurus bengalensis. The sequence goes on along the minus strand of NC_057358.1, from coordinate 122,429,284 downwards.
GAGACTGCAATGAGCTATTCAAAATTTATTTTTTAGATTTGTATTCTCTTTTTTGTTATGCCATATCCTTTGATGTTATGTCTTTTTCGATATGATATGATATATTCCAAGGACATAACATATGTATTCAAACATCAAATGCCATTTTTTCCCCTTGAGTTAAGATCAATGTGATTTTTCAAAATGGGTTGTCATTTGTCAATAGCACCTGTTAGACCTGTATTCCTTGTTTAGTTAAAGCCTTAAGCAAGAGCCAAAATGACTGTTTTCCTGAGCAAAATAGGAAACTTAGGTGCTATTTTTTCAATTGGAAATGAACGGGGAAAGAAGAAAACCTGGGAGTTTTATCATTGTTGTTTTTTGTTTTTCATATAATCTGGTTTGAACCAAATACAAACTGTAGCAACTTCAATCACAGCTAAACTCAAACTGGAATTAAATTTGAAACAAATGATAAGGGCTCTTTCTTCATCACTAATACTGGTTTGGCAGTTCTCTAATAAAGAGAGGAGTGAAGGGCAGCCTGGGTGCCTCAGTTAGTTGAGTGTCCGACTCTTGATTTCAGCTCAGGTCATGATCTTATGGTTCTTGAGATCCATAGAGCCCTGCTCCAGGCTTTCAGCAGAGAGGGCGGAGCCTGCGTGGGATTCTCTCTCTCCCTCTGTCTCTGCCCCTCCCCTGCTCCCTTTGCATGCTCTCTCTCTCTCTCAAAATAAATAAATAAACTTTTTAAAAAAGAAAGAGAAAAGTGAAAAACTTAACTTTTAAAAAACTTTCTGGATACCAGAGTACTTTATAACTCTTCTAATGACTGAAACCAGGGTAAGGAGAAAGGTTGGAAGCCAGAGAAAGGAAAGTAGTTGAATCAGACCCAAGTTACAAAGTTCTTTCTTCACAAATCCCCAGTATTTCTATTCTGGACACTACTCAGAAAAATCTTATGGTGGCCCATCGGGTGTGCAAATTTAAAATGGGATGGGGTAGGAAGTGCAGTGTAAGTTCTATGCATATCATAGATAAAACTGAGCAGAAATGTAACCTTATAATGAATTTTAAAATCAATGGTATTCTGTAAACAGGGCAATCATATGTGTTATTTTGACTCAGACTTGTAACATGTGTAGAATACTGAGTTTTTAATCATTTTTTAAATATTCCAAACTGGTTTTTTTTCTAAATTCTTTACGAATAGGGAAAAAATGCTGGGGATTCTCACATAACGTAACAAATTTTAGAGTGCTTACCTTCTGCATCCAGTTTTTAATCCCACCATCAGACTTAACCTTCAACCAAATAATCTTGCTTAAAAACTATATTTACTGCTACAACTTTTACAACTGCTGGGTTTAAGTGTCAGATGAAGCTTAATAAAACCACTGATTGCTTCCCTTTCTGGCTTATAGGAGATAATCGACCCAGTGTGATATACCAAGGGATCCATTATTTTAAAATGTTGTTTCTCTTTTTGAGACTTGGATATGCAAACTGGATATTTTACAAACCTGAAAAACCACAGTATTTTATTTTTCTTTCCGTGTTCAACTATTAACTCCATATTTATTTCATCTTTTTTTTTTTTTCACTTTAATGAAATGCACTTCTTTAGAAGTAGGTGGGTGATAAATCAAGAAATTTTCAGCTTATCTGACAAACTTCAGGTACCTTGCAAATTACCCTGTTGTCCCAAATCAAGGCATTTCAGGTTTGCTTTAAATCCTTATAAAGATAGGAGTGCCTGGGTAGCTCAGGCTCAGGTCATGGTCTCAAGGTTCATGGGTTCTAGCCCCCCATCGGGCTCCGTGCTTAGGGCTCTGTGCTGACAGCTTGGAGCCTGGAGCCTGCTGCAGATTCTGTGTCTCTGGCTCTCTCTGCCCCTCCCCCCGCTCATGCTCGCTAGCGTGTTTTCTCTTTCTCTTTCTCTCTCTCTCTCTCTCTCTCTCTCAAAAATAAACATAAAAAAAATTAAAAAAATAATTCCAGATAAATAACATCTATTTTAGAAATTAGATCAGAATAATTTGATTCCTTTTTTTTTTTTTTAAAGCACAGTAGCATCTTAGTTTTCATGAGAAATGGATTGATTACTTACTAGCTTTGAATAACAAAATTTCTATCTATGCAGTGCCTGGGAATTTTCCATCTTGGTGTGCATATTTTTAATTATATATTATGTATATATATTATATATATTATATATATATTATATATATTGTGTATATTATATTATTATATTAATATTAATATTATATATATTATATATATATTGTGTATATATATATAGTGTATATATATATTGTGTATATATATATATTGTGTATATATATATAGTGTATATATATATATATAGTGTATATATATATATATTTTTTTTTTTTAAGAAAAGTTTTAGGTTTACGGCAAAACTAAGCATGAGTTCCCATGTGCTCCTTGCCTCCCAGAGTTCACCAACCACAACTTCCCCCGTTATCAACATTCCCATCAGTGTTGTACATTTGTTACAATGTACACTGACACATTATCATCACCCAGAGTCTATGGCATCATGTTCTAACAATGTATGATTCTTTCAAACAATGTAAAAATTCTTTCTTTGAAAGATAGTTACTATCTTTGTATCTCGATTTGGAGTGTTTAAGTTCAGATGCTTTTACTTGTATGAAAACTCAGTTTTCTGTTCTTTAAAATTGGCATGATAATCATTCCTACTTTATGCATTTGGTGTGAGATTTCAAATTTTTTTTTAATGTTTTTTTTATTTTTGAGACAGAGACAGAGCATGAACGGGGGAGGGTCAGAGAGAGAGGGAGACACAGAATCTGAAGCAGGCTCCAGGCTGTGAGCTGTCAGCACAGAGCCCGACTTGGGGCTCGAACTCACTGACCTTGAGATCATGACCTGAGCCGAAGTCTGAAGCTCAACCGACTGAGCTACCCAGGTGCCCCTGGTGTGAGATTTCAAATGATACATTGCATATACGGTGTAGCATATAACGTGGATGCTGGGGCCTTTACAATGCTGGTGATTATTGCTTAAAAGTACATTTATATGGGGGCATCTGGGTGGTTCAGTTGGTTAAGCATCCAACTTCAGCTCAGGTCATGATCTTGCGGTTCCTGAGTTCCAACTCCACATCGGGCTCTGTGCGGACACTCAGAGCCTGGAGCCTGCTTCAGATTCTGTGTCTCCCTCTCTCTCTACCCCTCCCCCGCTCACAGTCTGTGTCTGTCTCTCTCGAAAATAAATAAACATTAAAAAAATTTTTTTAAGTGCATTTATATATCTAAACAATTTTTAATTCATCTTTTTCTGTATTCACTTTAATCAAACCAATGCATGTATTTATAAATAAGCTAGAAATTATCTTACTTTACAAATTAATTTGTTGTAAGATTTCTGCAGTTACTAAGCTTCTCTATAAAATACTGATGAAATCTGCATAAAATGTAATTTTCATGACTTCCAGGAAAACACTTATAATTTGGAGAATTCATTCATATGTTTTGTAAACCAGTATTTGTATTTACATTAAAGACTTATATGAACAAATGCTAGAAATCAAAGTTAAAAGAAATGAAAGCTTTGAGTGCCATTAAAACTAGATTCTAATGTTGGAACTAAACATTATAAAATAAAAAAATTATTATAGAATAAAAAATTGTAGCTTTGTAGATACCAGGATGCTCATCTTAAAAATGTCTTGTGAAGCTCTAACTACATTGTGACTGCATTTCAGTTTTTTTTCCTCTAAATGTGGGCAAAATGACCATTGCTTATAGTGTTAAAATTCTGCTTGGGAGTTAGTCAGGATCTTGATAATAACCCAGAAAGAAGTCAGGATGCTGCACATCTGCCAACTGTCAATGGGCCAACTGCCTTGGACTAGGTCACTGAATATAATAATGTTTAAGATTCGGGAGTTTTAAATAAATGCTCTTATGGATCATATTTTATGGTGTTACTTTTACTTGTGTGGCTATGTATAGTGTATATACACACACGGGTAATTTAATTCTACAGAATAACTAGAGCATGGTAAGCTTTTGGTTCTGTTTTTATCTTGGATTTTGATGGTAGGTTGACTCCTTTTGCTTTTTAGTACTCTAATTTTTTCTCTGTGTTTTACTTCTTTCCAACATGAACTGCTCATCTTTTAATTTCATCTTCTTTTAATTTTCAAACTTAAAAAATTTAAATTTGGGACTAATTGTATATACTTAAGTGTTTAAGTAACTTATAAAGGCAGATCTTGTTCCAAGCTGTCCTGGGCTAATTTTTATTCTTCTCTTCTATGAAGAATTCCTTCATTCATCAACAAATAATTATTAGACTCCTGTTAAGTATCAAGTACTGCTCTGGGCATGAGGGATATAGCAGTAAACAAAAAACTCTGTCCTGGAAGAAGTTTACCTTCTGATTCCAATGATTGAATATGGCTCTGATGAGTTTGATAAGGCTGAAAATATAACTTTTGCTTATCTGTGAATACAATTTTATAAAGTAGCCGTGAAGCATGCTAATGGAGGTTACAAAAATACTTACTTGAGCTCCCATTCCTACTCATGTAAGTAAAAGTGTAGTATATTAGAAAATGACTAATATTTAAACCATCACGGGTTTGTTTTTTTCAAATCTGCCCTTTGTTAACCCTTGTTAACAGCTCATTTCAGTCAGACTTTGTTCTTTTATTCTGATCTTTCTTTTCCAGAAACTGGCAGACCTTTCTCTTCGTATCCAGCAAATTGAAACAACTCTAAATATTTTAGATGCAAAGGTTTGTATTTCTGAATAATTTATAGTATAAATTTTCTGCATATACCAACTTTCTCAGTCATACTTAACTTTAATTGAATTGGGAATGAATTCAGTTTAGCTCCTGCATCTATGAGGTGGTACAGTGTTTTGTGTTTGTTTTTAATTCATTATAATTGTAAAGGAAATGATACTTATTATGAACCATTACCTGAGTCTGTTTAAATATACACATGAATTGAAATTTCTTTCATTATTCTAGCCAACAGCATGTGAATAACATGTTAACAAATTGGGCTGGTTCTATATAGTTCATTTGATGGAAAATTCACAATTATCTCAATAGCAATCATTTGATAACACAGTACAAATTAATAAAAGTTCACATGTCTCCAGAGCAAAATTTGGAGAAAATATCACTATTTTCTGTATTCAAATATATTGAATGCTAATGAAGAATACCAGTTTTGAGGTCAGAAATTACACAATAGAACTAACAAAAATAGAGTGTTTTGATTTGAAAATGTGCAGGTTTTGTGTTTTCCCTGATTATAAAATACTGGAGACATGAGTATATTTTTGTGACTTTGTCCTTTTTCAAAAAAAATTGATCTGAAAAAATGCTTATTGAATATTTATGAGGAAGTAAAACGGCTGACATCTTTAGCATAAGGATTAGAATGTCTAGTTCGTACTTTCTACATCTTGTGGACTTCAGCCACTATATTTCTCTCAGCACGTTTCTGTAGCTTGGAAAATTTAGGATACCTGGCCTTGACCATGTTCAAGGTACTCTCCTAGCAGCCATACCTACTTATAACTATTTGGGCCATAACCACTATGCTAAGTATTGTCATCAGTCAGCAGTTCTCAGTGAATATTGCTGCTTCAGACCTTATTACCATTGTTTTTCTTCATTCTTCATTATGAGTATGTGTCTAATTTTAATGTTTGGGCAATTCTTGAGTTAGAATCCATGGTCACAAGTTAAGTTACTGTGTAGATAAGTTAACTTTAATCATTTCCATAACCTTAATTATTTCCATAACCATAAAATTAATCCCTAAAGTCAGCCAAACATCTGACAAATATCTATCACTGATATCAGAAAGAAATCAGAAAAGTGGGTTGGCGTGGATCTTGCAGATCCAACCTGAAATATATAACCACTGACAACATACCTACCTTTTGTATATGAAAAATAACACATTTTAGTAACATTTGGTGATAAATGTTTAAAGAAAGAAAAAAAAGGGCTGTCAGTCATTAAAATGTGATGACAAGAGTTTTGTCGTTTCCCAGATCGTTCAAATTTAAAATGTGCTGCAAAGGACTTTTTTTGTGTGATTGTTTGTGTGTGTGTGTGTGTGTGTGTGTGTGTGTGTTGTTTTGTTGTTACAAAGCATGTTTAATAAAAATCTTTTTACAATAACTTTGTGAGGCAAGTTTTCTTATCCCTACTTTACAGGGGAGAAAATTGAGGTCTAGGGAGATTTACAGAAGGTCACATAGCATGACTTAAACCTACACAATCTGACTCCAAAGCCCTTGCTTTTTATTCCTTGCACTAGGATTCCTTACATTTTTAAAAAATAATTCCCAGGAAAAGAAGGGCTATAAGCTAAGTTAGATTAATGATAAATTATACATAAATATTTTACTTGTGCATGACTTTCACTTTTAAATAGTTTATGGCATGGAGAATTTCAGACACCAAAGGTGAGATTTTACAAACCCTCTTTCTATAGGCTTAAAAACTTAAGATTGCTATTTAAAACACATACACCTAGAAATTTATGGTGTTTAAGCAGCTAATCTTATCCTCATATACCAACATTAATTTTCTTTTCTCAGTTGTCATCAATCCCAGGCCTAGATGATGTTGCATTTGAAGTTTCTACTGTAAGCGCCACTGGTATCACAAATGAATCACATTCTGAAACCACTGCAGAGAAATCACAGGTAAGTATTTGAGTTCCAGGAAACACAAGCAGATTGTCTTGGTTAAACCAGATAAACCTAGCAGCAGGTTTGAAGGAAGAAGTTAAATGAAGATGTAAAACTTTGAATAGTAAGATTTTAAACCCCTTAAGATTGAAAATGAGGTTTGAAGAGAAGTGAGCTGTTTCATTGTTATTTTGAAGGGCTCCCTGAAGTTAATATTTTCCTTGCCTATGAAAGAGAAACTATTTATAGGACTAGAAAAAATCTCGAGCATGATAATATTCTTCAAGTTCATTGTGGACATTTTTCCTACATTATTATAATAATTGTACTTTTAAGATGTTTTATTATAAAACCTTTCAAACACACACAATAATAGAATAGTACAGTGAATACTTAAATGTCCATTACCCACCCTGATTCTCCAGTAAAGATTTTGTTACATTTGCTTCATCTATCTTTTTTGTCACTTGCTAAAGTGAATCCTGGGCATCATACCATTTCACCACTGTGTAACTCCTTGAGCATCTCTGGAAAGTTCTGGCATTTTCTTGTATAACCACAATGTCTTTATCATACACAGTAGAATTAACAGTAATTCCCAAGTACCATCTAACCCCTTGTTACTCCAGGTATGCTCCCGGCACCAGCAGCATGGGCATCACCTGGGGGACTTGTCAGCAACACGGACTCTAAGGCTCCATCCCAGACCCGTTGAATCAGAATCTGTAGCATAATAAGATCCCCAGAGGATTTGTAGTCACTCTCAAAATTTGAGAGATACTGATCTATAGATACCACGTATCTAAAAAGTGTGGGTTTGGAGTTGATTTGTTCAAATCAGCATCCTAGTAAGGTCCACACTTTGCATTTGGTTCTTATGTCTTAATGTTCTTTTATGCTCTGTATACATTTCAATTTTATATTACTTTTTATTTCAAGGAATAAAAATTCTCACTGCTGCAGAACAGATGATCTCTAGTGTATCTCAGTGGGGTATTAAAATTCAAAATAAAATAATCACTAAAATGGTGATCTGTCTAGTGATACTGAACAATAGACTTCTTATCTATGTGGGATTCTGCATTTGTACGTGGAGATACTTTTCACAGGATATTTTTTAGGTTATGATTACTTTGGCTGTGATGATAATGACTAACACGTGGAGGGTACGTACTGCGTACCTATCAGGTGTGCTTCTGAGCGCTTTTCAGAAATTAACTCATTTAATTCTCACAATAGCCCTATGAAGTAAATAACTTCACTTTACACTTCTACTTTACAGATGAGTGAAATGAGGTACACAGAGGTTAAGTAACTTGCCAAGGGTCAGAAAATAAGTGTAAAAGCTGGAATTTCAGTGTGGGCAGTCTGGTGCCAAGAGTCCTTAGCTCTTATCTGCTAGACTACACTGTCTCCAGCACCTGTGTTGAATTCATTAAATATACTGAACACATATGGTACGAGGCTGTGGGAGGAGGCATAAATTTAGTTATAGCCCATATTTGGAGAATGAATTAGATGACCATTTACTTAATAATTAGATGTTAGAAAATTTAACATCCATTTAGTTTATATAGTAAATTTCACTATGATGACCATTGGAATATGTATAATATACAAGAAGGAATCCAGATATGTTAGAGGAGTTTAACTTTACAAGGCCCTTTCAATTAAATATGGACCATGCTTTTTCTAAAATAAGGCATGTATAAAAAATATTAAGAAAATGTTTTCACTTTACCTAGTAGTTATTCTTTGTTGGATACTAGCTGTCATATGTTTCTGTAAAATTTTTAAGTGGTATCTGTTTAATTTTGAATATTTTTCCAGGTGTTATGAATGCTATCTACAATATGTACTTTAAAACTTTTGCAGTTGTGTTGATCCTGCCTATTTAAGGTCTCAAAAAATTGATTACAAGTAATCCCAGTTAAATTTTCTAAAATTCAGAATGATTTGATACATTTTGACAATTTTATTTAAAAACCATATATTAATTCATTTGGAGAATTTATGAAGTTCTTTGGGCTTTCTGAGTTTTAAAAACTGTAGCAAAGTTGCATGTTGATTAGTTTAATAAAATACCTATTCAGCATGTTCATAATATTTAAATCAACTTCTTATTTCTTCATTGTTATTGCTATGTTTTATGTAAAATGTTTTGAAATGGACTTAAGTACTGCTTAACACAATTTCCACTGCCATTACAGTCAATTTATCTGATAAAGGATAACAATGCAATTTCTTAACCATTCATTCATTTCAGTCTCTAATCTATATGAGTCAAAGACCTAAGGTTTGCATACTGATTTTTCTGCAACTTTAATTTCATGGTTCAGATCTTATCATTACTCACAATAGAACATCCAATTGTGCAGATTGAGAATAAAATGAAGGGCAGTTGAGAGATATGATAGAGGACTTAATGGATATTTAAATAGTAAAGGTGTAAGAGCTGACATAATTAAACCTTGTTGAGATCTTGGTTATTACACATAGTTAACAGCTGAGTTTTGAAATTCATTGGTCCCATGTGTAATTATCATTTGTTCCATTGTGCTGTTGTATGAGTTTATTGTCCATAATGTTTTTCAAAAACATACTTGGGTCATGTTTGAATTTTTTTATTTAATTAAGGGTTTTGGACTTTTTGTATTTATGAATTTTAAAGATGAATAATACATATATCTACTCAGTGCCATATAACAGGAGAAACCTAAGGGATTTGGGATGTTTTTGTTTGCTTTAGAGTTTTCAACAGGTTTAATTTATATTTGAATGATCTGAGGAAAACTTAATATATAATTCACATTCATATTCTAAAAACTATGAACATTTAAAGATATTTCTTGATTTGTCTACATTTCAGCATAGATATGTAGGCATACAATTGATTTCATTCTGTTCAGGAACTACCTTGTAAAGCTAATATATAGATAATGAGTGAGAATTCACAAAAATAAACATAACAAATGTTCAAGTTGATAGAAAAATCTAGAACTGTGTACAGACAGACCTATCTTTGCACTTCAGTGAAGACAGGATTCTAAAATGGACAATTTTCACTTAACACAGTACCACGCAAAGTGAGAACTGCCTATATGATAAAAGCATTTTTATCTAAAAAGACTGTTCCCCTATATTCTTTATTGTAAGTAGTATTAACATTAATAGTGCCATCAGTACCTGAAATATATAGAACTAGATAATTTTACCATAGAAATGGGCTACTCTTCCACAAATTCTCTAGGTATTGCTTTCTAAGATGTTAAAAGAATAGACTATATCCACTTATAATAAGATTACTGAATAAATGAGGAATTCAATTCTATAGATGGTGGATACCTACAAAATCAATTCACTGTCTGCTAGTGTTGAATAACTGGCAAATCAAATAGTTTTATTAGCTTTTTTAGAAGTTTCGTTAAAATAATATGTCCATCTATAATTCATGTTCTATATCTATACTCTGGGGACAGCTAAAGCAGAATTCTAATATTTTTTAATGCTATGAATATATTTGCATTTTTAAGGAACAATATAGTGTTGATAGTAAGTGGAACTTCCTCTGAAATCATATTTAATTATTTGTAAATATTTGGAAACATATATCCCATAATTAAATTATTGGTATTTAAATTTAGAAATATGATTTTTTTATATTGATTGCTTTAGATTTATAAGAAGAAACATCCCTTTTTAAGTAACATAATGGACCCCTTTTGTGAATTGTCTAAAGATTTACACGCAATACTCTCTACAGCAGAACAGTTTACAAGACTCTGGACCACAGGAAAGTGAAGTAACACCAGAAAATATCTTAACTGTAGCCAAGGACCCAAGATATGCCAGATATCTCAAAATGGTTCAAGTGGTAAGCTAATTTGGTCTGTCTTCTCTGTCTAGCAGCCTCATTTGAAATTCTTAACCCTAGAGGTTTTGTTGTTACTTTTTCTGAGAAAACTGCTAAACCGAGTGACCAAGTTTTCTACTCTTCTTTCCTATGTCTAACTAATGCCTTGATAAAAGAGTAAACAGAGGTCAAATCTTTCTAGTTAAAATTGATCTCACACTTCAAATTAACGTAGTTGGATATAGATTTATGTAAATTGTTTTGCTTTACATAAAGTTATAGCAAATCTCGGATGTATCAAAGGAATGAAAGTGGACTCTTTTTTAAATCATATGGCTTTAGCTTGATTCGTGTATGCTAGTGCAGTTTATTTTTATTCTGAATTTCATTTGTCAATGGCTTGGTCATAGAAAAGAGCCTAAATCTCTTGGCCATTCACGGTAGAGCTTCTACTATCATATGACTTCAGAATTCATGTTTTTTTCTGAGAAATCATTATATGGTATGATACCAAAAAATATCTACAGTTGTCTGTACCAGCAGAAGTTGATTTCATTTTTGTGGAAAGTCCTATTGCAGTGGTTGAAGGAGCTAGCTCTTCATCATTTTTCTGTTAATTAAAAAAAAATCATATTTATAAAATTCTATCAAGCAAAAGAGGTCATAATATTAAAGACCAGTTTTGTTTTTGATATCCATGACATTATTTATTACCAAAATAATTTAAAAACAAATACTGTCTGACATCAGAAAGAGTAGATTGTTCATTTAGAAGTAACAGAAGTGACACTGGGGAGAAGAAAGTATATTCGCTTTTCCTGGCTGTCAGAAGAAGTGGATTTATCACGTTCAAAATTCTTCATTGGCAGCCAAAAACCCTGGTCTAGACTTTAGAAAAAAATAAACCAGACTTTGAGATGCAAATATATAAAGTTCTTTAATCAGAATAAAGTAGGGCTAGTTTTGAGTGTGAATTATGATAAATAATTAAAAAAAATTTTTTTTAATATTTATTTTTGAGAGAGACACACATAGTGTGAGCAGGGGAGCAGTAATGAACTAGCTAGCAAAGAGAAGGAGGCAAAGAATCCCAAGCAGGCCCCAGGCTCCAGGCTGTCAGGACAGAGCCCTACACGGCTTGAACCCACAAAACGTGAAATCATGACTTGAGCCGAAGTCAAACGCTTGACTGACTGAGCCACCCAGGTGCCCCTGATAAATATATTTATAAAGCTAGAACCCAGTAAAGCTCTGCTAAGCTTAAAGTATGGACTGTGAAAAACTGTGTCTTACTCTTTCAAACAGAAGAGGAAAACTTTCAAGATGACTCTGGAAGGCTTTTTATTTAGTCTTTTCTTACCTAACACATATAAACTATGAAATAGGAACAACCATTTGATGATACCTATAAGAATGCCTTGAAATCTTTGATAAAAAACTACATGTTAGGATAATTTTTATATTGTTGATACATTGCTTCTGATTTTATAAGAAGTTCAAAAACTCATATTTTCCTTTTCAATATAAATTCACTGTCCATTTATTCCACAATTATTTATTAAATACTCACTTTAAGGTACTATTATTAGGAATTGTCTACAGTTAGCCAGCTAAGGTTCTCAGAAATCCCTTGACATTTTTATTTTTGTTATTAATTACTTCGACAAATTTCATTGCTTTTCAGAAGCATATATATCACATATATGTGTAAATGACTTTTTTTTTAAGTTTATTTATTTCGAGAGAGAGAGAGATATCGCGTGTGTGTGTGCGCGCACACGCGCGCGCACACACACACACACACACACCCCCACACACACACGTGTGCGTGTGTGGGGGAGGGACAGAGAGAGAGGAAGAGAGAGAATTCCCAGGCAGGCTCTCCAGTGAAGAGCCCGACACGAGGCTCAAACTCACAAGCCATGATCATGACCTGAGCCAAAACCAAGAGTCAGACACTTAACCACTTAAACAATTGAGTCACCCAGGCACCCCTGTAAATGAGTCTTTAAATATTCATGTATCTAATCTTATGGCTTACCATCTCTCTAGGAATAAAAAGCCAAAGTCCTTCACAAACCTATGAGATCCTATACAATTTAGCTCCCCTGTTACTCTTTTGATCTCATATCTTCACTTACTCTGCTCCAGCCAGATGTTCCTTAAATAAATATACAGTCTCCTGTCTTAGGCCTTTTACATCAGCTATTCTGCTGGACACACTTTTCCGCAGGTTTCTTGATAGTTTCACCACTCCACTTTTTTCAGATTTTTACTCAAGTCTTACCTTCTCTCTGGCCCCATTCCTTTTACCCTTCCCTGCTGTTTTTTTCTTTTTTCTTTTCTTTTTTCTTCATATAACTGGCCAAGTATTTTACATACTTTGTGTCTCTTCTATCACTAAAATATAAACTCCATGAGGGTAGAGAATGTTTTGTGTATTGCACTACTCTCAGTTCCTAGAATGATACCTGGCATATAGTATTTACATATGAATGAAAATGCCTACATTTTCCTCTGTCATTTTACCTTTTGACAGGTTTGGTGATAGATTTCTTTTTTACCCCAACTCAGTGGTTTTCAGACATGAAACATTGTCAAAACATGTTACTGATTCCCATCATATAAAAAATAATCTCTAAACTTGGGACTTGGAGCTAGAGCATATATGTATTTTGAAAATAGCTCCTCTGATTAAGAGCTATTTAAAAAATATTTTACACTGTGTACAACATCAATTAAAATATTTTGAGAGACAAAATAAATTTAAATAAATAAATTTAAAATTTATTTGAAAACATTTGAGAAATAATGTATTGTGAGGTTTTGTTTTCGTTTTTAACTAATTCTGTAGCATTGCTTGGCACTTAGCTTCAGCCTTTTACTTGGCGTCACTGAGTATGAGTAGGGGCTCAATTTCTTCTGCCTCAGACTTATCCTGTTTTTGGCCCAATTTTCCTGATTTCAGTCCTTTGCCTCTCTTTTGCTTTGGTACGGGTGCTTCTAATTCCTAAACATTTCCAAAGTTCTGAAAGTGCTACTTTGTGGTATCCCCTCTTCAGGCACATAGACTTGGCCTTCCTTTGATATGCTAAGTCATCAATCACTCTTTTATCTGCTTTTAATTTTCATGCATTATGGTTCATATATGCCTCTTAGCCATTAAAATTAGTATTTGTGTTTTATTCCTTTTTGCCTAATTATTTGGGGGTAATTCTCAAGAAGAGGGGAGCAACATCTTTACACTGCCTTCCTAAAACTGCAAGTTCATCCAAGTTAAATTTAATTTTATTGTTTTCAGTTTATTGTGCCAACCTGAATCCCAGAATCTTATTACCCAACTTTTGTTTCCTTCTCCCTATCCTGCATTTCATTCTGCAGACAAAAACCACAAACCCTTCTCAATATTAGCTCCATGCTTTTCCACCTCTGATTCTAGATTCCCCTTCTCTTGATTACTACATGTCCTAATTCTAGTAATCTGACATGTTCCTTCTGAACCCACCAACACATAAAGCTAGAGGTAATATCTCCCTTCAGTGATCTGTCCAACCACTTAATTTTTTTATGGGATTTATCAGTCCATATCTTGTTGTTTTTATACATATTTTTATTGCCCCTGTTGAAAAGGAACCATGAGAGGAACTACTGTATCTTGACTCATCTTTCTATTCACTTTAACACTTTATCCAGGAAGGCACTCAATATTCATTGTATGTACTATTTTATCCTGCATATTAACTCTCCTTTCCAGCTTTGTGTCATCTGGACACATATAGATGCATTCCCATTTCTGCAAGTTACTGATTTTAAACGTTTTATAGGACCAGATCAAGAATACAGCAACTAGAGGTTTCCCTCAAGGTTGCATGAATCTACAAATCATTCTTTGGATTATTCTCATTAAGCCATACATAAATCTATCATTTTTCCTGTTTCCTAAGAATATCATGAGTGACTGTCAAAATATCCAACCACAAATGTAGTTACATGTTTGATAGTGCCCTGGATTGTCTTTCCTTGGCACAGTCACTATCAGAGTTCCTGTCACTTCTGCATCATAATTCAGTTCTGGCTTTTTGTTTAAATTCATGTATGAAATAGCTAAATCACTTCCTTTCATTATATCCTTTATCTGTTGGAGGATGAAGTTTTCAGCAAGGTGATAGGAACTTATCAGATACTCTGATTTGAGGAAGATTAAGCTGCCGGTACATTTGGATAGCTAATGTCCCCCATGAAGCCTGTATCTTATTTTTTTTTAATTTTTTTTTAATTTTAATGTTTTATTTATTTGAGAGAGAGAGAGGGGGGGAGAGAATGAATGAGCAGGGAAGGGGCAGAGAGAGAGGGAGACACAGACTCTGAAGCAGGCTCCAGGCTCTGAGCTGTCAGCACAAAGCCTGATGCAGGGCTCAAACTCACAAACCATGAGATCATGACGTGAGCTGAAGTCGGACGCTTGACCGACTGAGCCACCCAGGCGCCCCAAGGCTGTATCTTATGCTTGTACTTGTTTGCAACATATTTTATGAAAGCCTGATCTAAATCCTCCATCAGGTCAGGTGATCAAACTCCTTTTTATAATACAACTATTGCCTTCTTTTAGCCTCACTTGGCTGGTGGGGGTGGGGGATCCTTTATCCCATGTTTAAGAATCTCCATATATGTGTATATATATTGATTTATAGGTATCTTCCACGTTCTGTTATAAAACATTCTAATATTTTTCTTTCAAATGCCAGCTCCCATTCATGAATTCCTTTCTATTAAGTGTTAACAATCCCTGAGATTTACTTATTTTGATTTGCAGCTTTGCTGTCTGTAAACACACACTTTTTGAGAGGAAGGGTGCTATTGGATTTGTTTTCTCTTTGTTTATATTTCTCCTCTTTAATAATTACCTGCTAGTTCTTCCACTCTATTTTTTCTCCTGTCATATTATTGTTACCCATAGTCTTTCAGTTTTAAGTGAAGATTATTTTTATACTTTGATTTCAGTTTAAAGCCCCTTGATCATACCTATGTGGGTCTTGTTAAGCATAATCTTTTGGTTCTTCTGAATGCTTATACTTTCCCAGGAGTATAATCATCTTAATGCCATAATTCATTACCTAAAATATGGTTCTTCAACAGCATCTGCATACCTAGTTGTGCTTCCTGTATCCATATTCTTATAAAACTGTAACTTTAACTGAAAGAACAGATGACAATACCACCTTGCTTTAGAAAAAAATGCCTCACAGCAGTGGAAAAGAATCATTGGAGGCCCATTATAATCTGTACCATTGAATCCTTCAGTTTTTGTCATTGATATGGGAAGAATCTATATAGCTTTGTATCTCTATACTTCAGGACAGTAAATTGCCTTCCTGCTTTCTGTTTAGTCTTCTAATCAATTATTTTGCTTTGGTGGTTTAGTTCCTTGACTGTGATTGAGAACAAACAGGATTCAGAGGGACTAGATAGAAAGAAAACTGAATCTGACCACTTCCTACAAGGAGGAGCCTAATCCCAGCTAATTTGAGAGGGTAGCTTCATTAGAAATTGCCTTTCACTTTTCTACCAAAATTGTAGATTTTTATTAAAATGCCCAATTTTCCTCAACCTCAGAGGGTGACTAAGGTTTCTCTTGTTTGCCCACTACTAAAAATTTAGTTTTAGTTATTAATGTCGAGAAAGACCAATGTCCACATAATCCATCAAATGAATTGTACTTCGGCTACTGGTATTATCCTGAGTAGTTTGTCATCTGTCATGCATATTGCTGCTACATGTTGTCAAGGCTGAATTTTAGAAGCCTGCCATCCGAAATGTAGGGAATTGTTTGTATTAACAAAAGGGAAGGTAACATGGTCTCAAAAATACCTGTCTTTCTGAAAAAAAATCATTATATACCAGCAGTATAAAAATCTACTCCTAAAATCCTTCAGTAATCATTTCTGCCTCCTCAAAAGGGAATTAACAATGCCATAAACTCTCTCACCTCTTATGGACAATAATAGGATTTCTTTCATTTTTAATTGCCTTGATATTTTTGTCATTTAAAATATGAGTTGCAGGGCACCTTGGTGGCTCAGTCAGTTAAGCATCTGACTTTGGCTCAGGTCATGATCTCGCGGTTCATGAGTTTGAGCCCCGCATCAGGCTCTGCACTGACAGCTCAGAGCCTGGAACCTGCTTCAGATTCTGTATCTCCCTCTGTCCTCTCTCTGCCCCTCCCCTCCCCTCTTTCCCTTTCTCAAAAATAAACATTTTATATATATATATATATATATATATATATATATATATATATATAATAAACATTATATTATATATATATTATATAATAAATATTATATATATATATTTATATATATATATATATATATATATACACACATACATATGAGTTGCTGCTCCATAAGCAGAGTCTTGTACCTGTAATTCCATTTAGGTTGTTTCTTATCTTTTCCAAAGTGCAATATTCTTCCACTCAGTGTCTTAACACTTACTAGGCCCTCAACCCTCTTATAATCTGTACTCTTGCTTCCTTCCTGAATTATTGTCTAGAACCATTTCATTCTCTCTAAGACAGGGAGGAGACAAGTATTTCTCAAATCCTTCAAGCCTCTTCACTAGTATAAAAGCTTGAATTTTCTGACCATCCAGGTAGTGATCACTCACTTCAGATAGAAGACATAGAAATCCTACAAGTCACAAATAAAGATTTCTTTTTTTTTAATTTTCAAGCTTCTTGGATATCAGGATGAACTACAGAGTTGTTGGCTTTCTTTCTAAGCTGCCATGCAAACTTCCTCTTCCTGGGTCCTAGCAGTCTCCTGGAATATACTTCTTTTAAATTTGCCTTGTCTCACTTGCCATATACCTGCAAATCTGTTTAAGAAACTAGACAACTAAAACTGCTTAATTATTATAAACTTCTTTGAATAGAAGCAGCCAACAGAATCTTTCAAGTGTCACAAGTACCAGTTCAACAGAGAAATAAACAGCACCTTGCTTTTTGGTCTCTATACCTGTCACTCCCATATTATTACCCTCTGTGAGATATAATAATGATTACATTTCCAGAAAGTATTTCTTTTTCTGTGACACAATTTGAATTACTAGGAGTACACCTAGATCTTTACTTCTGGGATGCAACATGGTACAGTTTCTTAGCTTTGTCATGCAGTCCTGAGTGACCTTGTCCAGGTCATATCACCTCTCAAGGCTTCAGTTCCCTCGTACATAAAATGAGATCTGAAGTTCTCTCTATGTTTATGAGCTATTAATTGATCTCCAAATTTGAATCTCATTATTAATCAATGTTCCTGGAACACCTGCTGGCATTTTTTTGCATTTTTCTGATTTTTTTTCCTTTTTCAGCAAATTTTACACAAGATTTTTCAGTGAGTAATACTGTTGTGTTCCAAATGTGGCAGATAATTGATTCTGATTTAATGTTTGTTGTCATAATAGTGCAGCACAAGCCTTTACTAAATTACATATTGCTTTTATAACTTAACTGGAATTGTGTACATAGATCACTTTTCCAACGGTTCTCCCCTTTCTACTGGCAGAGCTTGGTGAATCCTTTGCCAGTAATAAATTGTGCATTGGGAAAGTCCGACTTCCACATTAAGCTAATGACTTGTATTTTTTCAAACCATATTTGCCAAAACAGTCTCTTCGGACACTTGGACTTTTTTAAAGTTCTATTTTCTTTGGCTGGCTTAAAATGTGAATTGAATAATCTCCTTGGTTTTGGTGGTTCTGATGCATCTGTTGCCAGCAGTGGATGTTGGCTTGGGGAAATGTGACTTCCATTAACTAAGGATGAAGAATCTCCCACTGATTATTAAAGATGTTCATCAGGAAGTTATGCACCTTATACATAGGAAAATAATAAAGTATGGATTAGAGTGCTCTTTAGATTAGGCCTAGTCTTTGTGAGAGTAGTTAAAGGCTTTCAAACCTTGTTTGGGGTATGACCTCAGTATAACTTCTCATGGTCTAGAGAATTCCAGGGTAGATTCCTCAGCACTGATCAACAGTGCAGTCAGAAGAAGGAGCTGCTGGGGCCCCTGGGTGGCTCAGTTGGTTGAGCATCCAACTTTGGCTCGGATCATGATCTTGCAGTTTAGGGGTTTGAGCCCTGCATCAGGCTTTACTCTGGCAGCGTGGAGCCTGCTTCGGATTCTCTCTCTCTCTGCCCCTCCCCACTCACATTCTCTCTCTCTCAAAAATAAATACACGTAAAAATTTTTTTAAAAAGGAGGAGCTTCTGGTTCATATATAGTCAGAGTTGTGGAAAGCACTGGTACAGATTTACTTTAACTATATGATATTTGTATTTTCATTGTTTTCTGACTCTGTATTATATTAACATGTGTTTTGTTCCCTAAAGTTGACTAATCAATATCAAGGTCAGTACTTTTTGAATACATAAAGGTTGGGGTGCCGGGGGCAACTTTCTGTGATGTTTTAGCATCACACTATTCATTGAAGATAAAAGCTGCATGTGCAATAATTGATTTCCTACACATATAAATGTGGATAAAGAAAAGATACAAGTGAACATTTGCCCATTTAATTAATTACATGATTTAACCAACTTTGCAAATTGAAAAGGGAAAATATTCTATCTTTCCCATCAACTAAATGGTCGGCCAGGTACATTGGACTACAACTAAAAGAAAAAAGCAAAGCTTAGCAGAATGGTAACTTTGAATTGGGGTCAGTGGAACTCAAGAAACCACAGTTATCCTCCTTCCTCTCCATCCTATCTTATATCAGATGGAAAAAGTGTTGGATAAAGATTTCCCCAAAGGCCAAAAACCGTGACAGTTAGCCACCAATTGGGAGCCCTTGAGGTGTTATCTATGCTTTCCCATACACTGAGTATCTGGAAGGCCTAGAAACAGGTAACTTTTTGTTATATTTTTGGCCCAAGAAAAAAAATTACTTATTCTCTGCTAAAGTCAATGAACTAGCCTCTAAGGAAACCATGTGTGAAGAATTATCATGCCTATTTTACTGGAAAGTGTTTCACTTTCCCAATAAGATTGTAGATTTTCATTAAAATACCCAATTTTCTCAATAATTTCCAAATCAATTGATTTCAGAATCAATTATGATTTTTCAATGTTTGGCTGCCTTTTGAACTTCCCCAGGTTGCCTTGAGTTTGGAGCCAGTCGTACTGTGTACACATTTAATGTTGAGAAGTATTGCTCTTAAATGATGTACCTGCCCTTTTGTTTGTGCTTTGCTATTTTACTTTTCTTTTAGTGTTTGTTAGAGAGTGGTAAATAATAATATTGCTAAGTTCAGGTTTTAAATTTGCTTTTCCTGATATATTTGTTTTCCTGATTTCTCATCTTCCTTAGAACACTGGAGGAAAAACATGTAGTGGGTCGGTACTAAGTAAGATGGTTGTCAGTATCCATTTGGTAATACTATATGCACATACCTTATCTATTCCTCATATATTCTTTGCTAATAACACTTTGCCATAAACCTATAGCTCAGAATATTTTACTACTGATACCACATATTTTTCATTGTAGCTGTCCTTTGAGGCATTCAGTTGCCAAGAAAATGTTGACTTAAATCATTTGTTTCCAGGAACTAGTTGTTTAACCATTAATGGTATTTACAGTCTCTGGAGAAAATACATTTTGAACCGTGAACTTCAAGAGCATTTAGAATCCTCAGTCATATTTGAAGAGTGGTCACATACCAACAAGCTGGTGTACACAGAATTAGTCTCCTTTAGAGTTGTAGGAGGAGATCTGGCTGCTCTACACTTGAATTCTTTGTTTTTTAATAATATATGAGATAATTAAA
Source organism: Prionailurus bengalensis (assembly GCF_016509475.1). Classification (NCBI taxonomy): domain Eukaryota; kingdom Metazoa; phylum Chordata; class Mammalia; order Carnivora; family Felidae; genus Prionailurus; species Prionailurus bengalensis. Next base: position 122,408,903 of record NC_057358.1, on the reverse strand, counting down.
AATTTTTGTCAAGTCGGTTTTTCCTAAGTATAAATGTATGTATGAAGAGAATATATTTCTTTAGGAATTTATTCCCTGTGTCATATTTGTGTGTCATTGGTATCATAATTAAAATAATTTATATAGGATGGCCTATCTGAAATAATCCTTTCAAGCCAAAACATTCAATTCTTTATTTGTTTATTTTGCTGAATGCCAATAAAATTATTTCATCTGCCTTAAATTCACTGTAACACCATACCTCCCTATGTCACTTCCACAAAAGAAAGAAAAAGGAGTTAACCAAACAAAAACATAGAGGGGACTTTTAGAGGATAAGCTTAAGATAGTTTTAAATTTCATAGGAATCACCTTTAAATGATATATAAAATGGGAACCAAAAAAAAAAAAAAAAAAAAAAAAAACAAGGGGCATGTAGCAGAAACACGTTTTTAACTTGTGATTTCATATCTTTCATTCCAACTCACTTAAAAATTGTGACAAGAAGAAGGGTACTCTACTATTAAGGTTCTTAAGCTTTTGAAGATACACACTAATATGACAGTTTTTATACTTGCTGAAATGTGTGGTATAGTTCTTTTACTCCGATCCAACTGTAATTTTTTTAGTCACCCAACTTTGATTTCTCAGTGCCCTTTTATCTTCTTTCCTACTGACCACCTCTGTCAGAAATAAGGGACCTCACAAAAAAGTTTTCCAAAGCTGTAAGGAGGAAATAATAGTGATGTCAGTTAAGTAGTTACTTACTTATCCTTTTCAGAAATATTGTGATTCTCGCTTTAACTATAAATTTGTCTAAGATTACAGTTAATCAGTGGGAGAAAAAGTAAAAGACCAGAGAAGCAAATGAGCTATAATAAGGAAGTAGGCTCACCTCTCATGGGAGAGAAGTATCTTAGAGGTTTTATAGACCATCAAGTTGAGGAAGACATTTTAGCACCATTTTTGACAAGGATCTGATAGCATAAGCATTCGTAATGGGGTAGACAGTCCTGGTGTGGAAGATAATTCATCTTGAATAGATGACAGCAATGTAACATACAATAACATATTTCATTTGCAAGTTAATTTTTTGCTAAGGATTGTTTTGTAGTTTGGAAAAAATGATACTATGTTAACTGTATGTTTTAAAAAGAAGTAGATTTCAAAATACTAAATTTTGTTGGGAAAAATAATGATATTTATTTCTCTTCTTGAAGATATCTACATCTTAATACTGTAATCTTTAAAAATGTCTCTAGATATAAGTACATTTTACCACAGTTTTTCATAATATAAGACAGCATCCCAACTTTCCTTGTTGTTTTCCTAGCCTAAGTTCACAAATGACTTTTATTCGGTTAGTTGGTTAGACTATGTGCTGATGACACACTGATAACAGATACAGGGCCCTTCATTGTGGTTCTGTAGCCACGTGGAATGGCTGATACTGATCATACCTCCTGAAATGTGTACCTGTGGATCCCTGGGGCATTGAGTGAGAGACTTATAACACACCAGTTCACATTACCACTATTGGAAAATTAATTCAAAAGTGACTATTTTGTGATTTCAATCAGTAGAATCATCTTTATAATTAATTGCTAGGAATTCTATTTTTATAGCTTTTATTGCTGTATTTGGAGATATTTCTTTAAATCTCTTTGACTAAGTACATATAAGTTAGTATAAGTAAGTTAAGTTTTCAAAAATGGAACACGAGGCCATCTGAACTTAATTACACTTTTAAGCAGTGAATTCCAAAATGATTTGTTAGAGAAATTCTTTTTAAGTTTTTATTCCTGGAAAGTAGAAATGTAGTTAAATTTAGGAAATTTTAATGAATACCTATTTCAATAAACAAGTATCATTTGAGTGAAATGTGGTATAGCAAAGCTATAATGCAGCTGAGGTATTCTATAATGGAGTTCTAGCATTAATTAGCCTACAAAGTCAGTCTTTAAATTCTAGATATAATTTTTGCATTATAATGCTCCAAATTACTCTTAAATCAACAAATACTTGAGTACCTACAAAATGCAAAGAAAACACAATGCACCATGATCATTGCACTTAATATTTATCATGTTACAAGAGTATCCAGGGGGAAAATAGGTCACATGGGGAAATTGATGTAGCTGTATTTTGAACTGACTCGTAACAATAGATCCTTCACCTTTTGAAATAATTTCTTTAAAGGTTTTTCTTGATAGGGATTTAAGTTAACTTTAGTTCCCATAGCTAAAAGGCACATGGGGAATTGCTAACATATTTATTTTTTATGAATAAAGTAATAATAACTACCTCACCAATTTCCTGGGGCCCTGGTCATGGCCAGTGTCATTTTTGTCCATTTTACCATGTGATTTGTTCCTTCATCTTTAAAGATATATCATGGGCACTCAGTGAGAAATACATTCTCACTGTGAACTTATCTCTCAAGATAATCATTGTAAAAGGCATAATTTCCTCTTCGCTCCACTATAAACCACTGTGTATAGCACTAGTCAGGATATGTGAACCTCTTTTTTTCCCCCACATATTTAGGTTCAAATCAACAACCCTTTGTGGCAACAGTATTGGAGTTATATCAGAGTCTAGCATTTTCTAAATCTATGCAAGTCATTAGGAATAAAGCTTCCCCTTTTTTTGGACAGCCATATTCATTTTACAGTGATTAAGAGGTTATTTATATTAATCTTGTATTCCTTCACTGAAAACTTCCAGAAGGAGATCATTGAGCATGTGCTTGCTCTTGTGTTAGGGTTTGTTCGGTAAACATTTACTAACTATTATATAGAATATTTCACCTGAAAATTGTATTCTAATTATAGCACCATACTTAATATATTTCAGAAAAGGCAGTGTAGATATTTTTCAGATAGCACTATTGAAAATCAGAAAGCAAAGAAATGGTTGAGTTCATTTCACTAAGCTAGTTTTAAATAAACAACCTGATTAGAGGACTGGTTACCTTTTTTCCAACCTGTAGCTTCTTTTCAACTTCTACACATTCCCTCTCCCTGCGAATAAAAAAAGTACTATCCACCTGTCAACTCAACAGATCTTTTTTTTTTTAATTGTTGACCTAGTAGAGAAAAAAGCTTCATATTTTACATCTTTTATAACTGAATTGTTGTGATTCAAGCTTATAAACTGAGAGGGAAAACTAAAGTATAAGGAGTATTTTTATGTTACTTTATGAACAAATACTTTGAAAAAGGAAGGTCATTTATCTCTTAGATTGAGTAAAGTCCTTTTTTTCTCCTAATCTAAAACTTTAGGAAAATTTCAACATGGTTTACAAAAGAATTTAGTAACTTGTCTTTCATTAACACAATACATAAATGTAAATATTGGCAACCTTCAGTTTTTGTGATATAAGAAACTAGTAACTGTTAGTGTTGCCATCATAATTTCATTAGTGTGGCTTCTTTACACACTTTCTCCAGTGACGCAAATACAGACGTGATTTTTTGGAACATCAAACTTATGGCTGCCTTCTCTCTTCTTCATTACTTATGTTGGACTAAGTGCCATTATCACTTGCCAAAAATAATCCCACAGTTCAGTAGACTTCAGTTTTGAGGTCTCTTGTGTCCTCCTCAGACCACCAGTAGCTTTGTCTCTTGGAGATCAGAAATTGGACACTTCTTTTTGATGTTTAACAAACCCAGCTCTGTTCCTTAACCCCTAAGGAAGAATATATCAAAACAACAAATTTTCTAAGCAACATCACTGGAAACATAGCAGCAAATCCCTTTGGAATGCATCGTTTGGAACACAGGCCAAATTATTTTTGTGTCAAGCTTTATGAGATTTGTATTAAGGTGATGATAATGTTAAAAGTCTCTATTAGGCTAAGATATTATAAGTTATTTGTATTTTCTTTTATCTGTATCCATATACATAAAGGACTAAAGAGTCACCAAATTTTGGTAATATCAGTATTCTTACACTGTAAACAGCTTTAAGAAATGAAAGGTAAAATATGGAGCTTACAGATTTAGGTTTCTGTTGTTTTTATACTATAACCAAGTCCGTAAAACTAATGTTAAAATAGGGAGCTTATCTAATTCTGCCAACTTATCCTCCCCCATTACTCCTTACCCTCTGCCTCTCCTCATCTCTACCTCATACACACTTTTTTTTGCTATCTTTTAGGAAATGTTTTTTTCAACCACATTTCTCCTCCCTTCTGTTTTTTTGGCTTTGTAACTTATTTATATAACCTTTCCGATGATGTCCTATGGATTATGCTAAAGTATAATAAATAGGTCATGTAGTTGAGTTTGTAGCAAGACCTTATACCATCAAACCATAGTTAATAGAAAGAGAGGTATTTTTAAAGAAATATAACATAAAATTCTGCTTTTTTTCACATCTCTCCTTGGCACTTTAGTGTATTTTTATGAAATATTCTAAACTCCTGCTTTTTTCTTCCAAATGTAAGTGTCTGTTCACATTGGATGGCCCTAAGCAAGTAACTGCCTTTTTTTCCCTTTCATTTATCCTGAAACTTCATAAGCTAACAAGAGGCCCAAAGTTTTATCTTCCACATTCTTTGCCTTCCAAACCTACCATATTTTACTTTTTAGAATTTATTAAAGATTGCCCCATGGAACAGTTTTACTTTAAGGAGTATGGCTTTGAAGAAATTTTTACAAAGGTGTTATTTATTTTCATCTTTCTAACATTTAGGATGCATTTAAATGTCCACTGCTTAGTAGATTACATTTTACTAATTTATAATTTAAACATAACAGTTATGAAGATGAATGTATACAAGGGCCTGTAAATGACAGTCTTGCCTTTGCTGCCTCTCAGGAGAGAGAGTCTTCTGGGTAACCTATAAATTTGAAAGACAGCCTGTTTTCCCAACCTCCTTTAACCTAGCAAGCTGTAGAGAACTCGGACTTTTCTTCCTCCATTACTGAAATAAGAAATTATGGTTATAGAAGGCAACTTATGACTCCTTCTATAACCAACTTTTCTGGACATTTTTCAAAAAGTAAGAATTAAATGTTAATACATTTTCTGATTTTAAAAATGAGGATTGTAGTTAATAATGATCTGAATTTAATATGGCAAGATCTGTAACATTTTTGTGAGAGATATATGGTCATTAAATTTGAAGACTTTTCATATTAAATTTATAATCCATTTGATTCTCACATTTGTACATATACTTGCCTAGATTTAAATGCAGATTTTATCAGGTGAAATGTAAAATATAATCAGCATTGTTGGGGAGGGACCTATCTACACAAGTATTTATTTGTTCTTAAAAATATATGTTTGAGAAAACTTATGTAAGATACATTATTTAAACATCGTGTATATTTCTAAGTCTTTGTGTTTTTCATTTTAATCAAAACTTCTATCCCATCTTTAAGACTCACCTCAGCAAATCCTTTGCTTGTCCTCAACTCAGTCTGCCTTTCCTTGGGTCTAACATTACCCATTCTAGAAACCTCTGTATCAATTGCATGATTGTACTGTGATTACCTAACACATACATCTATTAGACTACTCCCTGAGGGCAGGGACTGATTATGTCTTTTCTCAGCATAAAGCACTCTGCTGCCATAGTGTTATTAAACATTGAAGGTATGGGATTGTGATATCAGAATTCTACCACTAACCCTAGAAATTTACTCTTTTGAGACTAGAAAACAAAAGGGACAACTGCAAAAGAAAGCAGGGGAATCTTAATTGGGTTGGTGCCAGAAACTTCAGGGTAGAGCTCTGAGAAATTGGACTGGACTATCAGTGCTCCTAAAGGGCCTCTTCTATATCTTGGGTTCAAAATTGAATGTCACACAACTGGCTAGTGACATGGAAGGCCTGAAGGGAAGAGTATGCAGCACCAGTGGAGAAGTGATTGAGCTTTTTCCCCATGTGGTCCCTGACTCAGCTTACCCCTTTGCCACATGGGATGAAGAGATAAGACCGAGAGGGTCCCAGCCATGTGTACAACCTTTTAAAGCACAGTGATTCTACTTTTGAAAGTGATATAATCAAGGTCCTCAAATTTAACACATCATATTAACATTTCCTCATCTTTTGGAATGATGTGAAGAACAGGAATTGACAAAGAGACTTGATTGCATCTTCTTCCCTTAGAGCTTTGTAAGTGAGCTTTCAAATAAATGTTTATTTATCATCAAATCATTTACCTTTTCAAGTAAATTTGTATTTATTTCTGACATATCCTTTTCTTAGTTTTGATGTTCTTATCCTGAATTTTAAGATTCATATGTTCTTAGTATTTTTGTGACTTGTACACTATTAGCATTATCATTACTTAGTGTTTGTATTGGTGAGGCAAGATATATAAATAGACCCAGGAGAGTTCTTTGAATTATTTGACCTTTGTGCATAATGTATCCACATGGAGTTGGACCATTAGGAAAAGAACATTAACATAACTATACTTCAGAGTAGAAAGCTCTCAGGGTCATCTGTGTGGCTCAGTCAGTTAAGCGTCCGACTTCAGCTCGGGTCATGATCCTGTGGTCTGGGAGTTCAAGCCCTGCATGGGGCTCTCTGCTGGCAGCTCAGAGTCTGGAGCCTGCTTTGGATTCTGTGTCTCCCTCTCTGCCCCTTCCATGCTGTCACTCTGTCTCTCTCGAAAATAAATACACATTAAAATAAAAAAAGAAAGCTCTGAAGTCTTTATTTGAAAAGACATTTACTCACCTTGTTAAGTATGTATTGTACCATCCCAGCCAAAGTTTTAATCATTTGAGTTATCACCTTTTTTTTGGTGATATAGGAAAGTGAGAATATGATATCTGACATGTGTACAGCAGAATTAGTAACGGATAAGTGCAAATGATTTAATTTGGGGATGTGCTATTGATAGCACTGATTCCATGAAGTCAGTTAAAATGTGTACCTTGTAGGGGCACCTTGGTGGCTCAGTCAGTTAAGCTTCTGACTTTGGCTCAGGTCATAATTTCACACTTTGTGGGTTCAAGCCCTGCATCAGGCTCTGTGCTGACAGCTCAGAGAGCCTGGAGCCTGTTTCGAGTTCGGTGTCTTCCTCTCTTTCTGCCCCTCCCCTGCTCAGGCTCTGTTTCTCTCTCTCTCTCTCTCAAAAATAAACATGAAAAAAATTTTTCAAGGGCTACATACATACTAATATAAAGGCAAAAGAAGAGCAATTTTAAATAATGAGCCATATAAAAGGTCTTGTTTTGGGGGTATGTGAAGACCTATAAAGGAGGCTTTTTTTTTTTTTAGCTTCTATTTACTTTTTTTCTAGTTTTATTGAGAAATAATTGACATACATCACTGTATAAGTTATAAGTTTAAGGCATACAGCCTGTATAAGTTTAAGGCATACAGCCTGATGGTTTGATTTACATATATTGTGAAATAATTACCACAGTAGGTTTAGTTAACATCCATCATCTCACATAGATACAGTGAAAAGAAAAAAATTTCTCCTTGTGATGAGAATTCTTAGGATCTACTCTCCTAACAAGTTTCCTGTATATCACATAGCAGGGTTAGCTGTAGTCATCATGTTTTACATTACATTTCTAGCACTTCTTTATCTTATAACAGGAAGTTTGTACCTTTTGACCACTTTCCTCCAATTCCCCTTCCTTCTTCCCAACCCCCACCTCTGGTAATCACAAATCTGATCTTTTTTTTCTGAGTTTGGTGGTTTTGCTTTGTTTTTAGATTCTACATAGAATGAGATCATACAGTATTTGTCTTTATGTGTCTGACATATTTCACCTAGCATAATACCTTCAGGGTCCATCCATGTTGTCATAAATGGTAGTATTTTATCATTTTTTTGTAGTTGAATAAAATTCCATTGTGTGTGTATATACCACAACTTCTTTCTCCATTCATCCATTGATGGATACTTAGCTTGTTTCCATGTCTTGACTATCATAAACAATACTAGTAGGAAAATAGGGCTACAGGATATATTTCTGAGTTAGTGTATTCATTTCCTTTGGATATATTCCGAGGACTGGAATTGCTAGATCATATGGTAGTTCTATTTTTAATTTTTTAAGGAATCTTCATACTGTTTTCTACAGTGGCTGTGCCAATTTACAGTCCCACCAACAGTGCACAGAATTTCCCTTGTTCATTCACGTGCATACCAGCATCTCTTATCTCTTATCTTTTAATGACGGTCATTCTAACAGGCATAGAGGTAATATCTCATTGTGATTTTTAATTTGCATTTCTCTAGTAACTAGGGATATTGAGCATCTTTTCGTGTACCTGTTGGTCATTCATATATCTTCTTTGGAAAATGCCTCTTCAGGTCCTTTGCCCATTTTTAAATTGTATTATTTGTGTTTTTTGCTAGTGAGTTGTATGAGTTCTTTATGTATTTTGGATTTTAACCCCTTAGCAGACATATGGTTTATAAATACCTAAATATTTCTGTAGGTATTTTATGTTCACTTTTTTAATGGTTTCTTTTGCTGAACAGAATCTTTTTAGTTTGATATAGTGTCACTTATTTACAAATGTTGTAGCTCATGCTTTAGGTGTGATTTCCACAAAAATCACTATGAAGACCCATGTCGAGGAAATTTTTTCCTATATTTTCTTCTAAGAGTTTGATGGTTTCAAGTTTTACATATAAGTCTTTAATCCATTTTGAGTTAATTTTTGTGAGTAGTGTAAAATAAAGATCAGGTTTTATTCTTTTACATGTGACTGTCCAATTTTCCCAGCAACATTAATTGAAGAGACTGTCTTTTCTCCATTGAGTATGCTTTGCTCCCTCATCAAATATTAGTTCACCATCTGTATTTGGGTTTATTTCTGGGCTTTCAGTTCTGCTTCATTGGTCTATTTATCTGTTTTTATGAAAGAGGCATTTTTAATAATTGATTGTCTTGTGTACTTTGATTAGGGTGTTCCAGTGATGGCAATAAGAAACAAAATGATATCGGAAGGACTAGACCCAGATCTTCTTGAGTAAGTAATTTTTCTAATAGAATGTTACACTAATATGTTGAATTTATCATTTATAATAAAAATATTCCAAGCTCTATTTTTTCCACTAAACAGTGTTTTATTGTTGAAGAAACCATCTTCATAAAGAGTGTCTTTCCCAATATTACAAAATTGAAAAATCTACCCTATGCTGCTAAAACCAGCCTTTGCATATTTAAGGAGCAGTTTCAATAGATTATTGATGAATATATATATATATCCAAAAGAGATGGAATTTGATGACAGTTTTGCTGCATGCAGTAATGTCTATATGAAGCAGGGTTTTTTTTTTCTTTCATGCTACCTTTTCTTTTTTATTCTATTTTATTCTTCTTTTTTTTTCTTTCTTTTCTTAATTATCTACCAGATTTTTTAAGACCTTAGTATATAAGAAGTTTACTCTACCATGATCTAAGTTGAGCCAGATTGAGGAATAAAGTAAAGCCACTCTAGGTCCACATTAATAATTATTATGAAACTAGATATCTGTTTGTGTGAATTTTATAAAAAAATTTTTGAGAAATGCTGACAAATTGTGGCTCAGAAATTTGACAATAATTTATTCCATCCAAGCAAACCTGGCTACATGGCTCATTCTGGATAAAATATATCTTAATGGATTATTCAGAGCTAGTCTGTTTTTCAAGTATCTAGATACTTGTAAAGAGTCCAATTTGGGGTTTTAGTTCACTCCGATGTATTTGGTTATGTTATCCAGACATTCATATTATATTAGCAGTATACTTTGAAATTTTTCTTGGCTCTCAGCCCTTCAAGAAAATGTGTGCATTTTGGAGGTGAAACACCATAAAACAGTCTTTTTCTCCTATCTTATCTTTTAAAAATAATATTTAAGAATTTTTTTCAAGTCTGTAAGAATAGATTTGCAACATGTATCTACATTTAGTATATATCCAAGTAGCAAACAGTTCAAGTACAATGGCATATATTGGTAATTTGAACTAAAGCATCTCCAGGATATTTGGCAGTTGTTCTGGAAATTGTTTCTGACACACACTTTAAAAGCAGATGGATTGTGACATATATTTTAATGTGAATAGAACATATGGGTCCAATCCATTTTGGTATTCTTTGGAATATATGTTATAAATATATTTAACATTGACCATGACCTCTTTTTTGCTTCTGGAAATACACAGTAGATCTTCTATAATAACAGAGAGCTAAAATGACCTTTAAAATGATGATTTTTCTCTCTAGAGAAAATGTACTGGAAAACTAACAGTCCAATAAGTATCAGCATATGTTGGATATCCAATTTCTTTACCCCCTACTGGCTTCATTTCATCCTCTGCCCAGCCTAAACCTACTTCATAATCCTTTACTTCAATCAGCTCCCACACCAGGAACTTGAAAGTCATCCTTGATTTTACCCTCTTCCCTATCCCTGATTATGTCAGTCACTATGATTTTTTTCATTTTTAATCTCTCACAGCTGACCACATCCCTCATCATCCCTTACCTGAATTATTATAATTGCTTCTGATTGGTTTCCTTATTCTCTTTCAGTCTGCCACGAAAGCCTTAGTGGATCTGTTCATACTTTGTTCTTGTTTCAAAACTTTCTGTGACTCTCAACTGCCTTCAACACAGAGTTTAACAACTTAGAATTGCATTTAGAGATGCTTTTATCATCAAGACCCAGACTCTTTTGCTTCATTTCTTGCCACTCTTCCATACATTCCTATCTCCTGCAGCTGTAGCAGACTATTTGCAGTTCTCTGAATTCCCCTATTCCCTTTTGGTATCTTCAATTTTTTTTACCTCTCCTTGGACCTCTCTGGCCTGGCTAATTTCATATTAAGACTCCATTTAGGTATCACTATGGGAGGAAGTCCATGGATGACTACCAAGGGGAGAATGCCCAGCACCCCAATACTTCCTTGACGTATCTCATTTAGAAGTTTGAAGGCCCGTCATTGTCCGTAAATGTTGAGAAACATTCAGTTGCAAGGTGGTGCCAAGTTTTGGGGTAGAATTCCAGTAACAGTTAACATTGTCTTACAGAAAAGCTGCTCCTCAACCACAGCCTGGAGCCTGAATTCTGATCCATTACCTCATACGTACATGCCATCAGTCACAAGGGTTGAAGAGGGGGTGACTCACTATAACCTATCACTGCTACTACTAGAAAACCTCAGCATTTATCTAGATATGATAAGTGAAATCAACCATCTTGTTAAAGAGGAATCCTGGCACTTTGAGAATGATGTTTATAGAAAATTAGGGAGTCTGACTTTAGGAGAAAAGTTGGAGATGCTGAAGGAGAGAAAATGTGCCATCTGAGGGAAGAGTATACTTTTATTGAGAATCTTAGTACAAATTAAGCCTCAGCCAAGAACTTTCAGTAAAGATTGTTTTGTTTTTCCTTTAAAGTGTAAGCATACACTTTTTTTAAATTAGCCTTAAGTAGTAAGACAGACTCCTACAATGGTTAGAATAGTCTAGACCTGTCTGCACTGAGCAAAGAGCAAAGCTGAAGTTGATACAGAAATAAATACTGATCAAAAATACATTATGATTTCATTGACCTGTGTGGATAAAAATTTGGAAGCTAAGAGTATATAATTTTAAAATAAAACAGTTTATATAAGGAGAAGTAAGACCTGGCTATTTTCCTAGAAAAATGACTGTCATTGAATTTTAGAAAGTTTATGAAACTGAAGAAAATGCCTGATAGTTACCAAATAAAATGTGTTTGATACTTTGTTTTTTTTTTAATGTTTTATTTATTTTTGAGACAGAGAGACAGTGTGTGAGCAGGGGAGGGGCAGAGAGGGAGACACAGAATCTGAAGCAGGCTCCAGGCTCTGAGCTGTCAGCACAGAGCCCGACACGGGGCTCAAACTCACAAACCACCCAATCATGACCTGAGCCGAAGTCGGACACTCAACCGACTGAGCCACCTAGGCGCCCCTGTTTGCTACTTCTAAATGATAAATTATTTTTGAAATTCCCAAGATTTTGAAAATAACAATAGTGCTTATATAGCCAAGAACTATTCCTGTTTAGCTTGAAAAAATTAGTTCCCAATGACACTGAAATAAAGATATGTAAAAGAGTACCTTTGTCACCATCACACTCTAAAGAGTTTAAGGGAAGAGGCGCCTGGTGGTTCAGGAAATTGTCTGACTCTTAATTTTGGCTCATTTCATCATCTCACATTTCCATGGGATCGAGCCCCACATTGGGCTCAGCACTCATAGCACAGACCCTGCTTGGGATTCTCCCTCTCTCTCTGCCCCTCTCCCACTTGTGCTTTCTCTCTCTCAAAATAAATAAACATAAAAAAAAATAGTTCAGGGGCGCCTGGGTGGCTCAGTCGGTTAAGCGTCCAACTCCAGCTCAGGTCATGATCTCACGGTTCATGGGTTCAAGCCCCACATTGGGCTCTGTGCTGACAGCGCAGAACCTGGAGCCTGCTTAAGATTCTGTGTGTGTGTGTGTCTCTCTCTGCCCCTCCCCCACTTGCACTCTCTCTGTCTCCCAAAAATAAATAAATGTTAAAAAAATTAAAAAAAAAATAGTTCAGGGGCACCTGGGTGGCTCAGTTGTTTAAGTGTCTAACTTCGGCTCAGGTCATAATCTCACAGGTCCTGTGTTTGAGCCCCGCGTGGGGCTCTGTGCTAACAGCTCGAAGCCTGGAGCATACCTCAGATTCTGTGTGTCCCTCTGCCCCTCCGTGGCTCATGCTCTGTCTTTCTCTCAAAAATAAGTAAACATTTAAAAAAATAGTTTAAGGAGAGAGAAAATGGAAATCTTTTAAGATTAATCTATTCTAGTTTTGCATTCAGAACGATAGAACAGGTATATTCTTTTAATCAATGCAAATTTTCTTATCAGGAGAAAAAAAAGTATTTTCTCCCTTATCCTGTTCTTTTGTATACTTTTATGTCCTAGAACTATGGTCACTATTATTACCTAGTAATTACTACTTTTACTGTTCTAGGATACATAGACTAGCCTCTGGACCTGCCCAGCAGGAGATGAAATTCATGATGGTTACGGCTCATCCTAAGGCAGACTCTAGAAATGGTCTGCATATTCAGATTCTGCCCTGCCACTGTCTAGCAATATGACCCTGGACTATTTAATTGCTCTGTGCATAAATTTACTCATCAGTAAAATGGTAAATAGGACTTCACCCTTCACAGAGTTGTTCAGACTTAGAGAATGATGTAAGCACTTAGCACAGCTCTGGACAAGCAGCAAATGGCCAGTAAATGTTAGTTGTGATTTATGAATGTTTTAATGAGGGAATAGGTATCAATGGATTTTCCAGGCTTTTGGATCGCAACTTATTTATAATCCTCTAGTCGCCTGTATACCATTGTGTTTTCAACAAAGACATACTTAACATACACAGAGTAGTCATCCTTTTGGTTTATACAGTTTTCATTTTCTCAAACTGAAAACTGTGTATTTTAAACTTTGCAGTAAAGAACAGACTTCTGAAATTGAAATTCAGCTGGTCACACTCTTAATATTAGTGGGGGGGGGGGTACAGTTTGTAGCATTTTTTGAGGTAAAATTGGTACATAACATTTTATAAGTTTCAGGTGTATGACATTGTAATTTGACATCTGTATACACTGTATACACTACAAAGTGGTCACCACTAAAAGTCATTACCATCATCCATCACCATCCCTCACTCCACTCACTCATTTTGCCCACCCTCATCCTGCTCCCTTTCTGGTAACCACCAATCTGTTTTCTGTACCTGTGAGCTTAAATTTGTATTATTTTGTTAATTCATTTGTTTGCTTTTTTTTTTAGATTCTACATGTGAGTAGAATCATTTGATATTTGTCTTCCTCCATCTGACTTATTTCACTTAGCGTAATACCTTCGTGGTCCATCCATGTTGTAAATGGCAAGATTTCATCCTTTTTTATGGCTGAGTAGTATTCATTGTGTGTATACATACACATATACATACATACCTATACATATAAATATATATACTACAACTTATTTAGCCATTCATCCAATGATGGACATTTAAGTTGTTTCCATTTCTTGGTTATTGTAAGTAATGCTGAATGAACATAGGGGTGCAAATATCTTTGCAAATCAGCATTTTTGTATTCTTTGGATAAATACCCAGAAGTCAAATAGCTGAATCATATACTTGTATTCTTAATTTTTTGAAGAATGTCCATACCGTTTTCCACAGTGGCTGTGCCAGTTTACATTCCTACCAATAGTTTGTGAGGCTTACCTTTTCTCCAGATCCTAAGCAACACTTGTTATTTCTTGTCTTCTCGATAATATCCGTTCTACCCAGTGGGAGATGATCTCTCATTGTGGTTTTGATTTGCATTTCTCTAATAATTAGTGATGTTGAAGATGTTTTCATGTGCCTGTTGGTCATTTGTATGTCTTCTTTGAGAAAATGTCTATTCAGATCCTCTGCCCATTTTTTAATCAGGTTGTTTGTTATTTTGTTGTTGAGTTTTATAAGTCCTTCATATATTTTAGATATTAATCCTCTGTCAGATATATGATTTGCAAAAATCTCCCATTCAGTAGGTTGCCTTTTCATTTTGATGATGGTTTCTTTTGCTGTGCAGGGGCATTTTGGTTTGATGTAATCCCATTTGTTTGTTTTTGCTTTTGTTTCCTTTGTTTTTGGACTCAGAGCCACAAAAATATTACTAAGACCAATGTCAAGGAGCTTATTGTATGTTTCCTTCTAGCAATTTTATGGTTTCATGTCTGACATCGTAGTCTTTAATTGACTTTGAGTTAATTTTTATGTGTGATATAGTGATCTAGTTTCATTCTTTTGCATGTGGTTGTCCAGTTTTTTAACATCATTTATTTAAGAGACTGCCTTTTCTCCTTTATATATTCTTGACTCCTTTCTCATAAACGGATTATCCATATATGTGTGGGTTTAATTCTGGGGTGTCAATTCTGTTCCTTTGATCTGTGTGTCTGTTTTTATGCTAATAGCATACTGTTTTGATTACTATGGCTCTGTACTGTAGTTTGAAATTGAGGCATGATACCTTCAGCTTTGTTCTTTCTCAAGATTGCTTTGGATTTTAGGGCTTGTTTCCATACAAATTTTAGAATTATTTTTTCCAAAAGGCCATTGGAATTTCAGTAGGAATTGAATAGAATCTGTAGATTGCTTTGGATAGCATGGACATTTTGACAATATTAATTTTTCCAATCCATGAGCATGGGATATCTTTCCATTTATTTGTGTCTTCTTCAATTTCTTTCATCCGTGTCTTTCTTATAGTTTTCAGTATACAGGTCTTTCAATTCAAAGTTCTATTTAGGCATTTTATTCTTTTTCATGAAATTGTTTTTTTTTTTTTTATGTTTTATTTATTTTTGAGAGAGAGAAAGCACAAGCGGGGCAGGGGCAGAGAGAGGGGAACAGAGGATCCAAAGCAGACTTTGTGCTGACAGCAGGGAGCCCAATGTGGGGCTTCAGTTTGCAAACTGTGAGATCCTGACCTGAGTCGTAGTCAGACACTCAACCAACTGAGCCATCCAGGTGCCCCAATCTTTTTGGTGAAATTGTAAATGGGATTGTTTTCTTAATTTCTGTTTCTGATAATTTGTTAATAGATTATAGAAACACCAAAATTTCCATATGTTGATTTTGTACTGTGCTACTTTACTGAATTTATTAGTTCTAATAGTTTTTTGGTGCTATTGTTTGAGTTTTCTATGTATAGTATCATGTCATCCGCAAATAGTGACAAATTTACTTTCTTTCCAATTTGATGCATTTTATTTCTTTTTCTGGTCTAATTGTTATGGCTAGGATTTCCAATATTATGTTGAATAAAAGTGGGGATAGTGGGCATCCTGGTCTTATTCCTAATTTTAGAGGAAAAAGCTTTCAGTTTTTTACTATTGACTGGTGTTAGCTGTGGGTTTGTTATATATGGCCTTCATTATGTTGACATGTGTTCCCTCTATATCTACTTTGTTTAGAGATTTTATCATAAGTGGTTATTGAATTTTGTCACATACTTTTTCTGCATTTGTTGAGATGATAATATGATTTTTTTCCTTCATTTTATTAATGTGGCATATAGCACTGATTTATATGTGGATTTTGAACCATTCTTGCATCCCTGGAATAAATCCCATTTGATCATGCTATATGATCCTTGTAATGTATTATTGAATTCAATTTGCTAATATTTTGTTGAGGATATTTGCATCTATGTTCATCAGGGGATGTTAGCCTGTAATGTGTATGTGTTTGTGTGTGTGTGTGTGTGTGTGTGTGTGCACGTGCGCACACACGTGTGTGCGCTGTCTTTGTCTGGTTTTGGTATTAGAGTAATGCCAGCCTCCTAAAATAAGTTTGGAGGCATTCACTCCTTTTTGATCTTTTGAAAGAGTTTGAAAAGGGTAGGTATTAAATCTTTGAATGCTTGGTAGAATTCACTACATGTGAAGCTGTCTAGTCCTGGACTTTTGTTGAATCGATCTTCTTATTGGTAATCGGTCTATTCAGATTTTCTTTTTCTTTAGTCTTGGAAAATTGTGTATTTCTAGGAATTTACTCATTTCTTCTAGGTTGTCCAGTTTTTTTGGTGTGTAGTCATTCTTAGTAATCTCTTCTGATCCTTTGTATTTTTGTGATGTCAGTTGTAATTTCTCTTTCCTTTCTGATTTTATTAGAGATTCCTTTTGTTCTTTGTTAGTCTAGATAAAGTCTTGTCAATTTTGTTTATCTTTTCAGAGAACCAGCTCCTAATTTCATTGATCTTTTCTATTGTTTTTTTTATTCTGTTATTTCCACTCTGATCTTTAATATTTCCTTCCTTTTACTGACTTTGAGCTTTATTTTTCCTTCTTTTTCTAGCTCTGTCAGGTGTAAAGTTAGATGGTTCGAGATTTGGGTTTTTTTCTTGTGGTAGGCCTGTATTGCTGTGATCTTTCTTCTTAGAACTACTTTTGCTGCATCTTGTAGATTTTGGTATATCATATTTCTGTTTTCATTTGTCTCTGGGTATTTTTTTTAATTTCTTTGAGTTTTTTAAAGTTTAGTAATTTGAGAGAGAGAAAGAGAGAGAGAGAGTGAGCACAAGCAGGGGAGCAGCGGGGAGAGAGAATCCCAAGCTGGCTCTGCACTGTCAGTGGAGAGCCTGATGTGGGGCATGAACCCACAGACTGCAAGATCATGACTGAGCTGAAGTCAAACACTTAACCAACTGAGCCACCCAGACGCCCCTCTTCTCTCATTTTTTGATGACCCAGTGGTTGTTCAGTAGCATGTTCTTAGTTTTTCCATTAATTCTTATAATGGATTCTACTTTCATACCATTGTGAGTGGGAATGTTTGATACAATTTCAGTCTTCTTGAATTTATTGAGATTTGTTTTGTGGCCTAACACATGATCTATCCATGTGGAGTTGAGAAACATGGATATTCTGTTGCTTTTGGATGGAGGGTTCTATATATCTTAAGTCCATCTGGTCTAATGTGTCATATAAGGCTGATACTTCCTTATAAATTTTGTTTGGATGATCTATCCATTGATGTAAGTGGGTGTAACATATTGATTTGGCTAATGAAAACATCCAATGAGTCAAGTTATTGTGCAGGCTTTGAACCAAACAAGCTCATTGACATTTGTCCTGGAGATATTTATTCAAAAGACATTTATACCTCCTCCCAGACTGTGGAATGACCAAAGTTATGGTTGCCAGAAGTAAAAGTAATCACCTCAGCCTCACTTTGACAAGAGGGGATTTATTTGTGTTAACCAAAAGGGTACTGGAAAGCAAGAAAACTTTCTGTTAATTATACTGAAAGGATGTCCAGCCCTCTACAGGAATTCCTTATCTGCCAGTAATCTTTGTCTATGTCCTGCTACACACAACAACACAATGGATTAAAGTTTGGGCTTTGGCTGGTTGAGGGTGGGATAGACCTCAATTCCCCATCTGAACAATTCCAAAAAATAGTTTTACTGCTTCCATTTTTAATTCTTGCTGAGCTGGAATCCCATTCAATGTAATTATCGTTTCTCAACCACTCGCTGGCAAACTGGATAGAAAGTACAAGACAGGAAAAAACAACGTCAAAATATTGTTATTGGTCTAGTGTTGGAGACCTTGATCATGAGAGTCAGAGAAATAATAGAAATATTAAAGAGATGTTATTAAAAAGAAGTTGTGGCCTGCCAATGACTAGTAAGCAAAAGATAAAGGAGCAGCTGGGAATTAAAGGGCCCCAAGATAAATGGCAAAAGCCAGTTCTTATAGGAGGGCTGACTTTCTTTTTCTTTATAGTATTGGGCATTACATTGTTTCCCTGACTGCAGGAATCTATGTACCACAACGAAGGACGGGATATACCTGGGTTGATGGGCATTCAGAAGAAAAAGACCAAAGCGTGTGTAGTTTGAGTAAATGTGATGCTGAAATAAGTCTCACTAGCTACTATAATAAGTCTCACTAGCTACTATAATATCAGAGTCTAGATTGTCATTTTTATAACCACCCCAAAGGTCTTTATATGGTCAGTACAATCTTGGTTCAGGAATTTAGTGTTTTACTTTTTCCTGAAGACCATCTATTGCCATTGCCTAGAGCTATGACAGAACAGTCCTGAGTGACAACAGTATCATGTGACATTATAGCTCTAAGTGTGCTATAGTTGATATTGAAAAGTGATTTGGATGATAATTACTGTACTCTCTCCCCATAACCTCCTACTCAGTAATATTTTTACTAACAATGTTTTTGTCACTTAATCTGCTTTAAGTTCAATGGTCTTAGGTTTAAAGAAAATGAAAAATATTTTTAAACTATTTATCTACACTAAAAAATGTTTTTCCAAAGTATGTTTATATGGTTTTTGTGTCCTCAAAGTGGCTGTGGTTTTAAGCACAAGTATAAATATCTCTTTAACGAAAACAAATTAAACCAACAATATTTGTATGTTAGGACTCTTTTCGTGTTCAGAATCACAGAAACCAGCTCAAACTAGTTTAAACAAAAAGAGAAGTTACTGATTCACATAGCAAAGAAGTCCAGGTAGTAGGGCAGGATCTAAGGCCCCGTGTCATCAGTGCTTGCTGTCTGGCTGGCAGTGTTCTCTCTTTCCTAGCACCCATTCCACCTTTACTCCGTGGCATAGTTATTCACTTCTCTCCTGCTACAGATGAGCTTACTGCTTGAAGCCAAGGAATTCACAATTATGAAGGCTTTAATATTGCTAGTTTTGCTAACTGAACAAAATTAACTATGGAATATTATAGCTCATTTCTAGGGAAACATTGTGATTGGCCCTGCGTGGGTCTTGTGCCCTCCCTTGAATCAATCTCTCTTCCCAGGGGAAGATTCTTAATGATTGGCCAAGCCTGGATTATGTGACTAAAACAAGGAAGGGTATAGGGAAGGAGTGGGGGAACAGAGATTGTGATTGACATCCTTATTTGATTCCCATAAGTGAGAAAGGTGAGTAACAAAAAGAACTTGCACACAGCATCTAATATGCTAAAAAGTACTGATTTGTATGTGTTTAGTTCTTCCTTCTCCTTTCCTTTCTAAATTTTGGCTCATTTTTTTGTTGAAGTCAGCCTAGTAACTTTAATAAGTAACTTAAAAATACTTATTTTAGGGGCGCCTGGGTGTCTCGGTTAAGCATCCAACTTCAGCCTGGGTCATGATCTCAGAGTTTGTGAGTTCAAGCCCCACATTGGGCTCTGTGCTGACAGCTCAGAGCCTGGAATCTGCTTCAGATTCTGTGTCTTCCTCTCTCTCTGCCACTCCCCTGCTTGTACTCTGTCTCTCAAAATTGAATAAACATTTTTAAAAAATTTAAATACTTATTTTAAAAGATAGACTAAGTAATGAGTTTAATGCTAAACTCCTATAATTTTGATTTTGTTAAGACTTTTTGGATAATCTTGGTGCCACAAATTATATAAGTATGCTTATTAAAATGCAGCTACCAACCTAGCATTTTTTTTTTATCATTGAACCACTATAGATTGAGATTTTTAAAAAACGTGCATGATACATCATGAATGTACTTTTGACTTTATATGTGTCTTTATATTTTGCTGATAAACTCTTTTTTAGTGATTTACTTGTATATTTAAGATAAACTGTTATAAAGTCCTCATCTTCTAATTTTAGTAGTGAATCATTTGAATTTTTAGAAACTAAACTTTATACCAATACTTTAAGGTAGTAACTTTTTATTTTTTTTTTCTTTTTAAAAAAAAATTTTTTTTTAACATTTATTTATTGTTGAGACAGAGAAAGACAGAGAATGAACAGGGGAGGGGCAGAGAGAGAGGGAGACACAGAATCTGAAACAGGCTCCAGGCTCTGAGCTGTCAGCACAGAGCCTGATGCGGGGCTCGAACTCACGGACCGTGAGATCATGACCTCAGCTGAAGTCGGACGCTTAACCAACCAAGCCACCCAGGCGCCCCGGTAGTAACTTTTTCAAATATATCTTTAAAACTTCTTTGCATGGGGGGTGCCTCAGTGGCTCAGTCAGTTAAAAGTCCATCTTTGGCTCAGGTCATGATCTCATGGTCTATAAGTTCAAGCTCTGCATGGGACTCTCTGCTGTCAGCACAGAGCCTGGTTTGGATCCTCTGCCTCCTTCTCTCTCTGCCCCTAACCACCTCCCTCTCAAAAATAAATAAACATTAAATAAAAACTTTGCATAAAAGACAACTTAAAAGGTTCATATATACAGGATCAAGCAAGAGCACTTCTGATCATAAGACAAAAAGCCAAATTTTTGTTCCCACTAAGAATATGCTGGAAATGCTGGTATTATTATAAGTTTTATTATTGCTACTAACATTTCTATAAAGCTTTTTAACTTAGATAATGCTTTCATATACATTATTTCATTTGATTCTCATGGTATCTTGAGTTTTTCTCTTTTTTGTACCCAAAGGGAACTAGTATATGCTTTTTCATTTGTCTGCCCAGCAATTCCAAGCCAAAGTAGCATACAATTTATTTTTAAGTGAATGAAGACAAACAATAATAAATATTGACAAACATACTAAGAAAATGGAACCCTTGGAATCCCACCAACCCCACTGGTGGGAGTGTAAGATGATATAGCTGCTATGGAAAACAGTATTGCAGTTCTTCAAGAAATTAAGCATAGAATTGCCATATGGTTGAGCAAATCCACTTCTAGATATATACCCAAAAGAAGTGAAAGAAGGGACTGAAACATGTATTTGTATACCATGTTCATAGTAGCATTATTCACAGTAGCCCGAAGTTGGAAACAATCCAAATGCCCATCCACAGGTGAATGGATAAACAAAATGTAATATGTGCGTACAAAGGAGTATTATTCATCCGAAAAAAGGAAGGAAATTCTCATACCTATTACTCCTACCATATGCTCTAATTTCATCAAATTTGAACTGCAATTACTTTATACTCTACGTCGCAAATGATTTATAGTTCCCAAATGCAGCATGCATTCCCATTTTTTTTTCTTTATTCAGAACACTCTCATCCTCACTTACTCCCACCTTTTCTGTTTTTGAGAAACTCCTACTTATATCTTAAAACCCTTTACAAATGTCTCCACTTCTCTGGAATCTTCTCTGACCAAACCTCATAGAGTGAATTAACTTTTTACATAAGCATAGTTACTACAACTGTATTTATATATATCACATTTATAATAACAATTTATATTTCTGTCTCCCTCTAAAATATCCCCCTAAAATATCAGTTTCTTCAGGGAAGGAACTACTTGTTATTCATTTCTGTATCTCTAGCACCTAACACAGTTCCTGGCAAAATTGTGGGTACGTGATGATGATGATGATGATGGTGATGATGATGATGGCAATGACTATGATGATGACAATGACCACGAAGATAGCATTTATTTAATATACTTACTATATGCCAGATATTATTTGATATACTTTACATATAATAATTCATTCTAATCATTACAATACTCCAGTTGGTTCGTTGGATCCAAAGTGGTTACCTAGCTTCCCCAAAATTGCTCAAATATGTAGCAAGACTGGGATTTGAATCCAGGCAGTCTGGCTCCAGAATGTGTGTTCTTAACCACTATGCTATACAGCTGTGATGATCACATGTATTAAAAAATGGTTACACACATACATTAATGTTATAATTTCAGCTCCTTTTAGGCTTAAGCTGCTTTTACCCTTAAGTAGCATTTATTTTAGGGGTATCATATACATTGTTTTATTTGTTTGAGTTGCCATAGATATAATTTTTACATTGTATTCAAATTCCCTCTGGTAATTTTGTTCTTTTTTAACAAAGTAAAGGGAGTAAGAAATCACAAATACAGCAAAGACAGATTTACTTGGAAAATGTGCCCAGTATTCATGCCCAGTGGTTCCACAGTCTTGCTTCTATGGAGAGCAATGAAGACTGTGGTCTCATGTTAGTATTTTAGGCAGATGGAGTATCAGTCAAAACCTGGTAAACGCCTTACCCAGCTTCAAAGTTTTACTGTATCGAGTACATGTGACTTCCTAATAGTTATAATCTAAAACTGTGCAGCAGAGCAAATGAGTTTCTGTTTTACCCATTGCTGGGGAGCAGTGCCAGCATATCTTTCTGTTTTGTACATGACAGATATGATATTAAAAACTATAAGCCAAAACTCAGCCATAATTTTTAATAACTAAATGTACATGGTAGACTATACATGTTTTAATTTTAGTAACAGTGATTTTATTTATTTATGGCAAAGCAGAGTTTTATTGGTTGGTGTCCTAAATCTTTAATAAGAATCAAAGAGCCTGAGGGAGAAATAAGTCTGGTAGTTCTCAATTATTAAGACAGAGCAGCTATGTTATTCTTCCACTCCCTGTTAGTTTCCCCAAAAGTATACTTTACTTGCTTAACTTATTTTCTCAGAGTGAATAGAGGCTGAATGATAGTATTACCATATTGATTAGATAATTTACTAGCAAACACTATGGAACTTATCTAGTTGAATGTTTGGTTTGTTGTAAAATTTCATTTGGTTTATTATATCTCCCTGCAAAGTTGAGTTTAATCATTCTCATATCTCCTTGTTTTACCTAGGGAGTCTTCAAGACATTATTTTTACCAACTCATACTTTTTACATTCATTCTATGAAGATAAAATATAAGTGAAAACACTCAACAAACATTAAGAACCTTTTACCAGGCCCTCTTCTCCCCTGCAAAATTTCCATACTGTCTGTGTTTCTTAATGGCCATTCTTTAACTCTCTTCCATTTGTAAATTTCTTTCTGCAGCTTCCCTGGAACATGAAGATTTTCGTTTTCTTTCCATTTCTAGCTTTCCTTTCTCTGTACCTCTTGTATACTTGGAGACTACGGAGATGTAGCACTGGTCACGCCAGCCTCTCCACATCACATCTCTGTCTGTAGTTGGGTCTCCATGGAATGAGAAGCAGAAAGTACTGAACTAGCAAATTCTGTAAGGACTGCCAAGAGAAAACAGCGCTGTGGCCCATACAGGAATAGCACTAGTAATCCCCAGAGTGCTGGAAAAGCCAAAGAGAAGCATGCTGTGGAGGAGACTGGGAGACTCTCAGTTAAGGACACAGACTTGGTGAACTTATTAACAGCACTATTCTAGGATGAACCTAATTTACAGATAGTAATCGCTTTTTTTCAACTGGAAAAACCAAATTGTTTCCTTCTCTTTCAGGAGGCCAGATGCTCCAGTG
This sequence comes from Prionailurus bengalensis, assembly GCF_016509475.1. Classification (NCBI taxonomy): domain Eukaryota; kingdom Metazoa; phylum Chordata; class Mammalia; order Carnivora; family Felidae; genus Prionailurus; species Prionailurus bengalensis. Next base: position 122,385,220 of record NC_057358.1, on the reverse strand, counting down.
CCTGATGGTGAAGGTGAAAAAAATACAGAAGAAAGTTCAGATAGTGAATCTTCTTTTAGTGACTAAGCTTAATTTTGATAACAGTTACACATACATGTGTGGGTATGCATTTACATTCTATAAGAAAGAGAGCCTGAGCTTGAACTCTTAGTCATAAAAACATCAAATGGTCATACATCTACCACCAAACTCCCTCTATGTTAAAAAAAAATAATAAAGCATTTATAATCTGGCAGAATGTCTTATTACCAAAATACTGAAAAGTAGAATAACCAAAATAAAGTGCCATTAGTGCTGCAAATACCAACGTGGGAGATTTCAGGATGTGGTGAGCATTGAAAATGAAGTCAATGTGAGTTTGGTGATCAAAAATAGACTCAATGCAAAAAAGTGAATTTGACTAAGTGAGTAATTCAATTTTTGTGACTATTTTAGCATGAAAAGTATTAAGTGCATTTATATTATAAGAATTGCTAAAGAATTTTCTGGCAGAGACTAATATTGGATTTAAATTTTCAGTGACAACGTGAAGCTTATATGTCATAGAAATTATGAAGTTGAAATTTATTGGCATATAGAGCTTTTCACCACTTGTTCATTAGTTCATATACTATCAAAGTGTCAGATATTCTTAGAATATTATCAGATAGAAATTGAATTGAAGGTAGTTTCAGTATGTTTCACAGTGAGCAGGCATCATGTCATCAACTCTTTTATTGCCTAAACAGAAAAAAATCTTTAATTTAAAATGCTGTCCTTACCTCACCTTGCAAATAATTCTTCATGAATAATTATTTGCGCAGTCTAGAAAAATCTCTAAAATACTTACGTGGAAAGATATATAAATGCATTTGACTAATGGTATCTGTCTTAGTTTAGCCCACCTGAAAGTAGACCCTGAGGAAAAGACTTGGGGGTAAGTATGGCATTTGTGAGGTGATCACAGGAAGCAGAAGCGAGAGAACAGGAAGAGCAAGAGAAAGAAAACCCATACAGAAGTACATTACCAAGGTTGCCATTTTGAACTCTAAGACCTGAGAAGTTTACAAACTGCCTCCTCAAAATATTCATCTAATACAGATAGGATAATTATTAACCAGTTTCCATCCCCTATTAGTTGAAAGTTACCTCCAGGAGAAGTGACTACCCCAGCATTTCTGAGCTATCCTTTTATGAGAGAAAGTAGGCTACCCCAACATTGAAAAAGGACTTGGAACAGAAAGCGGAAAAATGCATGCCTCACACTTGTGGTAGGATTTCACTAGCAAAAACGGACAGGTCTGAGTTCAGAACTCTCTAAGTGCAGTTGTGGCTGATATCAGAAGTTGACAAGGAGGTGTGATGTTTGGCAAAAGAGATGTTTGTTTTTGAATAAATAGTTCTTACCTATTCAGAACTGCTTGAGTCCCATGTTAAGTTCATTCTATCACTGAGTCTTCAAAGTGATGGTCAGCAACAGTCTATAAAAGACTGCCCAGGACGATTAGACAAGCTACAGTTCCTGTTACTACAACTGAACCCAAGGCCAAAATATATTCATCATCTCTTTCTTCCACCAGCCATTTGAGATTTTCATTGCTCTCTGCCAGAAATTCAGCTAGTCTAGTTTGGTTGACTGCCTGAGTGGCCCAGACCTTCATCCCTTCAGGGATCTAGGGTCTTGGTTACTTTGCCCTTTTTAGGCTATGAGTATCACAATTGTTTGTTCACTGTTCACATCAGGCACGGAAACATCAAGACATGCCCCCAGTGAATCACCTGAGTTCCAGACACATTCTCCCTGTTTCTTTTTGTAGTCACATTTCTAGCTCCTCGTGTTAACCAACATATTAATTCCCCTTTCTTGCCTGTTGTCCCACAGACATGAGCAACCCAACAGGACCAGTTGGCAGCTGTAGCTTCAGTTTTGTGGAGTCCTTACAGTGCTTCCTGGGGGAAGTGTGCCAGCTTCTTCCCCTTTCCCTGTCAGGATACAGGACCTCCAATCCAGCAAAGCCTAAGGTGGTAGGAATGGGAAACACATTCTACAAGTAGCTCACTGGGAATGGTGGTAAGAAAGGCCAATCCTATTTCTATCCTCTTGGTTCCTGCACCTTGAAGTTGGGAACAGGGAATCATATGCTGTCCATTGGTATAGTGCATGTATCCTATCCTGGAAAATAGAACCTTAATCCTACAGGATGTTATATCTGAGCTGATGCCTAAGCTGACTCTGTAATAGGCCATTTCATTGTTCTACTAGATTAATTGCTTCTGGATGATGCTGTATACATAGGACCATGGATGTAATAACTCATGTTCTTTGTTTGCTATAAAACAGTTTTTTTGATCCGAGGCAGTGTAATGCAGGATACTATGTTGATAATAGGCATTCTGTAGACTATCAGATAGTAATGATAGCAGAGGTACTGCTGGAAAGGAAGGCAAGCCTATATTAAGAGTGCAAATTAATTAGTATAGGAATGAATGAATTCCTCCTTCAGGGTGAAAGGAAATCAATGCACACAACTTGCTACCAAGTAGCTATTTGGTTTCGATAAAGGAATGGTACCAAATCATTGGTCTCTGCTGCTGAAAGAGCACGTATTCAATAGTGGTAGTAACTAGAGCAGCCCTTAATGAGAGAAAAACCAAGCTGTTGGGCCCATACGTGGCCTCCCTCTATCTCTGTCACCGTGATTACTCCATTCATGGATTTGCTGTACAAACCTGGAGTGGGTAAGGATAAGACTGACTGAAATCTATTGGAATCATCCTATCTGCCTAATTGTTGCTTCCTCAGGTGAGTTGACATTTCATGATACAAAAATCTGCACATTTCACCATAATCAAAAGACTGTTTTTATCCTTAACTCAAGCCATGTCTTTCTCTATCAACATGGATGACCAAGGGCACTGTTAGAAGCTCTGTCCATCAGGAAGATTGTTGCCTCACCAGTAATCCGTACAGCCCCCTCTGAGAGAGGCTGTAGTGGAGAAGCCAGTCATTGTTGTCTCACCCCAATTTATCCAGCTGGTCCATCCCTGAACACGGCCTACTTTTTCCTTATCTGTCACTTGGCATGTTAATATTACAAAAAATAGCCGCAGTTCTTCACTTCCCCCGTCTCCATGCCTTTTGCCATATACTTTTGCATTGCCTTCCCACTGTGGGTGGAGCATTCTGCCTCACCTTCTGACTCTGAACTTAACCGTGTGATTTTGCTTTGGGCCAGTAGAATGTTAGCACATGTGATTCAAGCAGAGGCTTGAAAACTACTTGGATGGTCTTGCCTTCTCTTGTGCCTCTGCCACTGACATAAGAATATGACCAGGATAGTCTGATGGAGAATGAATGACATGTGGAACAGAGCTAAGTTGTTCTATTCACCCAGCAGCCAACCCCAAAATGTGAGCAAGCCCAGCCAAGATTAGAACATATGCCTAGCCAATTCCCAGCTGGCCCTAGATGTGTGAATAATAAATGCTCATTGTTCTCATAAAGATTTTTTTGGTTATTATATGGTATAACTGTAGCAATATATAACTGATACAACTGATCATAGGTAATTCCCCATGAGATCATAGGAATAGGTTGAAGGAGATACATTAGTGTAAGAGATGTGATAGGGGAATCTAGGCTACCTGTCCATGTAACTTACACATACCGTGTGCAGTTGCTCAGGCTTGATCCCAAATGTATCATTTCTGTCAAATGATAGATTGCTACTGGGACTATCTGATCTGATGATTTGGTGAATCTGATAACACCCACTTCATGATGGGCAGCTCTAGTTAATCACCTGATATCAGATTTTCAGTTTCTGTTGGGTGTGGAGGTATGCCAGGAGCTGTTTTTCAAGCAATTAAAAGGCATGACTTTGCTATAGAACCTAAGATCTGTGATGTTAACTTTCTAGTAGAGTTTGCCAGAGATGCTACACAGTGTTCTCCATCAGGTATCTGTAGTGTCAATGGATAATAGGTCATGTAATCAGCTGAGCAGCAGGGCAGCTTATGTCACAGCCTGAACCTGGAACACAGCCCTCTCTGCTCTATGCTCCATTTGAAACTGGCAGCCTTCCAAATCTCCCCATCATAAATAAGTGAGAGCAGTATTTGGCTTTCAAAAGCCAAGATCCCCAACATGCTACACCTCGTTCTTAATGGTAGAGGGTACAAGTTTAATAACTTGTCCTTTACCTCAGAGGGGATGTCCCAGCATCCTCCAGACCATTGAACCATTAAAACCTGCAAGGATCTGAATCTTCCATTTTCTAGCTTATGTGTGTCTTACAGGGCACCAAGATCCTTCCTACTTCCTCTTCGCCAAATCTTAGCCTGATTTACCAATACAAGTTACCAGCATGAGATTTTGTGGAATATCAGGATGAACAATATCCCTGCATCCCTACGGGATGTAGCTACCTACCACTGATTTTCCCAAAGATGTCGGCGCCACCCTCATTACTCACATTCTTTATTTCCTTCGTAAAGAGAGTTCTCTAGATCCTTCCTGGAAAAATAGTAGGTTGGTTCTCTCAGCACAAGAAATAAATCTATTCTGACATTCCCACCTCTCTGCCACTGACCTCTTCCTCAGTCCTTTGACAAGGCAGTTTCAGCATCTCCGTCTAATTTAGTATAGGCCATCACGACCAAGTTTCAAGAAGCCATCCCGAGAGCCTGTTAGCACCAGTTCCATGTGTCCTTGCCAGGATGTTAAATGTTGAGTGACAAGAGTGCTCTCATGTCAATAAACTCTCTTCTATCCAGCCTTATATTCTGCCCCCTCTGGTCTGACACACTCCAGATCTATTCCCACACATGTTCTCTAGATTTCTGCCAATACTTGTTAGCCAGTTCTAAAATTCAGTAAATAGGCTATTTCTTTCCAGATCAAGGACTATATTTTCTCTCTCAGCTAAAACTTGACATTAGTTATTCTTCTCAAGGCAGTGGGGGAAAGACAAATTAAATCTTGAGGTGGTAAAGGTCATGTTCCATGGAAGGTATCCACTTCAAGTGAAAATCACACGGCCTCCAGGTAAGGCAAGGCTACTCTCCTCTAGTAAAGGAGAAAGAGCTGCTTTGGCTGGCATGATATTCAAGCTGGTCAAGCACATCCTCTCAGATTTTCTCAGTCCCTCTTTGAAATCAGGGCTATGGCGTTAGCAAAACAAATGTGTGGAGGCTGCACATTTCATCTCCTTTTCGGGTCTGCCACCCTTAAACTCTGGACCTGATTTTCACCACAGCTGTCCTATGGCTGAGGAAATAATGATCTCTTTAAATACTGTGAAATTGGCCTTTTGGCTTTCAGTGTGCCCTAAGATGATAGTTGATGGATCTGAGTCTTTTACTTCCCTTTTTCAAGATTTCCAAGACAACAAATGCTAGTCAATTCCGCAATCCTTTACCCCCAAACCATTCTACTGACAGAGCCACTGGATAACTCATGGCTTCTTGTCCCAATCCACCACCAGTGAGATTCTTATGAATTGTGAGGCACACCAGAGACTACCACTGTCCTGCTTATCCTAACAATAGGGTAAGTGATCCAGTTCTAGAAGCCTACCCTGGGGACGTTTTCCAGGGTCACTGTCATACCAAAGTCCTATGTTCTATTCTTCCTAAAACAGATCTGGAGACAAACACTCGGGCACAAGATGTTTATTTGTGAACTAATCCCAGGAGACAAGAGTGAGAGAGTAGGAAGAATGGGACAGGGAAAAAAATACAAGGGTATATTACCAAGATTTCCACTGTGGGTGCTTGGGACTTGATTCCAAGACCAACACCTCCTTAGAAATGAACAGCTCCTTCCCAGAATTGTTCAGAAGGACTGGAGAATGGACCATGTGTCCACTAGCCCTGGACCCAATGACTGAGGACATTATTCCTCTACACTTCCGTGATATACTTGCCTGTACACCTGGGTGGCTCCATGGCGTTATAAAGGGCATTTTGTCAGAAAGTGGAGAAGTAGGGCATTCACTGCAGATGGGTTGCTATCACCAAAAGGGTGAGGGAGTCGAAGATTGAATAGAACTCTACAACAGCTGTGACTGAAATCCAAGGTGGGCCTGGGGGATGTGTTGCAGGGCACTGCCAGAAGCTTCCGCTGCACACAATGCTGCCTCTAAAACATCAAATTGATCTGAACTTAACTTTTATTTAAAATGTATAATTTTCATCTTAGATATAAAGACAAATTGGATGGTAAGCCACACGCGAGATTTCCAGAACTTTTTCATTACAAATTTTAGTGTTTAAAATCTTCCAAGAATGAGCAAAGGGTAAAAAATGACTAAATCTGTATCTTTACAGTCTGTGGTAATTATAATACAATTTTTAAATGTTTCCTTTTACACATCCCTGCAGAGTTTTTCTGTGAAACTTTTATATCTGAATCAGAGCATGGCTTCTGTTAGAGAATAAATTGTGTCCATGTGCTCTTGAAGAGTGCCCAGACAACATAATGTTCAGTGAAACTGTTTTGTTTCTGATCAAGTTCTTCACAAAAACAAACTCGATTTCCAGGATCCATGAAGAACTTAAATTCCCACAATTTAGTCCTGTACTTCACAGCTGCTGCAACAGTGCCAACGCGTCTTTTCAAAAACAGTCACTTTTACCTTTCTTGTTGGGAAGATTAATAAACAAAAGCACTGACATTAAAAGGGAGGGTCATGGATTTTGAATAGGAAGCTTAAACAAGAGACATTTATCTTCCTTTGGAACGTGAAGTGTAAAGATTTTATTTGTGACTCCATTTTCTCTGTTCCCAAAACACTATTACTTTAGATTGGTAGTTTGTAAGTGAATAAACTTGGGAAAATTCATTTTACAATGTCTACAAAATATTTATTAGTCATCTGTGTATACTTACATTCAAATTGATATAAGTAGATTAAAATACTTTAGAATTAAGCACGTCATAGTTAACTTTACAAATATTTTTTCTCAGTAAATTCTAATTATTGGAATAATAACTTTTTAAATTTTATTTTTTATTTTTCAAAATTTACATCCAAATTAGTTAGCATATAATGCAACAATGATTTCAGGAGTAGATTCCTTAGTGCCAATTATCCATTTAGCCCATCCCCCTCCCACACCCCCTCCAGTAACCCTCAGTTTGTTCTCCATATTTATCAGTCTCTTCTGTTTTGCCCCTCTCCCTGTTTTTATATTATTTTTGTTTCCCTTCCTTATGTTCATCTGTTTTGTCTCTTAAAGTTCTAATATGAGTAAAGTCATATGATTTTTGTCTTTCTCTGACTGAATAATAACATTTTTATTTATTTATTTTTTAATGAAATTTATTGACAAATTGGTTTCCATTCAACACCCAGTGCTCATCCCAAAAGGTGCCCTCCTCAATACCCATCACCCACCCTCTCCTCTCTCCCACCCCCCATCAACCCTCAGTTTGTTCTCAGTTTTTAACAGTCTCTTATGCTTTGGCTCTCTCCCATTCTAACCTCTTTTTTTTTTTTTTCCTTCCCCTCCCCCATGGGTTCCTGTTAAGTTTCTCAGGATCCACATAAGAGTGAAACCATATGGTATCTGTCTTTCTCTGTATGGCTTATTTCACTTAGCATCACACTCTCCAGTTCCATCCACGTTGCTACAAAAGGCCATATTTCATTTTTTCTCATTGCCACGTAATATTCCATTGTGTATATAAACCACAATTTCTTTATCCATTCATCAGTTGATGGACATTTAGGCTCTTTCCATAATTTGGCTATTGTTGAGAGTGCTGCTATGAACATTGGGGTACAAGTGGCCCTATGCATCAGCACTCCTGTATCCCTTGGATAAATTCCCAGCAGTGCTATTGCTGGGTCATAGGGTAGGTCTATTTTTAATTTTCTGAGGAACCTCCACACTGCTTTCCAGAGTGGCTGCACCAATTTGCATTCCCACCAACAGTGCAAGAGGGTTCCCGTTTCTCCACATCCTCTCCAGCATCTAGAGTCTCCTGATTTGTTCATTTTGGCCACTCTGACTGGCGTGAGGTGATACCTGAGTATGGTTTTGATTTGTATTTCCCTGATAAGGAGCGACGCTGAACATCTTTTCATGTGCCTGTTGGCCATCCGGATGTCTTCTTTAGAGAAGTGTCTATTCATGTTTTCTGCCCATTTCTTCACTGGGTTATTTGTTTTTCGGGTGTGGAGTTTGGTGAGCTCTTTGTAGATTTTGGATACTAGCCCTTTGTCCGATATATCATTTGCGAATATCTTTTCCCATTCCGTTGGTTGCCTTTTAGTTTTGTTGGTTGTTTCCTTTGCTGTGCAGAAGCTTTTTATCTTCATAAGGTCCCAGTAATTCACTTTTGCTTTTAATTCCCTTGCCTTTGGGGATGTGTCGAGTAAGAGATTGCTACGGCTGAGGTCAGAGAGGTCTTTTCCTGCTTTCTCCTCTAAGGTTTTGATGGTTTCCTGTCTCACATTGAGGTCCTTTATCCATTTTGAGTTTATTTTTGTGAATGGTGTGAGAAAGTGGTCTAGTTTCAACCTTCTGCATGTTGCTGTCCAGTTCTCCCAGCACCATTTGTTAAAGAGGCTGTCTTTTTTCCATTGGATGTTCTTTCCTGCTTTGTCAAAGATGAGTTGGCCATACGTTTGTGGGTCTAGTTCTGGGGTTTCTATTCTATTCCATTGGTCTATGTGTCTGTTTTGGTGCCAATACCATGCTGTCTTGATGATGACAGCTTTGTAGTAGAGGCTAAAGTCTGGGATTGTGATGCCTCCTGCTTTGGCCACCTTCTTCAAAATTACTTTGGCTATTCGGGGCCTTTTGTGGTTCCATATGAATTTTAGGATTGCTTGCTCTAGTTTCGAGAAGAATGCTGGTGCAATTTTGATTGGGATTGCATTGAATGTGTAGATAGCTTTGGGTAGTATTGACATTTTGACAATATTTATTTTTCCAATCCATGAGCAGGGAATGTCTTTCCATTTCTTTAAATCTTCTTCAATTTCCTTCATAAGCTTTCTATAGTTTTCAGCATACAGATCCTTTACATCTTTGGTTAGATTTATTCCTAGGTATTTTATGCTTCTTGGTGCAATTGTGAATGGGATCAGTTTCTTTATTTGTCTTTCTGTTGCTTCATTGTTAGTGTATAAGAATGCAACTGATTTCTGTACATTGATTTTGTATCCTGCAACTTTGCTGAATTCCTGTATCAGTTCTAGCAGACTTTTGGTGGAGTCTATCGGATTTTCCATGTATAATATCATGTCATCTGCAAAAAGCGAAAGCTTGACTTCATCTTTGCCAATTTTGATGCCTTTGATTTCCTTTTGTTGTCTGATTGCTGATGCTAGAACTTCCAGCACTATGTTAAACAGCAGCGGTGAGAGTGGGCATCCTTGTCGTGTTCCTGATCTCAGGGAAAAAGCTCTCAGTTTTTCCCCATTGAGGATGATGTTAGCTGTGGGCTTTTCATAAATGGCTTCTATGATCTTTAAGTATGTTCCTTCTATCCCGACTTTCTCAAGGGTTTTTATTAAGAAAGGGTGCTGGATTTTGTCGAAGGCCTTTTCTGCATCGATTGACAGGATCATATGGTTCTTCTCTTTTTTTGTTGTTAATGTGATGTATCACGTTGATTGATTTGCGAATGTTGAACCAGCCCTGCATCCCAGGAATGAATCCCACTTGATCATGGTGAATAATTCTTTTTATAAGCTGTTGAATTCGATTTGCTAGTATCTTATTGAGAATTTTTGCATCCATATTCATCAGGGATATTGGCCTGTAGTTCTCTTTTTTGACTGGGTCTCTGTCTGGTTTAGGAATCAAAGTAATACTGGCTTCATAGAATGAGTCTGGAAGTTTTCCTTCCCTTTCTATTTCTTGGAATAGCTTGAGAAGGATAGGTATTGTCTCTGCTTTAAACGTCTGGTAGAACTCCCCTGGGAAGCCATCTGGTCCTGGACTCTTATTTGTTGGGAGATTTTTGATAACCGATTCCATTTCTTCGCTGGTTATGGGTCTGTTCAAGCTTTCTATTTCCTCCTGATTGAGTTTTGGAAGAGTGTGGTTGTTCAGGAATTTGTCCATTTCTTCCAGGTTGTCCAAGTTGTTGGCATATAATTTTTCATAGTATTCCCTGATAATTGTTTGTATCTCTGAGGGATTGGTTGTAATAATTCCATTTTCATTCATGATTTTATCTATTTGGGTCATCTCCCTTTTCTTTTTGAGAAGCCTGGCTAGAGGTTTGTCAATTTTGTTTATTTTTTCAAAAAACCAACTCTTGGTTTCGTTGATCTGCTCTACAGTTTTTTTAGTTTCTATATTGTTTATTTCTGCTCTGATCTTTATTATTTCTCTTCTTCTGCTGGGTTTAGGCTGCCTTTGCTGTTCTGCTTCTAGTTCCTTTAGGTGTGCTGTTAGATTTTGTATTTGGGATTTTTCTTGTTTCTCGAGATAAGCCTGGATGGCAATGTATTTTCCTCTCAGGACTGCCTTTGCTGCGTCCCAAAGCGTTTGGATTGTTGTATTTTCATTTTCGTTTGTTTCCATATATTTTTTAATTTCTTCTCTAATTGCCTGGTTGGCCCACTCATTCGTTAGTAGGGTGTTCTTTAACCTCCATGCTTTTGGAGGTTTTCCAGACTTTTTTCTGTGGTTGATTTCAAGCTTCATAGCATTGTGGTCTGAAAGTAAGCATGGTATAATTTCAATTCTTGTAAACTTATGAAGGGCTGTTTTGTGACCCAGTATATGATCTATCTTGGAGAATGTTCCATGTGCACTCGAGAAGAAAGTATATTCTGTTGCTTTGGGATGCAGAGTTCTAAATAGATCTGTCAAGTCCATCTGATCCAATGTCTCATTCAGGGCCCTTGTTTCTTTATTGACCGTGTGTCTAGATGATCTATCCATTTCTGTAAGTGGGGTGTTAAAGTCCCCTGCAATTACCACATTCTTATCAATAAGGTTGCTTATGTTTATGAGTAATTGTTTTATATATTTGGGGGCTCCGGTATTCGGCGCATAGACATTTATAATTGTTAGCTCTTCCTGATGGATAGACCCTGTAACTATTATATAATGTCCTTCTTCATCTCTTGTTACAGCCTTTAATTTAAAGTCTAGTTTGTCTGATATAAGTATGGCTACTCCAGCTTTCTTTTGGCTTCCAGTCGCACGATAAATAGTTCTCCATCCCCTCACTCTCAATCTAAAGGTGTCCTCAGGTCTAAAATGAGTCTCTTGTCGACAGCAAATAGATGGGTCTTGTTTTTTTATCCATTCTGATACCCTATGTCTTTTGGTTGGCGCATTTAATCCATTTACATTCAGTGTTATTATAGAAAGATACGGGTTTAGAGTCATTGTGATGTCTGTATGTTTTATGCTTGTAGTGATGTCTCTGGGACTTTGTCTCACAGGGTCCCCCTTAGGATCTCTTGTAGGGCTGGTTTAGTGGTGACAAATTCCTTCAGTTTTTGTTTGTTTGGGAAGACCTTTATCTCTCCTTCTATTCTAAGTGACAGACTTGCTGGATAAAGGATTCTTGGCTGCATATTTTTTCTGTCTAGCACCCTGAAAATCTCGTGCCAATTCTTTCTGGCCTGCCAAGTTTCAAAAGAGAGATCAGTCACGAGTCTTATAGGTCTCCCTTTATATGTGAGGGCACGTTTACCCCTTGCTGCTTTCAGAATTTTCTCTTTATCCTTGTATTTTGCCAGTTTCACTATGATATGTCGTGCAGAAGATCGATTCAAGTTACGTCTGAAGGGAGTTCTCTGTGCCTCTTGGATTTCAATGCCTTTTTCCTTCCCCAGTTCAGGGAAGTTCTCAGCTATGATTTCTTCAAGTACCCCTTCAGCCCCTTTCCCTCTCTCTTCCTCCTCTGGGATACCAATTATGCGTATATTATTTCTTTTTAGTGTATCACTTAGTTCTCTAATTTTCCCCTCATACTCCTGGATTTTTTTTATCTCTCTTTTTCTCAGCTTCCTCTTTTTCCATAAATTTATCTTCTAGTTCACCTATTCTCTCCTCTGCCTCTTCAAGCCGAGCTGTGGTGGTTTCCATTTTGTCATGCATTTCGTTTAAAGCGTTTTTCAGCTCCTCGTGACTGTTCCTTAGTCCCTTGATCTCTGTAGCAAGAGATTCTCTGCTGTCCTGTATACTGTTTTCAAGCCCAGCGATTAATTTTATGACTATTATTCTAAATTCACTTTCTGTTATATTATTTAAATCCTTTTTGATCAGCTCATTAGCTGTTGTTATTTCCTGGAGATTCTTCTGAGGGGAATTCTTCCGCTTGGTCATTTTGGATAGTCCCTGGCATGGTGAGGACCTGCAGGGCACTTCCCCTGTGCTGTGGTGTATAACTGGAGTTGGTGGGCGGGGCCGCAGTCAGACCTGATGTCTGCCCCCAGCCCACCGCTGGGGCCACAGTCAGACTGGTGTGTGCCTTCTCTTCCCCTCTCCTAGGGGTGGGATTCACTGTGGGGTGGGGTGGCTCGTCTGGGCTACTTGCACCCTGCCAGGCTTGTGATGCTGGGGATCTGGCATATTAGCTGGGGTGGGTAGGCAAGGTGCTCGGGGGCAGGAGGGGCAGGCTTAGCTCACTTCTCCTTAGGTGATCCACTTCAGGAGGGGCCCTGTGGCAGCGGGAGGGAGTCAGATCCGCTGCCGGAGGTTTGGCTCCGCAGAAGCGCAGAGTTGGGTGTTTGCGCGGTGCGAGCAAGTTCCCTGGCAGGAACTGGTTCTCTTTGGGATTTTGGCTGGGGGATGGGCGGGGGAGATGGCGCTGGCGAGCGCCTTTGTTCCCCACCAAACTGAGCTCTGTTGTCTTGGGGCTCAGCAGCTCTCCCTCCCTTTGTCCTCCAGCCTTCCCGCTTTCCGAGCAGATCTGTTAACTTATGACCTCCCAGACGCTAAGTCGCGCTTGTTGTGGGAACACAGTCCGTCAGGCCCCTCCGCTTTTGCAAGCCAGACTCGGGGGCTCTGCTTGGCCGGCGAGCCGCCCCTCCGCCCCTGCTCCCTCCCGCCAGTCCGTGGAGCGCGCACCGCCTCGCCGCCCTTCCTACCCTCTTCCGTGGGCCTCTCGTCTGCGTTTGGCTCCGGCGACTCCGTTCTGCTAATCCTCTGGAGGTTTTCTGGGTTATTTAGGCAGGTGTAGATGGAATCTAAGTGATCAGCAGGACGTGCGGTGAGCCCAGTGTCCTCCTAAGCTGCCATCTTGCAAAACTTCGATCAATAATAACATTTTTAAATCTAGAAGAAATCTTAGCAAATATCTAGTCTAATTGCCTCTTTTTTTTAACCAATGAATAAATTGAAGCACAGAAGAGCTGAAGGATTCTCCCAAGAAATAGAAGAAAGAAAAGTTTATTTATATGAACAAAAATACTTCATCAGTTATATTCTTATCTTAAATAAATTTTTAGTAATCGTTTTTTAAATTATTTTTAATGTTATTTTTGAGAAAGAGAGAGAGCACCAGCAGGGGAGGAGGAGAGAGCGAGGGAGACACAGAATGAGAAACAGGCTCCAGACTCCAGACTCTGAACTCCAAGCTCTGATCAGAGCCCGACGTGGGGCTTGAACTCACAAACTGTGAGATCATGACCTGAGCTGAAGTCGGGCGCTCAACTGACTGAGCCAGCCAGGTGCCCCATTTTAGTAATCTTATTATGAGTTCACATTGTGGGGCACCTGGGTAGATCAGTTGATGAAGTGTCTGCCTTCAGCTCAGGTCATGATCTCATGGTTCTTGAGTTTAAGCCCCGTGTTGGGCTCTCTGCTGTCCATGCAGAACCTGCTTTAGATCCTGTGTCCGCCCCGCCCCCCACCACTTGCGTGCTCCCTCTTTCTCTCCCCCCCCCCCCAAAAAAAAGTTCACATTGTAATCTGCAAAGCGGAGTTCTGAAAATTTTTTTGTTTCTTTTTTTTTAATTAAATTTTTAAATTCTATCCAAGTTAGTTAGCATATAGTGCAATAATGATTTCAGAAGTAGATTCCAGCGATTTATCCCCTATGTATAACACCCAGTGCTCATCTCAACAAGTGGCTTCCTTAATGCCCCTTACCCATTTACCCATAGCCCCCACCTACAACCCCTCCAGCAAGCCTCAGTTTGTTCTCTGTATTTGAGTCTCTTATGTTTTGTCCCTCTCTCTGTTTTTGTATTATTTTTGCTTCCCTTCCCTTATGTTTATCTGTTTTGTATCTTAAATTCCTCATATGAGTGAAGGGATATGATATGTGTCTTTCTCTAATTCCACATATAAGTGAAATCCTTTGGTATTTGTCTTTCTCTGACTGACTTACTCTGCTTAGCATAATACTCTTTAGCTCTATCTATGTCATTGCAAATGGCATATTTCATTCCTTTTTATGGCTGAGTAATACTCCAATGTGTGTATGTAATATATACTATATATGTTATATATATGTCATATGTGTGTGTAGGTGTATATATATACATATATACCTATACCCACCACATCTTTATCCATTCATCATGGATTAGAAGAACAAATATTGTTAAAATGCCTATACTATCCAAAGCAATCTACACATTGAACGCAATCTCTGTCAAAATTTCAACAATTTTTCACAGAGCAAGAGCACACAATTCCAGACTTCAAGTTATATTACAAAGCTGTAGTGATCAAAACAGTATGGTACTGGGAAAAAATAGACACATAAATCAAAGAACAGAATAGAGAGCCCAGAAAGGAGCCCACAACTATGTGGTCAATTAATCTTTGACAAAACAGGAAAGAATATCCAATAGGAAAAAGTTTCTTCAACAAATGGTATTGGGAAAACTGGACCACTTTCTTATACCATACACAAAAATAAATTCAAACTGGATTAAAGATCTAAATGTCAGACCTGAAACCATAAAAATCCTAGAAGAGAACATAGGCAGTAACTTTGACATCGACCAACACAACACTTTTCTAGTATGTCTCCTGAGGCAAAGGAAATAAAAGCAAAACTAAACTATTGGGACTTCAAAAAAAAATGTTTCTGCACAGCAAAGGAAACAGTCAACAAAACTGAAAAGCAACCTATGGAATGGGAGAAGATATTTGCAAATGACATGTCTGATAAAGGGTTAGTATCCAAAATATATAAAGAACTTATAAAACTTAACACCAAAAAAATGAATAGTCAGATTTTAAAATGGGCAGAAGACATGAATAGACATTTTCCCAAAGAAGACATACAGATGGCCAAAAGATACATGAAAAAGTGCTTAACATCACTCATCATCAGGGAAATGCAAACCAAAACTTCACTGAGATATCACCTCCTACCTATCAGAATGGCTAAAATCAACAACAGAAGAAACAACAGATGTTGGCAAGGATGTGTAGAAAAGGGAACCTTCTTGCACTGTTGGTAGGAATGTGAACTGGTGCAGCCAGTGTGGAAAACAGTATGGAGGTTCCTCAAACAATTAAAAATAGAACCCTACACTCCAGCAATTACACTACTAGGCATTGACCCAAACAATACAAAAATACTAATTCAAAGGGATACATGCACCCTGATGTTTATAGCAGCATTATCTACAATAGTCAAATTTTGGAAACAGCCCCAAAACAAATATTTTTAAACGATATGTCATGTCCAAGTGGAGTTTATCCCAGGAATGCAAGATTGGATTAACACTCGAAAGTCAGTTTATCATATTAATAAACTAAAAGAAAAAGCATATGATCATCTCAAAAGGCACAGAAAATGCATTTGACAAAAGCCAATATCTGTTCCTGATTGAAAATTCTCAATGAACTAAAACTAGAGATGAACTTCCTCTATTTGATTTAAAACAAAACCAACCAACCAACCAAACAAACAAACAAAAAACCACAGCTAACATAATACCTAATGGTGAAAGGCTGAATACTTTTCCCCTACAACAGCAACATCCACTCTTATCACTCCTGTTCAACATTCTACTGGAGATTCTAGCCAAGAAAATAAGGCAAGAAAAGAAATAAAAAACATACAGATGGTAAGGAAGAAGTAAAATTCTCTTTACTTGCAAACATTTTTATCTATATAAAACAAATCTATTGAAATCTACAAAAAAGCTGGAGCTAATGAGTTTACAAGGTTGAAGGATATAAGAATAATATATAATAATTGTATTTTTATATACTAACAATGAACAATTGAAATTAAAAAATTACCATTCACATTAGCATCAAAACCTATGAAATCCTTATGGATAAATCTAACAAAAAAATGTGAAATACAGGTACACTGAGAACTATAGAACATTGCTGAGAGAAACAAAGGAAGAATTAGATAAATGGAGTGATTTACTGTATCCATGGGTTGGAAGGCTCTATCTTATTAATATGTCTAGTCTTAGCAAATTGATCTGTAGATTAAATGCAATCCAGTAAAAATCCCCAAAGCCTTTTTTAAAACAGAAATTGACCAACAGATTTTAAAATTCATATGGAAATTCAAAGAATCTAGAATATCCAAACAGAAAAAGAATTAAGTTGGAAGACTAAAACTACTTGATTTCAAGAGTTATTATAACCTGTAATAATAATCGAGAAAGTCTGTTATTGGTGTAAATAAAGACAGACCAATGGAACAGAATAGAAAGTCAATGGAACAGAATAGAGAGTCCAGAATTAGACCAATACATATATGGTGCTAATTTCCAGCAAAGATGCAAAGGCAATTTAGTGGAGAAAGGGTAGCACTTCAACAAATGGTAATGGAATAATGGATATCCATATGTTTTTAAAAGAACTTAAATCCATTCAAAACCTTATACAAAACTAGCTTAACGTGTAAATGTAAAACCTAACAGTAGTTTTTTCAGTGACAATGATAGAGTAGGTCTTTGGAGTTGCCCATGGAGCTGGAGCTGTTGTGTCTCCTTCTACTTCCCATTGCAAACAATAAAGGCTCATCACACTGGGAAAAACAAACTCTAAGACTATAAACTTTCTAGAAAAAAAAAAATTTGGAGAAAATCTTGATGACCTGAGGTTGGGCAAAGAGTTCTTAAATACAAAAAGCATGATTCATAAAACCCAAACTAATAAATTAGAACACCAAAATTAAAAACTTCTCTTTGAAAGATACTGTTAAGAGAACAAAAAGACACACCATAAACTGGGAGAAAACGTATGCAAATCGTATATCTGATAAAGCACTTGTTTCTAAAATATAGAAGTCCCAAAGCTTAATAATAAAAAATTCAACCTAAAAAGATGGGCAAAAGATTTGAAAAATACTTCACCAAAAAAGGTATACGAATGACAAGCACATGAAAAGATGCACATTATTAGTCATTAGCAAAATGAAAATTAAAACCACAACAAAATACTTTTTTTTACCATTTTTAATTTATTGAGATATAATTGACACACTATATTATATTAATTTCAGGTGTACAAATAGGGATTTGATATTTGTAAACATCGCAAAATGGTCACCATAGTAAGTCTAGTTATCACTGTCACCTTAATAAGTTAATACAGCATTCTTGACTATATTCCATTACTGTCCATTTCCTGTCCATTATATCTCCACGACTTGTTTATTTTATAGTTGGAAGTTTGCAATTCTTAATACCTTTCACCCATTTTGCCCCCTCAATCTCCCCCACACTTTGGCAATGACCAATCTGTTCTCTGTAGCATTGACTCTCGGTTTTGGTTTTGTTTGTTTAAGAACCCACATATAAGGGAATTCATGTGGCATTTGTCTTTGACTTAATTCACTTAGCATAATACCCTGAAGGCCCATTCATGTTGTTGCAAATGGCAAGATTTCATTTTTTTAGGGCTGAGTAATATACCACAACCTTTCTATCCATTCATCTGTCAATGGACACAGGTTGCTTCCATATCTTGGTTATTGTAAATGCTACAGTGAATATAGGGGTGCCTATATCTTTTTTAATTACTATCTTCATTTTTTTTCTTTTTTTGCGTACTCAGTAGTGAAATTCCTGGATCATATGTAGCTCCATACTGTTTGCCATAGTGGCTGTACCAATTCATATTCCCACCAACAGTGCATAAGAAACACTTTTCTCCCTTTTCTCCACATCCTCACCAACATTTATTATTTCTTGTCTTTTTGGTAATAGCCATGCTGACTGTTGTAAGGTGATATCTCATTGTGTTTCTGATTTACACTTCCTTAATGATTAATGATGTTAAGTACCTTTTCATATGCCTATTAGCCATCTGTATGTCTTCCTTGGAAAAATGTCTGTTCAGATCCTCTGCCCATTTTTTAATCAGATTTTTTTGGTTATTGAGTTGTATGAGTTCTTTATATTTTTTATATATTAACCCCTTATTGTATATATGATTTGCAAATATCTTCTCTCATAAAGTACATTGTCTTTTCATTGTGTTGATGGTTTTCTTTGATGTGCATAACTTTTTAGTTTGGTGTAGTCCCATTTGTTTATTTTTACTTTTGGTTCACTTGTTTTTGGAGTCAGATCCAAGAAACATCACTAAGACCAATGTCAGAAAACTTAACTGTCTAATGTTTTCTTCTAGGAATTTCATGGTTTCAGGTCTTACATTCAAGTCTTTAATCCATTCTAAGTTAAGTTTTATGTGTGGTGTAGGATAGCAGTCCAATTTCATTATTTTACATATAGCTCTCCAGTTTTCCCAGCACCATGTACTGAAGAGAGTGTCCTTTCCCCATTGTATATCCTTTTATCCCTTGTCATAACTTAGTTGACTATATATGCATGGGTTTATTTCTGTGTTTTCTATTCTGTTCAATTGATCTATGTGTCTGTTTTTATGCAAATACCGTACTGTTTTTATTACTTTTTTATACTGCTTTTATTACTATAGCTTTGTAGTATAGTGTGAAATCAGGGAGTAAAATGCCTCCAACTTTGTTCTTTCTCCATATTGTTTTGGCTATTAGAGATCATTTGTTGTTCCATATAAATTTTAGAATTATTTGTTCTAGTTCTATAAAAAAAATTAACATTTTGATAGGGATTGCATCAAATCTGTAGAGTGCTTTAGGTAGTATGATATTGTTACAATATTAATTCTTCCATTAGCACAGACTATCTCTTTAATTTTTTGGCGTATAAGTGTACTCTCTTATGATCCTTTGTATGTGTTTGGTATCAGTTGTAACTTTCTGATTTTATTTATTTAAATCCTCTTTTTTCCTTGTTGAATCTAGCTAAATGTTTGTCAATTTTGTTTGTCTTTTCAAAGAACCAGCTCTTAGTTTCAGTGATCTTTTCTATTTTTTTCTCTATTTTTTTTCACTCTCACTTTTTTATTTCCTTCTCTCTACTAACTTTGGACTTTGTACTACTTTTTTTAGTTCCTTTAGGTGTAAAATTAAATTGCTATTATTCTTATTTCTTGAGGTAGGCCTGTATTGATATTACCTTCCCTCTTAGAATTGTTTTTGCTGCATCCCATAAATTTTGATATGTTACATTTATGTTTTCATTTGTATCTATTTTTAATTTTTCCTTTGATTTCTTCTATGATCTAGTAGTTGTTCAGTAACATGTTATTTAATCTTGTATTAAATTATGTGTTAATTATGTTAATTGTGTTAATTATGTATTTGTAGTTTTCTCATTTTTTTTCTTGTAATTGATTCCTATTATCATACCATTGTGGTTTAGAAAAGATGCTTGATATTATTTCAATCTTCTTAAATTTATTGAGACTTGTTTTGTTGCCTAACATATGAAGAATGCTCCATGTGCACTTGAGAAGAACTTGTATTCTGCTGTTTTGAATCAAATATTCTATATGTATCTATCAAGTCTATCTGGTCTAATGTGTCATTTAATGACTTTCTTATTGCTATGTTTTCATTTTTGTGTGTGTATTTACTATAAGTTTTTGCTTTGTGGTTACCATGAGGTTTATATATATAATCCTATATATAATAGTCTATTTTAAGTTCATAGCAACTTAAATTTTAACACCTTCCAATACTACATTTTTATACTCCCCCGCTCATGTTTTATATTTCTGATGTCACTTTTACATGTTTTTATATTATATATCCCTTAACAAATTATTGTAGCTTTTGTCAAATTAATTACTTTTGTACTTTAACCTTCTTAGTAACTTTATAAATGATTATTCCTACTCTTGCTATATATTTACCTTTGTCATTGAGATTTTTACTTTTATATGTTTTCTTGTTACTAATTAGTCCCATTTCTTTTCAGCTTAAAAAAGTTCCTTTAATATCTCTTGTAAGACTTATTGAATAGTGATGAACTCCTTTAGATTATGCTTGTCTGGAAAACTCCTTATCTCTCCTTCAGATATGAGTGATAACCCTGCCAGGTATGGTATTTGGGGTTGGAAGTTTTTTCCTTTTAACACTTTGAATATGTCATGCCACTCCCTTCTGGCTTGCAAAATTCTGCTGAGAAATCTGCTGATCTCCTGATGGGGTTTCCTTTGTATGAAACAGTTTGTTATGCTCTTGCTGCTTTTAAGATTCTCTCTTTAACTTTTGACATTTAAATTATAATGTGTCTTGGTGTGGTTTTCTTTGAATTCATCCCTTTTTGAACTCTCTGGGGCTCCCTGGTCCTGCGTACTTTTTTCCTTCCCTGTGTTAGAGAATTTTTCAGCCTTTGTATTTTCAAATAAGTTCTCTGCCGTTTTATCTCTCTCTTTTCCTTCTGGGACCTCTGTAATGCAAATGGTATTCTGCTTGATGTGGTCCCAGAGGTCCTTTAATTAAAGTTATCTTAATTTTTTTTCATTCTTTTTTTCTTTTTGCTATTCTGTGTTGGCAAGTTCCATTACTTTATCTTTCAGCTCACTGATCCGTTAACTTCATCCAATCTGTTGTTAAACCCGTCTAGTGTATTTTTCAGTTTAGCTGTTGTATTATTCGGCTCTGTGACTAATATTTGGTACTTTCTTCTATTTTCTGTCTCTTCGTTGAAGTTCTCAATGTGTTCATACTTTCTTCTCCCAAGTTTGGTGAGCATTGTTATAACCATCACTTGAATTTTTTATCAGGTAGATTACTTATCTCCATATCATTAAGGTATTTTTCTGAAGCTTTGTCTTGTTCCTTCATTTGGAATATATTTCTCTGTTTTCTCATTTTGTTTGACTCTATGCTTCTATATATTTGATAAAACAGCTTCCTTTCTCAGTCTTGAAAGAGTGGCCTTGTATAAGGTGTTGATACTTCTTATTTTGTTTTGTTTTTAAGATTTTATTTTTTTAAGGTTATTTATTTTGAGAGAGAGACAGCATGAATAAGGGAGGGGCAGAGAGAAGGAGAGAGAGAGAATCCCAAGCAGGCTCCAAGCTGCCAGCACAGAGCCCAACACAGGTCTTGAACCCATGAAACTGTGAGATCATGACCTGAGCCGGAACCAAGAGTTGGACGCTCAACTGACTGAGCTACCTATGCACCCATAAGATTTTATTTTTAAGTAATCCCTACACCCACCATGGAGCTCAAACTTACAACCCTGAAATCAAGAGTTGCACGCTCCACTAACGGAGCCAGCCAGGTTCCCCAATGATACTTCTTGTTTAACTTTGCCATAGCACTTGGATGTCTCTTAAACCTTTGTGATTGTATAAACCTCTTGATTTATTCTTGATATGCCCCCATTGTTGGGGAGGTGTCAAGATCCATCAGTGATCCAAGGGGAGGAAATCTCATTTAACACCTAGTTTCAGGCTGGTTGGAGGCTAGACCCTCAGGCAACAGCTTTTTTTTTGTTTGTTTTGTTTTAATTCCACTTAGCATACAGTGTAATATTAGTTTCAGTTGTACATATATGTGATTCAACAGTTCTACACATTACACAGTGCTTATCATGAGAAGTGCACTCTTAATCCCCTTCACCTACTTCATCCATCGCCCCACCCACCTTCCCTCTGGTAA
This sequence comes from Prionailurus bengalensis, assembly GCF_016509475.1. Classification (NCBI taxonomy): domain Eukaryota; kingdom Metazoa; phylum Chordata; class Mammalia; order Carnivora; family Felidae; genus Prionailurus; species Prionailurus bengalensis. Next base: position 122,363,322 of record NC_057358.1, on the reverse strand, counting down.
CCATCAGTTTGTTCTCTATATTTAAGACTATGTTGTTTGTCTTGTTTTTTCTTTGTTCATTTGTTTTGTTTCTTAAATTCCACATGTGAGAGAAATCCTATGGTATTTGTCTTTCTCTATTCCACATGTGAGAGAAATCCTATGGTATTTGTCTTTCTCCGACTTATCTCACTTAGCATTATACCCCCCAGATCCATTCACGTTGTTGCAAAAGGCAAGATTTCATTCTTTTTATGGCTGAGTAATATTCCATAAGGCTGAGTGTGTGTGTGTGTGTGTGTGTGTGTGTGTGTGTGTGTTTATACACACATAACACATGGATAAAAAAGATCTTTATCTACGTGGCACAAAAACAGACACTCAGATCAATGGAACAGAATAGAGAACCCAGAAATGGACCCAAACGTATGGCCAACTAATCTTTGACAAAGCAGGAAAGAATATCCAATGGAATAAAGACAGTCTCTTCAGCAAGTCATGTTGGGAAAACTGGACAGTGACATGCAAAAGAATGAACCTGGACCACCTTCTTACACCAGACACAAAAATAAACTCAAAATGGATGAAAGACCTCAATGTAAGACAGGAAGCCATCAAAATCCTCGAGGAGAAATCAGGCAAAAACCTCTTTGATCTTGGCCTTAGCAACTTCTTACTCAACACGTCTCCAGGGACAAGGGAAACCAAAGCAAAAATGAACTGTTGGGACCTCATCAAAATAAAAAGCTTCTGCACAGTGAAGGAAACAATCAGCAAAACTAAAAGGCAACCAACAGAATGGGAGGAGATATTTGCAAATGACATATCAGATAAAGGGTTTGTATCCAAAATCTATAAAGAACTTAATCAAACTCAACACCCAAAAAACAAATAATCCAGGGAAGAAATGGGCAAAAGACATGAATAGACACTTCTCCAAAGAAGACATCCAGATGGCCAACTGACACATGAAAAAATGCTTAACATCACTCATCATCAAGGAAATACAAATCAAAACCACACTGAGATACCACCTCACACCTCTCAGAATGGCTAACATGAACAACTCAGGCAACAACAGATGTTGGTAAAGATGTGGAGAAAGGATTTCTTTGACCCTGTTGGTGGGAATGAAAACTGATGCAGCCGCTCTGGAAAACAGTGTGGAGGTTACTCAAAAAATTAAAAATAGAACTACCCTAGGGCCCAGCAGTTGCACTACTAGGTATTTATCCAAGGGTTACAGGTATGCTGTTTTGAAGGGGCACATGCATCCAAATGTTTATAGCAGTGCTATCGACAATAGCCAAAGTATGGAAAGAGCCCAAATGTCCATCGGTGGATGAATGGATAAAGAAGATATGGTATATATATACAATGGAGTACTCGGCAATCAATAAGAATGAAATCTTGCCGTTTGCAACTACGTGGATGGAACTAGAGGGTATTATGCTAAGCGAAATTAGTCAGAGAAAGACAAATATCATATGACTTCACTCATATGAGGACTTTAAGACACAGAACAGTTGGGGTGCCTGGGTGGCTCAGTTGGTTAAGTGTCCGACTTTGGTTCGGGTCATGATCTCATGGTTCGTGAGTTTGAGCCCCACGTGGGTCTCTGTGCTGACAGCTTGGAACCTAAAACTGCTTCGGATTCTGTGTCTCCATCTCTCTCTGTCCCTCCCCCACTCCTGTTCTGCCTCATTCTCTAAAAAATAAATAACAAAACATTAAAAAACCAAACTTTGACATTGTTGTCAGCATTTAAAAAACAAAAAGACACAGAACAGTTGAACATAAGGGAAGGGAGCAAAAATAATATAAAAACAGGGAGGGGGACAGAAAATAAGAGACTCTTGAATATGGAGCAAACAGAGGGTTACTGGAGGGGTTTTGGGAAGGGATATGGGCTAAATGGGTAAGGGGCATTAAGGAATCTACTCCTGAAATCACTGTTGCTCTATATTCTAATTAATTGGGATGTAAATTTAAAAAATAAAGTTAAAAAAAAATCTTTATCAATGGATCTCCATCAATGGACACTTGGACTACTTTGATAATTTGTCTATTGTAAATAATACTGCAGTAAACATAGGGATGCATATATCTTTTCAAATTAGTGTTTTCATATTATTTGGGTAAATACCCAGTAATGGAATTACTAGATAATATGGTACTTCTATTTTTTATGTTTTAAGGATTACTACAGCTTAATAATATATCTTGAAATCTGGAACTATGATGCCTCCAATTTTGTTCTTCTTTTTCAAGATTGCTTTGGCTATTCAGAGTCTTTTGTGGTTCCATGCAGATGTTAGGATTGTTTATTGCAGCTCTGTGAAAAATGCTGTTGGTATTTTGATAGAGATTGAATTAAATGTGTAGATTGCTTTGGGTATATAGACATTTCAATAATATTTCTTACTCCAATCCATGAGCATGGAATGTTTTTCCATTTCTTTGTGTCATCTTCAATTTCTTTCATCAGTGTTTTATAGTTTTCAGAGTACAGATCTTTTCACTTCTTTGATTAGTTTATTCCTAGGTATCTTACTGTTTTGGGTGCAATTGTAAATGGGATTGATTCCTTAATTTCTATTTTTGCTGCTTCATTATTGGTGTATAGAAATGCAACAGATTTTTGTACATTGATTTTGTATGCTTCAACTTTACTGAATTCATGTATCGGTTCTAGCAATTTTTTGGTAGAGTCTTTTGGGCTTATATATACAGTATCATGTTGTCTACAAATAGTGAAAATTTTACTTCTTTCTCACCAATTTGGATGTCTTTTATTTCTATTTGTTGTCTAATTGCTGTGGCTAGGACTTCGAGTATAATCTTCGATAACAGTGGTGAAAGTGTATATCCTTGTCTTGTTCTGGCCATAGAGGAAATGCTCTCAGTTTTTCCCCATTGAGGATGATATTAGCTGTGAGTTTTTCATATCTGGCCTTTATTATATTGAGGTATGTTCCCTCTAAACCTACTTTGTTGAGGGTTTTTATCATGAATGGATGTTGTACTTTGTCAAATGCTTTTTCTGCATCTATTGAAATGATCATATGGTTTTTGTCCTTTTTTCCTCTCGATATGATGTATCATGTTTATTGATTTGCAAATATTGACCTACCCTTGCACCTTGGGAATAAATCCCATTTGATCATGGTGAATGATATTTTTAATGTATTGTTAGATTCTGTTTGCTAATAACTTTTGAGGATTTTTTCATGTGTTCACCAGAGATAGTCATCTATAATTCTCTCTCTCTCTCTCTCTCTCTCTCTCTCTCTCTCTCTCTCTCTCTCTCTCTTTGTAGTATCTTTATCTGGTTTTGGTATCAGGGTAATTCCAGCCTCATAGAATGGATTTTGAAGCTTTCCTTCCTCTTGTATTCTCTGGAGTAGTTTGAGAAGAATAGATATTAACTCTTCTTTAAGTGTTTGGTAGAATTTACCATCTGGTCCTGGGCTTTTGTTTGTTGGGAGTTTTTAACACTGATTTAATTTCACTGCTGGTGATCTGTTCATGTTTTCTATTATTTCCTGATTCAGTTTTGGGAGGTTACATGTTCCTAGGAATTTATCCATTTCCTCTAGGTTTTCCAATTTGTTGGCATATAACTTTTTATTATATTCTCTTATAATTATTTATATTTCTGTACTGTCAGTTATTTCTCCTCTTTAATTTTTAATTTTATTTGAGTCCTCTCTCTCTCTCTCTTTTAATTTTTTTGGTTGAGTCTGGCTAAGTGTATCAATTTTGATGATCTTTTCAAAGATCCATCTCCAGGTTTCATTGATCTGTTCCACTGTTTTTTTACTGTCTATTTCATTTATTCATACTCTAATCTGTATTATTTCCTTCCTTCTACTGGCTTTGGGGTTTGTTTGCTCTTTTTCTAGTTCCTTTAGTTATAAGGTTAGGTTGTTTACTTGGGATTTTTCTTCTTGTGATAGGGCTTATTGTTAGGAACTTCCCTCTTAAAACAGCTTTTGCTGCATCCCAAAGTATTGGACTATTGTGTTTTCATTTTTATTTGTCTCCATGTATTTTTTTATTTCCTCTTTGATCTCTCAGTTGCCCCATTCATTGTTTAGTAGCATGTTATTTAATCTCCATGTGTTTGTGTTCTTTCCAGATTTTTTTCTTGTGGTTGATTTCTAGTTTCATAGTGTTGTGTTTGAAAAAGGTGCATGGTGTGACTTCAATCTTTTTTAATTTGTTGAGACTTATTATTACATGTGACCTAACATGTAATCTGTTCTGGAGAATACTAATGTGTACTTAAAAAGAATGTGTATTCTGTTTTAGGATGGAATGTTCTGAATATATCTATTATATCATTCTGGTCCAATGTGTCATTCAAAGTCATTGTTTTCTTATTTTCTGTTTGGATGAACTATCCATTGATTTAGGTAGGGTGTTAACGTCCCCTACTATTGTTGTATTATATCTTCTTGTTGGATTGTTCCCTCTATAATTGTGTAGTGTCCTTCTTTGTCTCTTGTTACAGTCTTTGTTTTAAAGTCTATTTTGTCTGATATAAGTATTCTTACCCTGGCTTTCTTTTCGTTTCCATTTGCATGATAATTTTTTTTCTAGCCCTTCACTTTCTTTTCTTTTTTTTTTTAATATGAAATTTATTGTCAAATTGGTTTCCATACAACACCCAGTGCTCATCCCAACAGGTGCCCTCCTCAATACCCCTCACCCACCCTTCCCTCCCTCCCACCCCCCATCAACCTTCAGTTTTTTAAGAGTCTCTTATGTTTTGGCTCCCTCCCTCTCTAAAAATTTTTTTTTCCTTCCCTTCCCCCATGGTCTTCTGTTAAGTTTCTCAGGATCCACATAGGAGTGAAACATATGGTATCTGTCTTTCTCTGTATGACTTATTTCACTTAGCATAACACTTTCCAGTTCCATCCACGTTGCTACAAAAGGCCATATTTCATTCTTTCTCATTGCCACATAGTATTCCATTGTGTATATAAACCACAATTTTTTTATCCATTCATCAGTTGATGGACATTTAGGCTCTTTCCATAATTTGGCTATTGTTGAAAGTGCTGCTATAAACATTGGGGTACAAGTGCCCCTATGCATCAGCACTCCTGTATCACTTGGGTAAATTCCTGGACCCACAAAAGTATGGCCAACTAATCTTTGACAAAGCAGGAAAAAATATCCAATGGAAAAAAAAGAGTCTTTTTAACAAATGGTGCTGGGAGAATTGGACAGCAACATGCAGAAGAATGAAACTAGACCACTTTCTTACACCATTCACAAAAATAAACTCAAAATGGATAAAGGACCTGAATGTGAGACAGGAAACCATCAAAACGCTAGAGGAGAAAGCAGGAAAAAACCTCTCTGACCTCAGCCACAGAAATTTCTTACTTGACACATCCTCAAAGGCAAGGGAATTGAAAGCAAAAATGAACTATTGGGACCTCATGAAGATAAAAAGCTTCTGCACTGCAAAGGAAACAATCAACAAAACTAAAAGGCAACCAACGGAATGGGAAAAGATATTTGCAAATGACATATCGGACAAAGGGCTAGTATCCAAAATCTATAAAGAACTCACCAAACTCCACACCTGAAAAACAAATAATCCAGTGAAGAAATGGGCAGAAAACATGAATAGACACTTCTCTAAAGAAGACATCCAGATGGCCAACAGGCACATGAAAGATGCTCAATGTCGCTCCTCATTAGGGAAATACAAATCAAAACCACACTTAGATACCACCTCACGCCAGTCAGAGTGGCTAAAATGAACAAATCAGGAGACTATAGATGCTGGCGAGGATGTGGAGAAACGGGAACCCTCCTGCACTGTTGGTGGGATAGCCCTTCACTTTCAAACTGCATGTGTCTTTAGGTCTGAAATGAGTCTCTTGCAGGCAGCATATAGCTGGATCTTGCTTTTTTATACATTCCACCTCCCTATATCTTTTGATTGGAACATTTAGTCCATTTACATTCCATAGTCCATTTACATTCGAAATAATTAATAGATATGTACTTATTGCCCCTTTTCACTTGTTTTGTGGTTGTTTTTGTAGTTCTTCTCTGTTTCTTTCTTGCTCTATTCTCTCATGGCTTACTGGTTTTCTTTAGTGATCTACCTGGATTCCTTTCTCTTTACTTTTTGCATATCTATTACCAGTTTTTGATTTGTGGTTTATATATGAGATATTATGCATCGAGCAGCCTATATTAAGTTGGTGGTCACTTAAGTTTGAATGCATTCTAAAAGCACTAATGTTTTAATCCTCTCTCCCAACCCTCACATTTTATGTATACGGTATCATACTTTGCATCCTTTTATTTTGTGAATCCCCTGACTGATTTTTATAGATAAATTAATTTTATTGCCTTTGTACTTCCTACTTTTCTTACTCCTACTTATGGTCTTTCCTTTCCATTCAATGAGTCCCATTTAATGTTTCTTGTAAAGCTGGTTTAGCAGTGATTAATTCCTTTAACTTTGCTTGTCTTGGAAGTTCTTTCTCTCTCCTATTCTGAATGATAGCCTTATTGGATAGAGATAGAGTATTGTTGGGTGCAGGTTTTTTCTTTCAGCACTTTTAATATATCATGCCACTCCCTTCTGGCCTGCAAAGTTTCTCCTAAAAAATTAGCTGATAGACTTTTGGAGTTTCTTTTGTGTGTAGCTGTTGTCTTTTCTCTTACTCTTACTTAAAAAATCTCTCTTTATCATGACTTTTTACCCTTTTAATTACTATGTGTCTTGGTATGGACCTCCTTGGGTTGATTTTGTTGGGAGCTCTCTGTGTCTCTTGGATCTGGACTTCTGTTTCATTCCCCAGGTTCAGGAAGTTTTCAACTACAATTTCTTCAGCTTTTCTTCCCTCTTTTCTTTTTTTTTTATTTAAAAAAAATTTTTTTTTCAACGTTTATTTATTTTTGGGACAGAGAGAGACAGAGCATGAACGGGGGAAGGGCAGAGAGAGAGAGGGAGACACAGAATCGGAAACAGGCTCCAGGCTCTGAGCCATCAGCCCAGAGCCTGACGCGGGGCTCGAACTCACGGACCGCAAGATCGTGACCTGGCTGAAGTCGGACGCTTAACCGACTGCGCCACCCAGGCGCCTCGCTTCCCTCTTTTCTCGATCTTCTTCATCTTGGATCCCTATAATGCAAATGCTATTATGCTTAATGGTGTCAATGAGTTCCCTTATTCATTTTTATTTTGTATTATGCATTTTTCTGTCTCCTATTCAGTTTGATTGCTTTCCATTATTCTGTCCTCCAGGTTGCTGATCCATTCTTCTGATTCCCTTAGTCTACTATTTATTCCATCTAGTGTATTTTGAAGTTGTAGTTGGGTTCTTCATCTCTGCTTGGTTCTTTTTTTTATGTTTTCTGTCCATTTCTTGAGGATCTCACTGAGGTCCTCCACTTCTTTCTCCAATCCAGTGAGTATCCTTATTATTATCACTTGAAATTCCCTATTAGGCATATACTTTTCTCCATTTCATTTAGCTCTCTTGCATGATTTTGTCCTGTGTTTTTATCTGGAACATATTTATCTGCCTCCTCCTTTTTCTAACTCTCTGTCTTTTTCTTTCTTAGCTCTATCTCCTGCTCTTGAAAGTAGTAGCCTTATGAAGAAGAGGCCCTATAGTGCCCTCCATTGCAATGCCCCCTGTTCACCAGAACGTATATGCACCCTACTATTGTGGTTGAGCTATGTTTGCCTTCAGCACAGTCAGTTGCAATGGCTCTCTTTGCCTGTTGTGGGCAGGGTTTAGTATGTGCATTATAAGTATGGGACTTCCTTGAGCTTAAGTTGAGTAAGACTAGGCATTTGCCAGAGCTGTGATAGCATGGAACTGCAGGGCACTGCCCCTGTGTCCCCTGAGAAGCTTTCATTTGTAGACAGGGCCTGCAATCAGACCAGATGTCTGCCCCCTGCCCACTCCTGGAGCCACAGTTGGACTGATGTGTGTGGTTATCTTCCCCTCTCCATGGGACAGTAAACACTTTGGGGTGGTGCTGGATGGACCCTGTGAGGGCTGCTTGCACATTGCCACAAGATAGACTTTGGATAGACTCCTGCCAAGGACATGGTGGAAGGAGTGGGTCCACAGGAGAACACAGGGGTTATGTTATGCTGAAAGACTATGGCATAACATATATAAGATATCCAAAGAGGGGTGAATGGGTGGCTCAGTCGGTTAAGCATCTGACTTTAGCTCAGGTCATGATCTTGTGGCTTTTGAGTTCAAGCCCCACATTGGGCTCTGTGCTGACAGCTCAGAGCCTGGAGTCTGCTTTGGATTCTGGTTCTCCCTCTCTCTTGACCTCACCTCCATCGTGCACACGCACTTTCTCTCTCTCCCTCCCTCCCCCCCTCTCTCTCTCTCTCAAAAAATAAACATTAAAAATATAAAAAAATAATATAACCAAAGGAAGAAAATGTGTAATGTATACATTATAAAATGTATAATATTTTATATAGCCAAACTAAGCTTCAAATATAAATGTACAGTCAAACTGCTAATCCTAGAATTCATCAAAACAAGCAGCAAACCAATAAAAAGTGGGCATAAGACTTGGATAGGTATTTCTCCAGAGAAGATATACAAATGGCCAATAAGCACATGAAAAGATGTCCAGCATCACTAATCTTTAGGGAAATAAAAAGCAAAGCCACAATGAGATATTACACCCCTTAGGATGGCTCTTATAAAATATAATAGAACAAGAGAGAATAACAAGTGTTAGGACATGGAGAAATTGGAACTCTTGTTCCTGGGGGAATATAAAATTGTGCAGCTGCTGTGGGGGGCAGGGGGAAGCATAGAATTACCATATGATCTAGCAGTTACACTTCTGGGTATATATGAAAGCAGGACTCAACAGCATTATTCACAGTAGCCCAAAGGTGCATGAATGAATGGATAAACAAAATCTAGCATATACATACAATGGAATATTATTTAGTCTCAAAAAGGAAAGAAATTAGGATACATGCTACAATGTGGATGACCCTTGAAGACATGATAAATGAAATAATCCAGATACAAAAAGACAAATATAGTATGATTTCACTTATATGAGGTAACTAGAGTGGTCAAATTCATAGGAACAGAAAGTAGAATGGTAGTTACCATTGGCTGTGGGAGGTGGTGGTGGGGAAGAATAGAGAGTTATTATTTAATGAGTATGGAGTTTTATTTTTGTTTTTATTTTTTAATGTTTATTTATTTTTGAGAGAGAGAGCATAAGCAGGGGAGGGGCAGAGAGAGAGACAGAGGATCCAAAGTGGGCTCTGCGCTGACAGCAGAGAGCTCAGTGTGGGGCTGGAACTCACGAACCACAATATCATGAACTGAGGCGAAGTCAGACGCTTTAACCGACTGAGCCACCCAGGCCCCTGAGTACGGAGTTTTAATTGAGGAAGGTGAAAAAGTTCTGGAGATGGATAGTAATGATGCTTGGACAACACTGTGAATGTACCTAATGCCATTAGGCTGTACACTTTAAAAATGATTAAATGTTAAATTTTTTGTTATGTATATTTTACCACAATTTAAAAAAAACTATCAAAATCATGCAAGAAACTAAGAACATAACTATGAAATATTGTTCCTTTGAGATGTTTGGTAGGAATCCAATACCCCTTGTAGGGAGCCAGATGGATACACAAAGTTGTAGTAGAATGTAACAACCAATACCATGTTCTAAGTACTGCTGTAAGTGCTCAAAGATTTTTGTTTGTTTGTTTGTTTAACAAATAACTACTGAGTTGTTACTATGTGCCAAGTATTGTTCTAGGTATGAAGGATTTTGCAGTGAGTAAAATAGATAAAAGTGTCCACCTTCATGTAGCTTGTGTTTGTGCTGGGGGAGAGAGACAAAGAAGTAAAATATATTGTATACCAGATGATGATAAGAGCTGAATGAAAAATTAAGAAAGTAAGGTGGATAGATAGTAGATATTCACAATCTAGTGATGGGAAAGACATAAAAAGATACTTTTTAAAAATCCAAATGAATGTTCCCCAAAGAATATATGTGGAATACTTTATGGATATACTGAGGAGGGGCATCTAGTCTCAGCCTGGAGAAGGAGAATGTCAGGGAAGCTCTGTAGATGTAGCAATGTCTGAACTGAATATTAAAGAAGGCCATGAAGAGGCATTAGGGGAAGTTGGTAAGATCCAGCAGAAGGACCAACATGTGCAAATATTAGGATGCATGAGAGACTATGGGGCATCCAGAGAACTAAGTAATTCAGCATGAGGTGAGAGATGAGGCTGGCACATTGGGTCATTATGGCCCATGATGTAGAACTTGAGTTTTATCTGAAATTCTATGGAGAACTATCAAAAGATATTAAACATGAAAGTGACATAATTGGATTCTATTTCAGAAAGGTCACTTTGTGCTGCATGGATCTGATTGAAAAAAGCCAAGACCAGAAGCAGGGAAATATGACTACTGGATCCAAAAGAGAAGTAACGTTGAATTAAGGCACTGGCTATAGGGTTAGAGAGAAGACCCATTTGAGAAATGCCTAGAAACAAATCAATAAGATTTGACAACCAATTGGGTGTGAGGTTTGAAGGAGAAAGAAATCAAAGATGATGCCAAGGTTTAAGGCTATGAATGATGACTTGATACCATTTACTAAATTGAGTGCAGATAATAGGCTTAGGGTAAGTAATAATTCCACTTAGACTGTTTATTTTGGGTACTTGTGGATATCCAAGTGAAGCTGTTTAGTAGATAGAGAAAGTCTGGAACTTAGGGGGAAAATCTGCGATGAAATTATAGATTTAGAAGTAGGTTTATACATTATAGATTATTATAGATTTATAGTAGGTCGATGAAATTATGGACATGGAGGAGATCACAAAGGAAACAAGACATATATTGGGAAGAAGGCCAAGGAAGGAGCCAGAGAGACACCACCTAACTCATAGGACAAGTGAGGAAAGAGCAGCCCAGTACAAAGTCTATGAATATATGGTCATAAGAAGACCCATAAAAGATGGTATCACAGGAGCCAATATCAAAGAATGGTTCAAGTGGGGGGAGCAGCCACCATCTACAAACGCTAAGTAGCACTTACTGTACCTTATTACTTAATCATTTGACTTTCCTGCCAGATTTAAGCTCTGAGAGGGCATTTGTACTTCTTACCATCATATTCCCAGCCCTGGGTACACAGCAGATACTTAATAAATATTTTGTTGAATAAATTAAGATTAAAGCTAAAAGAATCCATTAGATTTTGTAGCAAATAGGTAACTGTAGACCTTGACGGGAACAATTTCAGGGATGGTGAGGGTGAAGCCATATAGCAGTGGGTTTAGGTAGAAAGGGGATGTGAGAAAAATAGAAGAATCTTTTTAGAGGCTTGGTTGTGAAGAGGAAAAGACAAAACAACAGCTAGGAAGAAAGTAGGGTGGAAGGGTCATGGGAGGGTTTTAGTTGTTAAACTTTTATTTTTTTAAAGATGTTAAATGCCTAAATAGGAAAAGATGAGAATTGATGGAGAAAGTATGCTCTGAAGAGGGAAGAGACAGAATCCAGAGGTTGGTTGGAGGAAAGACATAAATAGTTGAATAAAGACGTAAATAGTTGAATAAAACTAAAAAGCTAGGAACAGAAACAACTATGCAAGAACTCCCCCTCAGTCATTTCATGATTAATTATCAAACAGCTGATGGTCAAAAAGGGATCAGTGTTTAGGAAAGGATGAAATTATTTGGATGAGACTGGGAGTGTTTTTTGGAGGCTGTGAGATCTGAGCTTAAAGTGTCTGTTAGGTGGAAAAGGTAGAGAAGCAGGGGGAGGGCATTCCTCTGAAGGGAATACAGAGGCAGTGCTTTGTAATAATAATTTAAAAAGAGCCTCTGGATCTTTTTCAAGCCATGCTTGAAATTTATCATATGTGGAAAATTTCAGCCATTGTTTCTTTAAATACTTTTTTCTGTCTCCACTTGCCTCTCTTCACCTTCTGGAACTCCAATGAAACAGGGTGCCTGGGTGATTCAGTCAGCTAAGTGTCAACTTCGGCTCAAGTCATGATCTCAGGGTTCAAGAGTTCAGGCCTCACACCAGGCTCTGTGCACAGAGCCTGCTTCATATCCTCTGTCCCCTCTCTCTGCACCCCCCCCCACTCTCTCTCAAAAATAAACACTAAAAATAAATTAAAAAATAAAAGAACCCCTGAATCTTTTTCAAGCCATGCTTGCAATTTATCAAATGTGGAAAATTTCAGCCACTGTTTCTTTAAATACTTTTTTCTATCTCCGCTTGCCTCTCCTCACCTTCTGGAAGCACATATGTTAGGCTGCTGGATGTTGTCCCATAGCTCACTGATGGTCTACTCATTGTGTCTAGTCTTTGTGTTTCATTTCAGATAGTTTTTTTTTTTTTTTGCTCTTCAAATTCACTCTTTTCTTTTAACCATGTTTAATCTGCCATTAATTCTATCCCTAACTAGTTCACTTTTAAACTGTAGAAATTTGGCTTGGATAATTTTAGATATCTTCCATTTCTCTTCTTGTCATGCTCATGATTTCTTCTAATTCTTGAACATATGGGATGTATTTATGATAGCTGTTTTAATGCTTTTGTCCACTAATTCTATCATCTGTGTCATTTCTGAATCTCTTTCTATTGATTTTTTCCTCATTTGGATGTTATGTTCCTGCTTCTTTGCATGCCTGGTAATTTTTAATTGTAACGTCAGACATTGTAAGTCTAACATTTTGAGGGTACTTAGTATGTTTGTAATTCTTTAAATATTTCTGGGCTTTGCAATAGGATGCAGTTAACTTACTTGGAAACACTTTGTTGGGTGCAGAATAACTTTAAGCCTAGGGCTAATTTGACCCTTCCATTGAGACAATACCCTTCTGAAGACTCTACTCAGCTCCTTCTGTGTTAGGAAGTCTTTCTACTCTGGCTAGTGGGAACATAAACTATTCCCAGCCTTGTGTGTGCTCCAAAGTTTGCTCTACCAGCTCCTTTCTAGGGATTTCTTCTCCAGTCTTAGTAGTTTCCTCAAATTCATGCACTAATTATTATTCAGCTAAAGATTCAAGGGGACCTTTTGCAGACATCTGGAACTCAATCTTACTTCAGCTTTCTTCTCTGCAGTGTCCTCTGCCCCATGAAGTCTAGCTGCCTTGGCACCTCTGTACTCTGAACTCTGTCTCCTCAACTCAGGGACATAAACAAACTTCTCTGTGCAGTGGCCTGGACTTACCAGGCAGGAAACTCACCAGCTAGGGCATTCATCAGGTTTGTCTTGTCCCCCACCTCCTGCTCTTTTTCAGAGATTTCTATCCTGTTCTTCTTGTTTCCAGTATCTGAAAACTAGTTTCATAGATTTTGACTGGTTGTTTAGTTGTTTGAGGAGGGAGGGTAAATGTAGTCCCCATTACTCCATCATGAGTGTAGGTGGAAATTCAATGCTTTGCCTTTAGACCCTTAACTCTGATTAGAATGTGAGCACCTTGAAATTCAGCAAGAACAGAACCTGGCACATAGTAGACAGTTAATAAATATTTCTTGAGTAGATGAAGTCCTGTTTCCTTTCAACATTGTCCCCAATGAGCTTCTTTCAAAATTTAAGTTCTAACCATTTCTCTAATATACGAAGAATATTATTAATTCTCTCCTCAGAAATATTGACTACCCTCTATTATATCCATCTTGTTGTGGTTAACATACATCCATATTGTTCCTAAAATGTTTAGGAAAAGAAAAAAGATCTTAGATGAGGACCTACAAAACTGTAGTTGCCTCTGGTTGACTTAATCCACTAATAGTTTTCTTGAGCAGAATCTCTAATCTGTTGTGTACCCATCAATTGGTGGTCTAATCCAGTGGCTTAAATTTTCCTTAGAGGACATGCTTCCTATGCCTCATCTGCCAAAATAATTTAGCCTATCCCTGGTCTAGCTCTATAGTTTATGGATGGAGAATAGATAATGCTCAGAAATGGCGAGTATTGGCATGTTGATTCTGTCACTTTCAGGCTACCAGGCTAAGTGCTAAAAAATGTCTTGAGAGAAATCATCTCCTAAATCAGGAGAAAGGGTAGACTAAATTTTAGAAGAGTAAAGTAAATTCAGTTCAATTGTAAAAACTGCATTAAAACATAATGGACACTTGGACTTCCTTCATTATTTTTATAGCTGGTCTTCTTTCATCCCTATATTAGCACGTTTGACCTTTTGAAAATTAGAATGACATGACAAGAGTAGAACTACATACATTATTCCAGCACTAAAAAGAAAAAAAAACCACTTTTTTCCCTTTTTTTTTTTACAAATCAAATGTGGAATTAAATGGAAACATTTTTTTTTAAGTTTATTTATTTATTTTTGAGAGACAGAGAGAGCATGAGCAGGAGCGGGACAGAGAGAGAGGGAGAGAGAGAATCCCAAGCAGGCTCCACACCATCAGGACAGAGTCCAATGAAAGGCTCAGTCCCACGAACCACGAGATCATGACCTGAGCCGAAATCAAGAGTCAGACGCTCAACTAACTGAGCCACTCAGGCACCCTAAATGGGAATACCTTTTTAAGTAAAAATAATTTTTCTCCCTAAATAAAAATGCAATATTGTGTAGAGTAAGAATGCCGCCTGACAAGCCACAACTTAAGTGACTTCTTATTGCTGCTTCATTTTACTTATTTTATTTATTTATTTATTTTTAATTTATTTTTAATGTTTATTTATTTTTGAGAGAGAGAGTGCAAGCAGGGGAGGGGCAGAGAGAGAGAGAGGGAGACACAGAATCTGAAGCAGGTTTCAGGCTCTGAGCCGTCAGCACAGAGCCCAACATGGGGCTCAGATCATGACCTGAGCTGAAGTCAGACGCTTAACTGACTGAGCCACCCAGGCACCCCATATTTTTAAGTAGGCTTCACACTCAGCACGGAGCCCAAGGGGGGCCCTGAACTCACAACCCTGAGATCAAGACCTAAGCTGAGATCAAGACTTTGACGCTTAACCAACTAAGCCACCCAGGTGCCCCCTCATTACTGCTTTTAAAGGGAACATTTCCCAATTTACTGCCCTTGGAATTTTTTTCACTGGAATAAAATCTATTTTTCACTTTGGAATAATGAATCTGGATCCTTAAGTACTAGAAGAAATTGGCACCACTTTGCTAACAGTCCCCAGACTCCTAGGGCTTATCATTAGCAAGATAGAGTAGTCCCGGAAGAATGGTATGTTTGGAAAGGATTTTGAGTATTTCTTTTCAGATTTTGATGAGAAAGAGCAATGTGTCTGCTTATTTAGGCTCACTGGTGAGTCAAAGTTAAAACACAAAATTCACTTTCTGATTTTTCTGGGACATTAATGTGTTGATATTTAAAAATTTTCTTCTAAATGAGATAGTCAAGTCACAGTGTCTTTCTCATATTTACTTGTCTCATAACGTCTCCCATTAGACAGTTGAAACTGAATGGAAAAGAAGGGGATTTTTTAGAGTTTCTTTCCTTTAAGTAAAAGAATTTAATTATTTTAAACTTCATGGAATACACTGCCCAAACAGGCCAATAAAGCAATGGGAGTAGTAGCAAAGCAAAACTCTGTAAAGTTAATTTATTAACCAGAAATTTAGTTTCATTTTATGAAGGGCTAGAACATTTTGACCATAGAACTTCTGAGTGCAGAAGGGGATGTAACATGGGGGTGGAAGGGCTGAATTTAATTTCTTTTTCCCTCATTTTAGTTATACTAATAATTTGAGGGAGGAGTTTTTCAATGTTGGCTATAATTATCAGGCCAAGAGATTTTAGCTGACATAAGGTTGCAACACTCAGTACACAGGAAAAATGGGACAAATCAAAGTCAAAATAAGTTCCTCCTCCTGGAGCTATTAGAGGAGCAGGAACAGCTTGTTCACTAATTGCAGAGAAGTCATTTTTGTTGTATTAAAGGCATGATGTGAGAATCTTTCAGTTCCATCTTGCTCTGCTGTATAATGCTGGTGACAGGTATTTAAGAACTGCCTGTTCTGTCCAAAAAGTTCTATCTGTCTAGCAAGTACTATCAGACCATCTATATACAGAGTTAAACTGCTCCCGACTGCTTTGAAGCACAGCAGACCCTCCCTGTGGCAGGCATGCGTCAGGTTGTAATCCTTTCCCTTGGGTTTCATCCTCCTCATTTAACTTTGGAATTTTTTTTCCTCACACTTCAAAGACAGTGAATGAGGTTTTGCTTTCTTTAAAGGAGCCACTTTTATTTTAAAGAAAACTTACTTCCTGAATGCGAAGAATCTTGCAAGACACAGCAAGATGCTTTCCATTATGTCTCAGATCCTCGCTTAAGTTTGTTTTCCTTGTGTAATCAGTTCTATTTGACAGTGAATACTTGAGGCTATTTCACATTGTGTTCAATGCTAACTTAACACCCCAAATTTGTAGAATCATACATAGGGGTTGTTGGTGTGAACCCGGAAGGTTCTACAAAATTAGGGCAAATTAAGCTAAAGATCAGTATTATGATTAAACATTATAATTTCCACTAGCCCACAAGAAAAAAAAAAAAAAAAGAGGCGGTGTACTGGAGGTCCCACAGTTGAACCCAGGAACACCTTTTTCTGAACAGTTATTTGCTGTTCACCAATGTGAAAGCAAAATGATCAAATATTCTGGTTTTTGGGAATTTGCAGTTGTTATTTGATGTTCTAATAGAGATATTGGCTCCAAGCTCTTTGTGGGAGAGCAGTATTTTGCAATAACCTCTTCTTTAGAAAGGTTGAGTCTATTTAAATACGTCAGAGAACAACTTGCCCTGATAGGAAAGTTATTAATATGAGGTCTTTCCCCCCTGCTTCTTGCCTTTTAATGGCCCAAATAATAAAGTATTTCAAATTTTTTGTCTAAATAATTTTTATAACATGCAAACTGTACAGAAAACCATAGCCACTAAAAGAAGCCTGAAGTTGCATTAATCTCCATAGAAACACCAAAAGGCAGATAAACAATTCTATATGAGAATGCATTAACCTGTTTATTTCATTTTGAGTTTCCTCCTAGTGCACATGTTGACAACTTCCCTACAAAGGAAAAAAAAGTTCAGAAAAATTGGAGGAGATAGACCTATTTTATTTTTGCAGTAAAAAATAACAGTGAACTTCCTACAGTAGTTCTGTCCAACAGAATAATATAAGCTGCATAAATATTTAAAATTTTCTAGTAGTCACAATTTAAGTGAATTCATTTTAATGATATATCTTATTTAATGAAATTAAAATGTTATCACTTCAGGATATAACCAATATAAAAATTATTAATGAGATATTTTACATTATTTTTCTCATACTAAGTCTTTGAAATCTGGTGTGTATTTCATACTCACAGCAAATATGAATTTGGACTAGTCACATTTCAAATGGTCAATAGCCACATGGAGCTTGTTGCTTACCATGTTGGGTAGAGCAATCCTATAGAGGAGTACATATTCACTGTATTTAAAAAGGAAATAAGAGTCTTTTCATTGGAGACCTCTTGGACTTTTTAGAAGCTACTCTAGAAGGCCCTCTAAAGACTTGACATGTTCCTATCCACAATGATTATGCCTCAGGGCACTCTGCATCCTACAGAAGCAGGTCCGCCAGAATCTGGTGGTAGTTTGCTTCTCTGTGTCTTCTGTATTAATATGTACATGAAGCCACAATGAATCCTGGCTTCTAGCTATCGTATTAATTTTTTCCAACGCTTCACACTTCAAAGCCTCTGGCCTGACAACCTGCTGAAGCTAACTTGAATCTAAGGGGAGACGCATCCAATTATGATGGGCCAAGAGCTATTGCCTACTTGAACAGCCTGTCAAGTAGCCCATATTCAACACCTGTTATAAGCTGAGTACTGGCTTAGCTCATAACTTCATTTGCTCGGGTCCTCTCATCTGCTTGCAACAATACTTCACTAAGATCCTCATCTCTGCCTCTATTCCCCAATTACCAAGTCACCCTCCACAGATCCACCAGAGAGTTTGCTTAAACATGTCTGATTGTTTTGCTTCCCTAGTGGACCTCTGAGATGGCTCCCACTGCTAATAAATTGCAAACTCTTTAGTGTTGCATATGAGGCCCATCCCACCTGGCCCCAACCCACATCTCAAGCTACCTTCATCTAGTTCCTTTATTGTATGGCCTCTCCCCATTCTCTCTCCACATGTTACCCAGCCAAATGACTTCTTGCCATTCCCTGACCATGCCTTGTCATTCTTCCATGTCAGGTTTATATATAGTTTCCTTTGCCTGGAAAGAACTTTTTCCTCTTGTTCACATGTCAATCCCTACTCATCCATTCCAGAAAACCCAGTGGGTGTCCCTAGATTTCCTACTTACTCCATGAAGGAGCTTCCTGCTAATCTGAAAACATCTTTGTTTCTGATGGTCAAAGTCAAGAACCATTTTATGTTTGGGGAAGTTTTCTCAGTTTTTTGTTTTTTTGTTTTTTGGTGTTTTTTTCTTTTTGTTTTTGTTTTTGTTTTGCTAGCTGTCTTGTTTCAGAGAGGAGCTACTACTAATCCATTAGCAACCTCCAATAACATTCAAACATCATACTGCATTAATGCCCTAGTCTTATCAAGAGTAATATCTCAGAAAAAAACAAGTTTTTTTTTTTAAGGGTACACTTGAAAACTGTTTGAAAGTAAAAATGAACAATTTTTAATATAGTCACATTAAGAGGGGACTTAAAATAAGACATGGACCTCTTAACTCCTTTTGGGGGCTGAGGACACATAAGCACTCATTTTGTAAGAATTGTTATCTCTTTAGTGCTTTTTTAGGGCAGTTTCCCATTCATGCTTTTTATAGCAGAGCTATTAACAATTCATTCTCACACCTCAACATGTCCCAAGTGAAACTCACACCATCTCTTTAAACCTGTTCTTCTGGACTCTTTGAGTTCTGGAAAGGACATCACTTGGAATTGTACCGACATACCCTTCTCTGTCACTCCTCGCAACAAATATGTTGCCAAGTCCTTTTATTCTACCTCTGCAGCCTCTCTGCCAATCATTCCTTTTCTGCTATTCCTACTGCCAACATCCCAGTTCAGGCCCATGTTGCCTCCTACCTATACCCTTGAAATCACCTCCAGCCCTTTGTCCTTTCAACTCCTAAACTCCAACACTTACCAAGACTTCTAAAGCCCAGCTCTAAGGATGTCACCTCCCAGCCTAAACCACCCCCAGTTTCTCCCTGTCACCTAGTAGACAAAATCCAAATTCTTTAGCCTGATGTTCAAGGTCCACCCATACTTCGACCTCAATATAACATTATAATGTGATTTCCTCCTACTCCCCTACATGTACTCCAGCTAGAATGTACTAATAGTATCCCATATACACCCTTCCCACTGTAGCATCTTGGCTTTGTCTGTGGTGTTCTTGTCTCTTCTTACTTTCCTAACTTATTGCTGATCAAAATATGACACCATTCTTCAAGGTCAAGTCAAAACTACTACCTCATCCATGAAGTCCTTCTGGATTTTCCAGCAAGAAATAATCTTTTGGTCCTTGTACATACTTTGTTTGTTATGATTATTACTATAGTTTACTTTGTAAGCTTATTTTGTGTATATGTGAATCAATATCTTATCTCTGCTGAGATTATAAAGTTTATTTCATTGACTCAACAAGTATGTGTTGAGTGCTTACTAGGTGCTAGTGCAGTACAGAAAACAGTGATCAAGCCAGACAAGGTATTTATTTTAGAGGGCCATGCTAGGGTACCTAGTATGTATTTAATTCCTAATTTATGTGAAAAAAATATTTCTAGACTAGAAAAGTAGAATAGGAAGTAAAAAAGGCTTCAGAAAAGCTGAATTAGGAGTTCACAATAGCTAGGAGTCTGTCTCTTGTCCCTGTAGCCATGGAGACCCCAGCAAGCCCTCACACAGAGCCCTTTGCTCTCAGTTACAAGAATCTCCAACAGTAATCATAACAACAACCACTGAGCTTGGACATGTGATTTCCAAACTCACTTCAGATGAGAAGCCACAAATTAGGAGCAGGGTGTAGAAATGGTACAGTCAGTCACATGGGCATCGGTGAGACGGACAGTCCAGCAGAAAGGGAGGATCCAGAAAAGCTAAAAAACAAAACAACAATAAAAGAGAGAGAGAGAGCAATCTGCAGCCATTTAAAATAGGGACAAACAGTTCTGCATATCTCTGACGGGCCTGAAGACTTCTCGGTGTCCTAGCACACCACTACTTCTAATGACACATCATCAAGCCAGGCTATGTTTACAGAGCACTATTTTAGAAGGCAGGGAAGATTAATATATTGGAAATGTTTCCATCCAAGATAATTAAAACTCTTGGTGTTTAAAAGGATGAATCCTCAGCCATCTATTAAGCTCACTTATCCACAACGTCTCTCTCCCACCCCCACCAGCAGGCTCTGGAGCCAGGGTTTTATTGTACTTCCTTGCACTTCTTGATTCATTTGCCTCAGAACATTCGTTGGCTCTCAGCATTCAGTTTAATTTTCATTCAGTAAGTTTCATGCCCATGTTATTTGCACGACACTCTAAAAGGGCCAATGGAGAACACAAAAGATTTGAAAAGTCTAGACCCTAGTCTTGTCTTAGAAGTGCTCAGGGTCTAGTTTAGGAGATAAGACCTACATCCTTGAAGGAACATAAATACACAATAGAGATGCAAATAGTGTGTAGTGAAACAAACTTTGCAGTGAAGGATTGCCTGGGAAAGGACTAGGGCTAATCAGGAAAAGATTTCTTAGAGCCTCTGAGCCAGAAGTGGAAGATTTGGGAAGGGCATTTTGGTAAAGAAAACAGGACAAAGAGGAGTGACAGCTCTAGGCAAGAAAGAGCAAACACTGTGTAGGCAGTGGTAAAGAGCTGGCCTGGCAGATGGGCTGAGGGCCCTGCTTGGGGAAAATGAAATATGTTTGATGCATTTCCACAGTTTTGTACAAATCTTTGTCATCTTTCTAGAGTCATGTCTTAGTCTGTGTGGGCTGCCATAGCAAAATACCATAGACTGAGTAGCTTAAATGAAAGACGTTTATTCTCACAGTTCTGGGGCTAGGAAGTCTAAGATCAAGGTAACAGCTGATTGGGTTTCTGGTGAGTGCCTGATTCCTGGCTTGCAGACAGCCACATTTTTGCTGTGTCCTTACTTAGGAGAGTAGGAGAGAGCAAACTCTCTGGTGTCTCTTCTTATAAGGACACTAATCCCATTGTGAAGGTCCCACCCTCATGACCTCATCTAACCCTAATTACCTTCCAAAGGCCTCATCTCCAAGTACCATCACATTGGTGGTTAGACCTTAAACATATGAATTCAGTGAGGGTAGGGGAACTGGGGGTGAGGACATAAACATTCAGTTTGTAACAGATCATATGAATGTAAATCCCTGCATCTTTTGAAAAGCCAGAAAAATCCATTTTGATGTATAGATTGGTACTCTTTTCAATGGTGTCATTTTGCTAGAGAGTTTATGCAACGGCTTGTTGCAAGCTACAAAGCTGACTTGATTTTCTTGTTCTAAGTTCATTTCACAAATGAAGTTGTAGGAAATGTAGGTTCTTCTTTGGTTAGAAGCTCTGGAGGATCCTACTTCTAGAAGACATCATCCAGTGCTGTCTGGATGTGCCTCAAGCTTTGGGCAATGGTTAACAGATTCTATGAGCAATTGAATAGGAACACAAACAATAGGCTTACTTTCTATAGCTTGCTAACTGCTCAGGACTGGAGATTTATCAACCTGTTAAAATGAGGTTCTAATAACTGTGCGTTTACCTTTCTCACTAGACTGTAAATTCTGGGAGGGTGGGGTAAGTGTTTTCCCCAGCATCTAGACCATCACCCACCACAGAAATGGGACTTACTGCTAGATTAACAGCTGAATAAATGGTTGAATGCAAGACAAATACATTTATTAACATTTGACTAAAGTCAAGTCATTTATTTCTCAAAATTAACTTAGCCTGAGCTGGCTGAGATTCTTGTGACTGGTGCATCATGACTTTTTAACTAATTAAAAGCAAACCACAAAATCAGGGATTTTAAAGTCATTTTTTCACAGACATGTTCGTTGTAAATCCAATACTGTATCCTGTTGAATTGGCTGCTTTGTGTAATTGAGAGCCAATTTCAACGTTCACATGACAATGAAAATCTCAAGCTTAAATTTATTAATATGTTGTCTTGGCAGAACACCAGGCCTCTTAATAACAAAATATGGAGAGAAATGATATTAGTCTCCAAAGACTTGAATTTGATTTCGAAAATAAACTGATGTTGTTCTTAAAAAGATCATTCACAAGAAGACATAACTGTGGAGCTGTGGACTATAAAGTAATTTAAATGAAAACTAATCCAAAGTACAGAGAATCAAAGTTCCAGTATGGTAGTTAGTTTGAAGGCCAAGGAACAAAATATTCAACTGTTTTAGAGCCCACCTGAGCAATTCAAGTTCTGAATAGTTGCTAACTCACTGATCAGATCACTCCTAATCTGGACACACTTAACAAGTAATTTGCCAAATACACTAGGATATGAAGCAGAGGCACTACAGATTCAACCAGTTGGATCCCAGAGAAGGAGACTGTATCATCTCTCATAACCATGGCCATTATTCATTGAACACATACTAGGTATCTGTCCAGCACTATGTCAAGTGCCATACAGACTTATCTAATCCTTAATAAACCCCCATTGAGCAGATGAGGAAACTAAGGCTTAAAAATAAATTAAGTGAGGGCACCTGGGTAGCTCAACTGGTTAAGTGTCTGAGTCTTGGGTTCAGCTCAGATCATGCTGTCACGGTTTGTGAGTTCGAGCCCCACATCGGGCTCCATGCTGACAGTGAGGAGCTTGCTTGGGATTCTCTCTCTCCCTCTCTTTCTGCTCACTCTCTCTGTCTCTCAAAAAAATAAGTAAAAAACTTTCTAAAAATTTATAAAAAACAAAATAGGTTAAGTAAATTACCGCCAAATCAATAAGTCTGTAAATGGAAAAGCAAGATTTTTGCTTTCCCTTTTGGCCATTCCATTTTATTCCACTCAAAAGATGGTCCTTGAAATGACAATATCAGCATCACCTGGGACGTTGTTAGAAATCAAAATCTCAAACTCCATCCAGACCTACTGAATCAGAATCACTGATTATAGAACCTCTCCAAGAGGTTCTAAAACACTCTAAAGTTTGAGAAGCACATCTCCATTCTACTCTGTTTCACAAAACTTTAATAAATGTGTAAATTTCATTTTGCCAGTACAGATTCTTACCAAACCCAGAAAATTAATAACACATCCATTGCTCTGTTTTAACTATAGTCACCATACCAGTGTCCATAATTCCTACAAACAGAATATGTAAATTGAGCCCAAGGAAAACAACCCAATAGCATTATCCATCTAAAATATGAACAAGGGCTACAGTGATTGGAATTCTTTCAAGACCTGACTACACACATTGATTTAGGATTAAAACAGTAAACACTTAGCTCATTCTAAGCTTTAACAGATAAAATAGATTTTTAATATAAGCTCAGAAATGAGTATCTTGCCGAGAGGGCAAGAGTAAACATCCTGTGTGCTGTGACAAAAGTGAAATATAATATATGAAAAAGGCAGTCAGAATTCCAATCTATTGCTATGAGTGGTTGTCTTGCCAAATAATGAAAAGTATTGACATTGCTGCTGAGCTGTCATTGGCATGCTACACAAACATTGAGATTTTCTAGGCAAAGTGACTGGAAGTCATTCAAATATTTATAATGGTGTAATGGGTGAACTGGAGAATTTCTCTTTCAAAAAAATTTTTGTTCCAAACTCCTTGATGAGAAAATATTTGGAATAAACCACAATAGATTTATATACAGACTTATATGGCTGAAATTGATTTTTGTTGCCCTGGGAATTTAAGAATCTTTTTAATAGTTGAGAGCTGGTGTACAGCTGCAAGAGGTTGGCTTAATACGAAGCCAATATTTATGCTTTCTTGATAGAACAAATGAGAATTCTCTCTCTGTTTTCTATCTTACTTATGTTGAAAGCCTGGCAACACTGGGATATAATACTTGCTTCTTCAAAATGTTTTTAGACTGTTGTTCACTCTTTTGTATTTCATCTCGAAGCTGCTTTATTTATAATATTATTAAACCTCAAAGAAACCCATATGGTGGAAGGGAATGGAGAAATTTTGCAATTTCACTATTTTATTCTTCTTTCATAGAATTTACGTGAAAATGAAAATTGTTCAAGTCTGCTTTTTGTCTCAAGGAGTATGTCTATACCTTGCAACAGGATGGCTTAAATGGATGGGTAAATTCTATTACACAATACATTTTATGGTTGGCATTTAATTCTGAAGAAATTGTCTTTTTCTAACAGGAGTGTGAAGATTTAGGTAGATACTTGCTGTCTCTATATTTAAATAAAGCAACCCAACCTCAGAAAAATACATAGTTTTGTCTGAATGTAGATCCAGCGATATTGTTACCAGCAGCCTCTATTTCTTAATAATCTCTAGGTTCAAATGGGGTGCCTGAGTGACCCAGTTGGTTGAGCAACTGACTCTTGATTTTGGCTTAGGTCATGATCTCACGGTTTGTGAGTCTGAATACCACATGGAGCTCTGCACTAGCAGTACAGAGCCTGCTTGGGATTCTCTCTCTCTCCCTCCCTTCTCAGCCCCTCCCCCACTCACATTCATTCTCTCTCTCTCTCTCTCTCTCTCTCTCTCTCTCTCTTTCTCCCTCCCTCTGTCAAAACAAATAAACTTAAAAAATTGTTTAAAAAGGTTTGAAGGGCATCTGGGAGGCTCAGTCTGGTAAGCATCTGACTCTCAGTTTTGGCTCAGGTCATGATCTCATGGTTTGTGAGTTTGAGCCCCTCATTGGGCTCTGCGCTGACAGTGCAGAGCCTGCTTGGGATTCTGTCTCTCTTTCTCTCTGCCTCTTCTCTGTTTGTCTGTGCACACTCTCTCTCTCAAAATAAATAAACATTGGGGGAAAAAAGTAAGAGCAGGAATCCAACTGGTCAGTATAATATAGAGGTTAAAATCATGGACACTGGAATCAGATAGTCTTGATTCCAATCCTTGATCACTTCTTACTACCTATGTGACCTTGCACCAGTCACTGTAGCTTCTTATGCCTCCGTTTTTTATCTCATAGAGCTGTTGATCAGATTTACTCAGAGAGTGCTCAGAAAAGTGCCTGGTGTGGGGCAGGTGGTCAATATACGGATGCCATCATTGTTATTCTCAGGGCCTTTTCTATCACCTGTAAATGGATGCAATAAACAAACAAATCTTATGGAATTTCTGTTATGGGGAAAGCTAGGTTCCATGAGCTCAAGAACCAAGCATGTCTTTTCACTATTGTATCCTAGCACATAGTGTAGATGCCTGACATACATTATGTATGAATGAAAATTTAAGTAAATAATTATATATGTAAAGTGTTTGGCACAGTGCCTGACACAAAGCAAGGGTTCAATAAATGAGGGCTATTTTAAGTATTTTTAACTATTTTGTGGAATCCTTCATAGAGTTTTTGTTCAAGCCTGACCTCTGCCCATAGTACTGGGAAGTCTTCACTGGAATTATTCACTCTTAAAAACTAAGACCTCTGAGAAGCTCTATCCAGTGGCAGTATAGAATTACTTCTTAGGCCTTAAGGACAAGGGAATTAGTAGTCAGAGCATTGTGACAGAAATCTAGGAAATTAACATTCAGGTCCTGGCTTCACAATATCCTACTTGTGTGGCCTTAGACAAGTTATCTCTTTGACTCTGTTTCTTCTATTGTAAATGAATGGTTTGGATTGAAAGATCCTCTTCTAACATTGGATCTCCATAATTTTACAAATTATGTTATAACTCTTTGTTCCTGAACATATGAACAATTTTTATGGCTTATCCTTCATGTATGTAGCATGCCTATCACACACACACACACACACACACACACACACACACACACAGGTGTAAGTCAGCAGTACTGTTGTGAATTTTTTCATCTAATACAGGAACTTTTCTTCTGGAATAAAAAATTCCTTGGGGTACCTGGGTGGCTCAGTTGGTTAAGCATCCAACTGTTGATTTCAGTTCAGGTCATAATCTCAGTTTGTGAGTTCAAGCCCTGCTTTGGGTCCTATGCTGACAGTGCAGAGCCTGCTTGGGGTTCTCTCTCTCCCTCTCTCTCTCTCTGCCCCTCCCTCACTCACACGTGCTCTCATACACACTCTCTCTCTCAAAATACATAAATAAACTTAAAAAAATCCTCTCTCCATTTATACCTTTTTTGGAGATTCCTGCATGAGAGTTTTACATTTAGATCTAGCATCCACATTAAATTATAAATGAGAAATATTCTAAGAGAAAGCCTTAATTAAGTAAAACTAATAACTTATTTTGTCCATTCATCCCAATGTGATAGTCCCACCTCCAAACTCACCCAACTTTTCTTATTTGTGCCAATTATTTGCTATTTCTTGAATATCCAACTGTTTAGGCATGTGTGCGTGCGTTGTCTCCCTGTGTAAGAAGAGCTATCACCTACTATTTGCCAGGCATCATGCTAAGGAATTCTCTAATCCTTTCAACGATCCTCAAAAATGACAGAGGAGGAAACTGAACTTAAGTGCGTAAGTGGGTTCCCAGTTTAAACCACAGTAATTGATGGATTCTGTTTCTACTCTATACTGTCTTTCAAAAAGCTGCTTGCTGTCAAATACCAACAGTCTAAAAACATCCCTCAAAGCAGATCTGTTTATTATATTTGTTTGAACTACCCTCCCCCTACACACACAGTGTTGTGAATATAATACGTGCTAGAAAATGTATGTTGAGTAAATGAAAGAAAAAAGGTGTGCATTGGGCCTTCCTCAATTTTGTGGCCTCCTTTCTCTCTTAGAGTTTTTTTTTTTTTTAACCAAAACAAGAAGTGGTAAGTTTGTCACAGGAATACAAACCATGGAGTTATGAAAAGTGGCAAACTGGCTCTAAGGCATTGAGGAAGTCAAAGCATAGTCCCTGCTATTTCTTTCCCAGCACACAGTGGACCTGAATATCAGTATTCCCATCTCATGACAACGTCAGTAGACAGCAGCAGCCTGCTGTGAAGGGCACAAGCAATGTCCTAACCAGGGGCAGGGATCTCTAGGCCTTTTCAAATTCTATACCAAAGAGTTTTCTCTAGGCTTATTGAAATGTATTTTAAGAGAAGTTGTTTGGTAGTATTCCAATCACATGTATTTTGAATATTACAAAAGTGAGAGATTGAACAAGGCCATTATTTCTGATGACAGAGATGAGAGGGTTTATACTTAAATGGGGGTGATAAATGCAATTTTAGAATCTTCTTTACTGGGTACTCTTGAAATGTAGGTAGTCATGATCAGTCTGAGAATGTTACATTAAACTTAGAATTTGTATTAGGCAAGTTAAACTCAAGCAGTCTCCAAATTTAAGCTTTACATAATAAAGGTTTATTTCTCCCTCATGCAATAATGTAATAATGTAAGAACTCTTGGTCAGCCAATGATCATATTTCAAGGGTACAATCTCATTCCTTTTTATAGTGCCACCTGCTCTAGATCATCAGAGTACTCTCCACCAAGCTTCAGGTGGAAAAAAGAATGTGGAAAATTAAGCAGAAAGTTCATATAGGCCAGGCCTAGATACATATCACTTTCTGTCCACATTTGTTTGGCCAAAATTCAGCTGTATGCACCTAACTGCAAGGAAAGCTAGGAAAAGCAGTCTAGCTGAGTGCCCATTTAGAAAGGAAATGGAGGGCCTGGGTGGCTCAGGTGGTTAAGCGTCTGACTCTTGATTTTGGCTTAGGTCATGATCTCACAGTTCATGAGATCGAGCCCCAGGTCAGGCCCTGTGCTGACAGCACAGAGCCTGATTGGGATTCTCTCTCTCTCTCTCTCTCTCTCTCTCGCTCTCTCGCTCTCTCGCTCTCACTCTCGCTCTCCCTCTCTCTCAAAATAAATAAAACATTTTTTTAAACCTCATCCAGCATTATGGGATTAGCAGTGTTCCATGTACAGAGCCAATAAATGGTTGTTCTTGTTACAACTGGTACATCTGATACAATCTAATAACCGTTATCTGAGACACTATACAGTGCAAAGCCAAGTGTTCATTGTGGGCTATGATAAGTAAGACATGACTTCTGCCCCTAAGAATTTTGCACTAAAATAGAGTTCTCAACCAACTCTAAAATGGGGAAGGATAAATTAAGGATAAAATAGAGGTGAAAGTGTTTTTGGCATACATTTGATTATATACCTGTCTGCCCTAACTTTAAGCCTCTCAAGACCAAAATCTCATAACACATCTTTGTGGTCTTTACTCAGTGCCTAGCAGATAGGCACTGATATAAAATATATAATATTTTATATAAAATATAAAAGTATTTTTAAGAGAACAAAATAAAGAACCATGTCTAAGGAGTGCAGAGAATGAAATAATTACTTATGTGTTGTTGTAAGTTGTGCACTATACAACTCTAGGAGGTGCAATTTACATTGTGGTCATTGTGAATGTCTTTCCTTAGAGTTGTATAGTATACAATCTGCACATCTGTATGTGACAGCCCTGGGGAAAAGAACAACCCAAAACTGCATCCAGAAAAACATGAAAATTGAGCTGGGCTTTGAGATATACAAAGACTTTCTACATACGAAAAAGGAGAGCAAAGGTATTCCAGACTGAGTCATCCAGAAGCCCAGAGTTCTGGAAAGGCAACTGGTAGATCAGGTAGCCAGGAGTTATACTGAGA
The DNA here is from genome assembly GCF_016509475.1 of Prionailurus bengalensis. Classification (NCBI taxonomy): domain Eukaryota; kingdom Metazoa; phylum Chordata; class Mammalia; order Carnivora; family Felidae; genus Prionailurus; species Prionailurus bengalensis. Next base: position 122,334,537 of record NC_057358.1, on the reverse strand, counting down.
CAAGGAGGTAATGAATGAGAGTTGAAGTTACTTTATTGCTCAGTAGTGAAGGGTGTTGATTACCACACTGAGAAGTGTAAAGTTTTATTGGTAAATGTTCTGGGTTATTGTTGTTTTGGGGGAACAGAAATAATGTGAGCCCACTCCTGTTTTAGGAAAATCATTCTGGCCATGATGTGGGAGATTAAGTGAAGAAATGGTAAAAAGGAGATCACTTGGGAGATCACTACTACATTACAGCTGAGAGACGATAAAGACCTCACTGGAACAATGACAGAGTAGATATGAAGAAAAGAACAAAAGGACTTTGTGACTTATTGGCTACCCCAGGTGAAAGAGAGTGAAAAAATACTCCAAGGTGATGTGGAAGATAGTGTGGGAAATTCACTGCAAGAGAACAGGAGTTTTAAAAAGGGAAATGATGTATTCAGTTTAGTATGTATTGCATTTGAGGTGCCAGCAGATCATCTATATAAATACCCAGACAGAGGGGAGATGATTTCTGAGCTGTCAGCTCATGGTAGTGGCTGAAATCATATAGGCCTGGTAGACAGTACAGAGCAATGGTTCTTAACAAGGTTGTGTGTTTATGCGGAGGGAGAGATTGGTCTGGCTTACCTATCACTGAGTAAGACAATAAACCAGCACACAAAGCTTAACACAACCACTTATTTTGCTCATTATTTTGTTGGTCAGTATTTGAGGAAGGATTAGGTAAGCTAGATAGTTTTGTTTTACATGGTCTTAACTATAGTGGCTGGGCCTGGAGGATCCACTTTCAGGATGGTTCTTCACTCATACATGGTGTCCATGCTCCACACATGGGGTCTTATCATTTGAGGTGCTCCATATGGCTTGGGTTTCTCATATCATGGTGGTCTCAGGATATTTGATGATACTTCTTACAGAGGCAGGAGTTAGAGCTACCAGGCCCGTAAAGGACCATGCCTAGAACTGGCACAGTGTTACTCTGTTACATTTTATTGGTCACAGGGCCTAATCATGTTCAAGAAGTTGAGAAATTGATTCCACCTCTTGATGGGGAAAATGGCATGGTCACATTGCAGAAGGGCATGTGGGATGGGAAATATTTTGGAGCCATATTTTAAAAATACTCTTTGCTACAGGAGTGTCCATCAAAGTCACCTGAGGGGATTTTTCAAATTATGGCTAATATGCTTCCAAGTTTTTTTTATTTTTTTAAGATTTTATTTTATTTTTTTATTAGAAAAATTTTTAATGTTTATTCTTGAGACAGAGATAGAGAGACAGAGTGTGAGTGGGGGGAGGGATAGAGAGAGAGGTAGACACAAAATCCAAGGCAGGCTCCAGGCTCTGAGCTGTCAGCACAGAGCCCAACGTGGGGCTCAAACTCACAAACCGTGAGATCATGACCTGAGCCAAAGTCGGACGTTTAACCGACTGAGCCACCCAGGTGCCCCTGTAAGATTTTATTTTTAAGTAATCTCTGCACCCAACATGGGGCTCAAGCTCACAACCCCAAGATCAAGAGTCACATGCCCTACGGACTGAGCCAGCCAGGCACCCCTACTTCCAAGTTTTAAATAGGTTGCACAAGAAATTCTGATACATATCCCTGACTGAGACCCACTGGTGTAGAACAGAAAGAAAAAGTAGTCCAGAAATGAAATGTAAAAGGAAAAACAACTCTGAAGAAGAGCTCCTGCTGATAGACCAGTGATGAAAGAGATGAGTTTGAGCCAGAGCTGGAGAGAATTCAAGGAGGGTACAGTCAGCAGCACCAAATGTCATGGAGGCAGAATGAGAAGTGAGCAGAGGTTGCTGGATTTGGCTTTAAAAGTTTTCCAGGCATCTCTGAACTCTGTTGCAGTTGGGGTTGGGATCCAAATTCTGAGGCTTGCAAACTGAGTCCAAAACTAGGATAGGTTCCTTTTGCAGTCCATCTTCTGCATAGAATATAGAAAGCACTAACTAGGCTTTCTATATTCAGGCTAGGGCTTGAGAGAATGAAGTTCAGATTCTGAGTTGGCTGTATATTCACTCTGTGACCTTATACAGGTCACTCAGTCTCTCTGGGCTTCAGACTCCTTTGCTCTGAATTCTATATTAATATTTAAAGTGCCATATTCTGGGGGCACCTTGGTGGCTCAGTTGGTTAAGCGTCGGACTTCAGCTCAGGTCATGATCTTGTGGTTCATGAGTTTGAGCCCCACATTGGGCTCTGTGCTGACAGCTCAGAGCCTGGAACCAGCTCCCTCTCTCTCTGCCTGTCCCCATGCTCTGTCTCTCTGTCTCTCAAAAATAAATATTAAAAAAAAAAAATTTTTAAGTGCCATATTCTATTCTTGTTTGCATTCAACAAATGTTTATTTTCTTGAGATACTTTTTAGCAAGACTTGAAAATACTGTTTTTTAATGTGGTACTACTTGGGGCCAGGATAAGGGAAAACATCTGCTTTTCTTTCTTTTTTTTTTTTTTTAACAGAGGTTCTAAATATTTGTAATTTACATGAAAAAAATGTACAACAGTCGTACTGGGTTTCTTTCAAATGTGAAGAAAGAGAGAAGGTTTTGCAAATGAAAATGATAGAAGCCACCTTAGTAGGAAAATAATCTGAAGATGGTGTATGCTCAGAATGGCTCAAAAAGGTCCCCAAGTCCTTAACTTCACCAGGAAGTCCTGGTAGATAGGTAATATAAGAGAAATTTAGGTTAATAAACTCTCTGGAGAGTGCTATCAGATGGGTTACGATGACTGGGTTTGCTTTATGCTCCTTAGTCCCTTTCTGAAAGAAACTAGTGAGACAGTGGTATGAGTCTGGATGTTTCTGGATCAGCCACTGGGGAGCTTTTCAAGCAGTATCCTTCCAACCCAGCCCCCAACTGGGCTCTCCAGGCATCTGCCTTCAGCAAGGCCAAGGCTAAAACAGAGTTTACACAGCTGGGCCTAGGTTTCATGAGGATCTTCATTCTTTGTCGTCTGATTCTCAGTGCTACTTTGGGATACCTCTGAAGATGGGGAGCCAATTAGCTCTGGTCATCAAGTAAATTGCCAATCAGCCTTCCCATTTCCAACTCTAGACTCTTTTATTTCAGCCTGGTCCCTTCCTCCAACCCCCTAGCTACTTCTCAGTGCTCATTCCCCACTCCATGTCTTAATCATATTTTTCCTTCCTTCTCTTTCTCTTTCTCTTATTCAAATTCTAATCAGAGTTCGGAGCCAGCTAAATTCTATCTCTCCTTGGAGCTTCCCTGCCAACTCTAGGCCTCTGGACCGCACCCCCCCCCCCCCCCCCCCCAGGCATGAGTTACTCACTGGGCAAGCTAAGCATGTGCTTACAGCACTTGTGAGTCAGGGGTCTCAGCTGTCCCACCCCCTACCCCCGCCTTACCCCCCCCCACACACACACATCTCAGCTTGAATGAATGTATATAGAATTTTGAAATGGAAAAATCTAAAAAGATTTTATTTTAACTTTAGCATATGTAACCTTTGTGACATTTCAAGAAATAACATTTATTCTTCATTGTGTGGGAAGGGGGACTCAAAAGGAGTACTCTTTTCAGTTTAGGGTCTTTAGAGTTCTTAATTTTATACTGATCTCTCCTCTGAAATTATATTGCACTCATTGGGCTTTCCATAGACATTGGCATTTAATTGTATATTGTCATGTGTATGACCTAGTGGCTGAGCACATGGATTCTGAAGTCAGACTGATGTGTTGAAATCTTGACACTGACACTTAGTAGCTCTGTGACTTTGGGTAAAGTGTTTGTGGTAGATCATCTCCAATCCTAGCTGCCATAACTCCTTCCCTCCCCACCCCTCCCCCCACCCCAGCCACTCCTCCACTGAGAGATAAACCTTGTTTCTCCTTCTCTTAAATCTTGCTGGGCCAGTAACAGCTTTGACCAACAGATCATGGGATAAGTGACGTTCTAAGCCCAAGCCTTAAGAGAAGCGAGAGCTTCCATTCCTTCCCTCCTGGAGGGCTCCTTCTTAAGAATCCAGCTGCCATCCTCAGAGGGACAGTGGAGGAATATGGATGTCCACAGGTAGACAGTCTCAACTCTGCTCCCAGCTGACATCCAGCACCAATTGCTAGCCATGTGAGCAAGCCATCTTGGATGTTCTAGCTCCACTGAGCCTCCAGATAAATGTAGCCCCATACAACATCACGTAAAGCAGAACTGCCCAGCTGAACCTGGCCAACTCAGGATCACGACACAATAAAATGATTATTACTTCAAACCATTACATTTCGAGGTAGTTTGTTGTATAGAAATAGATCATTGAAACAGTATTTAACCCTACTTAGATTTGGTTTCTTCCTCTGCAAAATGGAGTTAATAATAATACCTATTTCATGGGATTGTTTTGAGCATTGAATGAGATTAAATGTATGCTAACTGCTTACTTATGTTATGCTATGTTATATTAATTATCATTATTATTATATTAATTATATTATATAGTTATATTAATCCTTCAAGGAAGGCTCTGTCACTGGCTAAAAGATTTCAAGAACCAGAGTGCAGGAGGTGGGGGAGGGCAGGGGAGAAAAGTAAAGTATAGGACATAAATGGAACTAATATTTCTTGGGAACCTACTAAAGGTTCCCACGCTAGGCTTTAACATATATGATCTCCCTTGCTCTTGACAGAAAACTTGTTAACACATATCATTACCCTTATCATGGGAGTGGAGACTCAGAAATTATTTTATCCAAGGTGCCACAGCCAGGACATAATGTAAGTGGGCTTCAAAGTGGGCTATATGACGTGTTTTTTTTTCCACTTTTCCACACATTTTGGACAGAGGAGCTTCCTGACATCTTTCAAAGTTTAATTTCTGCTTTCAGTGAGAAATTACATATTCAGCCAGATTCTCTTCGACCCAACCAACATTCTGCCTCTGATCATAACAATGAGAAAAACTTAAGAATATCCCCGAAAGTCCTTCACTTCCAATAACTATTACAAATATAGTACCAAGGAATATAGATAAACCTTTCATGAAACTAGTTATTTTTTAGATTATATCACTTCTCAGAGAAATAATTTCCAGCCACTGCCTCTTATTTTTTCCTAAAATATCACCTTTAGCCCTCCAGGAAGGGCTTCACCACTATGCCTATATACATTACTGCTTAATTTGTAAATGAGATGTTACTGCATCTTTCCTCACAGAGCCAGTTTGCTGGGTAAGGACAGCACAATGCTGATAAGAAAGCCTCTACTAGGCCCCTCAAACCAGGCCTCTGAGATTCTGGCTGAAAGTTTACCACAGATCTGTGTCCAATAATAAAATCCTCCTTAAATCTGGGAGCACTCAGCTCATTCCTGCCTTCTCAATCTTTTAAGTGCCTCCTTCCCATGCTCCTTCTTTTCCTTTCCCTAGTCCCTTGCAAAATCCTGTTCCAAAATGTCAGTCAACCATCAGCTAATGGGATCAGAAGTTGCTTCACAATCACAAAACCTCCTGTTCCCTAGCCCAAGGGCCCCTGTTACTATCCAGTGTCCCAAGACGACCTCCAGCCTCCATGACGTAAGAAGACATTTCAGAGCAGCTTTATAAATGGAGAAACTCATTTGTTATTTTTTCAAGGGACCAAGAAAAGAAAATGTTACGAACAAGGAAATTGTTGGTGGGTCATTGGCTGGGACACTGAAATTTGAACATTGAACAATCAATTTGAGGATAATATAAACAGGTTTCATTATACAGATTTTAGGAATATGATATGAATAGTCTGTTGTTTTGAATTCTAGAATGTTCCTCCCCCTACTACACTCCCACCTCCACCCCCTCTTACTATGACTTGGCATCCTCCCTCTTACTACTCTACTCTGCTTGTTGTTTTCTCCATCTACGTCTGCTGTTGGAGTGCAGATGAACTCTGCATTTGGCTTCATGTGTTTGCCTTGCCTACATTTATTCTGGTTTCCTATTGTGGTGCCGACACACGTTTTTAAGGGTTCCATTATGTTAGGTTTTTTTTTGCCTACTCTCCTCAGAAAAAATTGACTTTTCAAAGGAATATTAAAAAAAATTTTTTTTTGTTTAAAGAAATAAGATTCTTCCTAGTTCTTTGTCCTCTTTCACAGTTACAGCCATGTAAACCATAAGGAATCCATTAGTGTGTAAGAGGCTTTGAAGCTGCTAGATATGTGTGTGTGCGCGCGCACTGTTTTTTTCTCTTTCTCTCAGAATGTTGCCGCTGCCAACCACTGATTTAGGAATGTTTAGGGGTATATGCCAATTCAATAATCAAAATCATTTTGGTACTGGGAACCCAACCGCAGTCTCTGTAGACCAGTGGAATTTATTGCTTGTTCCAGTTTATTAAGTAATAGTACCAACAACATTTTGAATAAAGAAGAGTCTGATAAGATGTGAAAGAATGTCAGGATAATTCATTTTGATCATAAAACAATTCTCGTTTTGAATTGAAATACTGAAGGCACAAATAGCCTGATGGCCCATGGCTTCCTTCTCTTAACCTAGTATAGGAATATGATTCATAGCTTACTTTAGGATTGAGGCTCTGTACAAACTTCTGTCTTGCTGCTACATACACATCCCTGTTTTCATTCCACAAATACATATCTAGTGCTGATGATGGGCCAAGCACCGGCCGAGGCATTGGGACTGCAGTGGTGAAAAGGATAAACAAAATTGCTGCCACATGGCACTTTCTGAAGGAAGATATCTTGGCTGCAGAGATTACTTGTTGTTAGGACATCTGAGACACATGCATAACAAAGCAATAGTGAAGCTAGAGTCCTACTGAACTGTGTTCTGATCCAGACTATACCATTCCAAGCTGTTTTATCGTGAACAGTTTATGTGGCCTCACTTCAGATTCCTAAATTCCAATAGAACTTACCTCATAGGGTTATTGTTGAGGCTTAAGTGAAAAAAATCTTTGTACAACTTTTGCAAACTTCTGGTTAATAACCGGCAGTAGTAGTAGCAGCAGCAGCAGCAGTAAGAGATGAGCTACATTGGCCTTCAGCAGAGAAGGGTAAGTTTCCTCATTCTTGACACAGCAAACTCATGGGACCAGCCATCACTGGCAAGTTGCAGATTCATCCCACCCTGGAAGTCTCTTCAGTTTGAGGGGGAGAAAAAGAAAGGGCTGCCCAATGCTCAGAACCACATCCTCTGCCTTCTAAATCTGCAGTTCATCCTACTGCTCATGGAAGGAAATGCAGCTTCTTCCTCCCAGGGAAGGTAGTTGCCAGCCCCCTTGTGGTGAGGATCCTTCACACTACCTGAGCCCTGACATCTCTGACCCCATAAGGTGCAACCCCCGTCATCATCCCTGAGCCCAGAGCAGTAGATCTAGAACCACCAGGGATTCTGGGGCCTTACTGGCTCATAAGAAACCCATCTTTCTGGGGCGCCTGGGTGGCGCAGTCAGTTAAGCGTCCGACTTCAGCCAGGTCACGATCTCGCGGTCTGTGAGTTCGAGCCCCGCGTCAGGCTCTGGGCTGATGGCTCAGAGCCTGGAGCCTGTTTCCGATTCTGTGTCTCCCTCTCTCTCTGCCCCTCCCCCGTTCATGCTCTGTCTCTCTCTGTCCCAAAAAAATAAATAAACGTTGAAAAAAAAAAAAAGAAACCCATCTTTCTGATAGCTCCTGGATTGTCTTTCCCTTGGGACAGGCCTGATTTCAAACATTTATCTCCAAAAGAGCCCTCGGCAGTTATATGGCTGTCAAATGCCCTGATGTTTTGGCTGAGACAACATGATTACCATACCTAACGAGATCTCTCCGAGAATAGTCATAAGGTTTTTCTGGGCACATTGGGGGCTACTCTGCCCAAGCTATGCTGCAGAGAAGAAAGCTGTGCCCACCTGCTCACCTGCTTCCTCTGCTCCTTTGCCTCTCCAGAGGTTGTCTTCTACCCAGCATGAAAGAGAAGTTTGCTTGGTTTCCATCCTGGGGATGTAGGTGCAAAAAGAACCCTCTCTAGTCAATCTTCCCACCCCCTTCCCTATTAAGAGGGCAGGCATGGAAAATTCCCCAAGATCCCGCCCAGCTCATTGACCTCTAAGGGGCCTTACCACAACTAGTGTGTGGAAGGAGAACAAATTTAAATGAAATAAACATGAACATGCTCCTAACAATAGCAGTCCTATTAATCCAATGCTTACTGTATTCCAAATTACCTATGTGGTGCCAGAGGAGAGACAAATCTCAACCATCCTATTGGTAGTTTAGCAAGAGGCTGGTTTAGCAGGTCTGTGTTAGCTTGAGGGAAGAACAGGCTGATGCCAGAGGGTAATCTCTGGAGGCTCTGTCCCACATATACCATATGGTAGCACCTGGGTGGCTCAGTCAACCATCCAACTTCGGCTCAGATCATGATCTCATGGTTTGCGAGTTTGAGCCCCATGTCAGGCTCTGTGCGGACAGCTCAGAGTCTGGAGCCTACTTCATATTCTGTGTCTCCTCTCTCTTTGCCCTTCCCATGCTTATGCTCTGTTTCTCTCTGTCTCTCAAAAATGAATAAACATTGAAAGAAATTTTACAAAAAACATAGACCATATGTTCTCTGCCATCCTTTTCCTATAAATCCATAGAGCAGTACAGGGCAAGGTCCTTTCCCTGGAGCCATTTCCCAGGGGGACATTCAGCCCTGGTCAGTCAAGCACACATCTCTCTGTTGGATGATGGCAGCCCAGGGTTCTGCGGCCTCTAAGGTGGAAGCTTCTCCAATAAACCGTACTTCACTTCTTGCTGCACATCACTAGTAAGGTGTGTGTCTGCCACCTTGGCATGACAGCATCAGACCCCAGGAAATTAGCCAGCATGCAGATGTGAAGAACTCAAGGTCCCTCTGCACAAGTAGTTCACAGTCTCATGGAAAAGAACTCAAAGGCAGTAAGGATGCAATACCCTTCGAGACACTTGAGGAAAGAAGGGACTTTGACAGACTGTCACAGCATTGCAACTCTAGGTGGCAGATTATAATCTGCATACTGTATAAAATGCATACTTCTGCCTATATTAGTAAATTCCTGGAGGGCCACTCATTAAGGGGGCCCACGCTGGCTTCTAGACCCTCACTTTCACTCCTCAGGGAAAAAAGCCCCCACAGATGACTGTATCTGATAAGAACTCGCACTAGGAACAAACCCAAAAGGAGGAGATATTCACTAAAGGGGAACTAATGTACTAATTTTTGTGGAGAATAAACAACCCACTTTTTACTCACACTGATTCATCTAAGAAAGTTAACAGAACATATATATATCTATATTACCCACAATGTATTTATACCCACAAGTAATGTTTCAACACGAGCAAGCAGTCCAAGTGCCTGGAAACACAGCCATTGGCCCTTTGAAGTAAGATGGCAAACCTAGGGAAATATTCAGGCTGGGGCTGCTGTGTTCAGTTTAGGCTTTACACACAAGTGCAGGGCTGGAGCAGGGAGGGGATACTTAACTTGGGTTTATACACCTCTCTTAGCTTGTTTATACACCTCTCTTAGCTTCCTGGAGGAAGGAAGCCAAAAGGAGTCGATTTTTCCCAATTCCTCTGCCTGAGAGAGCTCCTTTTTATAATTGTTATAATTTGTATGTGCTGGCCGGTGTCTCACCTTCCCTCAAAGCCATTCAGGGCTTGATTGTTCTGAGGGCAAGTGGGGTACAGGACACCTGACTACTAAGAGCTTGAGCTATCCATCCCCCATTTGGAAATGACAACCTCATAAAGACCTTGGATTTTTAAACTCTGGTCCTCTCCCAGTGGGTAGCCAGGGAGATTTAAAGAATAATTGGTTTTTCTCATTAAGGTGTTTTTAACCAAATCTTTTTACCTTGAGATAATTGCAGATTCACATGCTGAAAGATATACTTTTCACCCTTTACCAAGATTTAATTTTTTAAACCAACATTCATTGAACACGTTTTCTGTGCCAGCCATCAGGACAACAAAGATGTCCCAACTGGGATCCCTGAGCCTCAGTGCCTTAAGCTCTCATGATGAAGACAGACACCAAAATATCTCTTTAGTGAAGTTCGTGGTACAAACTGCCAAGAGGGAAGTGAGCATGTTGGAGGAAGAATCCTGGGCAGTGTCTTAGGGGAGAAGTAGAAGTTTTCAAGAGAAATGAGTGTTAGAGGGGCAATCTGGGCAGAGAAAACAGCACAGGCATAGGCTCAGAAGGATAAAAGAGCATGGTGTGTGCTGGGAGCCAGTCAAGTAATTCAGCATGGATTGGAACAAAAAATCCAAGGAAGAGAGTTCAGAGGCATCTGGGGAATGAGAAGGGAATGTTGTGTGATCCTGGCCTCCCACATTCTATGCTGGGGAAATGAAAAACAGATGGGAAATATGCTCCCAAACATGGCCCAAGCATGGCTCTCAGAGAAGCAGGAGAGAATCTTGTTCCGGTTTGAGGAGCCCACAGAGCCCTCATTTCCAATTTTTGGGCTGTGGCCCACTTCCTTTCATGACCTTCACCCAAGGCCAAGGGCAGGAAGTCTAGCTCATATCTTTTCTCTTCTGCACAAGGGTAGCAATTGGAATGAAACAGAGTGCCCCCCTCTACCAGCCTGGGCTGCCACATGAGGTGAGGCAACTTTAGCTCCCATCTAGCATGCAGATTACCCAGGAGTCCTTTAAGGACCCAGTGAAGGACACAGAAGGTAGTTGATGGTGTTGCTGGCAAACTCAGTGGAGAGTTACCAAAGTGGGGCCTGTAGGGCAGATCACCTGAGCTGGAACTCAAATGGAAATCCCGTCTACACTTCAAAAAAATAGGCAACCCCAGAAAACTGAGATGAGGCAAGTTAACCAGGACTCCAGGCCCTGACTGAGGCGAGAAACAGCAGACCTGGAGTATTCTAGCCCCAGATGTCCACAGAAGGTAGCAGCAAAGCAAGGCATAACCAGGTACACCAGGAAATAATTTCTTCAAAGACAGTGAAGATCCAAGGAATAGCGGGGATCTGAGTTCCCACCTGCTCACCACCACAGCCATACAATAAGCAAATCTGTGTACTTAATAAGCATTCTGGAGGAAAAGACAGGGAACAGACACTGAGGTACTTAAATCTAAGTTTCCTTATTACTCAGCAGGATGGGGCTCATAACGCAGCTTAGGTAGTTTTCTAGAAAAATAAGAAAACCACATTTTCTTTGAAGAAATGAGTATATTGTGTGTAAATGATCAACCCTTCTACATGTGGTTTATGAATACCCCCAGTCAGGTTTTGGATGAAACACTCCTATTTTAATATGGAATGACAAAAATTCTGTGCTGGTTGGTGACTTTCTGAATCATGCCATACTCTCTGCCAGAGCTAAAATATTACTAAAGAAAAGATGAGCTACTTTCTCACCTGTCCTTGGGCTCAAAAGTGTGGCAACCCTCGTACATCCCCAGCAAATGGGAATGTGCCTTTATAAGAGGACTGGGGCAGATTTGGATCTTTTTGTTTCAGGACAACGTGTCTTTGTAGAAGTCTACCTTGTAACTGAAAGGGGAGGCAAAAGAGAGAATGGCATGGGATAAAGAAGAAAGCAGTAATGTGTATAGGTCAGACTTGGAATTTGGTGACTTACGAGTAACTGATGGCCATATTTTTAAGTATGTCTTTTAAAGTAAATAAGGAATTTTTCTAGGTTTGCTGTGTTAACAAACCCCCCAAATCTCAGCAACTGACAAGACAATGGTTTATTTCTTCTTCGTGCTGTCTGGAGGCTGAGATTGGCTAAGATTTTCGCCAGGCTATGTGAGTAGGAAAAACTCGCCCTTCCTGCTGTGTGTCCCCCTTTATCCTCACCACCACACTCGCTTCTGCTACCAGATGTGGGGGGGGCTTCCTGCACCAAGCAATTCTGTGGCACCAGCTGGGCGTCCTACAATGCAACTCAATTCTGACACTATCGTCCTAGAGACAGCATCAGATCCCACAGGTGAAGGCTCGGTCCCACAAGACCACTTCTACTGCCACCGCCACAGATGCCAGTACAAGTCCAAGTTCTCACCTGGGCTCCTGACCAATCAGGTATAGGTCAGAGGTTCCCACCACCCGCTCCTCAGAATTGATTTGCTAGAGTGGTTCACAGAACTCAGGAAACAGTGTCCTTCCTGTTTATCAGTTTATTATAAAAGGATGTGATGAAGGATGCAGATGAATGGATAAGGGCATGGGGAGGAGCACAGAACCTCCATGCTCTCTCTGAGCATGCCACTCTCCCAGTGCTCCAAGTGTTCTCTGATCCAGAAGCTCTCTGTACCCCCATACTTTTGAGATTTTTTATGGAGGCCTCATCATCTGGGTATGATCAATCATTAACTCATTTCTAGCCCTTCTCCCCTCTTCCAAGCTTCTAAACATGGCTCGGTCTTTCTGGTGACCAGCCCCCCACCAAGAGTCACCTCATAGAACAAAGACACTGCTATCACCTAGGAAATTCCAAGGTATTTAGGAGCTCAATGTCAGGAATGGGGATCAAAGACCAAATATTGAAACAAAAGGTGCTGCCAGTGCTTCAATCACTTAGGGAATTATAAGATTTTAGGTGCTCTTTGCAAGAACCAGGAGCAGGGATCCATAAATACATATTTTTATTACCTCACACCCTAGGCTCTGCTGTCTTCTCACTTCAGGACCCAGGCCAAAAGAGCAGTCCCTACATGGGACATATCTGGGAAAGAGCAAGAGAACTGGCCAAACCTCAAGATGAATCTTAAACCTTCTGCTCCAACATGGTGAATGCCAAGTTTACTCACATTTAATTGGCCAAAGCACATCACATGGCTAAATCCAAATCCAATGAGGTAGGGACCTAAAATCTTCTCGTGGGAGGCACAGTAAATGACCTGATGATGGAGAGGGAAGGGTGACAAGTGATTGAAAAAAAATAATTTTGTCTATCATGATAAGATACACTAATGATAAATAAATTGGGAAACACAGGAAAGAATAAAATAAAAATTGCCTATAACCCCACTGTTAACACTTTGATGTATTTCCTTCTAGGCAATGTGTCTATGCATTTACTTGTTTTCACAAATTTAGGATTATACAACATATACAAGTATATACCTGCTTTATAGGCTGCTGGTTGATACAGAATTTTATAATGAACCTCTTCCTACATTAAAAATCATTCTTTTATTTTTTCATTAATTTTTTTTAATGTTTATTTATTTTTCAGAGAGAGAGAGAGAGCAGGGGAGGGGCTTGAACTCATGAACTGTGCGATTATGACATAAGCCAAAGTCAGATGCTTAACGGACTGAGTCACCCAGGTGCCCCCAAATCATTCTTTTGAAATATCACGTTAGGGGCACCTGAGTGGCTCAGTCAGTTGAGCATCCGACTTCACGTCAGGACCTGACTCATGGTCGTGAGTTCCAGCCCCACAGGGGGCTCTGTGCTGACAGCTCAGAGCCTGGAGCCTGCTTTGGATTCTGTGTCTCCCTCTCTCTCTGCCCCTCCCCTGCTCATGCTCTGTTCTCTCTCTCACAAAAATAAATAAACATTAAAAATTTATATATATATATATATATATACACATATATATATACACACACACACACATATATATATATATATATCACTTTAATTCCTGTACAATTATTGTATTAGTTTGGCTAGGCTAGGTTTTGTAACAATAAAAAAAAAAGGTAATTTTGTTGCATAGTGTCAAACCACAAAAGTTTATCTCTTAGTCAAGCCATATGTCCAGTGCAATTTGGCATGGAAATTCTGCTCTGCTCATCTTGATCATTCTGGAACCAAGGCAAGTGGATCAGCTACCATCTCAAGTGTATCTGGCTATTGTGTAAGAAGGAAAGGAGAATACAGGAAAGAATGCATTGGCTCTTACAGCTTCTTCCCCCCAAATTTTCACATTTTATTATCCAAATCAAGTCATGTGGCATGGCATATTTTTTAAATGGACACGATATTTTGCAGATCTTCCAATCAGGAGGTTGAGTCTACTTCTCTATCCCTCAACTCAGCTTGCCCATGTAACCTACTTTGGCCAATGGGACAGTAACAAATCTAAGCAGAGGCTTAAAATATGCTGGTGCATTGAGGCTTGATCTCTCTTAATGCTTTTTTTTTTTTTTTTTTAGTTTATTTATTTTGAGAGAGAAAGAGTGGGAGAGGAGCAGAGAGAGAGATAGAGAATCCGAGGCAGGCTCTGTGCTGTCAGTGCAGAACAAACTCGATCTCACAACTTGATCTCACGACCTGAGCCAAGACCAGGAGTTGGGACACTTAACCAACTGAGCCACCGAGGTGCTTGTCTTAATGCTTTGAGAACAATCCAAGGTTGATGCAGAGGATGGCAGATCACATGGAGAGAGAGGGCATGCTGTTCCAGCTGTTTTAGCAATCCCAGATATGTAAGTGAGGCCATTCTCAGCCATCAAGCTCCAACCAGCCTAGACCAGAGAAACCATCCATCCACCCAATTCCCAGATTTTGAGAACATCTTAAGCCACCAAATTTTGAGGCGATGTGTTATACAACAAGGACTGACTTGTACACGTCTATATCTAATTTCATCTGGGAAGGAGCCATGATATCTTTTTAAAAGTCTTAATGACTACCTCAGTATGAAATCTTACAGATGTGCCATAATGTTTAACCATTTTCTTATCATCAGTGTCACATTGTTACCTAATGCATCATATCACCTTCATGATAACTAAAAATAAAACTACCATGAACATCTTTGTGTATAAAGTTTACCCAAGTTACTGATTATTTCATTATGGTAGATTGGTGGAAGAATTGCTGTCAAAATTTGGGCCTCTTAATAAAGACCCAATTAAGAGCCAAAGGACTATACTAATTTATAAGTCCAATGAAAGTACACAAGCACACCCATTGCTCTTCACCCTCATTCAGCATCTAAGTGTGGACTTTTAAAAGCATCTTTGTGAGCCGCCTGAGTGGATTAGTTGGTTAAGCATCCAACTCTTGATTTTAGCTCAGGTCATGATCTCATGGCTCATGAGATCGAGTCCTGCATCAGGCTCTGTGCAGTATGGAGCCTGCTTAGGATTCCTTCTCTCCCTCTCTCTGCCCCTCCCCTGCTCACTCTCTCTGTCTCTCTTTCTCAAAGTAAATAAACCTTGAAAAATAAATAAATAAAAATCAATAAAAGCATCTTTGCTAATCTAATGGGAGAAAAATCTCATTTGAATTTCTTTGCAGATTGAGGTTCACTTTGTCTTACATACATTAAACGTCAATAATTCTTACACAGTACTCAGAGTGTAGCTGATAAGATATCTTTATTTTTCTATCTTAAATTAAATCCAACTTCAGTGCCACACAGGACAAAATTGGGAGGAAGCTCAATGCCAGGCATTTTCCCCAGTTTCTTTTCCTTTGCTTAGATGGTAGGGAACTTCAAGCCATGGCTGGGCATCATAAAGGTGGTGAGGCTCTGTGCTGGTGCCTTATCTCCCTCCAAGCTAGGTGCAGGGGAAACTTTATGAAGGGGTGAGGCCATCTGGGTTCCCACAGCCTTGAAGGTCGTGTCCAGTTTTCACACTTACACATACCGTATTCAGGTCCAACTATCTCAGAGGCATTAGAGTGGATGCAAGTGCCCTTCTGCTCAAATCTTTAACCACCTGTTGCCTGCCCAGTATCACATTCTGTTAGCACCACAGAAAAGCAGGATGCAGATCTCCAGTTCCTTTTATTTGGCAGAGTTATAACTTGAGAAAGCTTATGTGTGGCATGTGGGGAGTAGGAAGTGAAGGGAGGTGTCTGGGATGACATGAGGCTATATGTACATATTACATAAAGCTTTTCCCAATGGAATGAGCAGACATCTCAAAAGATGAACAATGTAAGTGTTAGAAGCATAATATAAATGTCCAAAGTCTATGAAATTACATTTAGAGTATTGAACCATAAGCCATCACATTTCTTCTGTAATCAAGGAAATCACATTTTTAGTGAGTTATAAAAGCAATACAAAGTCAGACTATGAACAGACTATGAACTTCATGGATAGATTTACTTTCAAGGCCCTTTGTATCCACACCTCCCATTTCCACCAGATGTCATGGGACATATCTTCTAACAGTCAATGAATTGACAACTTTTCTCATCCTTTGGGTTGGTGGGGTGGATCCCCAAACCCAGTCACAGTCATTTGCCTCCAAGGAGCATGTAGTCCTGTCAACAACTTCTTTTAAGGTAAGGCAGCTGAGTCACAAAGCAGTCTTCGTGAAACCCACTAACCGAGCACCCATTGGGCTATGTGCTCCCATGATATGGTGGTCAGTGGGTGCAAGGACATTGCCTGCATCTAAGACAAATGAAGAACTTGCAAGAAAGCACACAAAGACCACTGATGCCAAACATGTTATGAGGCAACATTTGCCTTTGCAATCTGTGTGTTGTGTCTTCTATAAAAGAATGTCAGCAAAGGAAGGAAATGGAAACCATTTCCAATGTGGTCAACCTCCCCTCACCCACACATTCTACAGCTGGGGCAGTGGATAAAAAAGTAGAGGAATGGGGGGCCCCTGCGAAGGCAAATTGGGAAAGGGGTCAGATTTTGTACTTAGAATTTGTTGCTGGAAAACAGAAGAGCTGTTAGATGCCCCCCCCCCCAACCGGCGCCCCCCGCAAGTTGTTTTACTCCTCTAAGTCTACCTGGAGTTTTTTTGGATGTAATTACTCCAACACAAAATCTCACATCTCCTTACAATTCAACTTCAGCTAAAGGCCCTGGAAAAACAATGCCTCTTTTCAAAGAACTGAAGAGTCCAGAAGCTTCTAGGTTCAACAGGCCACTGTCTAAACTGACAACCTGCTCTCAAGCCTGAAGGATGATAAAACTTCGCGGACTGGGAGTGAATTCCATGTCAAGAATGTCTGCTTCTGAGAGTTTGTTCTGATTGCCCTCATCCCCATTAACAAAAACAGATGTGTGCTCACAAGCAAAGTAAACATTGGAGGTCAATATACGTTCCTCTCTGCCAATGTAGTTTGGCACTTCAATGTTAGCAAGGAGTATATGAAGCAGAGTAGAACTCTTCTATAACACTGGTGTCAAATGACAAGACTCACATCTGTGTATTAGGTTAACTGTTATATATCTATAGAACAGACTTTTTCTGTTTCATGGGGAATGATTTGAGCTGTGATAAATCTACTGACATGGAATAGTTATTCTCTATTAGAGAAACAAGAAAGTATGATATTTGAGAGCCTGAGTTTGAATCCTGGTTCTATTGCTTGCTATCTATGTAACCTTGGGAAAGTCATTCAACTTCAGTTTCTATCTCTAAAATGGAGGTTTTAATAGCATTTGTCTCCTACCTTGTCAGCACTAAGCATGAAAAATGTGAGCTCATTCTAGGATTATTCCATGGCACTAAAGGAAATGGTATCCAAGAAAGGCTGGATCCCTAAACTCGTCTCCATTCATTCTTTCATCAAGTATTTACTGAGTACCTACAATGTGCTGGTAGAGATACAGCAGTGATGATGAAAGACATAACTCAACATCATCATGGAGTCTATGGTTTCCTGGTTCATCTGCCACTCTAGATGTGACCCTTTCATATCACTCAGCACCCTGAGTGTCGTGTTTCTCAAAGTTATTTGAACATAAGAATTACCTGGCACTCTTGTGAAAAGACAGATTCTAAGACCTCATCCTGCTGAATATCACAGGGGGATTCTGACTTCCTTTTCTTCATTGGCAAAATAGGGAGCAAAGCAACCCCTACCACAATCTTATTGTGCATTCCAAGAGAAATAGCATATGGGAAAGGATTTTGGAAACAAAGTTACTTTCCAGTGTGTGGTATCCAGGATCTCTCTGGAGGTTTAGAGAAGCCAGCCAAGGGCTACTCGGCCTATGTTCTGTCCCAGTGTCCTCTTACCCCACCTCCTCTTTCTGGACTTGCTGGAGACATGAATCAAAAGCCACCCACCCCCATTTTAACCTAATGAGCTAATGGGTCTCAGACAGAAAGCAGCCTCAAGTCTACCACCAAGGCGGACACTTGCATTGTATTCTAGGAATGCCTCTTATGGGGCTTCAGAGGGCCATTCAGTGGCCATAACTGGTGGTTTTCAGGGGACAGCCCTGCCTTCCCTTGTCACCTGTTCAAATTGGAGAATAACACAGCGATTAGAGTGGTGAACTGTAGGCTCTTGGTAAATCCTCCTCACCCAGTCCCTGTCCTCTCTCCAGCTTTATCTCCTCCCCTTCCTCCATACATCCACATAACCTCTGACTACCTCTCCCCTTTCCGTAATAAAATCTTCCAGTTTTTTTTAAATTTAATGTTTTTTATTTTTTTTGAAAGAGAGACACAGAGTGTGGGTGGGGGAGGGGCAGAGAGAAGGAGGCACAGAATCTGAAGCAGGCTCCAGACTCTGAGCTGTCTGCACATAGCCCAATGCAGGGCTGGAACCCACAAACTATAAAATCCTCCAGTTTTTAACTGGCCACAAAGCCATCCAGAATAATGACTACATTTTCCAACCCCCTTGCTACTATGATCAATGGGAAGTAAACAGAAATGTCGTATGGCCGCAACCAGGAACAGTCTGCAATACATAACTGGCATGTGTTTTATCCCTTCTCTATCCTATCCCGTCCTCCATTCTGATGCTTGGAATGTGTATGTAGTGGCTGAAACTCTAGAATCTATTTTGGATGTTGGGAACAAGACATTATTCCCAGACATCAGGAGTACTAGAAGAGAGAAGGGGCCTGGAGCCCTGAGCACTGCGTGGAGCCAAGATTCTAATCTGGTCTTGAACCGTCAACCTCTGGACTTTTATTACAGAAGAGAGAAATAAACTTCTATTTTAAGCCGCTGTTGTTTTGGGTTTCTGCTACTCATATCCAAAATGCATCTTAAATGACATAGTGCTTAGGAGCTGGATTCTGGAATGAGATTGCCTAGGTTCTATCACTTATTAGCTCACAGCCATGGGTAATTTGCTTCACTTCTTTGCCCCAGCTGTAAAACGAGGATGCTAAAGATACCATCTGCCTTCCAGGTAAGAATGAGCTAACACACATGAGACATGAAATCTGGGAAGCCTGGAAGGTAATCTACATCTGGAACAAAGGTGTGCCCCAAGGTAGCAAGGTTGAAAGTTATTCTTCCCTTGAATCAGAGGTAGGCTTGTTTTTTTAGTGCTGCAGCAATGGCAACAGTGCTAATAATATCTTAAAAAATTTTTTTTCAACGTTTTTTATTTATTTTTGGGACAGAGAGAGACAGAGCATGAACGGGGGAGGGGCAGAGAGAGAGGGAGACACAGAATCAGAAACAGGCTCCAGGCTCTGAGCCATCAGCCCAGAGCCCGACGCGGGGCTCGAACTCACGGACCGCGAGATCGTGACCTGGCTGAAGTCGGACGCTTAACCGACTGCGCCACCCAGGCGCCCCTATCTTTAAAATTTTTATAAAGCACTTTACAGGAATCTTTCCAACATCCCTGAGTTCTGTATTATTACTTGCATTCCATAGAGAATAAAATGGAAGTTTAGAGAGGTTTGCTAACATGCAAAGATCACACAGCTACTAAGGGGCTGTGATAAGATTCACACCCAGGTCTCTTACCTACAAATTCCCTTCCTTTCCCACAAACCTTAAGTGCAAGTTGTTGTACTGCTATGCATTCCTATCATGTCCTAAACATATAATTTTTGCAAAGGGATTCCCAGGCTAGATTTTTTTTATTTGTAAAGAATAAAGTACCCAAATTCCCAGTGTAAGAAACTTTGCTTTCTGGTCCCTCACAGCTTGGATGCAAGTAAGCCTTTGTATGTGATCACAAAAAATTCTAGCCCTAGAACATGCTTTGAAAAAAAAAGGGATCTGCCCAGGGCCTCAGCACAGCAGTGGGAGTACGGGAAAAGCCTTGATCCGCCTTGTTGCGATCCGGGGCCTGATTCTGAGTGATGTTTCAGGCTCACTCTATGTTTTTATTTTGTTTTTGAGAGAGAGAGAGAAACAGAATGCGAGTGGGGGAGGGGCAGAGAGAGAGGGAGACACAGAATCCAAAGCAGACTCCGGGCTCTGAGCTGTCCGCACAGAGCCCGATGCGGGACTCGAATTCATGGACCATGAGATCATGACCTGAGCTGAAAGTCAGACACTTAACTGAGCCACCCAGGTGCCCCTCAGGCTCACTCTAAAAGGGACCAAAGAGGAGCACCTGGGCGGCTCAGTAGGTAAAGCATCTGACTCTTGATTTCAGCTCGGGTCATGATCTCACGGTTCATGGATTTGAGCCCCACATCGTGCTCTGCACTGGCAGTGTGGAGCCTGCTCAGGATTCTCTCTGTCTCTCTCTCTGCCCCTCTCCTGCTCTCTCTCTGTCTCTCTCTCTCGCTCAGAAAATAAACTCCAAAAAAAAAATTTTTTTTTAATAAAAAAATAAGAGGGACCAAACAGGAGTCAAGCATCTGGGACAGGGTGAGGCTTCATGACAGGGCATGTGTTTTGAATTGCAGATTCTTTTAACAGAAGCAGTTTGGAAGCAGGACTGGGAAGCTGCTGCTAACTGGAATGCTGTAGCCATCTTTCTTC
Source organism: Prionailurus bengalensis (assembly GCF_016509475.1). Lineage (NCBI taxonomy): Eukaryota > Metazoa > Chordata > Mammalia > Carnivora > Felidae > Prionailurus > Prionailurus bengalensis. The sequence continues at coordinate 122,313,980 of NC_057358.1, read as the reverse complement.
CATGTTCCCTGAGGGCAGGGCCAGTAGCTCGCACTGCATTTGGGGGGTATGTAAGTTAGATGCTAGGAAGAACTTGCTCACGCTGATTGTGAAAGGCAGACACAAATGTGGTTGCAGAATATTGTTATCTGTGCAGATTTGAAAAGAGTGTAGGAAAAAAATCACACATAGAGGATATGGTCTGAGCATCACCCTGGTAGAAAACAGGAGGTGAGCACAAAGAGTAAAGGTATAATGGTTCTGAGCAGTGAAAACAGACCTGAGTTCAAATCCTAGCTTATAAACCCGGTGATTTGGGCCCACCTCCTCCACCTCTGGGATCCTCCTTTCCCCCCCTCCACAGAGAGGATCACAGGATGCCTACCTCTGACTATGAAGTTGAAAAATACATCCAATAATATGGGAGGCATTCAATACATATTCATTTCATCCTTTTCTCATGAATCCTTTCCTCTTTTGTGACTTTATGATTCAGTACTTCCTGGAATTCAAAGCACTAGGAATTTTCCAAAGAGCTTAAACTGCTTACTGAGCTTCTGAGCTCTTCCCAGCATTACTTTCTGACAGAGGTGAGTAGTAGAGATGGGTCAGAAATCAGACAAACCAGGCTTTGCTTGCTGGCCCAGCAGCCCCCTCTCAGCTGCCATTTTCTCCCCTGTTCTCACTGGGCAAGAATGGTGTCACAAACAAGACAGTCCACACCACAGATACAATCAGTGTGGCGTGTGGCCGTTGCTTAGTGCACTTTGCTGCCTACAGAGATGAGCACCTATTATCTCCTAAAGGGTTGGGACTGGGATCCAGCAGGAGGCCATTGGAACGACAGGCATCGGCCAGCTGGTACACCTCCCTGCATGGCCTGGGGTCTCGGGGCCCCTGGAGTACACAATAAAGGGATGGGTTTGAGGGGGATGCTGAGGACTTTCAAGCTCAAAGTTCCTCTAAGCCAGAAGGCAGAGAATTTCTACTGGTGAAAAGTAATATTTCTGCCTTCTGTTCCTTTCTGTAGGCTATACTCCTGAATTGTGTTTACACTTTTTCATGAAAAAAACATTTTTTAAGTCTATGTAACATTTCTTTCCTAAGAGGGGGACTTCTTGCAGGGACAGCATGGGGGGTGGGAAGCAGGGAGTTAACAATGAGGGAGGATGTAGGAAAAATGACAATATCATCTTAGAACACATCACCCCAATCTCTTGTGTTTGCCCAGGTAAAGGAGGCTTGCCTGAGTTGTTCTACTTCACAGGAAAATGACGATAAGTGGGAAAAAGTTATGTATCTCCATTTCCCCCCAAGCCTCTTACACTTGCCTGTGTAAGCCTTACACCCGAAGTTCAGAGAGAAAATATAAATTAAAAAAGAACTTACATCTGAACAAAGTTTTTTTCTTTTCTTCACCTGTACATTTTTTTTTTTTTGAGATGAGAGAATTGATGAAGGAAAGAATTCCTTTTTCAACTCAGAGGCTCTATGTTTAGTCCAATAATAACTTCCATTGTCAAGTGTAGCTGCCCCAAAATGAACACAATCAATGAAAAGCAGTTGAAAAGAGTTGTCTTATATGATTTCTATCTCTGAAGGTAAAGGGCACACATACAATGTTATCTATCCTGATTCGATCCCAGTATTTCCTCTAAAGGAGAAAGAGAGAGACTCAAAAGGGAGAGGAGTTGGCTCTCAGTAGCTTTCCTTTCAGCTGGAAAAGGAATTGGGCTGGTTGCTACTTCAGTTGGCCGCTTCTTCTGGGGTTTGTGGAGGGGTGGCCTTTACTGCAGTCCACTAGTGCCCCCTACTGTCCAGTTCAGGAAACACACAGGGCAGCCTGAACTGCTAAACCTGGATAGGTCATCTAAACACCCTTTCAACGTTTCTGACAAAGAAATCCCAAAAACTTGAAACGGTGTGATTCCATCTTTAATTCACTGAGGGAAGTTTATAGTCAAGTTATATTACTTTAGAGACTTACAGAATGTTACGAAGGAGCTTTAGAAAATATTTAACTTTTTTTTTTCCTAAGTGTATTAGCTCTGAAATATATTAGCAGTTATGTGAAACCAAAGGGGACTAGGCAATGCGAAGTTAAATAGCCATCAAGTAAACGTTAAATAGGCAGGTTCTTTCCTGCTGGACTACTCAGACCCTTTAATATGGATTATGTATCTCCCAAGGAGAAATGCAATTTCCCATTAGCACTTGAAAATACAACTACTTTTTATTTGAATTTCTTGTAGGGCCAATATTCCAAGAAACACACGGGTAGTGGTGATCGAGTCTAAATGAATCATTCTGCAAATTTGGAAACTGAGCCCCAGGGAGGTGCCAGTGACTGGGTGGTTCGCAGAGCCATCCTGAGGATCCGTTGGGAGGTTCTCAAGCTCCCAGAGGGGCTTCTTCCCTAGAGCACCCGTCAGAGTTGATCTTTAGCATTTCTGTTTTCATAAAGCATGTGTATTTGTGGAATGGGGAAGGGCACTGCCTTTAGCCAAGGATACTGGGAAAGCGAAGTAGGCTCCTTTCAAGTATGCTCCAACTCTCACTAGAGAATTTGTTTCTGGTATTTTCAATTCAATTTCTGTCTCTTGTGAAAAACTTTATTGTTTTATAAAAACCCTATATTCAACAAATATTTATTTTATTTTATTTTTATTTTTTAATGTTTATTTTAAGGGAGAGAGAGAAAGAGCAAGCAGGGGAGGGGCAGAGAGAGACGGAGAGAGAATCCCAAGGAGGCTCTGCAATGGCAGCACAGAGCCCAACGTGGGGCTCAATCTCATGAATTGTAAGATCATGACCTGAGATGACACCAAGAGTAAGAAGGTTAACTGACTGAGCCACCCAGGTGCCCCTATATTCAACAAATATTTATTATGCACACAGCTCTGCGCTAGTTGGATGATACAAAGAAGAGCAACATGATACACCACATTGGTTAAGAGCAAATGTTTGGAAGTCAAGTTCTGGTTCTGCCATATTCTGGCTGCGTGTATTTGGACAAGTTACTTATTATCTTTAAGAGTCAAGATATGGAAACAATCTAAGTGTGCATCAACAGATGAATGGACTAAGAGCCTGCCATATAGGGCATCTGGGTGGCTCAGTCGGTTGAGCCTCTGATTTTGGCTCATGATCTCACAGTTGGTGAGTTCGAGCCCTGCATCAGGCTCCTCACTGACAGTGCAGAGCCTGCTTGGGATGCTCTCTGTCTCCTTCTCAAAATAAACAAATTTTAAAACTTAAAAAAAAATTTTTAAAAAGAAACCGCCATGTATTTGTATATACAAATACTGTGAGATATATATAATGGAATATTGTCCAGCCTTTCAAAAAGACATGTTGACATTTGCAACAATGTGGCTGAACCCAGAAGACATTATGCTAAGTGAAATAAGCCAGACACAGAAAGAAAAAAGCTGAATGATGTCACTTATTAAAAAATTGAATATATAGAAGCAAAGAATAGAATGGTGGTTACCAGGGACAGGAGGTGGAGGAAATAAGATGTTGGTCAAATGGTACAAATTTTCAGTTATGTAAGATGAAGAAGTGTAGAAACCTAATGTACACCATGGTGACTATATTTAATAATACTGTAACCAATATTATAAACTTGCTAACAGAGTAGATTTCAGATGCTCTCCTCACAACAACAAAATGTAACCATGAAAGGAAAAGATATGTTAATTAGCTTGAAGGCAGTAACCATTTCATTATATGTGTGTGTGTGTTTGTATCAAATAATCATGTTGTACACTGTAAATATATACAATTTTTATTTAAAAATCAATTTAACATATACTAATTTGGATGTAAATTAAAAAATAAAATAATAAAAACTAAATAAATAAAATAAAAAACCAATTTAATAAATAAATATAACACTTAGACTCCCCACCTATAAAATGCAGATATCTTCACAGGATTGAAGGTATTATATACCAATACTTTCACAGGATTGTTTTGAGGACTGAATTAGAAAATACACGTAAAATGGTTAGCACAATGCCAGCACATATAAGCGTTCAATAAATATTTGCTGCTATATTGGAGCAAGAAAGAAAACAAGCACGTCCAAAACAGATGAACATATGGGGGGAGAGAGAAAAAAGGGAAACAAACCACAAGTGACTTTAGTGATAGAGAACAAACTGAGGGTTGATGGAGGGAGATGGGTGGGAGATGGGCTAGATGGGTGATGGGTATTAAGAAGGGCACTTGTGATGAGCACTGGGTATTATATGTAAATGATGAATTACTGAATTCTACTCCTGAAACCAATATTGCACTGTATAGTAACTAAAATATAAATTTACAAAGGTACATCCCAAAACCTCAAATAATATAAGGGGATGGGGTGCCTGGGTGGCGCAGTCGGTTAAGCGTCCGACTTCAGCCAGGTCACGATCTCGCGGTCCGTGAGTTCGAGCCCCGCGTCAGGCTCTGGGCTGATGGCTCAGAGCCTGGAGCCTGTTTCAGATTCTGTGTCTCCCTCTCTCTCTGCCCCTCCCCCGTTCATGCTCTGTCTCTCTCTGTCCCAAAAATAAATAAACGTTGAAAAAAAAAATTTGAAAAAAAAAAAACAACAAAAAACAATATAAGGGGATGGATCAGAGATAGCAACTAGATTTCATGCTGCTTACAAACCACACTGAGCTTGTACTGTCTGCCTCAAGTTCTGTGTTGAGAATTCTGATGTTCCTACCAGCCTTAGAGGGAAGGAGCACCCATTTCAATTAGTGATGTTTTTCATGAGTAGGGGAGTGTGGATATGAGGTTATATGGTACATGCCATTCTTAGGATGAATAAAATGTCACGTGTGGCAGATTAGCTAGAACAGTCATTTCTGGAGGAGATGGGACAGAGGCACTTGGGGGATGGGTTTGATATGAATGAAAGGACAGGAAGTAAGGCAGGAAGAGGTATCTGGCACCAGGAGTTTTCTGAGAAAATGTGTTAAGGATAAAACCCACATGGCCATTTGTGTGGCGGTAAGCAGACCAGCCTGTCTAGAGAAAGGTTTGATGCTAAAGATTAGCTCTATAAATATGGTGACCAGAGCTACTGAGCTGGTGACCCAACATCAAGTAAGCTGTCCCATTGTTCCCATAAATTCCCTCATATGCCCTGGGCCATGTGCCTGAATCTGAAGTCCAGAAAATGTGGACACCAGGAAGTTTCTAGTACCATCTTCTCTACCATGGAGCTATTCAAAGACTCTTTCCTTTTGCTCGTGAAGACCATCCTTTCATGTTGAGTTCATGGCTGCTGTTCAAAACCCATCACTCTCTGTGCACTTTATAAAGTTGTTACAAATGTCTTCCATCATGCACAGATGGCAATGCAGCCCCAAACATCTTAGATTCTCAACAAATGCACTCACGGATTAAATTGTCATTGAAAATGAAAAACGAAGAAGCAACTCACCAGAAACTAGCTGGCATGTATAGCATGTGCCTCCTCTATATTCAGAACTGAGCTATCTCTGGGGGTGGTTGGTAGAGGGAGGGGTATCGAAGAGATATGTATTAAAGCCACAAATAAGGATGGGAAGTTTTGAAAAATGCCTGCTTGTAAGACATCATAATTTGGCCTAATGAGGTGGTATTCATCCATTCTTTTTTATGGAGTGTCTACCACAAAGCAAGGACTTCTGTATTAGTTAGGACTTATGTGGTTACCAGTGACAGAGAGACCTAACTCAAACTCATTTAAGCAAAAGAGGGGGTTATTATAAGGGATAATGTGATCTCTGTGAAACCCAGAGACAGGAATGTGCCTGAGGCATGGGAACAACTGAAACCAGGAACTCAAAACCATCAGGTTTCCTTTTTATTCTTCTTGTTTCTGTCTGTCCATTCACTCTCTTCATTAGTTTCATTCTTCATCCAAACTAATGATCAGCTTTCTTCATGTGGTGAAAAACATGGGGGCAAAGAGCTCGCTAACAAACAGTACATTTCATAGCTTTGGTCATCAGGAAAAGGGAAAAAAAAAAAGCTATCTTAACATTCTTTATGGTTCCAAGTTGAAAAATTCTAGGGAAGGACTCACTGAAGCAGTTGGAGTCAGGTAAACTCCACGGGGTCATGAAACAACATAGCAGATCCTGTGGGAACCACAAAGATGGGGATCAGGGAGAGGAAACTTCTGGAAGAAAGGGGGTGGGGTGAGGTGCTGGGCAAACAAAACAAGAAATGCCTGTTATATCTTCCCTTACTGATTGCCAACTCAACTTAGCTATCAATCAATTCCATTCATTTAATAAGTACCTATTTACTCACTTACTGAGCATCTGCTACCTGCCAGGTGCTGTGCCAGATTTAGGGATGAAAAGATGACGATGGTATCTCTTAAGAGTGCTAGGCATTCAGAAATACAAAAATACAAAATAATTATTATATATATATATATATATATATATATATATATATATTTGGTTTAGGACCTTTAGGAACTTACCATATAACTGGGGAGAGAAAACTGTGTATTTGTAGAATAACCAAGTGTCAAGCTACGTGTTATGGATGATGAGGATAAAAGAAGGTAAGTGGGATCAGTGAGCCTGGAACCAGGGGAAGCATGTTGGAGGGGGTGATACTTCTGCAGGGTCTTTAGAGGGTGAGGAAGTTTTTGTTTATGATTACATGTGTTTCAAGTGCAGGATTTTCACAACATCACACTAAGTCAGGCCCTCTGCTCATGGCTCTCTGCATCTGGAGGCCTTTTGGAATGCAGCCGTCAGCCAGTGGCCCTGTTCCTTTCTCAGAGACAGGACTACCACCCACAGCTCTTCTGATAGCCTTGTTTTTTATTGCCATGGCTCATTGGATCAAAGCCTCTGAGTTTGATGTAAGTTCAGAATAATTCAAGGATTAACTCATCTTTCTGTGCTTGGGGAGCTACACAAGCAACATCTGGTACAGCCTGCAGAGGGATTCTTCACCCAAAGAGTTTCAAATTTCAACATGTGAGCCATCCTGCTGAATAACATCATCGACGGGAAACAGCACTCAGAGCCCTCATCTTGTAACAAGAGCTCTGTGTAACACCCCGTGGTCATGTTTTGCACACAACTATAATAAATGATGCAAATTGTAACAGGTTCTTTATCATCTTGTTTCTTGCAAAAGGACTGAATTCCACATTGATGGGGTTAAAATTCCCTTGTGGATTTTCTCTGGGACCATTCCATAGCCCGTGCTAGCACCATTAATAACATCCTTCCTGTGCATGGACCAGCCCATAGGCTCACATTTTAATGTTGTCACAGAGAATTTCTTGGCCATTCCTTTTGTCAAATCCCATCTGTCACCTCCCTGTCTTCCCAGGTCCTCTGGAAAATCTGTGGTTAGGACCATTCCTTGCCCCTTGGTAAATCCTGGTTTGGTAAAGCCCTTACTGTATCCCCCCATGGGTTAGTTCCACTACTCTCGGAGTTGTCTTCAAGTCACGATTTTGCCATGTTCTTAAGAGTGACACACTATAGCTTATTTATTTTTGAGGGGGGTAGGGGCAGAGAGAGGGAGTGAGAGAATCCCAAGCAGGCTCTGCACTGTCAGCATAGAGCCTGAAGCAGGGCTCGAACTCATAAACTGTGAGATCATGACTTAAGCTGAAATCAAGTGTTGGATGCTTAACCAACTGAGCCACCCAGGCACCCCAGGTTACACACTGTAATAACTAATAATTGGGTGTTGTGTCAGGAATGTATTATTATAGAGGTACTGTTATCTTTACCCATAACTCACCAGAAAGGAAAAGGAGGCTCAGTGTTTGAGTTGCCCAAGCATAAGATATGAATCCATGTCTGTCTCATTTCCAAGACTGTGTTCTTTTTAAGGGATAAATATAGGGACCCAAGAATATGGTCATGGGAGTGTCACATGAGAATCCCTGCTTCCAAGTTGGGGAGGGAGAAGGGAAGAAGAAAATGCAAAGAATATGTCTCTGAATTCAGAGGAGGAGAATTTTGAGACATGGTAAACTGTGTCTAAAGCCAGGACAGGTTGGGGACTATTGAGACATGAGAAAGGTTATTGGCAAATGTTTTCAAGAAAAGCTGGAGTAGAGTAATGGACCTGGAAGAGGTCAGATAGTGAGTGGAATGGTACAAACTCTGCCAACAAAAGGAAAGAGCCACTAGGCAGATGATAAAGTGAAAGGCTGGTCCCCATCTACTAACCTTGAAATTCTGGGGATGGGGACCAGGAGTTGTTTTAACAAACCCTCCAGGTGATGCTGATGCACACTCAAGTTTGTGACCCACTTCTATTGCAGAGTTTCTCAGCCTTGGCTGCACACTGGAATCACCTGGATTCCCTCCGTGTGATTCTAACATGCAGCCAGAGTAGAAAACCACCTCCTCGGTCAAATGGGGAGGAAGGAATGATTCTAGCCGCACTGCAGAGTTCTGGCTATCCCAGGCCCGGTGCTAAGGATGGGCCCAAAGATAAGCCAACAAGCTCCCAGTGCTTTACAGGTCTTGCTCCAATGAATCCTCATGACAAGTCTATGAGGCAGGTACCATCATCCGTCCCATTTTATACATGAACATGTTGAGTTTCCAAGAAGTTACCTGACTTGCCAGGATCTGGCAAGGCTGGAACTTGAAATTAAGCCTCCTTTGACTCCAAAGTACTCATTTTTAAAAAAATTGTGGTAAAATATACATAACACAAAAATCACCACTTTTGGATTTAAGTAAATAAAAGAAAAACTATAGAGAACAAACTGAGGGTTGATGGAGAGGAGGTGGGTAGAGGGATGGGCTAGATGGGTGATGGGTACTCTGGAGGGCATTTGTTGTGATGAGCACTGGGTATTGTATGTGATGAGTCACTAAATTCTCCTCCCGAAACCAATATTACACTGTATGTTAACTAACTTAAGTTTAAGTAAAACTTTGGAAGAAAAAAAAAATAACCACTTTCACCATTTGTAGGTATATCATTCAGTGGCATTAAAGTATATTCACAATGTTGTGCAACTATCACCACTATCCATTTCCAGAACTTTTTTATCACTTCAAACAGAAACTCCCTACCCATTAAACAGTAACTCCCTATTCTCCTCTCCCTCCAGGCCTGGTAACCTCTATCCTGCTGTCTCTCTGAATCAAAGTATTTCTTCTAAATCACTGTTTCCAGATGGGCTCAAAGAAGAAATGGAGGTGCTAAAATTGATCATTTTTTCCCTTGAATAAGGGTATCTCTGAGTTAGCTAAGGCTCCCATTTGCAACCTGTGTTTCCCAAACACTGAAAAATCTGTGACTCCCACCAAACAGTATATTTTCTCTTCCTCTCTGTGCCACAGCATAGGCGAATCCCTCCACTCTGTGTCTTTTCTCACCTTGCCTCCATTTAGCAAACTGGATCCTCCTCCAGGTCTCCCTCCAGGCATGATTATCCCTGGGGATCTGAGCCAGGTGCCTCAACTGGTCACACAGACCAGGCTTTGCAAACCGGCGTGCGCTCCAGTCATGTTGGCATTTTGTTAAAATGCAGATTTGGACTTAGTGGGTCTGGGGCAGGGCCCTAAAATTCTGCATTGCTATCAAGCTTCCAGGTGATGTTCATGCTGCTGGTCCCCGAACCGCACTTAGAGCAACGAGATCAAAGAGTGTAGTGCTTCTCCATAGTACGTTTTACAGTAGTATTCCCTTGGCTGTTTCTCCATTCCACTGTAAATACCTTGAGGCCAGAGCCCGTCTTATTTATTGTCATATTCCGTAGCCTAGCATTGTGCCAACCCAGAGTAACTCTCAATAAATGTCGACAAATGAATAAGTTAATGAGCTCACAAGCTGAAAAAATAAAAAGGAACCAGATCTGTAAAGAACCTCACAGACCATACTAGGGGATTTATGGGGAGCCACTAAAGGATTTCAAGAGGGTTATATATATCATATGTGTATGTGCAATGTGTTATAAAGGACCAAGACTGAGATCAACGAAACAATAGCGAGCTACTGTACTAGTCTAAGCAAATGATTATGAAGGCCTGCACCAAGGTAGTGATGATGGAAATAGGAGAAAGAGAATTAAAGACCATAGAGATGGGTTGATCAGACATTCCAATTGCTTCAGACAGATCCAGTTTATTCTAGGTACAATTGCCAATAGTGTCCCTTTCATTCCCCCAAAATACTCTGGTTTGGCTAAACCATCTGTTCACCCTGTACATAGGAGATAAACTTATTAGAATATGAGGTCGGGTAGGGAACAGAGTAAGAAGTCTAGGATATGGTTCTCAAGTTTCTGCCCTGGGTGACCCAGTGGATGTTAACACCATTTACTAAGCCAGGCAGCCAGAAGGAGAAGCAGTGGGAGAAGTTTCTTCTTAAAATATAAATAGTTAAGTCATATAGCAAGTCACTGAAAAGTGTTAAGTAAATTGCAGTAATTTACTAGCATGAAAAAATTACAAAGGAGGCATACAAATGGTTGGAGTTTTGGAGAATACCGATCAAAGGGATCGCCAAACTGAGAACGACATTTCTTCCTGAAGCTCTGAATAGAGTTAGTCTCAGAGCACTTTGTTAGGAAACCTGCCCTAATCTGCCACTCAGGCCAACGGCAGATGGGAAGTCAAAATGGCCAAATAATTCTGGGTTTTGTTTCTCTGCATTTGCTTCCCTTCAAGTCACCTATGTGTCTACTCCCAACAGCCAATGATCTTCAGGATGCCCTGGATCACATTTGAGCATAGTCATTTAGAGTCCAGATAATGATGTACGACGCTAAGGCTTAACTAACTGAGTCAGAACAACACATCTCCTGAACACGAAAATGTTCTCTCTCATTTATAGGCCACGTGACCCACGATCCTTACTAACCTCTGTCCACACTTGCCAACACCTCAGCTTTTTCCCCTCTCCCCCAACATGTCAACAACCAGGTAATTATTTAATAAAACTCAGAACATACCTTTTCTTCTTCTCTTGGCCAGAGAAACCTGGGATTTTCCCAGTTTCAACTTCAAGGTGGCTCTTAAGGGTTCCAAGTGCAGTCAAGCGGAAGAGTAAATTCACCCTCGAGAGCCTTTTGAGGGAACTTTCAAACAAAACTGTGACTTTTCAAGTATTAAGAGGAAATGACAGACTGAACTAAGCTCAGGATTCATTTTAGAACACGTGTTAAAGGTTATGTTAGCAGCTGTCAAATTGCTGGCCAGCTCTAAATACATCACTCTTCACCTTAAATCAGATGTCTTGGGTGGTACCAGGAACCTGCTCCTCGGGGCCGACCCTGAGCAAAAGGATCACTCACGAAGGTGAAGTCTGTCTTCCAGGCATTCTTATCACTGGTCCAATATCATTCTGATGGGCAAGAGACCTGGAACCCAGGACCCCAAGTCCTGAGACCATTATGGTTTCCTGCTGCTGTTAGAGACCCAGAGAACTCTGACGCTGTGGGGGAAGCTGTGCATGTGGTGGGGGGTGGGGGAGCTCTGGACTTTCCACCCAGTTTTCCTGTGAACCTAAACCACTTTAAAAAGTAAAACGTGTAAATATTTTAAATGGCATAAAAGGGGGTTGCTTGGGTGGCTCAGCTGGTTAAGCATCTGACTCTTAGTTTCAGCTCAGAACATGATCTCACGGTTCATAGGATCCAGCTCCATGTTGGGTTCCACGCTGATAGCACGGAGCCTACTTGGGATTCTGTTTCTCTCCCTCTATCTCTCTTTCACTTTCTCTCTCTCCCTGCCCCTTCTCCACCCACACGCTCTATCTCTCTCTGTCTCTCTCTCCATCTCTCTCTCAAAATAAATAAACATTTAAAAAATAGCATAAAAGGTACATTTAGGAAAAATTAAAACCTATTATTTCTAAATAAGTTTTTTTCAGTTTCTCAAAGCTGGAGTTTCCTCTCTCTCTTTGTGGCTCCTGCATTGCTGTATCCCCCACCCACTTGGGCCATTCCACAATGACCACCAAGCCAAGGGGTCAGGGAGGGCCAAAGGATCTGTGAATTCTCCCTGGTGTTCGGTCATGAGTCTGCCAGAAAGGGGAAAAGGGATATTGTGATTGATGACTGAGGTCTATAAAAGCAAAGTATTCTCAGAAGAAAGTGTAAGTGAATAGTAGCCCTTCAAAGAGATGCCAGAAAGTGGGTAGAAAAAGCACAAGATTAGAAGAGGCAATGACAAAAGTGCAAGATCACAATGAAAACCCTAAGTGAGATGGAGACACTTTTGACCATGAAAACCAGAAGAGGTGGAGCCTTTGGGGAGGAGAGAGAAGAGAGTCCTGCTGTCCACAGAGAGGGGAGCAAACAGCCTTGCCCTCCCTGCCTTAGGTGCTTAAATAAAAAGGGGGAACAAAGAGGGAGAGTGTTTGTAGAAGAACAGTGGGTCAGCCTGCCTCTGTCCCACACCATCTACCCCAGAATCCACATCTGTGCCTGTCGATGAATGACTGACTCACCCCTGCAAAGGTGAACTTACAATCAGCATCCTCAGTTTAGAAGGAAGGGTAAAATAGTTGGAAAGATTTCCCAACAACAAAAAAAATGATCAAGTAAAAAGGTTCTAAAGGCAAGATGACTATATTTGCCAAATTACAAACCCAGTTCCCATTTGTCCCAGCATTCCCGCTTATGGGAATTTCTCCCACAGATTTCCTCGCACATGCATGAAATGATGTATGTACAAGGTCATGCAGGAGTCTGGGAACCACACGATAGCTCATCAAACAGGGGACTTGTTAAATAAATGATGGCACAGCCACACAATGGAATACAATGCAGGTGTAACACAGAACCAACTAAAAAAATAAGGAAGCTCTCTGTATTGATAAGGAAGCATCTCCAAGACCCATTGCTTAGTCAAAAAAAGGAAGGCTCAAAGCTGTCGGTACAGTATGCTACATTGGGGGCAGAAGTTAAAAGGGAAACATTTTAAAAAGTGTTTCCGCTTGTATTTTCATAAAAAGTGGCTATCTGCAAAAAGAGAGGTGTATGGAGTAAGTGTGGATAAAGGAAGAGTACAAAGGCTTTTCACAGAATACCTTTTTATTTTGTTTTGATTTTTGCATCCCCTGAATACTATTACTGATTCAAAATTTTTTAAATAACAAATGGTTCAGGAAGTAAGGGCTGGGAATGGGAGCAGCTGAATCCCCACTTATCTAGAAATTACCTTTCCACCCCAGGATGGTAAGGCCTATCAGTCAGGGCTCTTACAGGGCTATGCATCAGAAATCCTTATCAAGTTTATCGAAGTTAAAAAGACTGTCAACTCTTGTAACGGAAGAGTTCAGAGGCAGAGCTGGCTTCGGGGACAGTGGGGCACAGAGCACTCCTCACTGCCGAGGGACTAACTGTGGGCTTACTATGTGTCTGATGGCACCCTGGCTCAATTCTCAGAGCAGATGGTTGGTACCTCGTTCAGCATTTTCTGGGCATCGATTTTGGAAGTCACTGCCACCCCCCAGTATGGGTCTGGCATCCTGCTGCCCTTCGCTTTAGAAGATGAGTCTCCTGGGGGTGACCAAGGAGAGCCAGAAGCTTCTCCTCCAGGGCTTGAGGCTGTGGTTGCTCTCTTATGCAACAGACAGGACGCAAATGCATGACATTCCGGCCTTGAGAATGCCGGGCGTTCAGAGCCAGACCAAGAATATGTGTGTGGGGAGACGGCTGGGCTTACTGACTTGCCAGAATCAGGGAGTGGGAGAGAATGGGATGCCACTTATCTCCCTCCCGCTCCCCCTTCCTCATTCCAGGGCCCAAACACCACACCAGCATGTCTCCAACTGAGCGAAAGAATGAGAACATGGGACAATGCCACATGCAAGGGATGTTAGGAAACCCAAACACGGCACAACACTGATGTACTTAATTTGGTTTGTGAAATGCAATTTCTGTGGAATCCTCCGTTAGTGTTTTTTAAAAAAAAAAAAAGGAAGAAAGAAAAAGACCCACTTGATCAGAAATCAGGAAAACAAGGGTCCCAGACCAGGATCTGTTGCCATCCCACCGTAGAACCTCTTGCATATCACAGAGCTTCTCTTTGCCTTAGTTTCCTCTTCTGAGAAATGTGATAATTGACTGCTTGACCAGACACATGGGGGTGAAATAAAAACACAAAAAGCTTGAAAATATATAACTTTGAAGTTAACTGAAGGCCTGTTTGTTACCTAAGTGGCTGATGTTTACTTTTTTTTTTAACCTGAAAAGGTTGTCAGCGAGTATAATTTGCTTTACTTGGAAACAAGTTGTCGTGTGGTACCACCCAAGACATCTGGTGTGGGGGTTTGGGGGAAAGCTTTAATTCCATGACGGAATCTACTGCTTTGTGTCTGTCCCAGATCCATTTCCCGTTCCTTTCTTCTGAAAAACAACTTTCACCCACCATCAGCCCAGCATCTCAGACACAGTTGACCTGTCCAGAGGTGGACAGGTGACACAAGGCTGACTAATCAGAGCATCATACTTCCCTGAGCTGGGCATGGGCATGTGACCCAAGCCAGCCAGTCAGAGATAATGAGCTTTAACTCCCAGGCTTTTGATGGAACTATTGAGAAGTCTTCTCTTTCTGCTGGACAGGTTGTAGGCCTGGAGCTTCTAGAAGCCATCTCACTTCCACCGGGGGAAAACCTGCCTGAGAATGATGTCAATAGGGAGAAAAAGCAGAGCTGCAAGAGGGAGAGAAGAAATGGAGTTCTGGTGCCACTTTCAGACCAGCCATCCCTAAAGCCCGCTGTACCCGTGGACTTCTCAGTCACTTGAGTCAACAGATGCCCCTTTCTTCCTCAACAAATTTGAGTTGGATTTCTGGCACCATCAACTCTAAGAGTCCAGACTGATATGAACTTCTGATACTAATGTTTGAGTCTCTACAAAGATGAACCACTGTGCCCACATGCAAAGCTGTAAGAATTAAGAAAACATAGAGTTTAAATTCTACCTCTATAGAGTCCAAGTGGAGCTAGAATTGTTCCCTGGATATACATACTTCATGGTAGTACCTAGTCAACATGTTACAATTGAACAGAAACACAAATTACTAAAATAAAGAAATATTTCATTTTATTCTACTCTTTTAGCCAAGAGGGCCAAGGAAATGCAAAGTCATGGAACTTAGAAATAATACCATAAATGTGGATGAGACCAGCTTTAGGGGTTTCAGGGAACCAGCAGAATGTGATTGTCTGGAGTGATTTTTGGCATTCTCAGTTTGGCAAGCCAGGTGTACCGTTTTGTCTATCCCACGTAACAATTTTGGTGGTAACTGTCCAGGTTGAAGAGAGTTGGCATAGGGTCGTGAAGCCCAAACAACTGAACTGTTTACAGTACACAAAGCAAAACAGTCAACATTACTGAGTGATACAGACCATTTGTTTATCACTTAACTAGTAAACCAGTGTAAATCTCACTATGCAGCACTACAAATACCCCTAGTCATTCCTTCACTTGTTCACTCATTCATTCATGCATTCATGAGTATTTATTGAGCACCTGCTCTGTACCAGGAGGCATCCTGGTAAACGCCTGATTTACAAAGATAAAGATCAAGGCACATACTCTGCCAATCTATCTCACGGAGAGATACGGACATGAAGAATAATAATGCATCATGAGAAGTGCAGATAAGAAAAGTCTGTTCAAAGTGAGTCCCAGCTGAGGACTCATTCTCCTACAGGTTTCACAGCACAGGAATGTGACATTTTCCCCCCATCTTCAAGATAATGAATGCTTGCCAGAGCTTCAGTCAGTCTTTCAGTTCCAGTGTTACTATGGGGACCCACAGCATCACAACAAGTTGTAACAGACTCAGACATGGTTATCAGGTTCTCACTGCTGAATACAGGCAACACAGTTTGTTGTTGCTGAGGTGGCCGACTGCTTCATTCACTCGGTAAATATTTATTGAAGAGCCATGATGTGTTCACCGCTCCTGGATTCCCTCCCAGGCTGTCCAAGTTCTGGCCCTCGCAAATGAACTCAAGGTCTGGACCCACTTGGCCAGATGGAGGTTTGTGGTCTGGAGGGTCTTTGAAGGAAGGCCTTCTCTTCAGTTTTCAAACCTAAGCCTTAACATGTCAAGGCCCGCTTCTTGTTCTGAAATGATTTGCTTTTCATTTGTCATTTGTGATCTGGGTGAGACGGTGGAGTGTGTAGGTCGTGTAGGTCTTAACAAAGGACCAGGTTCACATTTCGTGAGGTATGCAAACATCCAGCTACAGGCATAAAAAGAAGGATCAAATAAACTGCACCCTCTACCTTCTCCCCTCTCCTCTCTCAGACCTACATGCTCTTCCACAGGTTTACTGCCATGAAATAAATTCGAGATGTGAGTTTCAGCTTCTGAGTCAGACTATGTATCAATTTATGCCAGTTACAACAAAGGGTGCCTTTACAAATGGTCTTTTTAATGCTTTTCACAGCTTGGCTTTTGTGGAGGGTTCGTATTAACCAGAGGTCTTCCCACAATCCATCTCTTCCACAAACGGTCCCTGAGATACTTTCCATCCTTGCTCATCCAGCAAGGACAATGATCCAGAATCCAACGAGGCTTTCTTGTCAGGTGCTTGTTTCCATTTTCTGGTTGTTCTAAGGTTTTTCTAATCTGCCTTGCTGAATTCATCCCACCTGGAATTAGGCCCACTATGGCATGCCAGTCAGCAGCAAGGGTAAACACTGTGGCTCTGTGGGCAGGGAGGCCCATGGGGGGCGGAATTTAAAACCTGAGGTCTTCTGTGTTCACTTAGAGTTAATGTGCATAGAGATAGTAAGGCCTTTCAGCATAAGCATTTTGCTTAGTTCACATAAAAATCAGAGTATCCTTGATAGTGTTAATTTGTTAACTAAATCATTGCGATCATTATAAATCAAATTTTGTAAGTGTTCTCGTGATATAAAATTAGACAGTTCATGCTCTAAAAATAAAAATTTTAAATGAATATGCCCTGATTTTACTTCTTAGTGAATTCCTTATTTAGTGTATTTGCACCAATCACACACAAAGAAAACAAAACAAAACAGAATCTGTGCAAAAACAAGAGCTGTCCATTTTCTGTAACACCTTATCTTCTCTGTAATGAATTTGTTAATACAAAAAAGTGTCTACTTAGAAAATTATAAAAACATTGCTACGATGTCACAAATGCTCTACACTCACTATGAAAACATACCTTTGGAAATAGTACAACTATTGGGAGTTCTTAATGAAATTCAAGTCCCGGAGGTACTGCAGATGCATTCCACACAGGGCAGCATTAAGACCCTCCTCTGTACCACTTCCAGAAATTGCCTGCGACTTTCACTGAGTGACATATAATTCTTCTTTCTTCAAATATCATCATTGATTTCTGTGGATATCCTTAGGGTGACACTCTATTAAAGACAGAAGAAAAAGGTTTCAAAGGAGGTACACTGACTGGTGCCAGCTATGGACTCCCAAAAGCTTTGCCCCACCCCTTCAGAGATGACCTCACTATGGTTTCTGCAGAGTTCGAGTTGGGTCTTAAAGAGTTTTCTTGGCTTTCTTCTATATCCTTTCAGCTAAGAATTCACTTGTTTCAAAATGTAAGATCTTCCCTGTTGTCAAACCTGATAAGGTCCTACCTTCTCTCTACCTTGGGAACATTTTCCACAACAAATTTTTGTTTATTAAATGGACATATTTCCTATTATTCGGAACTAGTAAATGAGGCCTTCAAAAAGCTAATAACCAAGATATCTGACTATAGGCATCTAGTGGCAGAGGACATATGAGAATTTCATTGTTGGGAGAGCTGTTAAAGATGCTTCCCTTAATATTTACATGTTTTTCAAACACATAAGGGTAAAAAGACAGATAGTGCTTTCTTAATTTTTTTTAATTTTTAAATTTTTATTTTTTTAGTGTAAGAAATGTTCTATGGATTTCTCCTAATCCTAATTGTCAGCAATTTATAACATTTGAATTGGTAAATACCTACCTGGAAATCGTGGATGAATGTTAGGAAGTAGAAAATAAAACCAAAGGCCACTGTCCATTCACAGATTGCACTCACTACGTGATATATATAATCCTAATAGCAACAATAAAGAAACAGAATTTAGCCTAAATACCTTCACCATACTGTATGTATTGAAATACAACGCTGGTCAGACCAAATGAAAACCTTGTCTGATGAGCATAAATCAACCCTTTGAGAAAAGGCAGTGAAAGGCCAGGGAGATGAACACCTGCCCAATGAGGGCACCTGCCCAATGAGAATGTGAATGCAATTATCCCAAAAGTTCTTGGGGCTCTCGTACACTCTGGTTTTACGACCTAGTCTGTACACTTCAAAAGGCAGAATAATGGCCACAAAATGGCTGAGAAACATATTTGGGCTCAAGGGAAGAAAGAACTTTCCATTCAAGGCATGACTTGCTCTCCCACTGCTAAGGAACCCCAAAGTTCAAAGGCATGCCTAAAAACATCTATCTAGTCAGCCTTTGGGCCCTTGTTAAAACAGAATGAGCTCTCGCACCTGGAGGAGACTGGCTGTCACCACTTGGTGTTACATTTCCTGTTACTATACACAATGTCCGTTTAGAACCTAATTCTGCTTAACACTGTAAGGTAAACACAGCCACAAAGCGCAGGCTAATGAGACATCTACACGTTAACTATCTTATTGGGGGCAGGGATGAAAGAATGGAAGGCTTTAATTGGGGGTTTCTCCTATGTGGGCCAGAGAATTAATAAAAATAAATGGGACTGATGACTGCAAAAAGAGAGGGAGGACTGACAGCCCACTCCTCATCGGCTCAATTCCGTTTTCCTCAAATAGGAAACTGTGACTCCAGTGTTGTTTTGAGAGATTCAGAAAAAAGCCTGTGTTTGTGTGTTTGTGTATGTGATCTCTCCTGATTTTTAAATGCGGTAAATTACTTTAAAAGCATTTTTAGGGGCATCTGGGTGGCTCAGTCTGTCAAGCGTCTGACTTCGGCTCAGGTCATGATCTCACGATTCGGGAGTTCTAGCTCCATGTCAGGCTCTGTGCTGACAGTGCTTCAGAGCCTGCTTGGGATTCTCTCTCTCTTGCTCTCTCTGACCCTCCTCTGTCCCCCACCACCAACTCTCAAAATAAATAAACTGTTGGTTTTTTTTTTTTTAATAAGACAATGATATTATAAGGGTGCCTGGGTGGCTCAGTTGGTTAAGCATCCAATTTTAGCTCAGGTCATAATACTGAAGCTCACAAATTCGAACCCCACATCAGGCTCTGTGCTGACAGCTCGGAGCCTGGAGCCTGCTTCAGATTCTGTCTCCCTCTCTCTCTGCCCCTCCCCCACTCAGGCTCCATCTGTCTCTCAAAAATAAGTAAGCAGTAAGCATTAAAAAGAAATTTTTTTTAAATAATAAAATAAAATGAGACAATGATATTATAATTCTTACACTCCCTACCAAGTAAGTCAATGCACAGGAATGTCCTATAAAGTTTCCACGCACTCCACAGAAGTCTAGGGAAGTACCTAACTGATTATTCCATTCAGTGAATTAATGCAAAGGGTTTTGTGTGCATTCCTTGATATTGGGAACAGAAAGCAACACAAGCATAGCATGGTAATTTATGGAGTGAACAAAAATGTGGTACTTTTCATATTTTTAAGATAGAAGAGAAAATAAAAAACAATTTTCAACTGCCTGGGGGATATATATACTCTTATGAATCCTTCCCAGCAGCTGGTTTGTTTGATTTGTGGTGAAATGCCTCCCCCAGTGGCTGAATGGTAAAAATACACCGGAAGCTGCTTGGCTGTGAGGTCTGGCTTTCAGAAGGGACTTTCTTAAAACTTGTGTCTGGATCATTATTTTCCTCCCCATCTTCAGTCTCTCTGTTGTCTCTTACAGCTTCCTCACATGCCCCAGTCCTCTGCTGTGGAAAATCCACTGATCCCACTGGCCCTCTAGCCACCATCTTATTTCTCCCTTTCCTCACACCTCCAAACACTAGACTGATGAATGAATGAACCATCCCTCTCACCATTTCTTTAACCTCCTGCAATTGGCTTCTGATACCAACATTTTACTGAAACTGCCTTTTGAAAAACATCGGTAACTCCCCTGGTCCTTGAAAAACAAACTGCCATTCTCCCACTAACTCTCCTCTCCTGGGCATCATTCGTTCCCTATGTGGCATCTAGATGAGCCACCACTATGAGTAGCCAATGGCATGAGTCCATCTCAACTCCAAACCTTCAATTCCAGGTGTTCTGACATTTGGGCTGGAAATTACCAGTCCCTCTACCCTGTGCCCTGATGGTTCCCAGTTGCCCCCCCCCCCAGTCTAGTCCCTCACAATAACTGGACATTTCTCTTTAATGTTTCACTACAGCCTCAGATTCAACAATTCTAAAACCAAACCACCCAGTCCCCACCTGCCCCCGGCCATGGAATCATTTATTCCTGTTCAGGACCCTACTTCTCTCTGTTTATGGGGACAGATTCTTTGCTTTTCCCAAGAGAACACTTGGAAGTCTTCTTTGATTCATGTCCTTCTATTCTCATTTGTCACTTGCCAGTACCCATTAAATATTTCCCCATATTACTTCCACCCTAGGCTAATTTTTTTATTTCCTTTTTTTTTTTAAGTTTATTTATTTATTTTGAGAGAGAGAGGGAGAGAGAGAGAGAGAGAGAGAGTGTGTGTGTGTGTGTGCGCACGTGCGCACATGAGCAGGAGAGGGGTGGAGAGAGAGGAAAAGAGAATCCCAAGCAGACTCCAGAGCTGTCAGCATAGAGCCCTACGCGGGGCTTGATCTCAAAACTGTCAGCTGAAATCAAGAGTCAGATGCTTAACCAACTGAGTGAGCCACCCAGATGCCCCTTTTTTCATTCCATTTTTAAAAGTTTTAAATTTTCATTTCTATATGGTTAATATATAGTGTTATATTAATCTCAGGTGTACGATATAATGATTCAACATTTCCATACATTATTCAGTGCTCATCATGATTAGTGTACTCTTAATCCCCTTCACCTATTTCATCCATTCCTGTACCCACCTCCCCTCTGCTAATCATCTGTTTATCCTCTATAGTTAAAAGTCTGTTTCTTGGTTTGTCTCTCTCTCTCTTTTTCCCTTTGCTCATTTGTTTTTTAAATGCCACATATGAGGGAAATCATATGGTGTTTGTCTTTCTCTGACTTATTTCACTTAGTATATACTCTCTGGCTCCATCCATGTTGTTGTAAATAGCAAGATTTCATTCTTTTCATGGCTGAGTAATACTTCATTGTGTATATATTCCACATCTTCTTTATCCATTTATTTATCAATGGGTATTTGGACCACTTCCACAATTTAGCTATTGTAAATAATGTAGTAAACATAGGGGTGCATCTATCCTTTTGAATTAGAATTTTTGTATTTTTTGGGTAAATACCCAGTAGCATGATTACTGGATCATATGGTACTTCTATTTTTAACTTTTTGAGGAACCTCCATCCTGCTTTCCACAGTGGCTGCACCAGTTTGCATTCCCACCAACAGTGCATGAGGGTCCCTTTCTTTTCACATCCTCCTTAACATTTGTTTCTTGTGTTTTTTATGTTAGCCATTCTGACAGGTGTCAGAACGAGGTGATATCTCATTGTGGTTTTGATTTTCATTTCCCTGACAATGAGTGCTGAGTCCCCTAGGCGAATCTTGATTTGAAAGCTAGAGAACTGCCTTCTTCCTGCTAATCTTCTTTCCCCGTACTTGCCTATTCAAAAACTTTGCGTTAACTCCCCTCCTGCAAATATAGCCCTGACCACATTTATTTTCCACGCCATCCTGAAACAAACCACCCTCCATGCTGGAGGATCTCATCCTTTCTGCTTAACATTCTCTGCTTCCTCTGCCCTCCATACACCTTAATTCATACTGACCCCCTACCCTACCTCTTTTGATTAGGAAATTCAATTAGGAATTCAAAATTTTGAAAATAATCCCAGGAACCACGTTCAACAATCATACTGAGTTAAATTTTACCTTTTCTTTTGGATTCCATTCCAGCTTGGTTATAGAAATTAGTGAAGCACAGGCGATCACTAAAAAAAGGAGATTGTTAAGGAAAGTCCAGAAAAAAACCAGGTCTTTGAATGTTAAGACTATTCTGCTAATAATCATCACACAGGGTCAA
Organism: Prionailurus bengalensis; assembly: GCF_016509475.1. NCBI lineage: Eukaryota > Metazoa > Chordata > Mammalia > Carnivora > Felidae > Prionailurus > Prionailurus bengalensis. The sequence goes on along the minus strand of NC_057358.1, from coordinate 122,291,878 downwards.
AATATTAATACCAACATTTCTGTAATCAAACCAGTTATATCAGCTTCTTATAATCTCAACCCTTAAATTAGACTGTGATGGAAATACAGTCATTCCTTAGCAATACCTTTTCAGTTACGTATAGTAAAATTTTAATTTGTGGCTACATTATGCCCTACTCTGCTTTTTAAATTTTGTCAAAATGACTGACACAGCTATCCAGATACGTTCTTTTTGAATACTCTTCCCCTAAAATACTACTTTCCCTAAATAAAAGTATTGAATAAAAATACTCTTTCCCTAAAATACTATTTTCAAGACAACAGCTTTAAGGAAAGATTAACATTTCAAGGTACAAAAGCACCACAAACTACCAAGATTCGTCTACAAAAACAAGGTAAAGATTCAAACTCCTGTCTTTAAAAAACAGACTTTTCCCATCAAGTAATCAGGTATAAGCAGAGTCCTTCCTTCCTGGCCCAAAGGGTGTACAAATCAAAGAGATAATGTCCTACCTCTGACCTTAGGAGATACCCTGAGAGGCCAGTCAAACAGTGCCCAGGACTGAGGCCAGAGCCTCCGTTGAATGTCTGCAAAAGGCGGGGACAGCCATTCTGATGGAGCTTAGAATGCAAAAGAGAAGGCTAGAGATGAGATGCTCTTAAAATGCTTTTGCAAACAGACGAATTCAAAGCTTAGAGTCAATGCCAAGTTTAGAACTTCCTCTGAATACAGAGTCAGCATCTCCTCTCCCTGCCCTCCCCACCCCCCAATATTTTGCAATTCTTAACACTTCTCGGTTTCTCAAAATAAAAGGAGTAGAAAGCACAGAAGATTCTCTGATCATGTCATTACCATATCTGTTTCTAATAGTTTAAAAGTCTCTTAATTCTTTGTTCTTGAGTCCTATCTTCTGGGCATCAGGTACCATGCTGGTGGGGAGGAAGGGGGAGATAGAGAAAACTCTGGAAAAACAGACTTGGTGTCAGCTCTTGGAAACATCACAGCCTTGTCGGACGAAGCCCAGGGAACGCGCTGCATTAAGACAGAAAAGAACAGGGCACAGTGATGACTCAGAGGGAAAACGATGAGTTCAGAGTGGAATGGGGTGTGAGGGGTCAGGAAAAGCTTCACTGAGTTGAGCCTAAGCTGAGTTGAGGCTTGAGGAGCTCTCTAGAGCAGCGTCACCCCAGAAATTAATGCCAGCCACATGCGTAATTTAAAATATTCTACTATAGTAGCCACAGTAAAAAACAAACAAACAAACAACAACAACAAAAAACCTAAAAAGAACCAAATGAGGGGATGTCTGGCTGGCTCAGTCAGTAGAGCATGTGACTCTTGATCTCGGGGTTGTGAGATCAAGCCCCCTGTTGGGTGTAGAGATTACTTAAAAATAAAATCTTAGGGGTGTCTGGGTGGCTGTAGGTTGAATGTCCGACTCTTGATTTTGGCTCAGGTCATAATCCCAGGATCATGGGATTGAACCCCACACTGGATTCCGTGCTGAGTGTGGAACCTGCTTAAGATTCTCCCATTCTCGGATAAAGAAAATACTCAATCCAATGGAGTATTACTCGGCAATCAAAAAGAATGAAATCTTGCCATTTGCAACTATGTGGATGGAACTGGAGGGTATTATGCTAAGTGAAATTAGTCAGTCAGAGAAAGACAAAAATCATATGACTTCACTCATATGAGGACTTTAAGAAACAAAACAGATGAACATAAGGGAAGGGAAACAAAAATAATATAAAAACAGGGAAGAAGACAAAACAGAAGAGACTCTTAAATATGGGGAACAAAAAGAGGGTTACTGGAGGGGTTGTGGGAGGGGAGGATGGGCTAAATGGGTAAGGGGAATTAAGGAATATACTCCTGAAATCATTGCTTCACTATATGCTAACTAATTTGGATGTAAATTTTAAAAAATAAAAAATGAAGTTAAAAAAAAAAAGATTCTCCTATTCTCTCCCCTGCCCCTCCCCCACTTGAGCATGCACTCTCCCCAAAATAAAAAAATTAAAAAATAATAATAATAAATCTTAATACATAAATAAAACCAAATGAAATTAATTTTAATAATATATCTTATCTAACTCAATATATCAAAAATGGTATCATTTCAACATGCAATAATATAAAGAAGTAATGTGACATATTTTATATTCTCCTTTTCTTTCTTCTTAAATCTTTGAAATCACTGTGGTTTTTACACTTACTGCACATCTCCATGTGGACCAGCCACATTTCAAGCGCTCAGTAGCCTCGTGTAGCTAGTGGCTACCATACTGGACAGCTAGGCTCTAGAAAACAAGGTGGAGGAAGATAATCCATCCAGGTAGAAGAGAACGGGTGAAAGCTGAGAACAGAAAGCAGGCAAGTCCAGAAGAAACAATGTAAAATGAGGTCCCAAATTATGGGTCTCAAGAAAAGGAACGTGGGCTTTATGCTGTTAGTGATTTTGTGAAGGTTTTGAAAGCTTTAGAAGCCAGGTGCAAGATGGATAGTCTCACAGGAAGGGCTTAGAAGCAAGATCCTAGCAACCAGCCTCACTCTCTGTTTCAGTTTCTTCAGTAGTCAAATAATGGTGTTTCACAGAAATACTGTAGTAAGGAGAGACAAGGGCATTTCAAAGATGCTTTGAAATCTTTGTAAAGAAATATAAATACCTTGCTAATGTTTAAGACAAAAGAACTCTTCATATGGATGAATTCATTCAAGTTAATTTAATACAGGGACATGATCTGTTTCTGTGGGAAAGCTGTCCCTTGGCATGGCTCATTGGAGCTGCCTAAAAATGGGAACTATTTGTGTGTGAAACTCTGATGGCTGAAAGCCTTATTCTGCTAAAATTCTCTCTAATTTTACCATCTAGAGATGTGTCTCCAAAGTTGGAAGCAAGGAAGGAACTTTGGTTTTAACACTACAAACACTTCTATATACTTTACAACTAACACAAGCTAAAAGTAGTTATATTTGAAGACAAACATGAGTGTCTTCAATCCATAAATAGAACAAAGAATCGAGAAGGAACCATCTCTGGAACAAGGGTCTGCATTTTGTTTAAATTTCTCAACACTAGGATTTGCTTCCTCTGTACTTAGAAATTTTGTAATCAAAAATTTCCTTCCCTAAGATGAAAAAAACAAAACGAAACCCAAAATCACACTTAGACTGTACATTTTGTACAGCTTCTAGTTTAAAGGAGAATCACAGAGCTTAATATTTAGAAGCACGTGGTGCATTTTTACTCAAGCTTGCCCACTTTATACAACTCAATCCAGACTAACAAAGTTTCCACTAATTAAATAGTTTTCTATTTTTCTACAATCTGACAGGAATCAACATTTTTTGATGCCTCTGCAGTTTTCTTTGATAGGACTACAGACGGTATTTTGAAAGATGGGGAATTTTCCACCTCTTAAAGACACAGCTTTTTTTTTTTTTTCTGTTAAATAGCTCTAGAAAGAAAGAGAGAAAGATCAAGCTCTCATTCCCTCTAAATCAGAATGCACAAGCATAAAAATTCAGATTTTCTTTTCACATTGTGGAATACGAAAAAGGAATGAGATTTCATTTTGAAACTGGCATCAGTGATAACCAGAGAAGGCTAAATGTATTTCGAGTGATTTAGAAATAAATGATAGAGAGCTTTCTAAAACCTCTTAACATGGATGAGTAAGTCAGACCATCTAATGAATCACCTACGTGCAGGGTGAGGGCAGAGTACAGCCCCTTGGGACTTCACAGGGCTATTACTTTAAGTACAATATCAATATTTGGTGTCTTTGAACAAGCACTACAAAGAAAAATAAATATTTTCACATGGCTTATGAAATTTTCCCTGTTGGGAGGAAAGGAAACAGACTAAAGTGTTTGGACATGTTTCCATTCTCCCTGCACACCATTCCCCACAAAGATTCTTTTGAAATAACAACACAATGTGGAAATATTTTCTTAATGATTTACACTTTTCCGCCAGTTGTTCTTCTGAAGCATGTGGAAACGGGGCTGTCAATTTTTCCTTTTTTTTTCATACTTTTTTGGGGGCGAGGGAGAAGGGTTAAGCTTTCGAAGACACTGACAAATGTGCAAAAGGATACTGGGGACCACAGCTGCGCAGGAAACGGCAGAGATGGCCATCCGCACGTGGCACGTGGAGAGGCTGTTCCACTGGGGACACGATTTGTAAGAGATGACGGACTGCAGGAGTGTGTAGACCACACCACAGACAAAAGCCAAAAGGGCACCACCGTCATGGACCAGGGGGACAGCTAACTCCTGGAGAGAGAGTCACAAACAGGTGTTACTCCACGTGAGTCCGCGTGCAGTAGGCCCACGCACCCACCCACGCTGATCCACTCAAAGCCACAGATGCACCCACCACTCCTTGGAAAATGCGACTGCCTGCAGAAGACTACCAAGAGAAAAGCCTTCCAGACCCTGCAGTAAATGCCCTTAGTTGTTCCACAGCAAACGTGGGCATGCTGGACAGGGACAAAGTGATATCTGCCTTCGAGGGGGGCGAGTTGAATATGGTGGGCTCTGGAGTCTGGCAGAACCGTATAAAAAAAATTTCAACTCTGCCACTGGGTTCTGTGACGTTAGTTTATAACCTCAGTCTCTGTATCTGTAAAATAGGCATAATAATTTCTGCCTTGCAGGTTTGCAGTGAAAATTATATGATGAATTTCATTTAACAGCATGCAACTGGTTCCGTGAAGGTACCAAGGGTGGCTTCGGGTTTTCAGGCTCCCTGCTCCCCAATAGTCTCTTTGTCTCTCCCCACATGCACATGCAAATCTAAGTAAAGACACTGCCCTTGCCATGCCAAGGTAGGTTCAAGTCAAGGCCCCACCCCTACATCCTCTAACCAGCCAATTCAACCAGAAGGCACCCTTACATCCAATCTAGGTAAAGAGTCTGGTATTGATCCCGAACATGCTCATGATAGACCATTCAAGGAGCTCACTTTAGGCTCCTTTTAATCGTGCAATGGGCACAATTATGGTATAACTATGATATTGGATTGAACGACAGAGTCTCTGGTTGAACTTGAAGATGTGAGCTTTGCAAAGGGGGAAGTGAAAGTATTGTCCAAGAGGGCCTGGTTTGGACCCCAGACTCCTGCTGGCCCCACTGTCCATACCCTGTCCCTCCCAGACTTTTCTTTGACCTGGGTCACCCAGGCTTCCCCAGAACCACGGTGTTCTTCATCTGTTCAAAAAGAAACTGATATCAAATCTTTATTCTCCACATGGGAAAAGAAGATTAAAAAAAGAAAAACCAGGGGTGCCTAGGTGGCTCAGTCAGTTAAGCATCTGACTTCGGCTCAGGTCATGATCTCGCAGTTTGTGAGTTCAAGCCCCACATCGGGCTCTGTGCTGACAGCTCAGAGCCTGGAGCCTGCTTCAGATTCTGTGTCTCCCTCTCTTTCTATCCCTCCCCTTGCTCATGCTCTGTCTCAAAAACAAACATTAAAAAAAAATTTTTTTAAGGAAAAAAAAGAAAGAAAAACCACTTTCAAATTTATTTGCTAGGGAAATTTATTTCCTGGTATCAAACCTAGGAATATAGGGGAAAATCCACAACTTGATTTATGTTATAATAAAATATGGCTGCACAGACATTTTGCAACATGGCCTATCAATTACTCATTTATTAGGTATGGATTTTGTATTCCTAGGATACCTAGCATGGCATACAGATTTAGGAAAGTTATATATAGAAAATAAAATACATTCTATGCCCTTTAAAAAATTTGTAGACATTTAAGTACTTTAAGAATTAAAAAAAAATCACTCAACTGTACACTTAAAAATGGTTTAGATGTCCAATTATTTTACTACAATGAAAAATGACAATAATTCAAAGAAAATGAAATCACTCTCTTGAATAGATAACTGCATGCTCATGTTCATAGCAGCACTATTTACAATAGGCGAAACATAGAAACAACTTAAGTGTCCCTCAATGGATGAATGGATAATTAAAATGTGATACACACACACCAATTACTATTAAGCCATAAAAAAGAAAGAAGTATTGCCACTTATGACAACATGGATGGATACTGAGGGTATTATGCTAAGTGAAATAAGTCAGACAGAGAAAGACAAATATTGTGTGATCTCACTTATATGTGGAATCTTAAAAAAGTTAAAAACTGAACTCTTTGATACAGAAAACAGATTGATGGTTGCCAGAGGTGGGGGGGGGAGGTGGGGAAAAGGGGGTCAAAACATAGAAAATTCCAGATATAAGGCCTGAGGATGTCATGTACAGCATGGTGAGCATAGTTAACAGTGCTGTACTGTATATTCGAAAGTTGCTAAGAGAGTAAATCTTTTTTTTTTTTTTTTTTTGCTAAGAGAGTAAATCTTAAGAGTTGTCATCACAAGAAAAAAATTGTAACTATGTGAGGCAATGTATGTTGATGAACTTATAGTGATCATTTTGCAATATATACATATATCAAATCACTATGTTATACACCTTAGACTAATACAAGGTTATATGTCAATGATACCTCAGTAAATCTGGGGAAAAACAATATTAAACCAAAATATAATAATAATAAAAGAATGAAGACAAACAGATTCTCTCCTCCCCCCTTGAATGTTAGGCACATTAGGACAAGGGAAAACAAAAGGCAAGATGTCCACTGCTAATGAGTCCTTTTAAGGAATAATCTTCTGAGAATCCTGATGCTTTCCACTGTCTACTTTCTTTTTTTTTTTTTTTTTTTTCAACGTTTATTTATTTTTGGGACAGAGAGAGACAGAGTATGAACGGGGGAGGGGCAGAGAGAGAGGGAGACACAGAATCAGAAACAGGCTCCAGGCTCTGAGCCATCAGCCCAGAGCCTGACGCGGGGCTCGAACTCACGGACCGCGAGATCGTGACCTGGCTGAAGTCGGACGCTTAACCGACTGCGCCACCCAGGCGCCCCTGTCTACTTTCTTTTTTGCTAAGTAAATCAACATCCTGAACTTAAATACTCTGTTTCCTCCAATTACACTATCAGGGAATTCGCTTCTTAAACCCTGGCCAATTCAACACATCCTTTAGGATCTTAATCTGCAAACTTCATGGGCCCTCACAAACCCCCACATTAGCCCTGACATTACTGGGTCAAAAGGTCCTTGACTCTGCAGGGGTCGTATGTGGGAGGTGCTTTTTCCGCTATGGAGCACACACTCTCGCATCAAAGGTCTTTTGGAAGCGAAATGATTCTCAGATGAGGCGTGAATTGTGGATAGAGGCTAAAATAAAAACCCAGCACCCTTTTTGGACCTCTTTTTTGAAACTCTCTTATTAATTTAAAAAAGTAAAAAATAGAGGTGCGCCTAGGTGGCTCAGTTGGTTAAGTGTCTGACTTCGGCTCAGGTCATCATCTCACAGTTCGTGAGTTCGAGCCCCATGTCAAGCTCTGTGCTGACAGCTCAGAGTCTGGAGCCTGCTTTGGATTCTGTGTCTCCCTCTCTCTCTGCCCCTCCCTTACTCACGCTATGTCTCTCTCTCAAAAAATGAGTTAACATTTACAATAAATAAATAAACATTTAAAACAATAAAAGATAGTAAAAATAGAGAAAACTAGAAAGTTGAAAGGGTTAAACCTTGGAAAACAACTTTTCCAAAAAGGAAATTTCTGGAAGGAAGGAAAGTAAAGCATTGAGAGAGATTGGTGAGGACACACCAGAAAGTTGCCATTCTGCCTACCAGCTCAGGACAGAGAGCCCCGGAACTTCTGACGAATACAATTTACTCCTACTCAAGCAAATCCCCCAGAGATAGCCAGTGCTCTCCTGCCCGCACACCTCCAATTCCTCTGGAAGGAACAGCTCAGGTTGGCATGCTGAAAATGAATTACAGGATATAAAACAAGGAAGTTGTAAAGATATATTTATGGGAACAATGACAAGGCAAACACTCTGCTCTCAGGAAAGTTTAAGATTCTATTTCTGGTTTTTGTAAAGATGTAATCACTTCATAGAAACCCTAAAGAGAACCACAAGTTCAATTATCTGACATCTAAGTTTTCTTTCTAAAGTCTGCCTTTCTGCTTTAAAGCTTGATGGCTATGGTGCTTATACCATGAGTTATTTGGAGAATAAAGCGATAGGATATCATCTAGTGCCTACTATTCCCCACCGAATAATTCATATCCAACAATCTACTAACGATTATATCATTCCAAATCTTCCCTTCACCCCCCATTTTAATTTTGCTTCCCATCATGCTTTCTGGTGTTAGGGATGTGAATTGTGTACATGCTTTCACTCTCAGAGATTTACCCATTCTGGCAATGGAGTTAACTCTTTCCCACAGGCTCTAGACAGACTGCTTCAATTCAAAGTGCACTTCTGCCTTTCGGTGCTCAGACAATCCTGGGCAAGTATTAACTCCTCTGGGCCTCCATTTCTCCACTGGCAAATGAGGAGAATGCTACTACCTGTATTCTGAGGTCATTACTAGCATGATAGGAGTACTGGATGTTTTCATAAATTCTATCACATAGGAAATTTTCAATAAACGTCGTCATGAAAAGGGGCACCTGAGTGGCTCAGGTGGTTAAGCGTCTGACTCTTGGTTTCAGCTCAGGTCATGATCTCATGGTTTTGTGAGTTTGGGCCCCATTTGGGGCTATGCCCTGGGGGCATAGAACCTGCTTGGGATTCTCTCTCCCTCTCTCTGCCCTCCCTGCTCACGCTCTGTCTCTCTAAAAAAAAATAAACTTAAAAAATTAAAAAAAAATTGTCGTGAAAAACCAAACGCATACAAGCATAAAATATAAAGCAAGAGTCTCCACCATGTGACCAATGTCGCCTGCAATCATGTATAGCAGCCCTTGTCTTATTTCGCCATAAAGGGACAAGAGGGGTAGCAAAGTAAATGGAGCCAGAAGCAAATGTATTCACACAATTCCTTCAATGAAGCCCTCTACACTTGCTCTGGGGAGGCTACAAACCTGCCTCTCACCTTTCTACCGACCTTTCAGTGTTAATACGGAAACAACAAATATGTCCAAAAATGGATTTATAATGTCCAAAAATGAAAACTCGTCAGCCCTGAGGCTTGGGAGACCATCCCTGCCCCACAGGGTGTCCTGGAGACACTATGCAATATAAGGAAGGGTGTTTGCCACCTCACCCTTCACAACACAGCACCAACTTTCCTGGAGCACTTTATTCTGTCCCCTGATCGACAGATGGCATCCCCCATGTGCAGTGCAAAGAAAGTGATTTATGAGGCCATGTGGTGCAGGTGAGACAGAGGACTCTCTGACAATGGTCTGACTTCATGCAGGAGGGGGCATTAGCAAATGGATGGGAAGCAGATGGTACAGGTGGAGGCCCGAGGTTATTACCCTCGCAGACCCATAGCAGGTGCAACGGCCCTGTACTGCAGCTTCTGGGCACGGACGTGTACTTTAGCAGCTGGCTGGCAGCCAAGGTTGACACCTTTTTGTGAATATCAGCACCACACAAGATCGGCCCACTTCTGGTGGGAAAAAAGTTAAAGGAGTCCTCCTGGGCAGAAGCAAGTCTTCCTGGAGTAACTTCTTTTGTGCCGCCACAAAGAAACAACAGGGGCAGGGGGAACAGGACCACCTCGGTGTTAGCCCCTAATGATGGCCAGGGGCTGCCACGTACGGCCTGCTGGTTACTCTGCAACATCTCATGGGACCCTTTACAATAACCCTAGGACACGATACTATTATAACTAGTACGAATTTGAAATACAACACATTTTTAAAAAATATTAAATACTGTCTCCTTGGACAAATAGCTCACATGCCTTCCTGAAAGAGACCTTGGGATGAACAGGTATCTACAAGTTAGAACAAAGCAAGTAGAGTTTTTTTCAAACACTCAACACAGTAGGAATCTATCAAGCAGACTCTACAGAAGTCACCATATAAGTTCATTTGCTCCATGTTTTGGCTCCATAATGAATGAGCTGAGTAACCCTGAGCATATGATTTCACCTTCATGTACCTATATCCTCACCTGCAAAGGGAAGAGATCAGGAGCTGCTCTGTGAACTGGTAAATACACACACACACACACACACACACACACACTCATATACACAAATACTTTCACACTCTTTATGAAACTATTACAGTGACTGAAGTCACTCTCCCCACCCATCAGATCATGTTAGTAACATGGGGCAATGCAGAGTCTGGAACATCGTGTGAAACACGCTCTCTCATAGGTGTGCAAACGTGAACCCCACCCTCTCCCAAGCACCAGGCAGGACTGACTTTCAAACGATAAAGATGTGTTTCTAAGAAGCAAACTATCCCCACTTTTACAAACTCATCAACTATTTGAGAACTCTCCTGGCACAAGCATGCCCCTTGTGTTCCTGCTTCTCTACTCCAGACACACACATATTCCATCATCCCCAAGAACAGAAAAAAACCTTCAGGACACACCTGGAAATTGGCTACAATGCCCATTCCGATACATCCCACCAATCCAAGAACTAGCGACACCAGGTTAAAAACAGGCGTGCTGAAATAGCTGGTTTGATTTTGCTTCTCTACTATTTTGTATCTTGTGTACATTGTGGCTGCACCTGAAAAAGAAGGGCACTTTGGTGAATTTTTATTATTTGACCTTTTAGAACGAAAACCACAGGGAAAGTTTTGCCTTGTGTTTTTAAAATCTGTATTTCAGTTTCCCAACTGCCATAGTCTCCCACTCACCCACCCTGTCCTTCCTCACCCCAACTCACTCTCCCCACTGTGTGTATCATCACACACAAACTTGCCTGTTATCTTTTTCACATAAATGCTACTGTGCACATATTCTGTGACTTACTCTTTTTCACTTGAGATAAGTCACCATGGAGATCTTACCATGTACAAGTAAGTCTACTTCCACATTTTTAGGGGTCTCATCACGGTATATATTTATTTCATCATTCTCTTAACGTTCGACTTCTACATTGTCTGTTTCTCCTGTTACAAGGAATGCTCAGTGAACAGCCTGGTACACAAGTATTTGGCATGCTTTCAGTGTTTCTGAAAGATGAATTCCTAGAAACAATATTACTGGAACAAAAACCGTGCACAACTGAAATGCCAAGAAGTATCTGCAAATTGCCCCAAGACTGTATGGCAGCGTTTATACTCTCACAGCAGAGTTTGAAAGCAATTTTACAAGTCCTTTTAATGGCTTTTTTAATTGCTACCAACCTGATGAATAAGAATCAGCAACCTGTTGGTTTAAACTGCATCCCTCTGATCATTAGTGAGATTGAGCAACTTTCAGTATGTCTACCGGTCATCTGCATTTCTTTTTCTGAAAATTGCATTTAGACTTCTTTTATTTTTCTTTTTATTTTTCTCTTGAGTTTGTCTATTCATTTAAAAAAAATTTTTTTAATGTTTTATTTATTTTTTGACTGAGAGAGAGAGACAGAGCATGAGCGGGGGAGGGGCAGAGAGAGAGGGAGACACAGAATCCAAAGAAGGCTCCAGGCTCTGAGCTGTCAGCATAGAGCCCGATGCGGGGCTCAAACTCACAGACCACAAGATCAGGACCTGAGTTGAAGTCGGACACTCAACCGATTGAGCCACCCAGGCACCCCTTCATTTTTAATTTGTAGTTGCTTTTTAAAAAAATGTTTTACTGAGGGGTGCCTGGGTGGCTCAGTCGGTTAAGTGGCCGACTTCGGCTCAGGTCATGATCTCGCGGTCCGTGAGTTCCAGCCCTGCGTCGGGCTCTGTGCTGATGGCTTGGAGCCTGGAGCCTGCTTCTGTTTCTGTGTCTCCCTCTCGCTGCCCCTCCCCCATTCGCGCTCTCTCTCTGCCTTTCAAAAATGAATAAACGTTAAAAAAAAAATTAAAAATAAATAAATAAATAAATAAATGTTTACTGAGAGAGAGAGAGAGAGAGAGAGAGAGAGAGAGAGAATCCCAAGCAAGCACCATGCTGTCAGTGCAGATCCCGATGTGGGGCTTGATCCCAGGAACTGTGAGGTCATGACCTGAACCAAAATCAAGAGTTGGACACTCAGCCAACTGAGCCACCCAGGCGCCCCTGCAGTTGCTTTTTAAACATTAGTAGGAGACATTAGTCTACTGTCTGCTATAAATATTACAGGTTTTCTTCTGGTCTGTCTTTGATTTTGTTTTTGGTTTTTGTTTGTTGGTTGGTTGGTTGGTTTGGTATCCTTCATCAGTTAGAAGTTTTAATTTTTTTTAGAAGTTTTAATTTCTTATCTACTAAATCTATCAATTCTTTCCTGTTTAGCTTCTGGGTTTTGTGTAAGCTTAAAGCATTTCCATCCTCAGGTTTTAAAGGATTTTCCTATAACTTAATTATCTTACAGTGTTGCTTTTCATGGCTAGTTCTTTCATTGCCACTGGTTCTTGTGAATGGTGTGAGGACGGTACAAAGGGTATGTTTTTCCAAAGACCTTACCAATTAATCAAATACCACTTATTGTTACAGAGAGTAATGTCACAATAACATATAATCTCTGGAGCACCTGAGTGGCTCAGTCGGTTGGGCTTGGGCGGGCGTCTGACCCTTGGTTTTAGCTCAAGTCATGGTCTCCCAGCTTCATGGGTTCAAGCCCTTGTGGGGCTCTGGGCTGGCAGTGCTGAGCCTGCTTGGGATTCTCTCTCTCTTTCTCTCTCTCTCTCTCTCTCTCTCTCTGACCACCCCCCCCCCCCCACTCGTGCTGTCTCTGTCTCTCTCAAAATAAATAAACTTTACTATACATGAGTTCCATAACAGCAGGGTCCTTGTCTTTCTGCTGCTGGGGCCCTAGCACTAAGCATAAGCACAGAGCCTACCACAGTGTAGGCACTTATTAAATGAATGTTGAATACATGGACAGCTATCAAAATTTTAGATCTGTAATAACTTTTACTCAACAAATTTACCTTATAGAAGATCTTACATCAATATGCAAAGATGTATTAAAAATAATATTCACTTGAGCATTGTAAATTGCAAAGTCAGAAATAGCCTAAATGCTTAACAAGAGGGGACTGATTAAATAAGCTATAATATACCCATGAGAGGGGGTATCATGCATGTGTTAAAAGAACAAAGTAGATTTCAACATACTGACATGGTGTGATGGTCATTTTTTTTTTTTGCTGAAATTTAAAAAGCAGGCTAAAAGCTCATCATTTATCATAGACTATTGTAAGTGAAGATGTTCATGACAGATTCTGCCTTGTCTAGAAGCAAAAGGCCATATTTATTGCTAGCCAGTGATGAAATAATCTCTCTATCTTCTAAATCTGGACTCTAGGCAAGGATGGCATAAAAGGACACTGAGATTGGTTGACTCCTATTTCTACACTCCCCTCGCTCACCTCCAAAACCTCGGGATGAGAACACGACAAATGAATGACACGTGAAACTTTATACCAAGTAAGATGAACAAATTCCAAAAATGCCAAGTCAATAGGGTTCCCCCATGCCTCTGCCCTTTCCCACCCTGCACCAGTAGAGAAGGGTAGAAAGTATTGGTTACATGATAGGCCCCTGACAAACACCTGATTGTTCCAGGAGGTAAGGGCTTATGAAAGGACTAGGAGAAAGAGCCCCCATCTTACATCTATACACCCAGATTTCCCCATGGTAGATTAAGTTTTTTAGTCATTATATTGATTGGTTCATGAGAGGCTTGTATCCTATCAACTGTATCTATCTATCAAATGCATTGTATCCTATTCTCAGTTGCATTTGAGGAACTGAAAGGAACAATCATACCTGAGTTGGAGACAAAGTGTTGTCTGTTTCATCTTTTTTCCTTTTCTCTTACGGGTCAGACAACACCTTTGTCAGGGGTTCCCAAGCTATAGTAAATATCCAAGTCCCCTAGAGTGCTTGACCACCATGCTGATTCTTCAGCCCACTCCCACAGGTTCTGACTGAGTAGATCTGCATTTTTCCCTGGGAACATGCATTCTAACTGGCATCCCAGATGATCTTCAGGTAAGTGGCTTTCAGTACCCACTCGGAGAAACATTAGCTTGTACACTAGGTGCTTTGGCTTTCACAAATGCTTGGGATACGAATCACAAATTTATAAACAAATTACATTTAAAATTCATTTCAAAATCCTGTGGCACATTACTAGATGAAGTGAAGAATCGTTCTATAAATGAGGCCAAAAATAACTTTCCAGTCATTTTAAGTTTCTCAAAGTAGAACAAAATTCTAGTTGCAAAGCTTGTACTTTAAAAAAAATTATACACACCAAGAGAGAACCCTAATGTAAACTATGGACTTTGGGGGATAATGATGTGTCAATGTAGGTTCATCAATTGTAACCAACGTACAACTCTTTTCAGGGATGGTCATAGTGGGGGAGGCCACAGGGTGGGAGGCAAGGCATATATGAGAAATCCCTACCTTTTGCTCAGTTTTGCTGTGAATCTAAAATTGTTCTAAAAAATTAAGTCTGCTAAAAAAAAAACAAAAAATTATATACAAACTGTAAATGACACATTTTACTTCACTTGAGACTGTGAATTTCTCATAAGAATTATTGCATACTTACCAAGAAATGCAGAGAAGTTTATCATAAATCCAAAAATACCACTTTCTGGAGGTGTTGTTCCTGTATCACTGACAAAGAGAAATTTCTGAATTATTAAAAAGGAATTCTGTTCAGACCACGTAATTGGCAGGTTTTATAGGGTGTTTCTTCTGGGTGTTCAGCCACCTTGAATTCCAAAGACTTGGTCTAATTTTGCTCTAAAGTATTCTCATTTTGGCTCTGAAAAATCTAAAACTCATTTTTCTACCTTGAGAGATTACATTTAATTTTTTCCCATCATGGGGCGCCTGGGTGGCTCAGTCGGTTAAGCGTCCAACTTCGGCTCAGGTCATGATCTCGCGGTTTGTGAGTTCGAGCCCCACATCGGGCTCTGTGCTGACAGCTCCGAGCCTGGAGCCTGCTTTGGATTCTGTGTTTCTTCCTCTCTCTGCCTCTCCCCTGCTCATGCTCTGTCTCTCTCTGTCTCTCAATAATAAATAAAAACGGTAAAAAAAAATTTTTTAAGTAATTTTTTCCGATCATAAAAAACTAGGAAATACTGGGGCACCTGCATGGCTCAGTTGGTTAAGCATCCAGCTTCAGCTCAGGTCATGATCTTGCAGTTCATGAGTTCGAGCCCTGCATTGAGCTATCTCTTATCAGCACAGAGCCAGCTTTGAATCCTCTCTCTGCCCCTATCCCCCTCTCTCTCAAAAATAAATAAATATTTTTTTTTTAAAGCTAGAAAATGTTTAAAGTCAATGGTAGTGATGTTTCTCAATAAACTTGATGTGTGTTCATTCTCAATAAGAATTGAATGTGACTATTTTGGGAAAAAGAAATCTAAAATCAAGTTTGAAAAATCGATTTGGATTGTAACTATACATAAACACATCATGTACATTTTTTTAACAATTTGATTTATCCACAAGAGTTTACACTGCTGAAAACAGAATGGTGGAAAGCTGAGCAATATCATTGATACCTATTAGAACCTTATGGAAACAATAGGCATCAAGAATATATTAATTGTGATAAAGTATTTCAATAAAAAATAGTTTCTATAAGACATTTTTCTGGTGCAATCAATTAATCAATTAAATAAGCTGGAAAAAAATAATGATCTGGAAAGTAGCATTTGAACGTGTTCTGTTTTCTATTCATTCATGCCAAAGTTTACATTTTTACATTGTCAAGCTGCTCCCATAAAGCAACAGTTTAAAACTGATGGCAAAAGAGTTCCCAGCATGAAACAATTCATACCAGTTTTAAGTGTTTCCGTGTTTTAAAACAGCTCTGAAATATAAGTACTGAAAAACTGATCATGTTGAAAGGCACACTTCAAATTATTTGAGAAATCCCACAAGAAGCCCACGTGTGCAGAAGGCAGCAGGAATCTAAGTTTTGTGCACACTTAATATTTGGAGAGTATAAAGAGGCTAATACTCCCCCTTACAACAAATACTTCTATTCCTAATGATTTCAATCTCAGTGCCACTTGCACCTGTAGGAATCTGGAGGGTTTAGAATCTAACGTTGCCATTTAAATAACCATTTTTCTCCCCAAAGGAATGCTGAGGCAGAGAACACTGCACCATGTGTGGGACGTCCCTCTGAGCACGACAAAGTGGGTAAGAAAAGGGGACCGAACCTGTAATGGCAAGAAGGCAGAGACAGCTTATACCCTCTGGCAGCACTTTTGCCCAAAGATTAAATCTCATGTAGAAATCAAGCCTTCCGTCCTTGGCCTCAGGATCTAAAGAGGCAGCTTCCAGGTGAGTTATGCAAGAGTACTTGCGATCACAGACCTGAGAGAGTAAGCTGCCGCATGCCGGGAAGACTGCTTACTTGTGAAGAAAGGCAAGGAAATGGAGGAGTGAGGAAGATATTTATGAGGATAGGTAGCTGGTGGGAAGAAGGAGCCCTAACAGGAGATAAGTTGACCAGACTCTGGAACTATCTGTCCACTGACAGCAAACCAAGACATGTCAAGGGCCCAGATGTGCAATCCACATAACAGCGGACATGTGATCTGAAAGGTCAGAATTTCAAGGTGGTATTTTATTCTTATTCATTTGTACATTTAAAACCATACAGGCAGAATCAAAAGTGTTTTGTAAATAGCTATTCCATATGTATTTGTTGAATGAATGAATGACTATCAGTACTGGCAATAATAATAATAATAAAAAAAACCCAAACCTAATAAATACCACTTACTGAGCATTTACTATGGACCAAACATTGTTAGGTGTTTATTATATATCATTTCTTTTTATCCTCAAATCTTGAGGTGAGATTTTATGATTTTTTAAATGTTTATTTTTGAGAGAGACTGTGTAAGCAGGGGAGGGGCAGAGAGAGAGGGAGACAGAGGATCCAAGTAGGGTCCATGCTGTCAGCACAGAGCCCAATGTGGGGCTTGAACTCACAAACTGTGAGAGCATGATGTGAGTTGAAGTCAGATGCTTAACCAATTGAGCCACCCAGGTGACCCTTGAGGTAAGTCTTATTTCAACCCCATTTTACTAAGGAATAAACTGGTATTAGAGAGGTTACAGAACTTGTTCAAGGTCACAGAGTTATTAAGGAGAGGAATCTATATTCCAATTATTAAACACAAAACAATAGACCCAAAATGGAGTTGCTCATGCTAAGCCCCAAGTCACCAAACTGAGACTTATTTACAGTTTCAGCTCTCCTGGAAATGGAATCTTAAACCAGTCATTCAGGAATCATCTGAACAGCAAGTTGCATAATCTGCCTTATAAGACCCCTGTCTTCCCGTGTAAGGAAAGTAACCTTGCAATAACCAGTTGGCTTCTTGCCCAGTATAACTTCCTTGTTCCTGCTCCCTTCTGTCTATAAAAGTCTTTTATTTGTACAACTCCTCAGAGTTCCGTTTGTTTTTTGTTGTTGTTGTTGTTGTTGTTGTTGTTGTTGTTGTTTTCTAAATTAGGCTTCACACCTAGTATGGAGCCCAACTCGGGTCTTGAACTCATGACCCTGAGATCAAGACCTGTGCTGCAATCAACAGCCAGATAGCTCAACTATCTGAGCCACCAAGGCACCCTCTTAAATCTTCTTTCTGTCTGCTAGACTGGATGCTGCTTGATTCATGAATCCATGAATAAAGCTAATAAGATCTTTAAAATTTTGTTCAGTTAAATTTTGTTTTTAATACAATCCAGATATCTGACTCTTTGACTTCCCTGTCTCCCGTGTGCTCTAAAGCAGGCAAGGAATGAAGAAATTAGAAGGATTGGCAGTGGGGGTAGAGAATGAACACTGGTATGCTGGTAAATGTTTAACAACTTGCTCAGAGGGAGTCTGATTTGTAGCATAGGCCAATTTCCATGGTGTAAATACTGCCAACAAATCAAAGTTCAAGCTACCAAAATGTAGATTATTAAACATTGAACTGGGAAGAAATATACATGGTTGGCTCCCAGGAGCACATATCAGCTGGCTCCAGCACACCATGGGAATGAACCATGTTGGTAATGAAAAGAGATCATCATGCCCTTCTTGTACACCAGGAAAGTGTAAACTAGGCAAGAGCTCGTAATTCCTTACATACCATAATTGAATTGTTAAACATTTTTGACAAATATTTACTACCATAATTAATCTGATTTTCTTTCAGGATTACTGAGTCCACAGCACCTACCATCAATACGTGAGTATCAATGGGCCTACATTCCTAAACTTCGCACTACGACATAGGCAGTGACCATACTACAAAGACGGGAGTAAAATATTAATGCACTGCATTCATAACCATTGTTTGATTAAATGCAACCATCTTTAAAAATTTTTTTTATTTGGCTCCACAAACAACCATGAAATTTATCTGCTCATCAACAAAATATTTAAGGGACACATACTATGTGTTAGATACAATCTGAGTAACAAATTCCCCAATCTATCAGGTAAGAATGGTCAGTTTGTGATTTATTTCCCTTAAGTGACAAAGCGGTACCTAACTACATATGGTGAAATTTCACTCAAGATATTTCAAGAAAACTGTCTAAGCAGCAAACGAAAATGTGACAATTCTAGGAACTTTATTTTTTTAAGATTATTTATTTTGAGAGACAGAGAGAGAGTGAGGGGGCAGAGAGAGAGAGGGAGAAAGAGAGAATTCCAAGCAGGCTCCGCATCGTCAGCACGGAGCCCCACATGGGGCTTGAAGTCTTGAACCATGAGATTGTGTGTGACCTGAGCCGAAATCAAAAGCCAGACATTTAATCCACTGAGCCACCCAGGCACCCTGACATTTCTAAGAACTTTTAAAAATAAAAGCCAAATTAAACTACTTGGGACTACCCCAAAATAAAAAGCTCTTGCACAGCAAAGGAAACCATCAATAAACAACAAGGCGCCCTACTGAATGAGAGAAGATATTTGCAAATGATATATCCCATAAGGGGTTAATATTCCAAAATATATAAAGAACTTATACAAGTCAACACAAAAAAATAATAATAATCTGATTAAAACTGGGGACCTAAATAGACATTTTTCCAAAAAAGACATACAAATGAAAAATATGTTCAACATCACTCATAATCAGGGAAATTCAAATCAAAACACAATGAGAAATCACCCTACACCTGTAAGAAAGACTAGAATTAAAAAGAAATAACAAGTGTTAGTGAGGATGTAGAGAAAAGGGAACCCTCATGTACTGTTGGTGGGAATGTAAACTGGTGCAGCCATTGTGGAAAACAGTATGGAAGTTCCTCAAAAAATTAAAAATAGAATTACCATATAATTCAGCAATTTTACTACTGGGCATTTACCCAAAGAACATGAAAACACTAATTCAAAAAAATATATGCACCCTTATGTTTATCACAGCATTATTTACAATAGCCAAGATATGGAAGCAGTCCAAGTGTCCAACAATACAAGAATGGATAAAGATGTGGTACACACACACACACACACACACACACACAATGATGCAAAATGGAATGTTACTCAGCCATAAAAAAGAATGAGATTTTACCATTTGTAACAACATCGATGGACCTAGAAGCTTTAATGCTAAGTAAAATAAATAAAGGAAAGACAAATACCATATTATTTCATCCATATATGTTATTTAGGAAACCAAACAAACAAAGAAAAAAGAGACAAACAAAAACACAAACTTAACTACAGAGAGAAAACTGGTGGTTGCCAAAGGGAAGGAGGGTGAGGGAACGGGCAAAATAGATAAAAAGTACACTTATCTTGGTGATCACTGAGGAATGCACAGAATTGTTGAATCATTATATTGTACACCTGAAACTAATATAATACTGTATGTTAATTTTACTTTAATTAAAAAAAATAGTAGTGGTTGCCCATTATCATTAATAAAAATGAAAGGCTCTTTTACTTTATATTTTCTTTTTTTTTTTTAATGCTTATTTATTTTTGAGAGAGAGAGAGACAGACTGTGAATGGGGGAGGAGGATAGAGAGAGATGGAGACACAGAATCCAAAGCAGGCTCTAGGCTCTGAGCTGTCAGCAGAGTCCATTGTGGGGATCAGTCCCACGAACTGTGAGATCATGACCTGAGCCAAAGTCAGATGCTTAACCAACTGAGCCACCCAGGTGCCCCATCTTTCATTTTTAATTCTTACTCTTAATTAAATTTTCATGTTTTTAGGGACATTATCCAGTAAAATTTTAAAGGAATATACTTATTTGGTTTGTTCTTTTTAATTTTTTTTAATGTTTATTCAATTTTGAGAGAGACAGAGAGACAGAGTGCAAGCAGGGGAAGGGCAGAGAGAGAGGGAGACACAGAATCCAAAGCAGGCTCCAGGCTCCAAGCTGTCAGCACAGAGCCCAAAGTGGGGCTTGAACTCACAAACTGTAAGATCACGACCTGAGCTGAAGTTGGCCCGCTTAACCAACTGAGCCATCCATGCACCGCTAGGCTCTTTTACTTTAAAACGTTCTTTTAAGTCTTTCAGTCTCTGAGCTAATATGTGACATCATTAATAAATACTGCATCACATCTTCTGCCTGATATTGGAATCCAGATGAGTGTAACACCAAGGGGTACCAAGAGAAACTATGGGTAGACTCTTTTCATTTTTATTTTTTATTTTTTTAAGCTCAAACTAAATGATCTCATTGCACAAAGGCAGAGGTAGTGGTCAGCACAGCTATACTTGGGTACTGATTCAGGAAACTGGAGAATGAGTAAGAAGTGAAACCAACTGCCTCCCAACCCTACCTGATAGTCTCCCCACCCAATTCCCACCACATAGCCCTGTACCTCATGACTTAAGCAACAGAGTTCTGGCCCTGCCAGGTCCCAGCTCCTCCTCACATGCTTCCTTGTAAATGAGGCACTTCCTGGAAACTGCAACCAGGACAGAAAGTAATTGTTCATTTGCATGAGGCTTAGAAGCCGTTGAGGCTGTTGTGTGTAGCTGGTTGTTTCTAGATTAGGATTGTGTCTAAGTAATCAGTTTACATCTACATTTCCTGTATTTACATTTCTACAAATTAAGTTCACCATGGAAAATTCCAAGTTGTTTGTCTAATATCCTTCTCCAGACTAATTTATCATGCTATACCAGGGCGTAATCACTTGATGCTGAGAGGAGTGAAAACAATGCAAAGAAGACCTACATGATAATATAAGCCGAGCTACACTCCAAAGTCTGGAGTCACGGTTTATCTGGGGAACTGACATGCTGATAATGCACAAAATTATCTGCCCAGAAGGAGGTTTATTAAACTGCCCTAAAATTCTAGGCCCATTTTTGGTAAACTGATCAGGACTTAGAACCTGAAGACACTAAATGCACCAATAAAAAGGAGACCATACTTGTTTTATCTTCACAATATTTAAATATAACATTTGAAGGAAAGGAGTGTGATAATAAAGTCATTACATTTTATTAGATATTTTTAATTGTTAGGACTTTTAGCAGCTGTGTTTGCTCATGAATATTCTAGAGTGGGAGGCACCGTACAGCTATATTAACCATTTTTATTTTATTTATTTATTTTTAAAGATTTTATTTTAATTAATCTCTCTGCCCAACCCAGGGCTCGAACTTACAACCCTGAGATCATGAGTCACGTGCTCTACGGATTAAGCCAGTCAGGTGCCCCTATATCAACCATTTTTAAACTCGAAAAGAATTTCCTACTCATAAAAGCAAACAACTTGCTCTCTTCTCACCCCACCCACATGCAAATTGTTCCCCTTTCTATTAATTGTTCACCCTCTTTGTTCACAACATTTTTTTTAATTGTTAAGTATCTCTTAGAGGTCAGGAATGGTGCCAGGTGATGGGGATACAAAGATGAAAAAACATAACTAACCTTCAAGAAGCTTATCAACTAACAAAAAATTCAAAGATACACTGATTTAACACAGAGTTACTGATTGCCTTCAACCCAACCGGCAATTTTGTAGGCATGGTGAATGTAGTGACAAATAAAACAGAAAAAGTCCCTCCTTCATGGAACTTACATTCTGTGGAAGGCAACAAAAATAGTCTAGGGTGGGGGTGCCTAGGTGACTCAGTGAGTTGAACATCCCACTCTTGATTTTGGCTCAGTTCATGATCCCAAGATTGAGGGATCGAATCCTGTGTTGGCTTTATGCTGAGCATGGAGCCTGTTCAAGATTCTCTCCGTCTGCCCCCTCCCCCACTCCTCTCTCACACTCCCTCCCTCCCTCTCTCTCTCTCTCTCTTAAAACAAAGGCCGGGGTGGGGGGGGGGGCACCTGGGTGGCTCAGTCGGTTAAGCCTCCAACTTCAGCTCAGGTCATGATCTCACTGTTTGTGAGCTCGAGCCCTGCGTCGGGTTCTGTGCTGACAGCTCAGAGCATGGAGCCTACTTCAGATTCTGTGTCTCCCTCTCTCTCTGCCCCTCCCCTGCTCACACCTCTGTCTCTCTCCCAAATATAAATAAACATTAAAAAAATTTTTTTTTTAAATTGGGGCACCTGAGTGGCTCAGTTGGTTAAGCATCTGACTCTTGACCTCAGCTTAAGTCATGATCTCATGGTTCATGAGTTCAAGCCCCCAACTGGGCAGCACAGAACCTCTTGGGATTCTGTCTCCCTCTCTCTCTGCCCCTCCCCCACTTTCTCTCTCTCTCTCTCTCTCTCTCTCTCTCTCTCTCTCTCTCAATAAAAATAAACTTAAAAAAAATAGGTAAGATCTGTTTTAAAAAACTGTCCAGGGTGATGAATGCTATGAAGAAAAGGAAAGTTGGGTAAGAAAACTGAGAGAGAGTGGTGCTCTGCCTACTTGAGACAGAGTAATCTGAGAAGGCTACTTGAACAAAGGTCTGGATGAAATGGAATATTTGGGCCAGGAAATTTACAAGCAGATAAACAATAAAGTCAAAGGCCTTAAGGTGGCAATATGTCAGTAGCTGCAAGGAAGCGGGTGTGGCTGGAGGGGAGTGAGCAAGAACATGTGTGTATATGGGGGAGGGCATCACGGAGAGCCCCAGGGTCACGGTAAGGACTCTGACTGTTATTCTAAGTTGATGAGAAGCCATTGAGAGCTGAGCACAGGGAAGTGATATGAAGTTGATTGATGTTTTTAAAGGATGTTGTGAAAAGGCTGTAGAGAGGCAAGCATGGACCAAAGAGACCGTTAGAAAGCTATTTCAGTAGTTTGTCAAGAGATGACAAACTCTGGTCTGAGTGGCTCAGACCAGGATGGCAATGAAACCGGAGGTGATAAGACATCAGATTTGGGAAGTTTTCGGAGAGGAGTCTTTAGAAAACTACCCCTGCTTGTATTACAGCTACTAATATTACATAAGAAATTTTAAAATTAACATTTCCTCAGCACTCACACTCAGCCAGGCACATCTTGTTTGGTCTTCACAACTTCATAAGGAAAGTACTTATTATCTCCAACTTAAAGATGAGGAAGCTGAGTCTTAGAAAAGTAATTCATTCAAGGTCACATGGATAGTACATAGGAAAACCAAGCCATGCATCTAGAGCTGTCTAATTTCTTTAATTTTTTTTTTAGGTTTATTTATTTATTTTTGAGAGAGAGGCAGAGAGAGAGAGCAGGAGAGGGGCAGAGAGAGGGGGAGACAGAGAATCCCAAGAAGGCTCCACACTGTCAGCACGGAGCCCGATGTAGGGCTCAAACTCACAAACCGTGAGATGATGACCTGAGCTGAAACCAATAGTTGAACGCTTAACCAACTGAGCCACCCAGGTGCCCCTAGAGCTAATTTCAATGGACACAACTTAGGAACTCTACTCTGCTATGAATCTTATGTTAGAGAGAGAGAGATCACATGCATGCCTGCGCACAAATGGGAGAGGGACAGAGAGAGAGAGGGAGAGAGAGAATCTTAAGCAGACTCTGTGCTGTCAGTGCAGAGCCTGATGCAGGGTTCGATATCACAACTGTGAGATCATAACCTGAGCCGAAATCAAGAGTCAGATGATTCTTGATTGAGCCACCCAGGAGCCACCCAGGAGCCCCACTTACATTTCTTTTTATGAAAACCTATCGTTTCCATGTGAGTTTACGGTGCTGCATATCTACAGCCAGGTTTGCATCAGCTATTTCTTCTGGAGCCTTTAGTAAGTTATCCTTGGCATGCACTATGTCTACAATACATACACTTAATGGACTGAAATGTAATTACTGTCAGGTAAAGAGAAATGTTGAGTAGAGCACTCTCTATTTTTTTTTTTTTAATTTTTTTTTCAACGTTTTTTATTTATTTTTGGGACAGAGAGAGACAGAGCATGAACGGGGGAGGGGCAGAGAGAGAGGGAGACACAGAATCGGAAACAGGCTCCAGGCTCCGAGCCATCAGCCCAGAGCCCGACGCGGGGCTCGAACTCACGGACCGCGCCCGACGCGGGGCTCGAACTCACGGACCGCGAGATCGTGACCTGGCTGAAGTCGGACGCTTAACCGACTGCGCCACCCAGGCGCCCCTCTATTTTTTAAGTTGAAATTGAGACCTTACAAGCTGTCAGCCTTACAGAGGTCGGACTTCTGAGCAATACTTTACTGATGTTTTAGAAGTGAGAATAACAGAAGAAAAACATTCACAACTTTATTTTTCAATGAAAAAAAAAAAGAATTTTACGTCATCAAATGACAATGGAAAACTTAAACAGAGGAGAAATTACATATGTTTATAGTTGATTCAGAAGCTGAACAACACTGCATCCATCACCTCAATTAATTCTGGAGCTGTGAAAGTTTGGGATCTTCACTGTTCTTACTATGCTTAGGATTAACTAATTTGGGTAATGCTTTTTTGAAGAAAATGTGAAACTATAAGTTATCATTTCAAGGATGATACTTTTCTAGCTAAAAGTTTTCAATGGCAAGCCTGCTTTTTCATCCTCATGACACCATGGCCGAAAGATACTATGAAGTAATAATCACTCCACTGTAAAGACTCAAGTATCATTAACATCATGTCAGAATATGTGCCTTTATACACACAGACCTCATTATCTGATTATTTATTATCCCAGCCCCCATTATTGTGATTGAAATGGAAGCAAAAGTCACCATTGCTTGAAATTCAATGTAGTTAGCAAGCAAAAAAGCTACTTAGGCAAAAAGTCATCAAAAATTATGTGGGTAGAAATAAAAATTATGTGGATACTCACACACCACAAGTATATAAATGTATGTACATTTATTTGCATACCTGTTGACATAGGCCAAGACTGTTATGTGAATACCACTCCACTGTGTGTCTTCCTGGCATATGAGCCACATCTGCTATGAATCATTGCATTTCTAGCTATGGTCTCTTTAAAGTGGGAGGAGATCTTAAAGATACTTTTGAAGCAATTTGAGTGCAGAATCCGAAGGTTTTTTTTAATCGTTTTTTGTAAATCTTTACCTTTGTCATAAACACTACTAAACAGACTGTAATTTTTTGACAACTTATGTCTTTTGAATCTTCCCAAAGCATTCAACTGAGTTTTCTTAAAAATTAGAATTCTTTTGGGGCGCCTGGGTGGCTCAGTCGGTTAAGTGTCCGACTTTGGCTCAGGTCATGATCTCGCGGTTCGTGGGTTCGAGCCCCGTGTTGGGCTCTGTGCTGACAGCTCAGAGCCTGGAGCCTGCTTCGGATTCTGTGTCTCCCTGTCTCTCTCTGACCCTCCCCTGTTCATGCTCCATCTCTCTCTGTCTCTCAATAATAAATAAACATTAAAAAAATTTTTTTTAATTAGATTTCTTTTTTTTTGCATTTACAGACCAACAGTTTATATGGGTTGAGTTAAATCACACAATTACAATAATATATATTTTTTATTTATTTTATAAATAATATATAAAATATATATACTTATTTATATGTGTGTGAATACATATATATATACACACACACACATATATATCTGGCAAAACACATTTGGGAACAAACACAGCAGGTATTAAATAAGTATACAAAAAAACAGGTGAGAGAAGACAGCAAGACACCCAGAGAGTGGTCAGCACTGGGAAAGACTTTCAGGGACCAGTGGCTTCGGGTCAGTGTATTTTTCAGAGAATGAGGTGATCAGTTAACCCAGCAAGTTGATAGAGGTTGGTTAAGAAAACTTCTACTACAGGGGCACCTGGCTGGCTCAGTGGATAGAGTATGCAACTCTTGATCTCGGGGTTGTGAGTTTGAGACCCATGTTGTGTGTAGAGATTACCTACATAAATAAACATTTTTTTAAAAATTAAATTTAATAAAAAAAAGAAAACTTCTGCTATAATCACAAATAAGCCTACTACTTATAAAATTAGCCCTCAACCAAATGTCCCTTCCTACTTAACACTAGCATCTATCCATACTACTGTGGACTGGTTCCTTGATAATACTAATAATATTAAGTGCTTACAGAGAACTTTTGTTCTTGGGCCAGGGTGTTAATGAGTTCTAAGTGAGTTCACATGTTAATTTATGAGGGGGGTGCTATTATCAACCCAGAGAAAAGCAGAGGGAATTCAATTAACCAATCCAAGGTCCTATAGTTGGGACACATGGTGGAGTTGTATTCTAACCAAAGTTGCCTGCTCCAAAGTTGTTCCCTTACCCACCACGCTATGCTCCTTTCTCTGTATTATTATCAAATATAGTAAATATTCAACAGTGTAAGTCAAACTACACTTGCAAATCCTGTAAAACATGCAGAATTTCATGAAGTTGACAGAAATTGTGTTGGAGAACAGCTAGAACAGCAGCCCAAGTTAATGAACAGTGAGCACTGGCAGAATCAGTTAACAATTGAAGGGAAGCTGACAAGATTAACAGGCACAACTAAAGCAGGCCCATCTGGGGTAAATTATCTTGGTGGTCAACCAATATTTACTAAGCACCTACTACGTGTCCAACACTGTCATACATGGTAGGGAAGCAACAATGAACAAACTAAATCTCTACCCTCATGAAACATATTTTGTGTGAAAAACACAATAATCAAGATCAATTTCCTTACATGCAGATTAAGAATGGTCATTGGAAAAAAAAAAGAATGGTCATTGGGGAAACTGAAGTCATAAAACATTTCTACAAAAATGAACCTCTTCATATGTCCCTTCAAAAGACAAAAGTGAAATCAAGGACTTTATAACACACAATCATAAGACTATTCTTGGAAAAAGTATATATCATTCATTTAAAAAATCCACACCCGAATCATTTTAAGATTTTTGTTTATTATAAGAATTTTGTCCTTTCATTGTTTTGTTATTACAAAATGTATTCATTATAATGAATTTTGTTCATTATTAGAACTAGCACCTAACTGTGATTGTGACCTAAATTTTGTGATTGTTAACCAACTGAAAGGTAAAATAATTTCCCTAATTTTTAGATTCATTTTTGGAGTTAAATACCCAACCTCTTTTCCTTTGTTTACTATGCCATTTTGGTCTCCCTTTTAAGGTGACTTAATTCTAGGTGACCCGGTTTTCTGCCACAAACCCCTGAGTAGGTTTGTGGTCGTGACGAGGAACAATGGGAGTGGCCAAAGGCCACAATCTACTCAGCAAACAGTACTTGCACAAAAAGTGAGATTAGGTTAATAAAAAGCAACCAGGATGCAGAACTGGCAAAACTTTGAAAATAAAGAGCTAGAGAATACTCTGGAAGCATGAAACACAGGCCAAAGAAGATGTAAAAGAGAGTGGCTTGGGGCGGCACCTGGGTGGCTCAGTGGTTAAGCATCTGACTCTTGATATCAGCACAGGTCATGATCTCTCAGTCATGAAATTGAGCCAGGCTTCACACTGAGCATGGAGCCTGGTTGGGATTCCCTTTGCTTCTTTTTCTGCTCCTCCCCTGCTTGTCTTTCTTTCTCTCTCTCTCTCTCTCTCTCTCTCTCTCTCTCTCTCTCCCTCAAAATAAATAAACACTTAAAATAAAAAAATAAATAAAAGAAAGTGGCTTATTGGCTGGAAGGAATTAATATGTAAAGTTGATTCACGATAGCCTGCAAGATGTGGTTACAAAGGGAATGTAAGAAACTATAACAAATTAAGCATGATTGTGCTCAAGAATGTGGGTGTGGCCTTGTAAAAATTTAAACTAATCCTTTGAGGTTGACTTTAACTTGTCCTCAGTTTTGATATCTTTGCATTAATAGTTTCATAATACAGAAGCATTGCACTATGCTATTCCAGCTTGTTAAATTTAGTGGTTGTTTGAATCACATCTCTCTAATTCGATTTTCGGTAGGAAACCAAGCCATGTGGCTAAAAAATAAATACATAAGATAAGGCATGCCAGGTATGGGAATGTTATGTTTGGGAGAAACTGGGTAAAAGACACATGAGATCTTTCTGTATTATTGTTTTATTACTACATGGAAATCTCCATTTATCTCTAAATAAGAGGATTAATTTAAAAAGGGTGGCACAAGGTCTTATTCCCACTCTCTTTTCCAACTGCTAAACTAAGTGACCAGGACCTCCTCCCTCGATCATACACAAACCACTTTTATTAGCTTCTTTATGCAAGCAAATACAAACATACACTATTACTCCCTCCACCCTCTAACTTCTCTCACCCCCACCCCACTAATAGTGGCATATTTTGCTCTGCATCTTGCTTTTTTCCATGTAACAATGTATTGGAGATTTTTGCATACCAATGTATTAATTTAAAAAGAGTATTCTAGGGACGCCTGGGTAGCTCAGTCGGTTAAGCATCTGATTTCGGCTCAGGTCATGATCTCCTGGTTCGTGAGTTCAAGCCCCATGGGGGACACTGTGCTGACAGCCCTGAGCCTGGAGCCGGCTTCAGATTCTTTGTCTTCTCTCTCTTCCCCTTCCCTGCTCACGCTCTGTCTCTCTCTCTCTCAAAAAAAAAAAAAAAAAAAAAAAAAAAGATGAGGTGCCTGGGTGGCTCAGTCAGTTAGGTTAAGTGTCCGACTTTGGCTCAGGTCACGATCTCACGGTTCATGAGTTTGAGCCCCACATCAGGCTCTGTGCTGACAGCTCTGAGCCTGGAGCCTGCTTCAGATTCTGCGTCTCCCTCTCTCTCTGCTCCTCCCCCATTCACGCTCTGTCTCTCTCTCTCAAAAATAAATAAAATATAAAAACAAATTTAAAAAAATTAAGAAAAAAAAAGAGTATTCTATATAGAGAGGGCTTTCCTTTGAGGTATTCTTTGGATAAACCATATTTATTTAGCCAGTCCTCCCTGATGGAAATCTGCATTGCTTCATCCTTTTGTTATTAAAAGTAATGCTATAAGTACCCTTGCAGATATATTT
Organism: Prionailurus bengalensis; assembly: GCF_016509475.1. NCBI lineage: Eukaryota > Metazoa > Chordata > Mammalia > Carnivora > Felidae > Prionailurus > Prionailurus bengalensis. Next base: position 122,262,624 of record NC_057358.1, on the reverse strand, counting down.
TTGTCATCTTGATAGATGCCAAGTGCCTCCATAGAGACTGAATCTATTTACATTCCCACCAGCACATATGAAAGCCTGTTTCCCCTAAGTCTCACCAATATCAATACCAATGTTATCAAACATTTAGTTTTCCGCTGATCCAATCATGAAAAATGACATCAGTGAGTTTTAATTTGAATTTTTATCCCATTCATGAGGCTGAGCATCTTTCTATACGTCTAAGAATTATTTGCTCATTTGACCAATATGCTGAAGAATAACAATGTTACAAGAAGATTTGTGATGAGAAAGCTGAGTTTGAATGTCATATTGAAAAGGGGTCCTCCCAGGATCATGGTTCTTATTTAAAATGCAATGGCTCTTAAAGTGTTCAACGTTGTTAAGAAATTCCAGAACATCAGATTGGTTGAACAATGTCATCATGTAAAAGGGGATCATCCTGAATACATCCGTATCGCTGATCAATGACCAATGCCCTTATCATCCCTAAAGGGATATTGTCCTAGGGGAAAAAAATAACAATATCAATAGTGAATGCCCAAGAAATATGAATTCAACAAATATCAAAAGCCTTCATGGATCTTACATTCCACTGAGGGAAGACTGATAATCAAAGTTAAGGGGCACCTGGGTGGCTTAGTTAGTTAAGAGACCGACTCTTGATTTCAGTTCAGATCATGATCCCACCATTCATGAGTTTGAGCCCTGTAGCAGGTCAGCAGGGAGCTTGCTTGGGATTCTTTCTCTCCTTCTCTCTCTGCCCCTCCCTTGCTCATGCACGCACTTGCTCTCTCTCAAAATAAATAAACATTAAAAAAAATCAGTTAATCATATAGTTTGTTGCAAGATGATAGATGATGCTATGGTGAATAATTAGACTAGATGGGGGGATCAGCAACACTAGCGTGCAATTTTATTTTATTATTTTTTTTAATGTTTATTTCTTTTTGAGAGAGACAGCATGAGAGGGGAAGGGGCAGAGAGAGAGGGAGACAGAATTCGAAGCAGGCTCCAGGCTCTGAGCTGTCAGCACAGAGCCCGACGCGCGGCTCGAACTCACAAACTGAGAGACCATGACCTGAGCCAAAGTCAGATGCTTAACTGACTGAGTCACCCAGGCCCCCCACATGCAATTTTAAATAGGGCAATAGGCTTACCAATATTTGAACAGAGGAGGAGGTAAAGGAGAAAGCCTGACAGTACCTGGAGGAAGGTACTCCATCTGGCAGAGGAACAGTCAAGGCAAAGGTCATGAGGAGGTGGTGTGCCTGACATGATCAAGAGACAGGAAGGTGGGCCAGTGTGCTTGGAGGGAGGTGGAGGGAATGAGGGTAAGGCAAAACAGGGGACACAGACAGTAGAGATAAGTTATAGGAGATAAGATCGAACATTGCTAGGGCCAAATGGATAAATCTGGTGTTATTCCCATCACTTCTTGCTCTTAATCTAAATCTTGCCTTTGCCTCAATGACTTAGTTTTCTAGGAGGGACAGAGATGATCTAGTGCTCTAGCTGCTCAAGTAGGCAGGAGAGCAGACAACCTAAACCGCCCCCCACCCGCTGCCCCAGCACATATGGACAAGTGCTTTATAGGCTGTTGGCTCCGGCAACAAGGTGACTATCTTCAGCCTTTTTCTCCTGTAAACCTGCTTTTCCTGAAGGCTTCCTTTCCTTGTTGAATTTAACACCTGCTCTTTGGACTGTCTGTGATTTGAGCATCTCACAAGTGGTTCGCCTTGTCAGCTCATTTCCCCATTTCTTTTTTTTTTAATTTTTTTTTAATGTTTATTTCTTTTGAGACAGAGACAGACCATGAAGGGGGGAGGGGCAGAGAGAGAGGGAGACACAGAACCGGAAGCAGGCTCCAGGCTCTGAGCCACCAGCCCAGAGCCCGACGCGGGGCTCGAACTCACAGAACGTGAGATCGTGACCTGAGCTGAAGTCGGATGCTTAACCGACTGAGCCACCCAGGCGCCCCATCATTTCCCCATTTCTGAACGTCTTCCATTTCAAGTTCACCTTGGGGTGCTATGAATCACAACTACATCGGACATCTCCACAAAGACTCAAGCTCTGCCTCTCACCCCTTCACCAATAAGTACCAAATATTATCTGTTCCTGACCTTTATATCCAGGACAAACACAGCTACTATTTTCTCAATAAAAAGCATTGTAGGGAGAGAAACTCTTCCCTTTTACAGGAGTCCAAGAGGATCTATCCCACTTCAGAATCAAGAGAAACCAGACAATGCCATGTGGGACTGAGATGAGCCATGAGAAACCCAGTCCAGGTTTCCACAGGGTGCAAGGCCTGATGGGAAAGTCTCCTTGATGCATGGAACACTTCTTAAGTGGGCAAAACCACCGCTAACTGCAGATTTGCTTTTCTGTACTCGTCTCCACATTGCTTTCTTCTTTGCTTCAAACTCTAGTCTCCTCTTGCCTCACCTTCTTTGTTTCCCCTTCCTGGCCCACAAACATAACAGAACGTTGCTCACCACGCAGCATGGCTGCAGGAGGGAGAGGCCCTACAATCTCTATAACCATCAAGTGGTAACAAACCTTGGTTGTCACCAACTTTACTATTCCCTCACCAACCAATGCAGGTTACACCACTTGGATAAAGATGGATCCTTCTAATGTTTAAGGAATGCCCATTGCCATGGTCTAGGCACAGAGCTGGGAGGCATTTGAAAAGGATCAAGACCTCCTGGGCACCAACGAAGTGACCCTCAAGAAAGGTAGAGGCCAAAACTCACCAAAAAAAACCCCAAAACCAAAAAACAAACAACAAAAATGGTACAATGGCAACACAAAAGATGTCATAAGCTGCTGATAATTTGAGGGCTCTGACTTTGGGGGTGCAGTCCAAAGGGATCTTAGGCAGCTCCATCGAGAAATGCTTAAGCCTGACTCCCAAATCCTTGGAAGTGGCAACGTGCTGCTTTGGGCATGGGACGGACTTGGGCGTGAATTCCACTTTCATCATTTCTAACTGTGACATCAGTGTCATATTGATGATATTTCAACATCTGCTTAAACTTGGTTTCCTTGTATGAAAAATAGTCGGACATCCATCACGAGGATGCTGGGAAGGAAGTATGTGAGCCGTTTTAGCACACACCTGGATCTGCCTCTTACACACTCAATAAATGGCATCCATCAGGACCCATTCTTCCTTCAATACCGCCCAAGAAGCATCTTCCAGGGATTCTGTCCCACAGTCCGTCGGAAGTTCTACTGTCTGTCCTGGGCCCCTCCCGACGCCACTGGGTTCAGTGTTCAGGGTAAAGTCAGAACCGCCGGGCTCTGGTCCCGGCCGCCAGGAGCGCGCTCCCCCGCGTCGTCGAACCTGGGTCTGTCCGCGGGACGGCTGGGTCGGGACCCTTTCCGCCGCAACGACAACGCCGCCCTCTCTGCCCGGCCCCGGGCCCCCGCCGCCCAGCCCTCACCTGATGTAGGGTAGGAAGGGGTTGACGTGCCCCGAGAGCACCGCGACCACGTAGGAGATGATGAAGGCGGCGGACGACCAGGTCACCAGAAGAAAGGGCACGAAGGCCATTCCCCTCAGGAAGCACAGCATCGCGCCGCCGCCGCCGGGAGGGCGCTGCGCCCAGCGGGGCGCGGCGCGGGACGCGGGGCGCGGGAGTCGCGCACGTGCTGGCCCGCAGGCGGCGGCCGGACGGGAGGCTCCGCGACGGCGGGGCAGGCCCGGCCTCGGACGGAGGAAGGCGCGGAGAGCCCAGCGAGGCGGCGGGCGGCGAGGCGGCCGGCCGGGGGTGGGTGGGGCGCGGGCGGCCCGGGCTTGTTGCGAAACCGGTGAAGTCACAAACCGGCGGCCCCCGCGGGCTTGGAGGCGCGCGGCGACCTCCTCGCGGCGCCAGACTCCTTTCGCTTTTGGTTCGGACTCGGCGGGGGTCGGCGCGGGAGGGCGGGGATGCCCGGGGCCGTCCCAGCCGGCCCGGCCTCCGCAGCTCTTGAGCAACTCGGGAATAACGATCAGGTCCTCCCGGGCCCTCCTTCTTCCCTCGGGGTTTCCGGGATGCTGGGCCTCGAACCCCAGGGGCTTCCCCTCCGTGGTACGGCCACCTGCCCGTCGCGGGGGGGGGGGGGCGGGGAGAGCGTGGCCCCCGCGAGGCGACACCCACCCCATCCCGCGGCTGCTGCTGCTGCTGCCTGCAGGGGTCGGGTCAGAAGTACGGTGACGTTCGCCAACTCACGGGCACGGACGTGACACCCACCTGGATGCTGCCCACAAGGAAACCTAGAGCGTGGAAGGGCCCGTGGGAGTCCAGGTCGGACTGACTTCAAGCGGGGCCCGAAGCGGCGCCTTGTGCGTCACAGTTCTGCTTTCCCCTAGAGCAGACCTAGAGTGTTTCCTAGAAGTTAGATTTCCCTTTCCCCGCTGACGGATCAGGGTTAGCCCACGCTGGGAGCCATGACCTAAGATGAGTAATGGGGACCTCATACATTTCAAACACTGCGAAAAGAATTTGTGTCCTGTAGGCACTTGTGAGCCCTGGTGATTTTGAGGGATAGTTTATAGATTCTGAGCCCGGGGTCTGTGTCGGAGGTCATGGGGTCTCATGGGGACCAAACGTGGGGTCATTTCAGTCATATAAACGTTTCTTGGGTGCAAACCCTGCTAGGGGACAGGATGCAAAGATTAAATAGTACCATGGGGCCTAAGAGACTGACATCAAAATTAAATAAAATTACATGGAATATTACATAGAATATTTTTTAAAAAGGAAAAGAAGCATGTGCAGAACTGGCAGGCCAGCGCTCAGAAAGGTATTAGGGAAGTCTTCCTGACAGATGATGTTAGAGTTTTCGAAAGTAAAAGATTGCTAACCAGACAAAGAAAGGGGAGAGTAGCATTCCAGGCCGAGGAAGCAGTAAGAGAAAATGCGTAGGGTGGTGTTGCTTATATTTCTGGAACTAGAAAAAGCACTCACATAAGTGTAAAGCAGAGAATGGAGAGGTGGGCAAAGAGGCCATCTCACAGGAGCCCTGGTAATTATTTTTATTTCACTTTTTGTTTTCATTTTTGCTTTGTGGTAGTGAGGAAATTACAGGAATATGGACAGCCCTGTATCTCAGATCATTGTGGCTGTGGGAGGAGTGACCACCACGTTGAATAAAACAGAGGCTTTAAATGAAGGCTTTTAAAAATCAGAAGAGCTGTCATCCATGGTAACCCCCCTTACATCCGCACCTTGGTTTCTGCTTTCTGTAAACCACTCTCTTCCCTGGTCTTCCTTCCCTTTCCCTATGCCCTCCTTTTCCCCCTACTCTACTACTGATTCATCTGATTTTTTTAATGTATATTTATTTTTTAATGTATATTTATTTATTTTGAGAGAGAGAGAGAGCACGAGCAGAGAAGGGACAGGGAAAGAGAGAATCCCAAGCAGGATCCATGCACCAGCATAGAGCCCACTGAAGGGCTCGATCCCACAACCGTGAGACCAAAATCAAGAGTCAGACACTCAACCTACTGAGCCACCCAGGCGCCCCTGATTCTCTGATTTTAAAATACCCTCCCTGAGGCAGAGAAATTATGACATTAAATATAACTCAACTGATCACCTTATCCTTTCGTTGCTTATGGTTGCTTAAGCAACCCAATTGGCTAGTCGTTGTTAATACAAACACAATAAGAATTGTCTGACAATAATAGTAATAGATATTTTGTTTTTTAAAATAAGTACGTATAGATGCATATATTTAAAACAGGTATATAACTATAACTGACCATTTATACTTCATACGGGGTCAAGCAGCTCTGAGAAGCACAGTGTTGCTTTCCTTTCTATAAGCCTTCCATACCATACATCATGAAACACACTCTCCTTGGAATAGCAAAGTTTATGATAGGAATGCAAAAGTCCTCGAAAACAACCTTACTGGTGAAGGAAATCAGAATATGTCACTTCAAAACATGCCTCTTTGACATAATTATTTTGAGCCGAAGGCAATTAAGCAGCAATAAAAGCAGGAAAATTTCTCTACACTCCTCCTTTCTGTCTAAAGGCAGGATATAAATTTCCTTTGCTGGAGACAGCTCTAAACTCAGCCCAGAAGTGCCACCAGAGGAATCTGCAAACTTTGCTCCATTGGTTTCCCCTCATATATTTACCTTCCCACAGTTTCTGCCCGTGAAAGCCTAAAACCCTTTCCCTCTGTCCTGTTATTTCTAAGTTGATTGTTCCCTTGTTAAGATGCTATACAAAGTTCTAGCTGCCACTTTGAGTTACCCATCCCTGAATATGGGAGTTACCCATCTCCCACATATATAGTTGACCCCTGAATAACATAGGTTTGAACTACACAGGTCCACTCACATGCTGATTTTTCTTTTGAAGAATAGAGCACGGTGCATTCTTGCAATTTTCTTGACATTTTCTTTTCTCCAGCTCACTGTATTGTAAGAGTAGAGTATATTATATCTATACACACAAAATATGTGTTAATAGACTGTGTATGTTATCAGTAAGGCTTCCAGTTAACAGTAGACTATTAGTAGTTAAGTTTTTGGAGAGTCAAAAGTTATACATGGATTTTCGATTGCATGGGGGTTGGTGCCCCAAACCCCACATTGTTCAAAGGTCAACTGTATATGAGATATACATATTAATAAAATTTGGTCTTTCTCTTATTAATCTGTCTTTTATTAAAGAGACCCAGCCAAGAACCTAAAAGAGGAGAAAAAAAATAATTTCCCTTCTCTACACTGTTAGGATTTTTTTTTAATTTTTTTAATGTTTTATTTATTTCTGAGAGAGAGAGTATGAGTGGGGGAGGGGCAGAGAGCGAGGGAGACACAGAATCTGAGGCAGGCTCCAGGCTCTGAGCTGTCAGCACAAGAGCCCCATATGGGGCTTGAACCCATGAGCTGTGAGATCATGACCTGAGCAGAAGTCAGATGCTCAGCTGACTGAGCCACCCAGGCGCCCTCTTTAGGATTTTTAATGAAAGTTGTGCTTCTCCCCTTGAATTAATTCCTGACTTTCTCTCTGTCAAAGCCACACTGACTCAAAGTAAGGATCTGGTTAGACTGACCTTTTGAAGATGAAGACATTCTTCCTTGGTGACCAAAATTTGTTGAAAGTATGCTTCCTGATCTAAATAATTTTCACATGAGCACTTAGGTATCATCTCCCTTTTATGGCTGAGGAAATAAGGCTCAAATTCATGGAGCTAGTTAATGGAGATGCAGAATTTGAATCCAGATCTATGTGGCTCAAAAACTTGTAACCCTATCCATTGTGAGGAACTGTCTCACTCTTCAAATTCCAAAGCTCTAAAATTTTAGAAACTCCTTATGATATATGCAGTTGTCTTTTATTATTGTGTAAGTATTTATGAATACATTGGATTTGAAAAAAATTTCAAAATATTACACAATATTATTTAACAGTAAAAATAAGAAGCATCTATAGAGAAGCATCTACAATTCTCTGCCAACAAGTCAACTTTCCCAATTTCCTAATTATCATTTGGTTCTTACTCATAGGAATATTCAAAATCAAGTTGTAATTACAAATTTGTAGCTTTATTATCTTTATGTATTAAATATGTACTCCATGTTATTATAATTTTGGGGTTACTGGTTTTCATTACTCTATATTTGTCCATTGAATTAATGCACTATACTTCACTGCCCCCAATACTAAGCATGTGTATTAATCCAAGTACTTCCCTATTTTAAATAACATTCTACAAGCATCTCAGTTGTTTCGGTATTTCTTTTTTCCTTTAGGTAAATTTCCATGAGTGGGATTGCTGTGCCAAAGGGCAAGATGAACATTTTAAAATCTGTAAACATCCTAAATTATTTGAAAGTATTGTATCAATTTCATTGCTTCTAATAACCTGTGTGTAACAGTTTCATTATATATTACCTGTCTATATTTTTAATGTTATATAATACCTATGAAATACTACTTGAGACTTTAGCATACTTCCTTTTAAAGTTTTGATCCCTTATTTCACTGTTGTGATAGAGACCACTAGCTACCCAGTGCAGCATCCGTTTTTCCTTTCTCCTTAGTAATAAATCCCCAACTTAGAATGGACGCATTTTGCCCCCACACAAAAGGATTACATTTCCCAGCTTCCCCTGCTGGGGGTGGCCGTGTGACTTGGTTCTGGCCACTTATTAACATATAAGTGTTATATGATAGAAGAAGGCTGCTCAAGGGAAACTGACTTGCAACATAATGGGATGGCTAGATTCCAGCAGCCATCTTGGACTATGCAGTCATTGACCTTGAGGAAAGAAGCTGTAAGTGAAAACAGTGGAGCAAAAAGATGGGTGTCATTGTCCTTGTTGACATTATGGAGCTGCTGAGGCAGCCCTGATTTTTATCTAGCTCTAGGCTTCTTTTATATGAAAGAGAAATAAACTTCCATTTTACTTAAAACACTATTATTTAGGGAATTTTCTCTTACGTGTAGCCACAACTAATACTTCCCATGTTGGTTATCACGTCCCCTTTATGGTGTCTCTAAATCTCAGGTCCCCAGTTGTCTGATAGGCCATATTCCTAGAAAACTGAGTATAAATTCATTTTTCTAAATACCACCTTTGTAATACTATAATGTATCCTCTTGTAAATTACCCCATCATATATCCCCTTTGTAAATCTAGATTTGCATATGCTAAATTTGCTTAAGAGGCTTATTTCTTCTACCAAGTAATGATAATTTACAAACTCAAACTGCAGTCTTTTGGTTTCACTCTTAAAGTGTGCTTTTATATCCCTGGAGTTCCCATTTTCAGGCACCATATTAAGTTATCTTAGTTGAATATTAGATATTGTATTTGAAAAATTATTTTTAGAAATATTTTTAAAAATCATTTTAGGTCTTAAATGATACTGGCTTTCTCCAGTGAGTATTCTGTTTACTTCTTACTTGCACCAGGGACACTTGCTATTCAGCATCATCTGAATATCATTTTAGGGCTTGAGGTTTTCTATCCACCCAGATAGCTTGAAGCCAGACTTGTGGTATATATGAGGGCTGGTTGTTTCTTCTTCACCATTCCTTCAGCTCCATAGCCCTGGCCTCCAAGACTTATTACCCTGACCATAACCTATAAGGTAGTTGAAAGCCCTACTCAGTGGCCTCTCCTGATAACAGATGTCCCTAAGCAAACACAGCCCCAGAGCTGGGCTCACTTCTCTGGATTTCTATTCTTTTGGGGGATGTTGGCCCCAAAACTCATAATTTGGTTAAATCTTTGATACTTCTAGGAAGATGTTTTTATATTTCCCCATATTTTTCATTTGTCTGAATTTCCTAGTCCATCATTATTAGAATAAGAAATTGGGGTACCGCATTAGGGCCATTTATTTTACTAGAAATATAGCATATTTTTTGCAAAAGCAACAAAAAAAATTACAGTTCAGCAACTTGGTCACTTGTCATTACTCAGCTCTTTAATACCAGATAAAAGAGTATAAAAATTAGCACTGTAAATCCCATTTCCCTCACCATGTCTTTATTTATTGTATATATTTTTACCTACAGGCAGTAAAAACTTGAATTTTCTCCATTCTAAAATTCGCAGTATCCTCTCTCCTTGAATGTGGACTGAACTTAGTGATGTGCCTTTGAAGCCTACAGTATGGAAGAGAAATAAAGTATCTCTACCAGAGGAGAAATCTGGCAGATACCACATTAACCAGATGACCCAAGTTAACCTGATAATAAATCAGTAATAGATTGATACTCTATATATTATTATATACATATAATAATACAATGTGATGAGAGTTGATAATAAATCAGTAATAAATTAATACTCTCTATATTATTATACACATACAATAATACGATGTGATAAGAAGAAGGTACATCACCTCTGTGGTATTTTCCCCCAAACCCATACCCACACCATGGTTTAATCATAAGAAAACAAACTGAAGGCCATTCTATAAAATACCTGATTAGTACCTTCTAAGTGTCAAAGTTATGAAAAACAATAAAAGACTGAAAAACTGTCCCATATTAGGACAAAGGAGACATGATGACTAAATGCAATATGGTATCCCAAATTAGATCCTGGAACAGAAAACTTAGTGGAACCTTAGTGGAAAAACTGGAGACATCTGGACAAAGCCTGTAGCATAGCTGATGGTAATATGAGATGTTACTATTAGGAGCACATGGGTCATGTATCATCTCAATTTCTTTGCCACCTCTGCAACTTTTCTATAAATGTAAAATTATTCCAAAATAAGTTTAAAAGTTACATTTATTTACTCCTAAATCAATGTTAAGATCTCATATTTAAAATCTCACACTTCATTAGTCACCTTATGGCGATCATATTGCTTTTCTAAATTATATTGTAAAAACAGAAAGCATATATTGTGGCAGAAATGATTAGATATTCACCTAGAAAGGAGGATCCTGCTCCTTTTTCGTTGTGTAGCTCTTGCTGGGAAGGAATTTTCTCAGACATGGACTTCATTTCCTCCTGGTGGGATCATACTAGTTCTTGTCAATGGAAGATGTGAGTCATTCTCCAGTACAGGGGGTGAAAAAGTGAGTATGCTTTTTTTACTTTCTCTCCTCCCCCATCAACTGGCTAGATGTCAGTGCCCATGGTGACCTTGGAAGCCACATGTTATGGATTGAGACTGTAACCTAGGTCCCTGAACAATTTTGTGAAGCAATGCACTCCACCCAAACCCCCACACCCCACCATTAAGAAGCACTCCTCTGGGCCTTTTCATAAATGAGAAACTGAAGCTTTTAAGATTTCTGGGTCTTTCTACTATAGAAGCTCACATTATCTTAACTAGGATGTACATCTACTTCACTTGAGTCTCCCACCTTCCCTAACTCATCTGAACTAGGTTGACATTACATGGTATTTCCAGATTCACAGAGTCAGGTAGAGGTTAACAAACATTGCTATGAACAATAAACACAGGAGAACTAAAGTGACTAAGAAGTACTGCAATTCAATACATTTAGAATTAAAATAGCATGTTTTTCAATGCATGGCAGTGGCACAGGGATCTTTCCACCCAAGTGGCATGTCACCATCGTTCTTCCAAGAGCCCTTGGAAAAAGTCCAATAAATTTATCAGAGTGAATGTGTGTTACCATTGCTTGGAAAAAAAGGGCACACATACCAACATGTACCATCTCTTTTAAAAGCACTATATATAAGTTGTCTCCTTTTTATGATCAGGAAGAAACTTAAAATATGCTCTTGGGGTTCGGGGTTAAGTGGAATCCCTTCCCTGTATTCCTGCTTCTGGCACAGGGATATTGTCACCATGGGGATGTCATGACTCAGTCTTGGTCGCTGTGTGAATGGCCCACTCTGTGTGTGTGTGTGTGTGTGTGTGTGTGTGTGTGTGTATGTGTGTGTGTGTGTGTCTTTATTATGGCAGGGACCCCTGAGTTGTGAATGCATTCTGGGCCCTGTTCCCAAGTACAGAAAGCAGTCACCCGTCTGTATACAAAGGCAGGAAATTTCAACATGTTCTCAACACATTTTGAATAGGACAGAAATTACAAAGTGAGCCAGATTTTTCTAGTGCCTAAACTATACTCACTTGTGCATAATGAATCCTTAAAGACAAATTGTTCATTTTCTTTTTAGATTGTTCATCTGGAAAACTTCCTTCAGGATATTCTCCAAAACTGTAAACTCCATAAGGACAGGACTTTCTGCTTTTTTCACTGCTATATTCACAGGCTTGGAACAGCGCTTGACATGGGTAGTTTAATGACTATTTGATGAATGGATTCACCACAGCAGTGACCTGCTTCAGGATGTCTCCCCTAATACTCCCAAGGTCTGACCTCTGTGCCACTCCTATGCATTCAAAAACATTCTGGGCTACTTCTATTATATATTCTATTATATATTCGACTAAATGTCCATGATGTTAACTTGTCAGTCTACCCACTAGACTCTAAACTCTTTGTGAGCAGGAAATGAATCTCCTTTATTTGTATCTCCAGTGCCAAGCACTGACACAAAATAAATGATTAATAAATGGCTTTTTGTGACAAAGTCTATAGATACATGCCTGATACCAGCTTAATTGTACCAGCTTAACAGCTTTATACAACTGTATATATAACTATATATACCATCAACATATTCACATCTCTTAAGAGGTGCTATTAATCCCATATCACTGAGTACAGAAATCAAAGCTGCGGCAAAGGTTTAGAAATTTCAGTTACTCAAAGGGAGAGAAACCAGAGCCTTTCGTGTGAGTGATACCAGTTAGTGAAGATAACTGATCATTACAAGTTACTACATGTTTGGGCAATGATACCAGATACTTCTTCAGTTTCAGAATATTTTCTGGTAGGTGTTTTTATGCTACCAGAGATAAAGAAGAAAGAACACATGGGAGAAATTTGGGAATTTCCATTTTGACAATGAGGGTGAGAATTTCTTGTAAATTTTAAGAGGTTTTTTTTTTCTCTCTTCCCCTTGATACTTTCTAAATTAACTTGCAAATATAGGAACTCATATGACCTGACTTTCTCAGTTTAACTAATCTAAATTTCTATTTATGGCAACAGTCCTACATCGGGTTTTATTATGAGGTGCAGTTCATGCTTTAGTTACCACTATCTATGGAAAAACTGAGGTATGATACTCATGTTTACTATGATGTCATGAATAAATTTCTCTACACAGTAAAAATATTACAGAAGAGTGGGGAAGGCTTTGTCAGTTTGATAGCCTGACATGAATTACACAAGACTTGAACATGGCTGGGATAATGATGGAAAAATCAGGACACCAGGCAATTATTTGCCTCCCCATCCAAAAAAGAAAGTAGTAAGAGGTTAGAGTGGGAGACAGCCAAAGCATAAGAGACTCTTAAAAACTGAGAACAAGCTGAGGGTTGATGGGGGGTGGGAGGGAGGGGTGGGTGGGTAATGGGTATTGAGGAGGGCACCTTTTGGGATGAGCACTGGGTGTTGTATGGAAACCAACTTGACAATAAATTTCATATATTGAAAAAAAATTAAAAAAGAAAGTAGTTTTTTTGAAGGAGGCATTTCTTTTATAATTATTTTACTTAAAAATCAATATCTTATTGAAGAACCAACCATCTAGGATTTGTGCTTAATTCATCCAATAAACATTGATTGAGGAGATACAATTTGTCAGATGTTGTGTTTTGTGATTAAGAATAAAGAGAACACTCAGTGTCTGAAGTCAGAGTCACAGAGTTCAAACGAACTTAGTTTGCTTGGGGGATGAAAAGAGGTCTATGGTGACTGGAACACATGAAAATAAGGCTGGGAAGATTGCGGTGATGACATTGTGAAAGGTCTTCCATTAATATGCTAAGATGTTTGAACACAACCTGGGAGCAACCTGTGAGGAGAAGGTGAGTAGAAGATATCATTATCAGATTTGTTGTCTCTGGTGAAAACTTCAGCAGGCTCTGGGTGCATGGACTAGAGATATCACTGGGGATTAATGACAGGTGGGGCTTTCTAAGAAATGCAAAAAAGTAATGTAAGGCAGTGGATTGTGGATGGAGAAAAGGGATTTGGTGAACAATTGGATGAATGGAATAACAAGAACTGAAGAGGAGACGGGGTTGGTCTCCTCCTGCAGAGGCTCAGGACATATTAACCCTTAACTAAGCCAGGGAACACAAGAAATATGGAGGATTATGAGTTCGGTTTTAGATATACAACAGTTTAATGAGTAAGATGCTTGTAGGATACCTAGGTGAAGACAACTGATAGCTAGTTGGAGATTGACTTGGGAGGCATCAGTGGACAGGAGGTGGTACACCACTAAAATATGTGAGATCATCAAGGGAGTATATGCTGTAGTGAAATCCAGCATGAGAAGAGGAAAGATTGGTTTGGGAAGATACGAAGTCATTGACAATCTTTATTAAAAAATACTTCAGCACAGTGGTACAAATAAAAGTTGGATTGCATTGGACTGAGGAGTAAAGGCAGTAGGTTCAGAATTCTATTCTAAGATGATAGGTACAGAAGTACACAAATACATAACGGGGAAACGCTCATATTTATGGGTTAGGATGGAATTGTATCCAAGGGAGAGACAACTTGAAGATTTCCTAGTTCAGGAAGTAAGTGATGAAACAAGGTCATGGAAGAGGAGAGAGAACAGGAAAAGGGAATGTCAACAAGACCTCTTGCTCAACTATAGACCCCAATAGTTAAAACCAGAAATAGACAAGACTGCTGCTGACTCATGCTCTAACTTTAACCCATTGTGCTTTTGTTTTTAATTTTTATTATTTAAAAAAAATTTGTTTAATGTTTATTTCTTTTTGAGAGAGAGGGCACAAGCAGGGGAGGGGAAGAGAGGGATGGAGACACAGAATCCAAAGCAGGTTCCAGGCTCTGAGATGTCAGCACAGAGCCCGATGCAGGGCTTGAACTCACGAACTGCGAGATCATGACCTGAGCCGAAATCAGATGCCTAACCAACTTAACCACCCAGGCCACCCAAGCATTGTGTTTATTTCTTAATGCCTTTCCTTGAGACACTGATGAAGACATTTTGCAATGACCAGAACATTCCAAACACCAGAACAGAAAAGCCCTGATAGCACTGGAGTGCCTAGAAGAGCACATCCCACATGTCCCCTTCCCTGCCTATTGTGAGAAGTAAAGGAGATGAATCATTTTCAGAAATACCAAATAAAAGCTTTGATGTCTAATTAACAATAGGTTTACAACCTATTGGAAATATGTAAGAACCCCGCCCCCCCCCCCCCCGACACACAATGGAGTCCCAAAACCTTAGACAATTCACTTCCTGATTATTCTTCCTGTCTCTGTTTCGCGGGCTTATTTTTGCAGGCTTTGCAATGAGCTTGAGCTAAAGAACAAAGGGAGAAGGGACTGAAAGTCTTTGTGTTACCTCAGGGAACGTACATTTGTTCCAATCAGACTACTTTTTACCTTATGTGGGCATAGGCGATATCCGGATAAGGCTGTAACCTTTGTAGTACTCAGCCAATGAGGAACCAGGGAAGGGGCTAGGAGATAAATTGTCTGCTGTAACTGCCCCTAGTATGCTTGTCCATCAGACACCTGCTTTTGCAAGAATGTTGCTTAAAGCCTCACTTCACTGTGCTCTGAGTCTTTGCATCCCTCCTTTGATTGGGTTGATGGGCTTATTTCTAACACCTGTATTTATGGGCTCAACTCATACCAACCCCCTACCCATGATCACTCACTCACTGCCTGCTATCTTGAACTTTGGTTCCTGCCAAATACAGTTTTCTGTGTTTTTCCTCAACTCCATCATTGTTATTTGTCATTATCACCATTATCATCCTAATATTGAGCTCTAATGTTTATGGTTAAAATTTTAAATATTATACCTCAGCTGTATAAAATTGTATAGCTTCTTCATTTTCTATAGTTAATTTTAAAAAAGGTGGGCAGGGGTGAGGTGGGAGAACACTCAAATTTTCTAGTTAAAGGATGATGTAACTGGTTTAATATTGTAGAAATACCTCCCCCAAATAGTTCTTTTCTCTGTAATCTGTTTCCTTCTCTTACAAACATTCTTAACTTCAAGGCTTGGACTGTTTTCTTTCTTTCTTTCTTTCTTTCTTTCTTTCTTTCTTTCTTTCTTTCTTCATAAATTTATTTATTTTGAGAGAGACAGAGAGAGTGCGAGTGGGAGTGTTGCATCCACACGACTCCTAAAACAGAATGCTACGGGCACCAGTGACAGTCACAAAAAAGTTTATTGCAATGAGAGGCAAGGCCAACCGATCGGGACGGACACTCTTGACCAGAATGCGGTCACGAACAGCCGGGTACAGAGTTCTTACAGCCGACCACATCGTCTTATCATCACCTGGGAACAAAACAAAGAAATAGTTCCCAGATGGGGGTGGAAACAGTTCAGACATGCCCTTGCCCCAATCCAATCAAACACTAATCCAGTTGATTTTCCTTGAACTTTTGTTCCCTTGATTGATAGGACAAGGCTGTTATCTCTTAATCTACAGTGTTAAAACAAAGCTGTTATTTCTTAAGGCTACAGGTTAGCCCAACACTACAATTTAACACTTACAGGGGGTGGGGTAGAGAAAGAGGGAGAATTTCAGGTAGGCTCCAGGCTGTCAGTGCAGAGCCATGCAAGGCTCCAACTTACAAAACTGTGAGATCATGACCTGAGCAGAATCAAGAGTCAAACATTTAACCAACTGAGCCATCCAGGTGCCTCAGGCCTTGGACTGTTTTATTGGCTCAGAGAAAGGGAAAGGAACTAGCTTTAGATTAAGGAATATAAGAGAGGAAAAAATAGTTTTTCCTCTACCTATTTTAGGTTCTCTGGCTGGGGACTTGAACATGAGACTAACAAAAGACAGATTAATAAGAGAAAAGCAAACAAGTTTATTAATATGTGCATTGAACAGACATATGGGGACACTCACAGATAAACAAATCAAAGTGGTACTTGGAATTTTGGATTATATGCCATTTTAGGCTAAACAAAGGAAACAGGGTATGGGCCTTTTGGATTAGAGGAGGTAAGGAAAATTCAAGTTATAAGAAGGTGACCTGGTAAAGTATGGTTAGGGAAGATTGTTTAGTAAGATTTGCTATGCAGATTTACTGAGTGCTTGCAGGTTGGTAAGAGTTGTGAAGTATTCCTCTGTCCTGCTTCCTTTTACAAATGGAAATTTCCTTTATAAATGTAGCTGTCCTTTACAAAAGGAAAATTTATATTCTATTTTGGAGTTTTTCCTCTATCTGCTGTTTCTCAATAGCCTTTAGCTCAAAATACTCCATATGCAGTGGCATACTCTGATGCTCTTCAGGAAGAAGGGTACTCTTGGGAAGCCACCTGTTGTCTACTGGTACAGGTTGTGGAAGATGTGGGAGAAGAGATTAGACATCAAGACCCTTGCTTGGCACACAGCCCAAGCTCCCTGCTGAAACCTCAATGTGTCGTAGTTGATTAGAAAAGTGTTAAAAAGGGGCATCTGGAAGGTTCAGTCAGGTAAGCATCTGACCCTTGATTGCGGCTCAGGTTGATGAGGGAGCATAAGGCAAGCTAAGAGCAAAGCACAAGCCAATCCTCCCCTCACCACCACCTCTGCCAGGTGGGATATGTGTGATATTCTTGGACACTCCTGGCTACCCAAGGACAAAGGAAAGGACAGAAAACAAATAGTTAAACTGATGAGTTTCCATCAGTTTACAAATATCTTAGTAAATTACAAGAAAAAGGCAATCTTATCAATAGCCTATCTCCAGGAACTCCCTATTACCTTAATAATGCTTTGCTAGAGGGAAAAACAACCTCAGCTTGACAATACCTAGGCTTCCAGTAAACTGTAAATCCTCTTTAGCATAGGAAAATCTCTTTAAGAAACTTTCTCTTGACTTTACCTCTCCCAACTCCACAGTGTATAAGCAGTCACTCTGCACAACCCCAGTGCAGCTCTTCCTGCCCATGGGTCCTGTCCCTGTGCCTTAATAAAATCACCTTTTTGCACCAAAGACGTCTTAAAGAATTCTTTCTTGGCTGTCAGCTCCAAACCCCCACGAACATCCCAAAATCCCATCGATCAAGGTCATGATTTCATGGTTCATGATATAGTTCGTGAGATCGAGCCCCGCACCAAGCGCTGTTAGTTATCCCAGAGTCTGCTGGGAATTCTCTTTCCCTCTCTGCCCCTCCCCACCAAAAATAAATAAATAAAATTAAAAAAAAAAAAAGGTGTTAAAAAGAAAATTACAGGCCCAAAATGGTGTCACTTAGGCTAAGTCTCCAAACAGGGGCTTACTACCTAAACTTCTAGTAGTTTCAACCTCTCCCAGAAATAAAAGTCTTAACTAATCAGTCAGGTATTTTCTGATAATACCAATGAGGTAATTTGTCACATGGACTTTTTCC
Organism: Prionailurus bengalensis; assembly: GCF_016509475.1. NCBI lineage: Eukaryota > Metazoa > Chordata > Mammalia > Carnivora > Felidae > Prionailurus > Prionailurus bengalensis. Next base: position 122,244,704 of record NC_057358.1, on the reverse strand, counting down.
ATTCCCCAAAGGAATAATGAGGTAATCTACCTAGTAAGACTCCTGCCCTTTCTCCCTAATGGACCGTGACCTTACCTGCAACAATCCTTTCTCCTGCTAATAACATTCTTGTCCCACCCTCCTTCCTATAAAAACCTTCTATTTTGTATGGCTCCTTGGACTCCCCTCTACTTGCTAGATGTGATGCTTTCCCATTCATGAATCACTACATAAGGCTAATTAGATCTTCAAATTTACTCAGTTGAATTTCTGTTCTTTAACAAAGGGGAAACCATGGTTTGCAGTGAGGAGATAAACCAAATGCAAAGGTGTCCTGGCTTTTTTTAAAGGAGAAAACACCACTCAAGAGTGTCCCTAGGCCTATTCAGAGTGGCTGCAGGTATGATAGAAAAAGATAGGATGAAATAGGCAGAGACAGAAAGACTAGGCTCTGAGGTCCCTGGGTGGGGAAAAACACATATTTTGGAACAAGGCTGGGAATGTCTGACAACAGCAACCCCCCCTCAGGGGTAAGGTTCCTCTTAAGAATGTAACAGACACCACCTACTCCCCTTTAGGCATCCTTCAGGAATTTGACAAAAGACCTAACTAAAAATAAGTAGTAGGCCATAAAACATATGACCCACAAGGAATTATATGGCCATGGACCACCCCTCATATGACTGGGGAAAAAAATAGGATAAAATAGGCAGAGAAGGAAAGGATAGGACCTGAGGTCCCTGGGTAGGGAAAAACACATATATTGGACATATGTGTCTGACCACAGCAAACCCCCTCAGGCTTAAGTTTCCTCTTAAGAATGTAACGAATCCCACCTACTCCCCCACAGGTTTCCCTCAGGAATTTGACAAAAAGACCTGAGTATGGCCTTAGGCCACCCCTCACACCATGGAATTGAGCCAATCAGAAGTGGACCTCCCAGAACCTAGAGCTATTAGGCCAATAAGAGTGGGACCTGAGAGGGAACAGGGGCCAGGGGAGGACTAACCAAAACCTCATAAAACCCTTATAATACCCCTTACAAAACCCCTTATAATACCCTTGCCTATTATAGCATGGGCATTCACTTTTGAATGTCCCCTCTCCGGAAAGAAAGCTTTCCTACTATTCTTCCTTTCTAATCTTATACTCTAATAAACTCTTGCCTGTTGCTCATTTGTGTCCATCTCTTCATTCTTCAAAGCAGTGAGACAACGGATCCCAGGTATTATGGTAAAAGATCCTGCAACACAGGGACGCAACAATAGTTGACGAGACAGAAGGAGCCTCCCTCGATGGCTTGGATGGAACCAAATCCCCCCTCCTTCATATACCTTTAGAAGTGGAAGGTAATTGAGTGGTAACCTGCCTTGGGGCCACCACGAGGAAAGAGGTGTAGGAGCAAGAAGTTACTTGGCAACCTCTGCCACAGGTCTGACAGAGAAAATGCCTGAGTTCTCCAAGGTCGGGCCAAGTCAGCATTTGTGGATCACTGAGCCCAGTCCAACCAGGAGTACAGGCCAATAGTCTAAATTCTGCACATTCCAACAGCAAATGTCCCCAGGGTCTCCACAGACATTGATTGATATCTAGGATACTAATTTGAGGAGGGTCTCTAAGACCAACAAACATTTCAAAGCCTACAGAAAGATCCACTTTGGGACATAAGGACTTCTTCCCACTAAGAGGGTACACGGCTTTTCCCATTGAACTCAGACACTCTGAAAAGTAAGAAGGGGAGGAAGGAGGAAATGGCTTTGATGTAGAGTTACAGATTAGATTATTGAATATTTACCCAGCAAGGGACAGTTTAAACAGCACACACTAAGATAACTTTACTTGGCAAGTTTAACTCTTGTGGCATCCCATTTTACTGCTTCCCTTCTCCCTCCAACCAAGTGGGGTGGAGACTAGTGCAAATGTTTAGATCAATTATGAATGAAAGGGACCTACTATTATGGGTCAGAGAGGCTATTATTATACCTATTTTACAGATGAGAGAATGAGGCTCAGGGATAGTAAGAGGGGATGCGTTACCAAATCTACACTGATTGATTCCAGAGACTCTTCTCTTGAGGAGTTCTCTATCTTCTCCCTGTAAGTCAAATAGGATACTTAATGAAAGGTAAAAGTTTCAGTAATCAATTGATTAACTGAGGTATGTATACCACCCTAAACTTTTATATCTAGGAAAACGAAAACATCATTCATTCATATACCAAATATGTTTTGAGGGCTTACTATGTGTCAATCCCTGTGCTTAATGCTAGATATATACTGTCAAGAAACTGTGTTTGACAAAATGAAGGTGGTCATCCACTAGGAAGTCATGATCTTTTGCCCAGTTCTTGAGCCTGAGTCAGTTATCAGATCTGGTCCTGGTTGACTGAAGAGGTGGCCATGTCACCAGGAGGAGGAACCCTGAAACCACACCACAGGAGCATTCTATAATGATTCTCCCAGTCCTTCCTCAAGGGGACATATGGCCATCCACCATGGTGGCTGTGTACTGGAGAAAGAGGAATTCCAAAAGGTATTGAGGGCTATCAAACGCAGGGGTGGAGTTGACACTGATATTTGGAGATCTGAAGCATTATCATAGGATGGTTTCCTGTGTTGTTTGTTTTTTTTTTTTTTTAGGCTTTAATTTAACAGGTAGAGCACACATTTAACATATATAACTTACAAATATTTCTTCTTAGAATCTAGATTTCTTTGATGTTATATAATGTGTCATATGTCAAAACAGGGTTTTAATTGGGTTTAGATTTCCTGGAGGAGACCAATGTGGTGCCTAAGAGAAGGTAACACTTCATATAAGGGAATAGCTGACTCAATAACAAGGGTGGTTTTGGTGGTAGATTTGTATAAAATTTCAAGATAACTAATTCTTTAAAAAAGAGAAATAAATACATGGAAGAACATTCCAGGGTTCTGCATGGGAATACTAAATGCCTTAAAAATGTCAACAGCCAGCATTGGAACTGCAGAACACCAAAAAAGACAGAAAAAAAAAAAATTAAAAGCAGCCAGACAGAAAAAACAGATTACCCACCCTTAACTACTGATTTCTAAACAGTAACAGAGGAAACTAGATGAGTGTGGAAGGATAGCTCCAAAGTTTTTACAGAAAACTCTTTTGAGATAAATTGAGAATTTTCAGATAAACTGAGAATCTTTATCACCACTAGACTTTCTCACTAAAGCAACATCGAAAGAATGTATTTCAGAAAGAACAATGAGTACAGAAGAAAGATCTGAGATTGAAAAAAGAATGGAGAAGATGAAAACTATAAAACATGTACAGCATTTAATTCAAAACAAAAGAAGTCTATATAACTGGAGAAAAGTCTCATGTGCACGAATTGAAAGATTCACTAGTATCAAGGTGTAATTCTCTCTAAATTGACCTAATGATTTAATGTAATCTCAACCCAAATCCCAAAGACCCTTTTTATGTAGAAATCAAGTTTCCATAAAACTTAAAATTTTATGGAAAATCAAAAGATCCAAATGGTCAACACATTTTTTTAAAAGAAAACAAAATTAGAAGACTCAAATTATCTAATTTCAAGATTTCACATAAAGTTAGAGTATGGTATCTGTGTCAGGAAAGACATGAAGTTTGATGGAATGGAAGAGAGAATCCAAAAATAGGCCCACAGGCTTTGCACAGTGGCAGTATGGTAGCCAATGAGGTTTATCCGAGGCGCGATTATTGCTAATTGAAAACAAAAATAGACCCACAAATAAAAGTCAGCTGATTTTTGAAAAGGTGTCAATTCAGTGGACAAAGCAAAGTCTTTTCTGCAAAATGTGCTATAATGATATACCAAAAAAAAAAAAGAAAGAAAAGAAAAAGAAAAAAACTACTGTGCTTCACACCATATACAAAAATTAACTTAGAATTGATCATAGACTTAAATATAAGAGCTAAACCTAAAAAAATTTCTAGAAGTGTCAAAGGAAAATATTTATGATCTTGGAAGTGACCAGTGGTTCTTAACAAGGGGTGATTTTGGCCCCAGGGGACACCTGGCAGTGTCTGGATACATTTTTGGCAAATACAACTTTAGATGGGGAATTGCTACTAGGATCTAACCAGTAGAAACCAGGAATGTTGGCAAACACTGTACAATACACAAGGGATCCCTCACATACAATAGAATTATCCATCACCAAATGCTAATAGTGCTAAGGTTGAGAAATCTGGGTTAGGCAAAAGTTTCTCAAGACAGACCAAAAATATGAACCACAAGAGGAAAAAATTGAAAAGGCCTTCACCAAAGCCTTTTCCTTTGTGTAAAACACTGTTAAGAAATGAAAAAACAAGGCACAGACTAGAAGGTAATATTTGTAAAACACATATATGATAAAGCACTTGTATCCACAATATAAAAAGAACTCTCAAAACACAATAGTAAAAAAACAATTAAAAAAATTTTTTTTCAATGTTTATTTATTTTTGGGACAGAGAGAGACAGAGCATGAATGGGGGAGGGGCAGAGAGAGAAGGAGACACAGAATCGGAAACAGGCTCCAGGCTCTGAGCCATCAGCCCAGAGCCCAACGCGGGGTTCGAACTCAAGAACCGCGAGATCGTGACCTGGCTGAAGTCGGACGCTTAACCGACTGCGCCACCCAGGCGCCCCAGTAAAAAAACAATTTTAAAATGGCCAAAGGATTTGAACACTTTCCTAAAGAAAATATACAGGTGGCACGTGAAAAGATGCTCAACATCATTACTCTATAAAGAAATGCAAATGGAAACCACAATGGGACATTAGCACATATCCAGTAGATTACCAACTGCTGGTGAAACTCTGAAGGAACTGGAACTCTGAAGGAACTGTCAACTGGAATGCAGTTAGAGACACTTTGGAAAACAGTTTGGCAATATCACAGAAAGTTCAACATACACTTATTATATGACCCAGTCATCCCATTCTTTTGTACTTATGCAAGGGAAAGTGAATACGTCCACACAAAGATCTATCCAAGAATGCCCACAACAGCTTCATTTATAATGGCAATAAACCAGAAACAACTGAAATGTTCAGTTGGTGAACTGACCCATGGTACAAACCACACAATGGAAAACCACTCAGAAGTAAACATGAAATAACTACTGAGAGATGAAACAACATGAATGTAAGTACAAAAAGACACAAAAAGCTATATACCAGATGAGTTCATTTATACGACATCCTAGAAAAGGTAAAACTACAGATACAAAAAACAGATCAATGACATCTACAGGCTGGGGGTAAAAGTAGGAAATGACCTCAAAGGGGCATGAGGGAACTTTTTTGGGTGATGGAATAATCCTCTACCATGATTGTGGTGATGGTTATAAAAATGTACATTTTATCAAAATTCATGGAACTGTACATTTTAAAAGGGTTAGTTACATTGTATGTAAATTTTATTTCAATAGGCCTGACCAAAAAGAAAAAAGGAAGGAAGGAAGGGAGGGAGGGAGGGAGGAAGGAAGGAAGGAAGACACCCTTACAATTGGTTTCATTCAAAAGCATCACACATAGTAAAGTTATAGACTAACATTTAGTGATTGAAGGGAGTTTGGAAGTCTATGAAAACACTACGCTCATAAATATTTTATAGTCTAGGCACCAGAGGGGATAAATTTGCTCCATCTGCATGGTAATTACAGAAGTAATATTAAAACACTAGTGAGGTTTCTCAAATGCCACCTGATTGATGTAACACTTTTTGAAGGCAGTTATCCAATATCTATTAGAATTAAAATGTGTAGGGGTGCCCAGGTGGCTCAGTCATTTGAGAGACCTACTCTTGATTTTGGCTCAGGTCATCATCCCGGGGTCATTGGATCCAGTCCTGATTTGGGATCCACGCTGAGCACGGAGCCTGCTTAAGATTGTCTCTCCCCTCTGCCCCTCTCCCCTGCTCACACTCTGTTAAAAAAAATAATATCAAATCAAATCAAATCAAATGAATTAAAATGTGCATACCTTTGACTCAGCAAGTCTACTTCTATTACATATTTAACCAAAATATGTGCATACACAAAAATTTAAGAACATGTATATTTGCTGTGTCATTAAATATGACAGTGAAAAATTATTTTCAAAGTAAGGGATTCATTAAATACATTGCATGAAATTAATTCTGAGGAATATTATGCACCTGTGAAAAAAGAATAGGGTAGATCATATACTATTAACATGGTGATAATATGGGAGAGGCAGTGGTGTAGTGGTACAGCCTGTGGACTCTGGAGCTAGGCTGTCTGGGTTTATACTCCAGCTCTGCTATTTCCTAGCTTTGTGATCCTGGGCAAGTTACTTTCTGTGTCTCAGTCTCATCATCTGCAAAGTGAAGATTATAACTGTTCTACTTTATAGGGTTAAATTAGTTAATATATTTAAAATACTTAGGGGTACCTGGGTGACTAAGTTGGTTGAGTGTCTGATCCTTGATTTTGGCTCAGGTCACAATCTCATGATTGTGAGATTGAGTCCCATATGGGGGTCTGCATCGAGTGTGGAACCTGCTTAAGATTCTCTCTCCTTCTCTTTGGGGCACAAGGGTGGCTCAGTCAGGTAGGTGTTTAACTTTGACTCAGATCATGATCTTGTGGTTCATGGGTTCAAGCCCCATGTTGGGCTCTGTGCTGACAGCTCAGAGCCTGGACCCTGCTTCAGATTCTGTGTCTCCCTGTCTCTCTGCCCCTCCCCCCTGGCACCCTGTCTCTCTCTCTCTCTCTCTCAAAAATAAATAATAAAAAACATATAAAAATAAATGATTCTCTCTCTCCCTCTCGCCCCCTGACCCTCTCTCCAGCTCATTTTCTCTCTCTCTCTCTCTCTCAAAAAAAAAAAAAATACTTAGAGCAATGTCAAGAATATAGTGTACACAACAAACACAAAATTTTATTATATTGTTATAATAATGATAATTATTTTGTTGTTATAATGTTGTTATACATTGCTATAATATTGTTATACTACTACTAATTATTATTATTACTACTATTATGGAGAAAGTTTCAAAATCTCTATTAGAGTAAGCTCCATGATTCAGGGACTGTATTTGTTTTACTCATCAGTGTAACCCCAGGGCCTAGCATAGTATCTGACACATAGTAAACCCTCAATAAAAATATTGAGTTATTGAATGATTGATGATAGATTTATAGAGCAAGCTGTAGATCACCATGTATAAGAAGATTTTTAAAAGGCCATTTACTAATGTAACATAGTGTGTCAACCAAACTTCAATTAAAAAGATAAAAGACAACTTAATGGTGAAATGTTTAGGGATGATGTATACTGATCTTTGCAACCTATTTTGAAATACATTAAAAAAATGGATAGTTGAATAGGAATTGGCATAGACACTGGCACATATTTGAATAGATTTGTGGGAAAAAGAGTGAAGGCAACACGTCAAGAGTAGAATCTAGGTGGTAGGTACTTGAGTGTTTACTGTTGAATTCGTTTAGCTTTTCTTTTGAATGAAAAAAAGGCTCTGTGTGTGTGTGTGTGTGTGTGTGTGTGTGTGTGTGTGTATGTGTTTATATTCAGTAGGGAAGAGATCTTTAGGGTTTCTGAGCAGAAATGCTTGTGACATTCCAAGTGGAACAAAGTGTTTTATCTTGTGGGACCCTCCTAGGCATTCCACAGTTGTTAACATCTGAGCACTTTGTCCCCCACGGGCCACAGAGCTTCCTAATCACTATGACAACCACAAATGTCCTCACATATTTCCAAATGCCTAAGTGTTGACAACCAGAATCCATAGCAAACTGGTAACAAATGATTACTTCTTTGCGATTCATTTAAGGGGAGTGGTGGAGTGAGAGGGACCAGGTAGGAAATATTATTTACACTGAATTTTAATAAAACGTGCTGAAACTTAAAAAAAATTAAATCTGCAAAAAAAAATAGTCTGGAAGAATATGCATCACTATGTTAACAATGGTTACCCCTTGGGAGTGGCAGCAGGACCTTCAAGGGAACAAAGTCTTTAACTTTTTACTATATACACTTCTATTGTTTTTATTTTTGTAAGCATCAATTATTTTGGAACAATAAAAAGTAAAGGTCAATTTGCAAAAGAAAAAAGCAAGGTGAAACGTTTATAGAGAAACAAAAACAACAGGAAGAGCTATAAGAGATTTTGTCTTCTTTGGCCTATTCTATACTAAGAATACAACACTTTTCATGATAAGAAAACTGAACTCTAATTAAAACAAAAACAATTTACAATTCATAGAAAAGCAAAGCAAACACATTTGATTCTTAGCCATATTTTTTTAGCAATTTATCTGCACAGACAGTAATCCATTGGTAATTTTTCACCAGAAAGAGAATAGCTTTATCAACAGGTTCTGTTCTTATCATACTCTTGCTACTATGATCATTGAAGCCTTACTGATGTGCTCCCTGGAATGGGGCCATTTTGGAAATTATCATTGAGGATGATGCCACTTAGTGGTGAAACATGCTGACTCTTTGTTGTCAAAATCTGTAATTTGGACAAGTGACTTAGACAAATTTTAGGACCATGTCTGAATCATTCATTCATTCATTTTACAAACCTTTGCTGAGTCTCTAAACTAACAGAACAGAACCTAATAGAATAGAACCTAATAGAGCCCAGAGAGAATTTGAAGAAGTATCAGGAACAGACCCTGCCCTAAAAAATGCTTATAGTCTTGTTCAAGACACAAATACATACTTGAGAATTTCAATGAAATCATGATGCAATGTTGAGTACCATAAAACCATGCAACCTCACACTTATAGAAGATCTTAACAGTAGTCTGGGTCAAACCAGTGAGGTGATTAATGCCAAATAAGGGATACAGAATTTATGAGCAGGAGAGATTGATTGAGCATTGTAGTGTTTTCTGAGGTTCCAGCCTGGGAGACCGAGAGGGTAATGGCACCCCTAATGGGCACAGAATTTAAAACAGGGAGATGATTTAGGCACTAAGATGATGTCATCTGTTTTAGACTCTGAATATGAAGGAACAACAAGACATTATGTCACCTATTCTCCATTTGCTCCTGGAGTCATTTCCCATACCCTCTGCTGACCCCATAGATGGCTTTACCAAGCTTCTCCTAATCTCTGGCTTCAACCAATGGGAGGCACTAGTATAAGATCAAAGGATGGAAATAGATAAAGTTTGGGGTGTTTCTTTCCTGTTCCCTCACTGCTTGGCTGCATCCCTTCTCACAGTGGCCACATTTCCAATTTACTACTGCACCTCCTATCAGGCAGCTCCCCCTTCAACAGTTCCAACCCTCACAGGTTCTGACAACTCCATTTCCTTAAAGACATTATTAAATATCTCATTTCCTTTTAGACATTTCCTTAAAGATATTATAACTTGCCATGGAATAAAATATAGAAGGAGAAGAGCAGAGGACATAGGTCTAGTCCATGCAGATTGGACCAGTTAGAGCAAGAGGAAGACTATTAACCAAAAAAACCAATTATCATAGAAGAATCAAAAAAGTATTTGTCCTTGGGAATGCAAGGTGGTGCAGCCACTCTGGAAAACAGTATGGAGGTTCCTCAAAAAACTAAAAATAGAACTACCCTACGACCCAGCAGTTGCACTACTAGGTATTTATCCAAGGGATACATGTGTGCTGTTTTGAAGGGACACATGCACCCCAATGTTTATAGCAGCACTATCAACAATAGCCAAAGTATGGAAAGAGCCCAAATGTCCATCGATGGATGAATGGATAAAGAAGATGTGGTATATATATATATATATATATATACACACACACACACACACACACACACACACACACACACACACACAATGGAGTATTACTCAGCAATCAAAAAGAATGAAATCTTGCCATTTGCAACTACATGGATGGAACTGGAGGGTATTATGCTAAGTGAAATTAGTCAGAGAAAGGCAAAAATCATATGACTTCACTCATATGAGGACTTTAAGAGACAAAACAGATGAACATAAGGGAAGGGAAACAAAAATAATATAAAAACAGGGAGGGTGACAAAGCGTAAGAGACTCATAAGTAGGGAGAACAAACTGAGGGTTACTGGAGGGATTGTCGGAGGGGGGATGGGCTAAATGGGTAAGGGGCACTAAGGAAACTACTCCTGAAATCATTGTTGCACTATATGCTAACTAATTTGAATGCAAATTAAAAAAAAATAAAAAATTAAATTAAAAAAAAACCCTATTTGTCCTGAACACCAAAGTAAGATGACATTTCAAGAAGGGTTAATGAAGACACTATTGAATACTGCAATAGGGTCAAGGAGAAGACAAATTTTTAAACACTACTGGATTATTTCCATGAGGGCATTTTTAATAGGAGTAAGAATAGAAATCAGGTTTTCAAAGGTTAAAGAGGAACCCTATTTAAATATGGGCAAAGAGTTTGCATAGAAATTTCACCAAAGAAGGGGCGCCTGGGTGGCGCAGTCGGTTAAGCGTCCGACTTCAGCCAGGTCACGATCTCGCGGTCCGTGAGTTCCAGCCCCGCGTCAGGCTCTGGGCTGATGGCTCAGAGCCTGGAGCCTGTTAAAGATTCTGTGTCTCCCTCTCTCTCTGCCCCTCCCCTGCTCATGCTCTGTCTCTCTCTGTCCCAAAAATAAATAAACGTTGAGGGGCGCCTGGGTGGTGCAGTCGGTTAAGCGTCTGACATCAGCCAGGTCACGATCTTGCGGTCCGTGAGTTCGAGCCCCGCGTCGGGCTCTGGGCTGACTGCTCAGAGCCTGGAGCCTGTTTCCGATTCTGTGTCTCCCTCTCTCTCTGCCCCCCCCCCCCCGTTCATGCTCTGTCTCTCTCTGTCCCAAAAATAAATAAATGTTCAAAAAAAAAATTAAAAAAAAAATAAATAAATAAACGTTGAAAAAAAATTTAAAAAAAAAAAAGAAATTTCACCAAAGGCAATATACAAATGGCTTATAATGATGGGAAAAGATGCTAACATCATTGGTCATCAGGGAAATGCAAAGAAATGCAAATCAAAACTATACTGAGTGATTATAATTAAAATGACAGACAGTGCCAAGTGTTGGAAAGGATGAGAAGGAACTGGAATGCTCCTGTATTGCTGGTGGGAATATAAAATGGTACAGCTACTTTGGAAAATAGCTTCTTAAAAAGTTAACTATACTTACCATATAACCCAGTAATTTCATTCCTCCATATTTACCCAAGAGAGATGAAAACATAGGTCCACCCAATGACATGTATGTGATTGATTGTTCATAGCAGGATTACACACAATAGCCCCAAACTGGAAACCATCCAAATGCCCATCAACCAGTGAATGGATAAACAAAATGTGGTAAGCATACAATGGAGTACTATTCAACAATAAAAATCAATGAACTACTGATACATGCTACAACATGCATGAACCTCAAATACATCATGTTAAGTGACAAAAGGTGGACACAAGGACTGGATATCATAGATATTGTATGATTCCATTCCATTTTCTAGAAATGTCTAGAGAAGACAAATTTACAGAGATAAAAAGTAGATTGGTGTTTGCCTATGGCTGAAGGTGAGAGTGAGAATTAACTGCAAACAGGTACAAGAAAACTTTTAGGATAATGAAAATATTCTAAATTCAAATTCTCCATTACAGTGATGGCTGAATCACTCTACAAATTTACTAAAATCATTGTTGACCTAAAATAGGTCGGTTTTATGGTATATAAATGATACAACAATCAATGTGGTTTCTTTAAAAAGGCTAAAGAGGGAATATTCAAGGAAATTGAGGAAAAATAATTAAGGCAGTAAATGGAAATGGAAACAAAAACATTATTCCATCGTTGCTCAACAGACACAGAAGTTTTGACCATGACTTTTTGAGATAAATTTGTCTTGACATGAAAGCACGTTTCTAGCTTAACTAGAGGAACATTCTTTTTTAAAAATATATATCATTTTAATTTATTTTTTAATTTACATCCAAGTTAGCATATAATGCAATAATGATTTCAGTGATTCATCCCCTATGTCCAACACCCAGTGCTCATCCCAACAAGTGTCTTCCTTAATGCCTCTTATCCATTTAGCCCATCCCCCCACCTATAACCCTTCCAACAACCCTGTTTGTTCTCTGTATTTAAGAGAGTCTCTTACGTTTTGTCTCCCTCCTTGTTTTTTATGTTGTTTTTGCTTCCCTTCCTTTAGGTTCATCTGTTTTGTAACTAGAGGAACATTCTTAAAATTACTTAGCAAATCTGCACATTATGAAGTGAAAAGAAATCCAGAAAGAACGACTTTACCTATTGAATCTAGATCAATATGAAGTGAGATGTGAAGCATGAGGAAAACTAGTCCTACCCTATCTGGATTGTAATTTTGATGCCACTGCTTCAAATTAAGAACTCAAAGAGCCTATCAGCCCTAGAGAGGAAGGGAACTGTCCACGTTGACAGTTGTGGCTTTTAGAATTTGTTTTGTTTCATGTGTACCTCACAGTGCAGCAACTGAGAGAAACCTGCAGCTAGTTTGTACTTGATGAGAGAAGACCAAAGTAAATCTATTCTTTTCCTTGAGCTTTCCTCTGTTTACTCTGACCCTAATAATTCTTAATCCTTTACCTTGGTATCCTCTAGAGATTCATACCATGGCCATTGCCTAACTCTTTTAGCCTGATGTGTCAGAGCCATCAGTTAACTAGTCTTCTACTGTGACATCTGGACTTCAGTAAACTCTAGAATTTGGTGCCCTTAACTATACTGGTTGATGTTATTTCGATTCATAGAGTTTTTTTAAGATTGTTTACAGTGACGGGGCGTCTGGGTGGCACAGTCTGGTTAAGTGTCTGACTCTTGATCTCTGCTCAGGTCATGATCTTACAGTTTGTGAGTTCAAAGTCCCACATCGGGCTTTGTACTGACGGTGCAGAGCCTGCTTGGGATTCTTTCTCTCCCTCTCTCTGACCCTCCCCTGATTGTGCTCTTTCTCTCAAAATAAATAAATAAACTTAGAAAAAAATTTTTAAAGATTGTTTACACCCTGGGGAATTCTACCAGACATTTAAAGCAGAGATAATACCTATCCTTCTCAAGCTGTTCCAAAAAATAGAAAGGGAAGGAAAACCTCCAGACGCATTCTATGAAGCCAGCATTACTTTGATTCCCAAACCAGACAGAGACCCAGCAAAAAAACAGAACTACAGGTCAATATCCTTGATGAATATGGATGCAAATATTCTCAACAAGATACTAGCAAATCGAATGCAACAGCATATAAAAAGAATTATTCACCAGGATCAAGTGGGACTCATTCCTGAGCTGCAGGGGTGGTTCAACATTCGCAAATCAATCAATGTGATACATCACATTAATAAAAGAAAAGATAAGAATCATATGATCCTGTCAATCGATGCAGAAAAAGCATTTGACAAAATTCAGCATCCTTTCTTAATAAAAACCCTCGAGAAAGTCGGGATAGAAGGAACATACTTAAACATCATAAAAGCCATTTATGAAAAGCCCACAGCTAATACCATCCTCAATGGGGAAAAACTGAGAGCTTTCCCCCTGAGATCAGGAACACGACAGGGATATCCACTCTCACCGCTGTTGTTTAACATAGTGTTGGAAGTGCTAGCATCAGCAATCAGACAACAAAAGGAAATCAAAGGCATCAAAATTGGCAAAGATGAAGTCAAGCTTTCCCTATTTGCAGATGACATGATATTATACATGGAAAATTCGACAGACTCCACCAAAAGTCTGCTAGAACTGATATATGAATTCAGCAAAGTTGCAGGATACAAAATCAATGTACAGAAATCAGTTGCATTCTTATACACTAACAATGAAGCAACAGAAAGACAAATAAAGAAACTGATCCCATTCACAATTGCACCAAGAAGCATAAAATACCTAGGAATGAGTCTAACCAAAGATGTACAAGATCTGTATGCTGAAAACTATAGAAAGCTTATGAAGGAAATTGAAGAAGATATAAAGAAATGGAACCACATTCCGTGCTCATGGGTTGGAAGAATACATATTGTTAAAATGTCAATACTACCCAAAGCTATCTACACATTCAATGCAATCCCAATCAAAATTGCACCAGCATTCTTCTCGAAGCTAGAACAAGCAATCCTAAAATTCATATGGAACCACAAAAGGCCCCAAATAGCCAAAGTAATTTTGAAGAAGGTGGCCAAAGCAGGAGGCATCACAATCCCAGACTTTAGCCTCTACTACAAAGCCGTAATCATCAAGACAGCATGGTATTGGCACAAAAACAGACACATAGACCAATGGAATAGAATAGAAACCCCAGAACTAGACCCACAAACGTATGGCCAACTAATCTTTGACAAAGCAGGAAAGAATATCCAATGGAAAAAAGACAGTCTCTTTAACAAATGGTGCTGGGAGAACTGGACAGCAACATGCAGAAGAATGAAACTAGACCACTTTCTTACACCATTCACAAAAATAAACTCAAAATGGATAAAGGACCTCAATGTGAGACAGGAAACCATCAAAACCTTAGAGAAAGCAGGAAAAAACCTCTCTGACCTCAGCCACAGCGATTTCTTACTCGACACATCTCCAAAGGCAAGGGAATTAAAAGTGAAAATGAACTGAAGATAAAAAGCTTCTGCACTGCAAAGGAAACAATCAACAAAACTAAAAGGCAACCAACGGAATGGGAAAAGATATTCGCAAATGACATATCGGACAAAGGGCTAGTATCCAAAATCTATAAAGAGCTCACCAAACTCCACACCCGAAAAACAAATAACCCAGTGAAGAAATGGGCAGAAAACATGAATAGACACTTCTCTAAAGAAGACATCCAGATGGCCAACAGGCACACGAAAAGATGCTCAATGTCACTCCTCATCAGGGAAATACAAATCAAAACCACATTGAGATATCACCTCACGCCAGTCAGAGTGGCTAAAATGAACAAATCAGGAGACTATAGATGCTGGAGAGGATGTGGAGAAACGGGAACCCTCTTGCACTGTTGGTGGGAAAATAAACTGGTGTAGCTGCTCTGGAAAACAGTGTGGAGGTTCCTCAAAAAATTAAAAATAGATCTACCCTATGACCCAGCAATAGCATTGCTAGGAATTTACCCAAGGGATACAGGAGTGCTGAAGCATAGGGACACTTGTACCCCAATGTTTATAGCAGCACTTTCAACAATAGCCAAATTATGGAAAGAGCCTAAATATCCATCAACTGATGAATGGATAAAGAAATTGTGGTTTATATATACAATGGAATACTACTTGGCAATGAGAAAGAATGAAATATGGCCTTTTGTAGCAACATGGATGGAACTGGAGAGTGTGATGCTAAGTGAAATAAGTCATACAGAGGAAGACAGATACCATATGTTTTCACTCCTAGGTGGATCCTGAGAAACTTGGTGGAGGACCATGGGGGAGGGGAAGGGGAAAAAGAAGTTAGAGAGGGAGGGAGGCAAACCATAAGAGACTCTTAAAAACTGAGTCTCTGAGGGTTGATGGGGGGTCAGTCAACTGAGGGTTGATGGGGGGTGGGAGGGAGGGGAAAGCCAGTGATGGGCATTGAGGAGGGCACCTGTTGGGATGAGCACTGGGTGTTGTATGGAAACCAATTTGACAATACATTTCATATTAAAAAAAAGATTGTTTACAGCGTCTATAATAAATTTAGAGCATTTGCCAAAGCACTGTAGCAAGATATCAGAGTACCCCTGACATTCTTCTAGAAAGCATACGGTGCAAGATGCAAGTCTTCCTGATTAATCAGTTAACATTGCAATGTGTTAGATAACCAATCTTTATAGATAATCAAATCTACATGTTGAGTGCTCACTACCATGACTCTAGGGAGCAGAAAACTAAAAACCAGTAAAAAAAAATCATGGACATCAGAAAATCCCAAAGGCTTGGAGACCAGGAAAATAGATCCAACTTTCAAACGTAATGGCAAGATTTACCTTTTGCAAATAGGTAGATTCTGCAAAATATATCATGGTGCACTTGATATTTACCCTGGGAAATATTTAGAACCTATTGTTCAATGGATGGCTTGTGAGAACTTAAACAGGGAAGTAATTAGGAGCCAGGGGAGGAAGGGGATGTATATTCTTTTTGAGTAAACCCGAAAACCTTTGCAAAAATTGATCATGTATTGGGCAAGGAAAGAAACCTCAAGTAATTCCAGAGTTGATATCATACAAAGCCCATTCTCTTACCTTGTTTCAGTCAGATTATTTGTAGACTAAAAAATCCTCATTATTTTAAATAGAAAGGGATTCAGTTGATTCACCCATCAACTATTACGAGATGAACAAAGAGATTTTACGTTGGATTTGTAGGAAGAGCTCCTCAAACCTCAGCCCAACTGAACTGCCATGGGGAGCTGCTGACTCTGCCAGCAAAAACAGGGGTGGATATCTTCTGCAGAGGCAGGAAGTCACTTCCAGCAGCGCTGGCTTCAGAATCTACATCTTCATTAGCTCACTAGCAAAAATAGGTACCTTTTCCCCTGCCTCTCTCCTCCCTTCCTTCCCAGATTCAAGCCTTCTGTGAATTCATCTGATCAGGAGGATCTATATCACATCTGGAACCCCGGTTTCAGGGATGTGCCGAGTGTCAATTGTTGCCTCTCAGCTCTGAATTTACCCCTTCATCACCTGCTCTGTGATACCAGACTGGATTCAGACATTTCTTTGTAGTGATTATGATGTTAACCTTTGCCAGCAGAGGGTGTCGGAGGGATTTTTACAGGATGAAGAGGGTTCTTGCTTTTTTTCCACCTCCTGCATGGATGGATTGGGTATGAATATGTGAGGACACCAGTGATGTTCTGCCCAGCCATGCATGCCCAGAGAGCACAGTTACTGCCTTGGCCCAGGATTGGAGCCACTTTGTCTTGGTTTTCCTGATGTGGACACTGTGTGTCCAGGCCCAGCACCCACAGTGGAGCCCCAAACCCCAATGTGCACCTGCACTCCATGCCAACACTTATGGGATGCAATAAAATTAGCATTTAAAGGGAAGTTTATAGTTTTGAAATGTTAATAAAAACAATAAAGACTGAAAAAATATTGAGTTAAGTATTAAAATTGAGAAAGAGCAATGGAGCAAATTCAGAGAATAAGAGGAAAGGATATTACAAAGATAAAGGCATAAATCAATAAAATAGAAAACCACAGAAAAAGAGAGGATGAGCCAAAGAGTAAGTGAAAAAAATTAGGAAAAAATTGAGAAAATACAAAGAATACATAAGATGAAACAAAGTAAATCACAGTAAACAACAGATTTTAAAACCTAGATGATTTGAGTACATTTCTGGAAGTCCCCCATAACAAAAATATCCAGGTCCAGATAGTTTTAAAAGTGAGTTCTACTCAAAATTTAAGCTTGTTTTCCATGACATTCTAGTTTCCTTCAATTCAATTCATCAAAACTTTAAGCTCTATGTGGGGCTTGAACTCAAGACCCAGAGATCAAGTGTTGCAAAAAAAAAAAAAAGAGTCACATGCTCTACCCAACTGAGCCAAACAGCTGTCCCCAATTCATCAAAACTTCAAGAGCTGCCAATTCTATACTTGGTACTTTTATCAGTGCAAAATATGTTGACTCATATGATAAATTTTTTTGCTTGGCTACAATCAGCAAGGCACAATGCCATGGGTAGGGATATAGTTATGAATAACTTAGAAAAATCTCTCGCCTTTATGATGCCCATATTCTGTGGATAAAACACACACACACACACACACACACACACACAAAACACCCACAAGTAAATATCAAGCAAATAGAATGAAGTATAGTTACACATGTGAACATTATGTATATTTGTTTATAAATACGGGATATATTTGAATTCATAAAAAATAAATAGTGGGCCATATTATGCTTTGGTTCCTGAAATTCAGAAACAATTAAATTTTTTAAATTAAAAAAAATTTTATTTTAGAGAGAGACAGCATGCATGTGAGCAGGAGAGGGGGAGAGGAGGAGAGGGAGAGAGGGAGAGAGAGAGAGAATCTCAAGCGGCTCCATGCTTAGCACAAAGCCCAAAGCAGGGCTCAAGGCCACAATCCTGGGATCACGACCTCAGCTGAAATCAGTGGGACATTCAACTAACTGAGCTATCCAGGCATCCCAACAATTAAATTTCTTAATAATTTTATTTATTTTCTATTTTTCAAAAAAAATTAGAAACTGTCCTGGCTTTTTTTTTTTTTCAACGTTTATTTATTTTTGGGACAGAGAGAGACAGAGCATGAACGGGGGAGGGGCAGAGAGAGAGGGAGACACAGAATCTGAAACAGGCTCCAGGCTCTGAGCCATCAGCCCAGAGCCTGACGCGGGGCTGGAACTCACGGACCGCGAGATCGTGACCTGGCTGAAGTCGGACTCTTAACCGACTGCGCCACCCAGGCGCCCCCTGGCTTTCTTTTTTAAAATAAAGAAAGGGATGAGGTCACTTACAACAGGCATATCTTTTATGAACATGTACTATGTATCCTGAAAGGAGGAAGGGGGCAAAAATCAAAATATGTTTCCTAGGAATAAGCAAGTTTTTCAGGTCTAAAGCTTAAAATAGAGTAAAAGCATTTCACAATGTGAACATTTTATCTTTTTTTTGTTAAAAAAATTTTTTTAACGTTTATTCATTTTCGAGGGATGGAGAAAGACAGACTATGAGTGGGGGAAGGGCAGAGAGAGAGGGAGACAGAATCTGAAGCAGGCTCCAGGCTCTGAGCTGTCAGCACAGACCCTAACATGGGGCTTGAACTCATGAACCACGAGATTATGATCTGAGCTGAGGTTGAACGCTTAACCGACTAAGCCACCAGGGCACCCCCAAACATTTCATTTTCTTAATCTTGAATAAGGCAAGGACTCAGCTAAATACAGATTTATCAGGAGTTATTTTAACTTGGCTTAATCTGCTAGTTAAAGCTCTTTGTTTAGGTTCAATATTCTTATCAGCTCAAGGTAAGGCCTTCTAAGTACACCATCTTTATATACGACACGTATGTTTTGTAGGCCCAGGGCAGGAGGTTCCTCTTTGTACAAGACTCTTTCCTTTTATTGTTCATTTTTCATCAAGGCCAAGCCAAAGGAGACTCACGCAAGGATGGTTGGTGTTTTCGGGTCCAATATGTAAAAGCATTCTTCCTTGTCTCTTGAATTTTGAACCAATTGAGAAAGCTGTGCAAGAAACAGACAGCTAGAGACCAAAGTGTTAGCTTTAGTACTGATAAAGTTAATTGGACAATGTTGTTTTCCGTTTGCAGACAAGTGGGCAACCAATATTTCGTTCTTGAATGAGACCGAGTTCCTAGGTTCTTGCTCAGGTCCTGGCACACATACTCCTATGCTGGGCGGATAGTGGATCAGAACTCTTGTCTCTGGCAGACTGGTTCAATTCCTTTCAGCCTCACCAGTCAGGTACATTCCTCCTCTCGTGGGGTGAGGGGTGGGAATGAAGATCAGGAGAGCAAAGTTATTCTGTATTTTATCTGACAGCTCTACTCCCCCTGGTCCCATTTCAGCTCCTTGGGTCACCTCCAGTACATTTTCAACACCACAGTTATGATTCTTAAAATTCTTACCTGATCATGTCACTTTGCAGTTTTTATTTTGTTCAAAATTCTTTGTTCATGTTAAGATTAAGTCCTTTTTTCTTACTATGGCCCTCCTGTCCCTGCCAACCTCTCCAGCCCCTCCTGCTTTAGATTAGAGCCTTCAATGTGCCATTTTTGCCTCTCACCTTTAGTCCTCAAGCTTTGGTGTCAGCATCTCCTCCAGGAAGCGTTCCCTGATCTTTCAGGCTAAGTCAGCTCCCCTCACAATACTAACTTAATACCTATTTGTCCTTCTAGAGTGTAAAATCCAGGAAAGACCTATAGGTATCTAGTAGGTACCCTCAGGGCCTGGTTACATGTCCAGAGCAGAGTGTTCATTGATAAATGATGAATAAATGAACACAAAACATTTCTTGAACTTTTCTCAAAGACTGGTTCACCACTGTATCACCCATTATCCTACTCTCTGGGAGATACTGGTGCCTCCACTATATCTCTCTGTTCTTGCCTCTATTTACGTTATTGGCCCCAAGGTGGTTATATTTTTTGAATCAATTTGACTTTTTAAAAAAATATTTTTTCTCTTCTTAACTCTGTTAAATTTAAATATCATCTGTTAAAGTTACTTCTTGCTTGGGAGAAGAACAGGAAACAGATATCTTAATTCCGCCTCACCCCCTCCCACCCCACACCAATCTGCCAGGGACTGAGAACCCAGACAACAAGATCTCTGAGAACCACATTTATTAGATTTTGAGAGGACTGAGGGGTTCGCTTAAAAGGAAAACTCATGGATTTCAGTGGGTTCCTGGCAGTCTTATGGTTTTCCTGTTTTTTCTGGCTATTTTAGGTTGACAGATAAGAGATTTTAAGATAAATGAGATGCCAATGCGTAATTTTTCCACTGCTCAGATGCTGATAGTTTAAAATCGTTTCCACAAATTTCATACTGCTAGATTAATCTTCTGGAAGAGCATATTTAATTAGATCATTCTCCTGCTGAAAAGCCATTGCTTAATTAGAACAAAGCTAAATATTCTTTTCTTAACTTTTCTTACTTTATAACTTTTTCTTAACTTTTATTTCTTTTCTAAACTTAAAATGTCCCAGGCACTTAAGTGCTTTCATGCATTATTTTATTTAATCTCCCTAATATCTCTATAAGGTAGGTACTAGAGATGTATCATTTTATACCAACACTTATTTTACTCAAGTTCAATGATACTGGCTCAGGAAAGAGAGAGCAAGCAAGAGTGAGTTCTCTAGAAGAAAGGACTTCGACAATACTTCTGACACCCCTGAGGCTCTCTGGTTGGAGCATAAAGAGATAGGGGGAAAAAAAAAAGCATGCATCAAAACAAACTTCCTTAGACCCATGACTTCTAGGTAGGGCCAAGGCTAGGGGCCGAGACTAAGAGAGTGAAACACTTGCCTTCAGCGCAAAATGTAAGG
Source organism: Prionailurus bengalensis (assembly GCF_016509475.1). NCBI lineage: Eukaryota > Metazoa > Chordata > Mammalia > Carnivora > Felidae > Prionailurus > Prionailurus bengalensis. The sequence continues at coordinate 122,223,691 of NC_057358.1, read as the reverse complement.
GAAAGCCAAACATTCACTAAGCAAGATGAAATATTTAATACCGTATTTAAAAAGATCAAAATTAATGCAAAATATCCACCAAAAACAAAATGTCAATTTTAAATGAAGACAGAATCTGTCTGACCTTGCACTTGTAGGACTCACCTCTCACTACTCCCAGCCCTGTTTTTCAGCCTAAGTATACTATTCAAATCTCAATCCTGTCATTTACTGGTTGTGTGATGTTAGCCAGTTATTTCATTTCACGTACCTCAATTTCTTCATCTGTAGAATGGGGGATGATAATGCTATGTCCTTCATAAGGTTGTTGTGAGGATTAGCTGAACCCTGCTTACAGTGGATTCTAAGTAAACGTTGGCCATCACCATTGTGGAAACAAACACCTTAACAGAATCCTGTTGAATGCTAGACGGTTTTATACCTTTTCCCACTCTTGAAAAGACCTCAGAACTATGTGTCTCACACAACTGCCATAATTTTTGTCATGTATATATGGCATGTAATCAACTTTTCCTAAAGCAGGATTAAAAGAATTGACTAAAAAGTGTAAAAGCCTTACCTTGGATTGGAGTGAGGGTAACCCTTTTGCAAGTCTGTTCATTCCATCGACCATTCAGTTAAGTGCATATTTTGAATGTTTCCTTAAACTAGTTCTGAAGATAATTCTAAAAATGCTATAAATGATGGCAACATTGGCTGAGTGCACTGTTTTCCAGGGTGACTAGATCAAGACAAAAATCATATTAATCAGGGTATACTGGGAAAAAAGAAAAATCTCTCTCAAATAAGAGGTACCGAGGGGAGGCCCTCTTGGAAATCGCCTGGTGCCAAAGCATGATTAATTGACCACCACTGCCTTGGTTCCCCTGCTATAACTTAGCACGATTTCTATCTTGACTTTTTTTGTAGTCAGTGGTTTGCGTGTTTATCTCCCCAGCCAGACTCTCCGGCAACAGCGGCCCGGTCTACTTCATTTTCTTAAATACCCGACACCAGGCACTTGCCAGGCCCGGGACACTCACTACACACTCAGTGAATACATGAATGAATTGTATTTGGGTTTGGGCACATTTAGCCCAAAGGTTTCCTCTTTCAAACAATATAGTTGAGGAGACAGGGGAAAGGAGCCCCATACAGCATCTCCTCTTAACGCCGTAAAAATTATTTACCATAGTTTCCCAATTATTGTAAATGCAGAAAGGGGTTTGTGTACACAAGCACTCATAACGCCTTCTGTGGCACACCGATCTTGCAGGGACCGCTCTCGGTTGAGAGCCCAACCCAGCCTGCGGAGAGCCCGCTGCGCACGCGCGGACGGGAAGGGCCCTCGCCCGCCCTCCGCCCCTCCGCCCGCCAGGTGGCGCTGGCCGCCCCGCCGCCGCCTCCGCTGCCGCCACCTCCGCCTTTGCCTCTCGCCGGGCCGGACCGGGGCGGCGCTGGCCGCCTCGCGGACCGCGGGTCCGCCTCCGCCGCGCCGAGGGCGTGGGCTCCCGGCTCCCGGAAGCGGCGGCCGCGGCGCGGAGCCGAGCGGGCGTCGATCCCCGGAGCAGCAATGCGTGGCGGCCGCCCCTTGTGACCTGAGCGTGGCGGCCGGGCTGGGGCCGCTGAATGGCGGCTCGCTGAGGCGGCGGCGGCTGTGGCTGCTCCGGGCGTGGCGTGGCGTGGCGTGGCGTGGCGGCGGCCGGGGTGATGCTGCTCAAGCTCTTACAGAGACAGACCTATACCTGCCTGTCCCACAGGTATGGGCTCTACGTCTGTTTCGTGGGCGTCGTTGTCACCATCGTCTCCGCCTTCCAATTCGGAGAGGTGAGTAGCGGCGCGGGAGCCCGGGCCGGGGCGCCTTGGACCCGCACGACCCCGGGGCGCTCCGAGCCCAGGCGCGCTTGCCTTTTGCCTCCCCATCCTCCCTGCAGCTCTGGGGACAAGTCCCATAGCCTGCCTTTTCCCCCGGAGGCTCCTAGAACTCAGATCTCCCCGAGCTCCAGTTTCAGCATCTGGGATCCAGATCTCGTCCGCCTCAGGGTTTGGGGGATAGGGTCTCGTTCTACCGATTCCTGTGCCCTCCAGGTGCTTTCTTCGGGGCCCCCAAGTTGTTTGATTTTCTCGCTCGGGCCTTGTCGTCCTCCCCGAAGCCCCCTCCCGGGACCCAGAGTCGGTGTCTTTTCCTATTCTTGAATTCTCCAAAATTTTCATTCCCTGCCCCTCCTACAGTTTTAATCCTCTGCAGTCACCCTTCTAATCTTTTCACTTTTGACAAAGGCACTTTGTCTTCTTAATCTCGTTTCTTTCCGGATTTCATAACTTTCTTCAAGGGGTGTGTGTTTCTTTGCACGTGAATTTGCAGCGAGGACCGGGTAGTGGCCCCAAATTTAAAGACTTACTTGTGAAAGGGAATTTTTTTTTTTTTTTTTTTTTTTTTGCACTTTTGCTCTGTTATTGGGGACATCACCAGTTAGCCTGTAGAGGCTCTACTGGTAGATGTGCACACACGGATGTGAGAGATCTCTTGGCAGCCTCAGACATTCTTCCCTATCCTGAGATCAGCTGGAGGCTGGGGCCCCTTCAATTGACCAGGAAGCCCTGTCTTAAACTCCAGCGCCCAGTGTCTTGGGAGCCAACACAAGCCCTTGGGTCATGGGATATGCTAATAATTTAGACTCCGAATAGGAATCACACAAGCCAGGCCTTTCTTGATCTGCCCTTAGGTAATGTGCAATAAAGTAGTTCAGTTAGACTTTGTAAATTCTTTAGAGGGTCCACACAACAGGTTTGGGAGATGGAAACACCCAAGTTTAATAGATTTTGTGCCTCTCTGGATATGTAGATGAAATATTTTCTTGAATGAAACAACCCTTTGGTTTAGGTTGGATAGTTACATTACTGACAGTCTAATTTGGTATTCTTCATAAACAAGTGTACAGAGACTGGTTAGGTCAGAACTGGAAGAGCACATGCATATGATTTTAGAGAACATGTTTAAAAATAAGTATAGCAACTCAGAGAAAAGTTGTATTTTCAAATTGTTAGAAATCTGTTTCCTTGTTTTAATATTTATTCCCCGCTTCCCCTCCCCCCCCCCCCCTTTTGGGTAGGAGGTTGCAGAAGATTTTAAAATTAAGAGAACAGTTTTTAGAAATACCACAGTTTACATTTGCTTAAGGTCTGTACGCATGCTGGATTGTAAACTTTTTTTTTTTTTTTTTTTTTAACGTTTATTTATTTTTGAGACACAGAGAGACAGCATGAATGGGGGAGGGTCAGAGAGAGAGAGAGAGGGAGACATAGAGTCTGAAACAGGCTCCAGGCTCTGAGCTGTCAGCACAGAGCCCGCCGCAGAGCTCGAACTCACGAACCGCGAGATCATGACCTGAGCTGAAGTCGGACGCTTAACCGACCGAGCCGCCCAGGCGCCCCGGATTGTAAACTTCTTAAGAGAAGGTGCTGTCTGTTGAAATACTGTAATCCTGATGCAGGGTACCTGTGCCAGGTACTGCCGGAATATGCAGTCTAAATATTTGTGTAATGAGTGAATGATTTAATTATGTGGCATGATTTCAAGTGTACACTTTTAGTAGTTCTTGTTCTAGAGAACCTTCCAGATTAAATTAAAATAAGTCTTACAAGTAAGGGTGAGAAAGTGCCCCAGACTTGTAAGTGTGGAATATATACCTAATTATTATACCACCTGCTGTTTTATCTTTGTTCCATATGTTGCAACTTAATACAGTGAATGTATCTATGCATAGTTGTCTTATTCTTGATAGAAGATTTTTTTTGGCCCCGAGTAATTTTAAGTTAGCTATTTACTAACACCCCTGCAGTGTGAAGGTGACTTAAAGACATCAGTTGTTAGAATTTTTCATTTTCTGTATTCCACGCATGGTTATTTATTTACCAAAAGAAAGACGCTTGTCAGCTCTGAAATGGTCACAAACCTTAGAGTTTGGAATGGACGAAAGAAATAAGAGGCGAAAAATAGGCATGGGAGGTGGAGACAGCTGGTCTAATGCCACTAATATATTGCCTGTAATATAGTTTCTTTCTTTTAAAGATTTTGTTTTTAAGTAATCTCTACACCCAGTGTGAGGCTCGAACTCACAACCCTGAGATCAAGAGTTGTGTGGTCTACCGACTAAGCCTGCCAGATAACCCTGTAGTATAATTTTTGCAGCATAGTGGAAAAGAAAGCCATGGATCTGGGCAGGTCAGGGTTTGAACGCTAGTGCTTGTATTAATGATCATGATGATAGCTAGTAGATAGGGCTTACCAGATACTAGGTGCTCTCTTAACTGCTTTACATATGTTAGTTAACTCATTTAATCTTCATGACATCACCCCTGAGATATGGGTAATATTATAATGTGCATTTTATAGTTGATGAGAGTGAAGCACTTGCACAGATTACTCCAGCTAGTTCATAGCAGAGCTGGACTTTAAAAAAAAATTTTTTTTTTTCAACGTTTATTTATTTTTGGGACAGAGAGAGACAGAGCATGAACGGGGGGAGGGGCAGAGAGAGAGGGAGACACAGAATCGGAAACAGGCTCCAGGCTTTGAGCCATCAGCCCAGAGCCTGACGCGGGGCTCGAACTCCTGGACCACGAGATCGTGACCTGGCTGAAGTCGGACGCTTAACCGACTGCGCCACCCAGGCGCCCCCAGAGCTGGACTTTAAATCAAGGCACTATATGGTTCCAGAGCTTGTACTACTCTTCCTGGTCTTTCACAGTCTGAGCTGTCCTTTTGTATGATCTTGGAAACGATACTGAACCTTTTTGAACTTCAGCTTCCTTATCTTTAAAATTGAGATAAGAATACCTTCCTTGCAAGGTTGATAGGATTAAGTAAGGCTTCTTATGTAAGGTACTGCTTGAGGTTCCTAGTAATTACAGACTTTCTTTAAATGGGAGTAATAAGTATTGGGGGTACCTGGTTGGGTCAGTCGATTAAGCGTCTGACTTTGGCTCAGGTCATGATCTTGCAGTTCAAGTGTGCCGTTGGGCTCTGTGCTGACAGCTCAGAGCTTGGAGCCTGCCTCGGATTCTGTGTCTCCCTTTCTTTCTGTCTGTCTCTCTCTCAAAAATAATCAATAGACATTAAAAAAAAATGGTAGTAAGTATTGTTACTGTTATTATTCTCATCAACTATTTTATGCCGTTTCAAAATATTTAAAATATTTAAAATATCAACTATTTTGAAATAAGCCCTTGAAATAGAATACTACCATCATACAGTTAATGTTACCAACTTGTTAATAACTTTGCTAATTGCAGTGGATAAAAGGACTAAGATGGTCCTTGTTAATTGTGAGTTCATTAATATCTTTCTCCCACCTCTTGGTAGAAGTGGTATTGGCTGCTACCTTTTGATAAGCCATTTGTACACTCATCCAAATTTTGAGGAAGGAAAATGTAATTGAGGGAGGGAAGTATTAACACATAACAGTATTTAAAAATTTTTCCCTTTAAGTTGAGCCAGGTACTGTTTAGAGAACTCTTGGGAACTCTGATCAAACAAAAGCAGAGCTAGATCCAAATGCACAGGGAGAGCCCTCAGGATGGGGACTAATAACCACCACAATGCACTGCCTTGGGGTGAGGGTAGCAGATAGGAGCTTGTCTGTTGTAAATTAGTTGATTGAACAAATCATGAGGCTCTGGGAGCCTCAGTTTCCTTATCTATAAATGAGGACACTAGATTAGATTACTATGCTCTGAAGATCATTTTTAGCTCAGCAACTTCTGATTTTAAATATTTGTCCTCTGTTGGTTGCTACTACATAGAGTTTAAAACATGTGCTTTTGAGGTAAAATTTTATTATTTCAGGGCCATCATTATTTGCTGAACCATTTATATACAAATCCACAATTCGATATCTGAAAATTCTACTAAATTAACCTTATAATTAAACATTAGTATCTTTTACAGTGAACATAGGAGTAATCTCACTCAGGGCAATAAAGACTATAAATAGCTTCAGGTCAGTTTAGGCCAAGTTTTGCCACCAAATGAGTTCAGCTCAGATCAGATTTTGTTGCCAAGTAAGGTACAAAAAGGTCTTCAATTTTTGAGAACTTTTTGGATTTCAGGATTGCGAATAGAAGCTTGTAAATCACTGTTGGGTGTGTATGTGTGTATCTGCATGTGTGTGTGTGGTTTGTGTGTATATGAAATATACCACTTCCTTGTTTCCTTATGGAAACAAGTAAATACCCCAAAATTAACTTTCATGAGGAAGCAGATTCAGATGGAATCTACCTGTAGTGGGTAGTTTTCCCCTGGCCTGCTTGTTCCCTTTGGCTTGTCTGCCTTCCTGCCATTTTGGATTAGTGTGATGTTACTGTTCAGCGAAAAAGAAGGTTGAAAACTGGGTCCAGCCAAAGTCATGCTCAGCTGCTGTGACCAGTTTCTCATCCTGACTCCATTTCAAGAAAGAAATTAGTTACCATGTTTGTATTTGATTAGTTCACTCATTAAACATATATTTTGAGTGTGTTCTTTCTTTGCCAAAGGCAACAAATAGGTGGAGTCAAAGGGACTTGGCCTGAGAATTGGAAGACAGCCTCTGGCGTGATTCTAGCTCCTGGATAAACTGACCTAAGTGCTTTGTTACTTCCCCTGCTTTGTTACTACTTCTAGATGCCGCCCGGTGGCAGCCACTCTTATTTGTTATCTTATCTCCTGTGGATTTGTTTTGGGGTGAGGAAAGCTTTCATTGTTAAAAAGAATGTCTTAAAATATCAAAATTTCTAAGACCCCCATTTTAGTTTTAATGTTCTATGAATATACATTTATAGAGTGCTTCCCATGAGAAAGCATGAACTATAATGTAACATAGTTGGCACTACAGAGAAAATGCCTTGGCCACATAGAGCCTTTTTAAATCGTCTCTTTCTTTTGTGGGATTTGGGAAAGATACACAGTCCTGCTGTCAAAGCAGGGACCTCTTAGTCCCTCTATATTCTTTGTACCTAGGAAGTGCTTGGTACCCAGTTGGTGCCAACTAAATACTTGATGCTAGATGGATGGATGAATTAATTGGGGTGAGCTTAACAAACGTCCCTTCAAACTCATTTATTTACAGTAAAGATAAGATTTCTACCCTGATGTTCAGACTGTCTCTAGCTACCTTTGATTTCTCAGACACAATTGGTCTGATTGTACTTTGTACGGTGAAAGGTTCTAGAAAAGATACAAAGAATTATAGCTCATCTTTGGCCATCTTTGTCTAGTTGAGGTGAGGCCATGCTATATATATGAGTAACAGTACAAGGAAGTGAGTGATTGAATGCCTGAATAGATACACAGTAATTGCTTAGAAAATCAGAGGAAAGGAAGAAAACCATGGGTTGAAACATCCTAGAGGAAGGTGAAATTTTTTACAAGGAGGCAAACTTTTTCCTTTTGAACTATTAGTGGTTTAAAATTGCTGCAGGTGTTTGTTAGCAGCACTTCGGACAGAATCCGACTCAGACCTGCCTTAAGAAAAAGGTAGGGGCGCCTGGGTGGCTTAGTCGGTTAAGCATCAGACTTAGGCTCAGGTCATGATCTCACGGTTTGTGAGTTCAAGCCCCACATTGGGCTCTGTGCTGACAGCTTACAGCCTGGAGCCTGCTTCAGATTCTGTGTCCCTCTCTCCCTCACTCTGCCCCTCCCCCTTCATGTGCCCGCGCGCGCGCGCTCTCTCTCTCTCTCTCTCTCTCTCTCATAAATAAACATTAAAAAAAGAAAAAAGGTAGTTTTGGGGGCACCTGGCTGGCTCAGTCAGTTAAGCGTCTGGCTCTTGGTTTGTCTCAGGTCATGATCTGCGCTGACTGTGTGCAGAATTCTTGGGATTCTCTGTCTCCCTCCCTCTCTCCGCCCATCCCCCCTCACAGAGAGGTTGGGTTGGATAGAAGTGCTCACATGATGTCATCAGGAATCTCATTTATGTCCCTGTTCTCCAGCTTTGTTGGTTTAGTTCTCAGGCTAGTGCTTCCCATATGGGAGGAGATTGCTGCCAGCAACTCCAGCTTCTAGTCTGCTAGTTGAGTAACCCTAGCAAAAAGAGGGTTTCATTCTCGTTAATGCCAGCTAGGTCCAGGGTGGCCTGCCCAGCCACAGAATGAGTGCCCTTGCTATGCCCTTGTTAACCATCTGAATCACCCCAGAGTGAGGGTTGTAGGTGGCATAGTCAGCCTTAATGAACCACGTGAACTGAGGGGCTTCCCCAGAGGGAAATCATGAGGTTGTTATCAAGCGAAGGGCGGAGCAACAGATGGCCTAGACACTGCCTGGAGCCAAAACCCATTTCCTTTCCTGGGCATTTAATGTTGACCTTGTGACTATGATAGCTCTTAGCCCTTTACCTTCTTCTAAAAGATGTAAAAGTTGTTTCCCTTTTTTAAAAAGATTTGATTTTTTGGGGGCGCCTGGGTGGCTCAGTCAGTTGAGTGTCCGACTTCGGCTCAGGTCATGATCTCATGGTCTGTGAGTTCGAGCCCCGTGTTGGGCTCTGTGCTGATGGCTTGGAGCCTGGAGCCCGCTTCGGATTTGTGTCTCCCTCTCTCTCTGACCCTCCCCCACTCATGCTCTGTCTCTCTCTCTCTCTGTCAAAAATAAATAAAAAACATTAAAAAATAAATAAAAAATGAAAAGATTCGATTTTTTTAAAGGTAATCTCTAACTCAACGTGTGGCTTGAACTCACAACTGCGAGATGGGTGTGTAGCAGTTGTCATGTTGAATGAGCACAACTGATGTGTAGCAAGTATCTTCATTTTTGTCTCCCGCTGGCCCTTTATATTAACTTGTGGGGTTGGTTCTGCCTCTGCTTCTGGGCGAAAACTCGGGTGGGCCTAAGCCTTCTCTTGTCACTCTAGGTAACCAAAAGTCTTGTGGTCACTTCAGGTTATAAAACATAATGTCATTTCAGCAACTTTGAGCCTGCTGAATTCATAGCCTCTTACCTCCCCGGCTCTGGCAGCTTTGTCTCCCTTTGACAGAAAGCTCTAGGCAGAAAGCCTGCAATTGAGGAAGGAAGATGAGGCACAGTGGGATGCTTTTCTCTTTCCTCATCTGGTGCTTCTCTTTCTCCATAGCCTGTTTCTGGCCCCTCTTAGGGGTCAGCACCCTAAGAGGTTGGAGCACCTAGAAGAAGGAAGGGAAGTGAGGGCAGGAAAGTCCTTCCAAAACAGGTGCCAGAGCTCTGGAATTTCCAGGTGTCAAAGCTTGTTCCCTCTTGAGTGCTTTCAACGTGCTCCTTCAGAGACCACACCCTCAGAGCCATGACTGGCTTTAACTCTGATGAGAGCAAATGCGTCTTCATTTAGGCTGGTTGCTTATGCCTTCCTTGGTTCTTAGGAGTCTGATGCCATCGTAAGCCTCTCATCTCAGTCTCTGTCCTTTTCTTTTTGGGGCTCTGGACCTGATCTAAGTTGACCCACTGCAGGTATTCTCTCTTTTTTTTTTTTTAATTTTTTAAAATGTTTATTTATTTTTGAGAGAAAGAGTAGATAGAACGTGAGTGGGTGAGGGGCAGAGAGAGAGGGAAACACAGAATCTGAAACAGGCTTCAGGCTCCAAGCTTTCAGCACAGAGCCCGACGCGGGGCTCGAACCACGAACTGTGAGATCGTGACGTGAGCTGAAGTCAGACGCTTAACTGACTGAGCCACCCAGGAGCCCCTCTGCAGGTATTCTCTTGTGCATGGCACTCATCTGGTGTATGGAGACCCACATGCTTTGCTTTGTAGGGGAGGAATTTATCTTTTTCCTCTGCTCTTCTAAAGTTCTTGGCTAGGTCCCCTGTAACTAAAGACAGATTGATAAGAGAAAAGCACACAGGTTTGTTTAATATAAGTATTACATGTTGTGGGAGCCTTCATAAGGAAATAAAGACCCAAAGAAGCAGTTAAAGCTTAGTATTTTTATTGCAGGTTTGATGAAGAGTGGAGAGTTTGGGAAAAACGTGATAGGAGAGAAATGAGTATGAGCTAAATGTAGTAGGCTGGGGAAACACGAGGCCTGTTCGTTCAGGTTCCTTTTGGCATCACTTGTTCTTCCGAGATAAGGATGCTCCTTTCCTCCAGGTGTAGGTAAGGCGTTTCTCACAGAGGGTCTGATGACCTGCTTCAGGGGAAGGTCAGAAAAACCCTTCCTGCACCTGCTGCTTCTCAGATCCCTTCAGCTTGAAATATTCAATAAGCCAATGTGCCATATTTGGGGGTAGCATATCCTGAACCCTGTCAGCTCGAAGTGAGGGAGGGTGGGCTGGCTTCAGCATAGCAGCAACCTCTTCCTTGCCCTCAGTGCAGGTAGCCGGCCAGCCCTTCTATTTCTCAGGTGTGAGTTGGATGTGGCATCCTCCCAGTCGCAGGGATCTGTAATGGGCTATCTTGGTGGTCTCACTGAGCCCTTTTCCTGCTTGAGGTGAATGGAAAGATTTTCCACCTGTCCTCTTTAGATAAGGTGGAACGGATGTGCAGAATGCCAGCAGCTTCCTAACCTGTACTCTTCTACCACAATTTGGATAAGTTTTCAACCATCTCCTCCAGGAACTGCCTCTTGTTTCAACTCTTCATTTTGGAACGAGGTATCTGGTCTTTTGGTGCCTCAGAAGAAACTTAGATTTTTCTCAACTTACAATTGATTGAAAACTCAATCAAGTTTGCCCTGGAGATGAAACCTATTTGCCATTTCTGTACTCAGCATCCTCAGCACAAAGACATTGCCTTTCTTATCTTGCAGTCCCTGCGCCCCAGCAGAACACCAGAATCATTCATTCATTCATTCAGTAAATTCTTTGTTTGAGCACAGTGCCGGGCCCGTGGGCATGGAGAGTGAACAGAGCAGACAGATTCCAGCAGAGGACCAGTTTATATTCTGGTTGTACAGTCAGACATTAAATGCTTCTTAATGACAGTTGTGAGAAAGGCTATAAGCAGGAGAGGGGGTTGTGGGAGAGACCAGCAGTGTCTAGTCTGGTTCCTGGGTCAGGAGAGGCTTTCTCGATGCAATTTGAGCTCAACTTTGAAGGGTCAAAATTCCTGAGGCAGAGGACAGAGGTGGGCAGGTCTGTTCTAGGCCATCGGTTCTTAGCCAGGGACGATTTTTCCCCCAGAGGCATTTGGCAATGTCTGGAAACATTTTAGGTTGTCACAGATGGGGTGTAGAGTGGGGTTGGTGCTACTGGCATTCAGTGGGTGGAGGCCAGAGATTCTGTTAAACATCCTACAGTGCACAGGCCAGCCCCCACCACAAAGATTATCCAGCCCCAAGTATCAGTAGTGCTCAGGCCCTGGAAACAATGTGAAGGGCTTGAAGTTGGGGTACATTTGAGAAGGTGAATTGAGGCCTAAGTAGCTGGAGGGTAGAGAGCAAGAGAAAGCGAGGATCTGGGGGACACTGGTACAGTTGGTGGCACCCTCTTCCCAACACTTGGGAAGATTAGGTGTTCAGGATTTGGGTGTTCTGAGAACAGTCAGGTGCCATTCAAGGTTATTATGTACTGGCAGGTAGTGGGTGGAGGCCAAGGATGCTGCTGAACTTCTTGCAGTGCACAGTATAGCCCCCCAAACAACGGGTTTTTCAGGTCCTAAATGTCAATACTGCCAAAGTGGAAAAACTCGGATTAGAGGGAGAGCAAGAATGGCTGCAGGGCACTTAGGAGCCTTGGACAAGGCTGGTAGAAGGGTATGTTAAGAGAAGTGGACAGATTAGAGAGATTTAGGAGCCAAAATTGTCTGGTCTTTATGTTGCATTATGTGCCAGATACTCTGCTGCCATTTTGGGATACAAAAGTGAGCAAGATAGACAAGTTCATCTCTCCCAGATGCTATCTATAGAGGCTACGAGAATGAATAGGTGCTTTGTTGAATGAATACTTATAAAATTTTATTTTTACTCAGTGATTGTGATCAAGCCTTAGGAAGGATGGTTTAAATGACATGCCTAACGTTTATCAGGCACCTTGCACAGTGCCTGGTACAAGGTGTTCAGTAAATGCCATGTGTCCCATCCCAGGATTGTTCTTCCCTTGGCCACGAGGCTCAATGAAGAGAGCAACGGGAGACCTACCTTCTGGTCTGGTGCCCAAGGTCCCATTGAAGAGTATATTAATCCTTAGGGACAGAGCAGAAAGGTTCACAATTTCTTTATTATGGTTAATATGAAAACAGAGGGAGCAAGTGCATTAATTTAATACAGCTGTGCTTTACGATAATGCATGTTACTCTGGTTCCTCCTAAAATGTAACAATCAAGTGTAGCAGTGATGAGTTATGCATATCTTTTAATATCTCTTATTGTCCTTTAGATTGATCGTTCCAGTCTTGTGATCCACATGCAGTATCTTTAGCAGGTGATTAGTCAGCCTATGTGTGATTCATACTTTGCACTAAATTAAGCAGGAAAAAAAAGTGATCTTTCAAAAATGTTATAGACTAAGTCACACTTGTGCAGGGATATTGCCCACTTTAAAATTGCTTCCTAAAATTGTTTCTTCTTTTAGGTTCTAGTTTATTTTTCCCACTGGATATACCTCCCCATCCCCTTCATTACCTCATTCCATTAACTTCATTTCTATCTCTGATTAATTCCAAATTGGATAAAACCAAATTTTTTGAAGCTGATTATTCGACAGATTTATGGAAGTGTTTGCTCTGGGCCAGGTACTCTTCTGCTTACTAGAGACACAAAGATGGTTCAGTTTCTTTCTACTCTTGAGGAACTCGCTCTAGACAGGGAGATGGGCAAGCAGATAGATTAAGTTGAAGAAATAGGAATGGGTGTTTCTCAGACATAAGAGTGACATCTGAATTTGATGTTGAAGGAGATGGCTGAGGGAAGAAAGGAGAATTCCCCCGACCCCCTTTTTCAAAAACAAAGGATGCCCTCGGTGTAAAGGCATTGGTTTGAGAGGCATTATCATCTTGCAGGAACAAAAGAAGTTCTGAAGGGCTGCAGCACACTGGGAGTTGAAGCTGGAGAGGCAGTAGCCGCCAGGTTAGGACTTGCCTGTTGAGTGATGGGAAAGAATATGGATTCATCCTGAAGAAAGTAGGGGCCATGCAGATGATTATTATTTGGCCCTTTATAGAAAAAATTTTGCTGATCCCCTGGCTTGAAAGAACATTCCCTTGATGTGCAGGACAAATGGGAGCTGGCTGATCTGGGTTGGATTTGGTGGGCTCTGCTCCACTTTCCTTCCTCCTCCTGGGACCAGTGGGCCAGCCTAGGTGTGTTCTTCTCAAGACGAAGGGCACAAAAAATCAGATGGATACTTGCAGACCTTTCTGAGGTTTAGACTTAGATCTGGTGTATTCACTGTCTTTTTATTCCCTAAACCCATCAAATTTGTTTCTGCCTTAGGACCTTTGCGTTATTGTCCCATTAGCCTGGAGAGGACTGCCTCCAGACCATCATGTGACGGGCTCCTCCTTGTCTTACAGGTCTCAGCTCAGTAGCACCTTCTCAGATGGGCCCTCCCTACCACCCAGCCTACAGTAGCCTCTTTCACCAGCTCATTCCTTATGATAGTTCCCCTTTTCTTTTTTAAACAGTACTTAGTCTGAAAGTGTGTGTGTATTTGTATATTTAACGTCTTATCTCTCTCCACCAAAATGTAAGCTCTGGGAACAGGGTTTCTGTCTTATCCAACCTTTCTGTCTTATTTACCACTGTATCCTCAGCTCCTAGAATAGAGCCTGGCACCAAGAAGTAGAGTGCAGAAATACTTTGTCCTAGTATCTAAATATAGTAAGGTCACCTGCAATGATCAGTTTCGAAATTCAACCTTAATGGAAAGTATATAGGTTTAGATGATATACATGTGTACTTATATTAGGGTTCTTCAGAGAAACGGAATCAGGATGTATGTCTGTGTGTGTATGGAAATAGATTTATTATTTAGAATTGGCTCACACGATTGTGGAGGCTGACAAGTCTCCAAGATCTGCATTTAGCAAGGCTAGAGACCCAGGAGAGCCAATGGTGTCGTTCTAGTCTGAGTCCAAAAGCTTGAAAACCAGGAAAGCTGATAGTAAAATTCCAGTCGTAAAATTGGCAGGCGTTAGACTGAGGAAGAGCTGATGTTTCAGTTCGAATCCGAAGGCAGGAAAAGACTGGCGTTCAGCTCAAAACAGGTCAGAAGCAGTTTTCTCTTACTCAGCTTTTTAATTTTATTTAGGCCTTCAACTGATGCCTAAATAAAATTCAACTGATTTGAATCAGTCTGTTCATTCAAATGTTAGTTTATCCAGAAACACCCTCAATGACATGCCCAAAATAATGTTTGATCAAATATCTGGACATCCCCTGGCCTAGTCAAATTGACACATAAAATTAACCATCATGATAATATAATAAGTTTTCTTTTCTTTTTTTAAAATTTTTTTAATGTTTATTTATTTTTTTGAGAGTGAGACAGAGCGTAAGCAGGGGAAGGGCAGAGAGAGAGGGAGACACAGAATCCAAAGTAGGCTCCAGGCTCTGAGCCATCAGCACAGAGCCCCATGTGGGGCTCGAACTCACGGAACCGTGAGATCATGACCTGAGCTGAAGTCTGATGCCCAACTGACTGAGCCATTCAAGCACCCCCAATAGGATTTATTTTCTATAGCAGCTTTAGGTTTATAGAAAAAATTGCATGAAAAGTGCAGAGATTTCCCACATACCTCCTCTCCCCCAGCGTATTATCCCATTTTTAACACTTTGCATCAGTGTGGTGCATTTTTATAATTGATGAACCAACATAGATACATTTTGAAAAATTTATTTTGAGAGAGAGAGAGGATCCCAAGTGGTCTACAGAGTGCAACGTGGGGCTTAATCCTGCAAACCGTGAGATTAGGACCTGAACTGAAAGATTTGGATGCTTAACTGAGTAGTTACCCAGGCACCCCGATATATTTTTATTAACTAAAAATAAATTGAACATTAGGGTTCCATTACATTAGGATTCATTCTTTGTGTTGTACTGTCATATCATGTATCTGCCATTTCACTATCACACAGAATAGTTTCATTGCCCTGATAATGCCCTTGCCCTGCACTATGCCTAGTGCTTGCTTTCTTCTCCACTGGCAATCAGTGATTTTTAAAACTTTTTTAAACTGTGTGGGGCGCCTGGGTGGCACAGTTGGTGAAGCGTCCGACTTCAGCCAGGTCACGATCTCGCAGTCCGTGAGTTCGAGCCCCGCGTCAGGCTCTGGGCTGATGGCTCAGAGCCTGGAGCCTGTTTCCGATTCTGTGTCTCCCTCTCTTTCTCTGCCCCTCCCCCGTTCATGCTCTGTCTCTCTCTGTCCCAAAAATAAATAAACGTTGAAAAAAAAATTTTTAAACTTTTTTAAACTGTGTATATAGTTATGCCTTTCCCAAAATGTCATTTAGTTCATTGCTGTTATATAGGAAAACAATAGATTTTTGTATATTAATTTTGTGTGCTGCAACCTTGTATCCTGTAACTAATTGTTTATTAGTTTCAGAAGATTTTTTTTTGGTCAGTTCTGTAGGATTTTCTAGACAGTCATGTCATCTGTCAACAAAGACAGTTTTACTTCTTCCTTCTCAATCTATATATCTTTCATTTCCTTTTCTTGCGTTATTGCATTATTTAGGACTTCAATATGTTGTTGAAAAGCAGTGGTGAGGGGTGATATCCTTGCCTTGTTCCTGATCTTAGTGGGGAAGCTTTGTGTTTCTCACCATCAAGTATAATGTTAACTGTAGGTCTTTTGTAAATAGTATTTTTAAAGTGAAGAATTTTCCCTCTATTCCTAGTTTGCTGACATTTTTTATTTTTTTTAAATATTCTTTTTTTTTTTTTCAACGTTTATTTATTTTTGGGACAGAGAGAGACAGAGCATGAACGGGGGAGGGGCAGAGAGAGAGGGAGACACAGAATCCGAAACAGGCTCCAGGCTCCGAGCCATCAGCCCAGAGCCTGATGCGGGGCTCGAACTCACGGACCGCGAGATCGTGACCTGGCTGAAGTCGGACGCTTAACCGACTGCGCCACCCATGCGCCCCTTGCTGACATTTTTTAAAATCAAAAATAGGTATTGGGTTTTGTCAAATGCTTTTTTCTGCACCTATTATGATCATATGATTTTTCTTTTGCCTATCGATGTGATGGGTTACATTAACTATTTTAGAATGTTGAACAAGGATTCAAAAATTCATATCTAGAATATATCCCATTTGGTTGTGGTATATAATTCTGTACATTGTTGGGTTTGATTTGATAAGTATTTTATTGAGGATTTTTATATCTATGTTCATGAGAAATATTATTTGTAATATTTTTCTTCATAGGATGAGTTAGGAAGTGTTCCCTCTCCTGTTCTCTGGAAAAGATTTTAGAGAATTGGGATAATTTCTTCCTTAAGTGTTTGGTAGAAATCACCTGTGAACCTCTTTGGGCCTGGTGCTTTGTTTTGGAAAGTTATTACTTATTGAGTCATATTCTTTTATAGGTATATGCCTATGCATGTTATCTGTTTCTTGTTTGAGCTTTGGTAGATTGTGTCTTTCAAGGAATTGGTCCATTTCAGTTAAGTTGTCAGACCTGTAGTCTTAGAGTTATTCAAAGCATTCCTTTATTACTCTCGTAGGGAGTATTGTAGTGACTGTTCTTCTTTTGAATTATTGTCGCAAAACACAAATAACATAACATTTACCATTTTAACGGTTTTTAAGTGTACAACTCAGTGGCATTAATTACATTTTCATTGTTGTGCAACCATCACCACTATCTATTTCCAAAACTTTTTCGTCACCCCTAACAAACTCTGTAACTATTAAGCAGTAATAGGGACCTGGTAACCTCTGATTTCTGTCTGTATGGATTTGCCTGTTCTGAATATTTTATATCATGGACATTTCATATAATATTTCTTTACTCGTCCTGGCAACGTCTGCTTGTTTTTCAGTGTTTCGGGGGTTGGGGGGTAGGGGGAGATTGGATTTGCTTACTCTGCCATTTTGCTGAAATCATGCTTCAGATTGATTAGTTTTGATTGTTGCTTTTTCACATGATATTTTATCAAACACTTTATCCTTTGATGAGGTTGTTTGCTTTGTTTTGGCCATTGCTATGTCCTCAGAGTCTAGAATTGTACCACATAGTATTTATTGACTGAATTAAGTTACTAATTTTTGTAATTATTTGAAAATATGATTTTTAATAGCTTTATAATATTTGTATGACTGTACCATAATTTATTTTCCTGATTACCTATGTTTAAGTGTTAAACTACTGTGTCCAGGTTTTATTTTTTAAGTAATAATGGCCATTGTCATATTTATTCAGGTCTTTAGGTACATCTCTGATGATTTTCTTGGCATATATATCTAGAAGTGGCGTTAGCCAGAACAGAAGACATTTTGTTTGGTCCTTTGATACATGATGCTAATTGCCTCTCCTGAAGGGAGCAGTTTTTAAAATGGCCTTGCAGCTGTTTAAAAATATATGACATACTTTTCAACTTATTTATGACTTTTCTGTACTTCAGACTCATAAAAAGAGATCTCTTCTTGTCACGTTTTTAAAAATGTTTATAACTAGCTAATAGTATGAGATAAAATTTGTTTGTTGATGGAAGCGAGTGCATTAATTATCACAAGCAGATACTTTGTGAAACTACTCATTTTACTAAACTTTTTAATGTAAATTATAATTGTATTTAATTTTGCCAAAAAAAGTAAAAAAAGAAACCTTAATTTGATGAGTTTGGGATTCTGGTTTAATAGATTTTCTTAAAAAATTTTTTTAGTGTTTATTTTTGAGAAAGAGAAAGAGAGAAGGAGGGAGAGAGGGGCAGAGAGAGAGGGAGACACAGAATCCAAAGCAGGCTCCAGGCTCTGAGCTGTCAGCACAGAGCCTGACATGGGGCTCAAACTCAAGAACCGTGAGATCATGACCTGAGCCTACGTCAGATGCTTAACCGACTGAGCTGCACCCACCCAAGTGCCGCTGGTTTAATAGTTATAATGGAAATATTTACCAGGTTCGACCATACTTTCATATAATGGAAATATTTACCAGGTTCCTCTATACTTTCATTCATATTTTGGTTACATTTTTCATGTGATACATTACAATTATTTGTATCATATTTGTCTCCCCAGCAGACTTAAGCCCTTTGAGGGAGTAAATAAATTCAATGTGTTTTCATAGTCTTAATATATTTCCTATAGTACTTTGTAGTTGTCAGAATATATAGATATACATCTGTTCACTTGTTTTTTGCAACAACCCCTTATAGAATAAAGTATTACTTAAATTTTACATTTGGCACTGAAAGAGGTTTAAGTGACTTGTCTAAAATCACAAAACTGGGGCCTTCTTGTGTGACTCTTGTTTAACTCTAAGGATTGAATGGCCACAACACTGTCCGATAGAACTTTGTGCATGATGGAAGTATTCTATAATTCTGAGCTGTCCCATATGGTAGCCACTAACCCAATGAGGGCTTGAAATGTGGCTGGTGTGACTAAGTTACTGAACTTTTTATTTAATTTTATTTAGTCTTAATTTAAATTAACCATATGTGGCTAGTGCATACAGTTTTGGGCAGTGCAGGTCTAAACTCATAGGTAGAATAACTGTTTGCCAGGACATTATAGCAGAGATTCACACACTGGCTGCAGAGTAGAGCACTGGATTTAAAGTCCATCCAGGGGCGCCTGGGTGGCGCAGTTGGTTAAGCGTCCGACTTCAGCCAGGTCACGATCTCGCGGTCGGTGAGTTCGAGCCCCGCGTCAGGCTCTGGGCTGATGGCTCAGAGCCTGGAGCCTGTTTCCGATTCTGTGTCTCCCTCTCTCTCTGCCCCTCCCCTGTTCATGCTCTGTCTCTCTCTGTCCCAAAAATAAATAAAACGTTGAAAAAAAAATTTAAAGTCCATCCTATACAATTCTGTGATTCTATAAACTCTGACCAGTTAAACAAGTAAACCTACGTATATCCCAGAAAGTCAGTTTGAATACATTTTGAAAGTCTCTTTGGTAGGGTGGTTTTTTTTTTTCTTTTCATTTTATTTAAGTGTGGTTGTAGGAGGTTTTTTTCCCCTTTAGATATAAATTTTTACAGTGAACTACTATCAAAAGGTTTAACATTTTTAATTCTGCCTTTTAATATGGTTTCTTCCATGATGTTGCCCACCTTTCTATCCCTGTGGCAAACAGTCCTCCTTTTCTGTCTGCTCCTTCATTTCCTTAAAAATCTCAGTTTTTGCTCCTAGAAAAAGGAGATTTTGTTAAGTTGCCATGATTAACCCTGTCTTTGGTTATCATTTTCCCTGACAGTAATCTGTTTTAATCTGTACTCATTTAAAAGCTGAAATATTCCTAGATGTTATTTATTTATAAGTAAATATTTCTAAATCATTTCATGTAAGTATTAGTCCTTAACAGGGATGTCAACTCTTTGAGGTCAGAGGCCTGATTTCTATCTTGTGCTCCTTAAAATGTGTAACAAATATATGTTGTGTGTCTAATTCTGTGAAGGATTCAAAGAATGTAGAAATGGCCTAGAAAAGTGTTCTTGAGTTTAATTAATGTTTGAGTAGATAATGGTCATACGTCTTGGGTTTGGGTCATTTCCTCTATGTGAAATGGGAGAAGTCACCCAGTTTTAACAAACATTCAACTCCTAATAAGAAATGGGTTAATCTTTTAATTTAGTCACTTTGCATTGGGAAATGCTATAGACTGAGTGGTTGTGTCCTTCCAAAATTTATACTGTTGAAGCCTTATCTTCAATGTGATAGTATTAGCAGGAGGGGCCTTTAACGGTGGGTGGTGGGGAGGTCATGAGGGTGGACGTTAATGCTCTTATAAAGAGACCTCAGAGAACTTCCTCACCCCTCTTGCCATGGAAGGTGACACAAGGAGAAGGCAGTCTGTGAACCCAGAAGCAGGCTCTCACCAGACACCCAGTCTGCTGGTGCCTTGATCCTAGTCTTCCCAGTCTCCAGAATTGTGAGCAATACCTTTCTGTTGTTTACAAGCTACCCAGTCTGTAGTATTTTGTCATTGCAGTCGGAATGGTGATGAGCAGGTTGACTTCCTGATTGCTATCAAGGAGGAGAGGAGGGTTAGTAGAAAAGATAAAACTTAGAATATCTTGTCTCTCTTTTACTACCTTTTAATGAACAAAAATAAATTTTTTTCAGAAACTATGAAGAACATGTAATCTAGGAGTATTATAAACTTCTTTTTTTAGAATATTATAAACTTCTAGTATTATTGTTGATATGTGAAAAGCTCTGTCAGTGTTACAAAGGGTTCTTACTGCTTGAGGTTGGAGAGCCCCTACATTTTAAGTTTTACAGGGTAACAGGTCACATTTCTACGCTTGAAAAATTGAGGAAGGGATATTTGCTTTTACAGAGAGTTTTATACCCTTGTGTACCTAGCCTACTGTTGTCTCTTTATTAACTCTAGCCTTTAGCTTCTACCTTGAGTATCCTGGAATGAAATCTGAAAGCAGAAAGTCCTGGAGTGACACCATGTCATGTAAACTGTTCTAGGATGTTTGCCTTGTAAAACTAGTAGCCATATTTATTCATTCTAGAATGTTTATTGGTTTTATGTGAGGCACTGAGCAAGGTTCTGTGAAAAAAATTATAAAGAGATTAAGTTCGTGGCTTTGAGTTGCTCGCAGAAGTTTACACAGATATTTAAACAGGTAAATTATATTGCAGCAAGAACCGGTGAACAATTTGCGTGGAGGTGTTGTATAGCGCTGTATGATCTGCACATCTCATTTACTCATCAGATCATGTGAAATAGGTGGCATTAATTCCCTCATTGTACAAAAGAAGAAATTGAGAGTAGACAAATGCCCTAGATCATTTATTGATAAGTGTCAGATTTAAACTCATGTGTCTGATGTAAATCTTATGATCATTGCACTGTATGCCAGTTCTCTTCTGGATAATAACCTTCCTGTTTTCCTTAACTGGGCACTTCCTCTGATACAAAAGATTATGGAGTTTATGTCTGATTAACTATTATTCCACCACAGGCATGCATTTGAACTTGTTCTGTGGTGACAAAAATCTTCAACCAAAGCACGCATCAGTTTTATAACTCTAAAAAGTTCTGATTGGTGCGCCTGGGTGGCTCAGTCGGTCAGGCAGCTGACTTCAGCTCAGGTCATGATCTTACGGTTCGTGAGTTCGAACCCCGTGTTGGGGCTCTGTTCTGACAGCTCAGAGCCTGGAGCCTGCTTCAGATTCTGTGTCTCCATCTCTCTCTCTTTTTCTGCCTTTCCCTTGCTTGCTCTGTCTCTCTCTCAAAAATAAATAAACATTAAAAAATAATAAATAAAAATAAAAAGTTCATCATCTAAAAATTTTAGTATTTGTGTGCACACGCCAGTTAAAGGACTGTTAGATATTCTAAAAACCCTGGGGAAAAACATAAATTTATTATGTGACTGTGGTCATTTAGAAACATGCACGGGAAACAGATTTGGGTTGTTGAATTAAGGATGGTAAACATACCAGTTTCAGAACTGGTTGAATGACCACATTTATAAATGTGTGTTTGACAAAGCTAGCTCTGTGTAAGTAAGCAACAGAGGAGGCAGCCTGGTGAGGCTGAGAGAGCCTGGGCAAAGCTAAACAGGATCATGGACTCCAGACTTGGATTGATTCACGTCTCAGCCCCATCATACATTGCTGTGTGGCCTGGAACTTCTCTTTGGAAAATGAGCCATTGAAGTGCCTACCTTAAAGTACCTTGTTGCAGGGATTCAGTGGGGAGGAGCACCTGGCATTATGGTGCTTGGTGAACGCGTGAACGTGCCCCTTCTCAGTGTTCGTTAAGACTAATCTTGGCTGCAATTTGTGAAAAATCATCAACAATTGATCTTGAATACCTTGAATGCCAGGATTATTAAAATAGAGTCTTAAAAGTAATAAATATTGTAAGCTAGTAGAAGAAACTACCTTTAGATGATTTTTTACAATACTTTATTAATAATACATTGTTTTTATGGTATTTCAGAGCTCATATAGTATTTTAATAAATATTATTTTAGTTCCTTGTGTCTTAACTTTTACAACAAACTACTTTTAATAGCAGAAAAAAGTAAATACTTTGAAGAAAATAGTGTAGAGAGGAGATTTGGGGGGTGGGGGACGTGGGGATTGCTCAAAACGGTAAGTAGGAAATTTTTTGAAGGCCAACATTTTGTCTGTAAAAATCACATCAATTTCCTCCATAAAATGTTTGCGTTACTATCAATACAATATTTTAAATGTCTTACATTATAAAAATGATGGTTCAGGAAGATACGCTTTTTTTACCCAAGATTTCTAACATGCCTGGTACCTTCCTCATGCCTTTTGTTTACACACGTCAATTGAGAAGCACTCTTCTACAGCGACGCAGCAGACTGATGAAATACACTTTGTACTTAGTTCATAGTTGAGGAAATTGAGCACCCAAGGTTACCCAGCTACTAAATAGAAGAACTGGGAGGGCCTTCCCCTGGAGGTGTCCCCTATCCCCAAATCCAGTCTTCTGCCACTCCTGCTGTAATCAGATAATACTTAAGAACAAAAAGATGGTATATAATGAATTGTGCTGGGTATGAATTGATAAGTAGAATTGTAAGTAGTTCTTTACCCTCAAGCAGTTTCTAACTCCATTGGTCTGATAAGATGCTACCTTGAGGGGGTTGGTAAATAACAAAAAAGCTAAGGGATTCTAAGGCAAGCAATGCTAAGGGCAGTGAGTAATTGATTTCCAAGTAAGCGGTTGAGACAAATGTTAAAGTTCTGAGAAGGAAGCATTCAGGTTGGGCTAAAGAGTATAGGGAAGCTTTGTGGACGAAAATGGACTTGATTTTACAGTATAGTGTTTCTCCAGCCTTTTCCTCCGGTCCTTTGTTTATTGCTAATAATGGCTGAAAACAAGTTCTGATTGCAAGCTTAAGTCTATTTTGGCTTCTTTGTTGTTTGAAAGGTGTTTATATTTGTACAGCTTACCCCACAATAAATAATTTGGTAACTGCCCATTCAAATTTCTACTCTTTTCCATCCTTGATAGTGTAAGAAAATGATCTGATGCTAGCCCTTAGATGATTTTTATTTCATTTTACAAGGCTCCTTTTTGATCCCCCATTAGCACATTACTCATTCACTTAAAGAATTTGGCAAGATTTCCATAATAGAGTGTAGTTGATGGTTGGGATTAAGCAGAAAAGGGAAATGGTTATGATGGAAGAGAATCCGGTTTCAATGTTGATGGTTAGGTCCTGGGACCAAAGACCTAGAGGAGACCGAAGACAGGAGGAGAAGAGACATAGTGTCCCAGTGGTGTTGACCTGTGGGTGCAGGGAAAAAAACCGTGCCAGTCACACTGCAGTCACACAGCCCTGTGCCTCCTTCTGTCATATGTTCTTAGGGCTGGAAGGTATTTCAAGGATGGTTTGGTCAGACCCACTTCACAAAATGTAAAAGAGATGAAGAAACAGCCTAAACAGATCAGAGAACTTGCTTAAGGTCTCATAAAAGTGACAGAATTGGGATGAAACCCTGTGTCCCCCGAGTCATAACCCAGCATTCCTACTATCTCCCCTGAGAGCATAGTGTGCAGAACTCTGGGCTGATAGGAGCATTCCTCAGTGTATTAGATAAGGACCTTTTGCTGCTGCTGTTCTTTCTAATACACCAAAGTGGTTTGGAGATGGTGAGATTAATTTATCTGATGAAGGAAGGCACGTTGTGTCAACACATAGCGTGTCAGAATTTTTCAGCCATTTGTGAAGTGTGCTTTCTCTGATACTATCTTCCCATCTTCTAGGTAGCCCTGCTAGCCAAGAGGAATGATACTGAGCTTCATTTTTTGTGGTTTGTTTTGTAAAAATAATAGATATACTGGTTGTCCTTTTGCAACTACATAGGGATACTGATGGAGAGTCATTTCATTTGAGCTCAATTAGTTGATCCAAATCAATACAATCATATTATTAAAAATAGATATGTATTCTATATTTAGCAAGGAAGATGGCATTTTATAGCTATATGCCTGCTATATAGTTTGGTGCTATGTATGATACTAAAGTCGAGCTCATTGCCCCTCCTCTTGGAATTTCCAGTCCAGTTGGAGAGGCCAGTTGTATGCACATACAGCCTCAAATCTGCCATGACTAAAATGGGAATCCTACCAGCTCTCATCCCCACTACACCTGTTCCTCCCATGTCATTTAGTGGTCCCATTGTCTCTTCAGTCACTCATAGTAGAAATACTGGAAACCTGGCAATCACCTTTGCTTCTCTTCTTCTTCACTGCCGCATTCAGTCTGGTAGCAGATCCCTGTAACATACTCCCTGTCCCCCAGCTGAACTGCCATCAGACTCCTGTTCATCCTTTAAGACTGTTAACATTGCTTCTTCAGGGAAGTCTTAAGTGTCTTCCTTCAGTGCACTTGTAGCCAGCAATAAACTTTTCTATTAAGCACTGGCTATAGTTTCTTGAAGTCAAGGAACTTACCTTATTTCTTTTTGTAAACCCAGTACAAGGCACATTAGACCCTAAGTTTTTAAATCAGTACCTTGAGTGATGGGAGGGTTATTAGTTGTATTTATGGTGTTTATGAAACAGCCCAGTGAAGTAAGTCTATAAAGATAGGCAGAGGCCAGATGCTGAAAGCCTGAATACCATGCAAAGAAATGTTCAGTTGTAGTTGGGCACATGGGTTCACAAGGTCTTTCCTGTAGCCACATATTGTCATGTGACTGCATTCTGGCCAGTGAAAACAGAAGTGGTAGTGACCCTTCCAAGTGAAGTGGCCCTTCCAAGAAGTTTCTTTAATGGAAGGGCATTTCATTCCCTATCTCTCCTCTCTGCTGGCTGGAATGGAATCTAAATGACTGGGCTCCCCTGTAGTCATGTGAGTGTAGCAGGGCCACACATCCTAGGATTTGTAGCATGGGAAGAAAGCCAGAAGAAGCCTTCACAGAAAGGAGGACATTCCAGGAAGAGGAATAGAGTGAGAGGACACACTTGAAGGTCAGATAGAAGAAGATGACCTGGCAAAGGAGACTGAAAAGGAGTCACCAGAGTGATGGGAGGAAAACCAAGTGGTTCAATAAGGAGGAACTGGGCAGCCACTACCAACTAAGATAGAAATGGCAAAAAATGTCACTGGATTCGACAACATGGAGGCATTGGTAAGACCACTGATGTGGCGAGGGCAGAAGTGATATTGGAATAGGCTAAAGGGTGAATAGAGCCTAGGAGGTGACCTTCTAAAGACATTTGCCCTTGAAAGAATTTGGAACAGAGGGACCAGCTGGCAGAGCGTGTGGAGTGAAGGGAAGGTTTTCCTGAGATTACTGGAATATGCTGATGGGAATAAGCCTGTTGAGAGGAAAAGAGCAGGCAAGGTCTTAAGATGAGTTGATGAGATCCAGAGCAAGTGGACAGAGATGTGATGTTTGCAAGGAGGAAGGACGCTTCCTTTGTGGTGAAGGGAATGAAGAAGAAATGGGGCACATTGGGTTGGCTTCTAGATTTCAAGTGCAGACATGAGGGAGCTTCGATCTAAAGACTTCCGCTCTCTCCTGAACTCTTCGGCAAGGTCATCAGCTGAAACTTCACAGATAGTAAGGCTTCATATCTTGTCAATTTCTTCTGTTTTAGCTTTGTTCTGTACTCTGAGGAGAGTCTCCAAAGTTTTGGATGGATCATGTCGCTTCCTTGAAAATCCTTCAGTGCCTCTGCTTCCCATGGCAC
The DNA here is from genome assembly GCF_016509475.1 of Prionailurus bengalensis. Taxonomy (NCBI): domain Eukaryota; kingdom Metazoa; phylum Chordata; class Mammalia; order Carnivora; family Felidae; genus Prionailurus; species Prionailurus bengalensis. The sequence goes on along the minus strand of NC_057358.1, from coordinate 122,197,962 downwards.
ACAGGGCACAACACAGTCAAGGCCTGTTCCCTCCTCAGCCCCATTCTCTCCACTTACTCCACTTTGCTGCAGCCAAAGCCAACTGCACCATTGCCCTGAAACAACTCATCCTTGCTGCTTCTCAGCCTCGGAACCTGCTCTTGTGATGGTGTCCTTTTCTCCCTACCTGGTGAACTCATTCTTGAAGACCCAGTTCTCATATTGCATCCTTTTAAATCTCTTTGATTTCCCTCCCCTTTCCACAGGCCAGTAACTATAGCTTTTATTTATATATCTGTATAACTTTATATATCTGTGTAGCTTTTTTATCTGGGTCGACCACAGTGTCTGGTATACATGAGTTGGCATTCGGTGAATGGATGAATTTTAATTGCTTTACCTGTTCCTTTAGTGATTTTTAATGAAATTGAAATGAAATGAAAGTTATATACTCTTAGTATTTGATGCAGAGAAAATATTGTTTCCTTTTTTTTTTTTCCCTAGGTGGTTCTGGAATGGAGCCGGGATCAGTACCATGTTTTGTTTGATTCCTACAGAGACAATATTGCTGGAAAGTCCTTTCAGAATCGGTAAGAAGAAATCAGTTTTGGAGAGTAGCTTCTTTGGACTTAGAGGATGAGTCACGATTTCACTCTTGCTTTAAATGTAACAGTTCAGGTTGAAGGGGGGGGGTCCTTTCCAAGTGTAGATATGGTTTAACTTATTCAAGGCTACTCCTATCTGAAGGAACCTTGTAGTCTGTCCTCACATTTTATGGTTGAAAAATCTGATTCCCAAAGAGTAATCCTGCCTTGCGGTTTATTGAGTACTTTGAGTTACACGATCTCATTTTATTATTGCCCTAGTTCTATGAGGTAAAGGTAATTCAATCTGCCTGCAGGATGAGGAAACTAGCTGGCTACTCTGGCCAGTAGTCTTCTGTTCCAAGCCCTGGCCCATATTCTTGTTGACCTCACTCTGTTAACCAGAGCCATTCTGTGGAAGCCACTGGAATTGACCCTCTACCTACCCCTGTGGTCACCATATCTTGCTGCCTCACTGTGAGGAGGAGCAAGCCTTACAGGTTGGGTCTTTTTCTCTTTAAGGCCAAGCTTCCTGGTGCAGCTACTCTTAGATGCTGTCTTCAACCTTTTCCTTCAAGATTTTTTTCCTCCTTCATAAGACAGACCTCAGAGTGGACTCAATCTTTCCCCACATCTTCCTTCCCTTCCTGCAGCTAAAATGATTTGCATGGGCTCTTTTTGGTTTTTGTCTATAAAATTAGTGCTTAAGTTGTTTTATATCGTAAAAGCAGTTTATGTCTGTGGTCGAAAACAGTTCAAACAGTACATAAAAATAAAAAGTTAAGCCTCTCTCTTCCATTTTGAATTTCCCCTCATCCAGAGGAACTGTTGTTAATGATTTTTTTAAGTTTATTTATTCATTTTGAGAGAGAGAGAGAGAGAGAGAGAGAGAGAGAGAGAGAAAGTGGGGAAGGGGCAGAGAGAGAGAGAGAATCTTAAGCAGGTTTCATGCTGTCAGCACAGAGCCCGACACAGGGCTTGATCTCACAAACCATGAGATCAAGAGTCGGACGTTCAACTGACTAAGCCACCCAGGCACCCCTGTTAACAAATTTTTGTTAATGATTCTTTTGGTAATCATCATTCTAACTTTAAAACAATAAGTGGAGTTCTCTCCTTTTTTATTCATTTTATGCAGTATCTATTGACTCTTTTCCATTGTAATGGTGCATAGCCAGTCGTTATGGGGCTAAGAGCAGTAGGTGACCAGAACAAATGTGGGGTAGCTAACAGGGGTAGTTAACCTCATTAGACCAGAGTAGATGTCAGAGGCCATAACCACAAACCTCCCTTGATCCTGACTGTCCATTTTCCCCTGAGGATAGTTCTCATAAATCTTTCCCTCTGCTCTCACTGAACCGGAAAACCTAACGAAACTGCAAATAACTACATTTGGTGTCGGTTGGCTCACCTTCAGAGTTATCTGAGGATCTGTAGACTGCATCACCAATTCCTCTGGAGCCCTTGCTCCCTGCTTAGAAGTACTTCCTTGTCCCTCTGTTCACTTTTTATGAGTCCCTATGTGGTTTCTATCAAATAAGTGTTTTTTAAAATTAGTGTGCTAATTAGATGTGTGCACTGTTATAGTCCTGACCATCTTAGGGAGGAAGGGCTATGGGATTCTTTGAATTGACTAAAGCTTTACTCTTTGCTCAGTGCCCTGTGTGTGAATGACATCCCTCAATTTGCTCCTTTAACAGAAAAGGAATCTTTAAGCCTATCTCTGTTTTAGACACTGATATATAACTATCTGTGGTAAAGAATTTCATAGTGTGGTAGGGAGAATGGCTTGTAAGCAAGTAATTAGTGAAGTAGGGAAACTCTAGGCTTTTCTCTTAGGATCTCTTAAAGATAGTTTTCAAAGACTCTAGGGGTCTGCAAAATCCAAACTATTTTTTATAAGAGTTCTAAGGTGTTACTTGCCTTTTGTACTGTGCTGACATTTGCACTGGTGGTGTAAAAGCAGTGCTGGGTAAGATCGCCAGACCTTAGCATGAATCACTGTATTCTTCACCACCCTATATTTGCAGGGGTAAGATAAAAGTTAGTTTCACTTAAAAATGTTCTTGTTGAAGCACTAAAAGTTGTTCATTTGGTTATATCTTGACCCTTTGGCCACACATCTTTTTAATGTTCCGTGTGATGAAATGCACCTGACCGTATGGTGATTGTCTTGAGGAAACCCTGGTGTGGTTGAGTTGCAACCTAGACCAGCCCTTCTGTTTCATGGGACACCACTGTCATAACTTGAGAGATGACAGTGTGATTACTCACACTGGTCATTTGACAGATGTTTTCTTGACAGTGAACAAAGCAATTCTGTCTCTTAAAGGAAAATGAATAATAGTATCCATTGCCAATGATAAAATTTGAGCTTTCAAATGTAAATTAGAATTTGGGAAAACTTGTTTCTATCACTGTGAGCTTAACAGTTCACATATCATAAAGACTTCTCTGATTAGATAGATATGTGGCATTGTCCACAAAAATCACATTCATTAATATTATATAGGAAAATTAAGGAAATATGTCACCATTTGGCAGATGTGTATAACTCAGTAAGCTGTTATTTTCCAGATAACCAATACATTGTTACAGGATCCTTACAGGTGTTTACAAAATCTTGCATGGGTAAAAAAGTCATTCAAAGTGTAAAGTTCTTTAATGTGGCTTCACATTCCACACTGCAACGAACTTTTAAGCAGCTACCACTTATTTTGGTAGGATCAAAGAAGAAAACCTGCTGTTACCTGAAAAGGCTATTAAAATACAACTCCCCTTTCCAGCTACATTATCTGTGTGAGCCTGGGTTTTCTTTATACACTTCAGCCAAAACAACACGTGGGAACAGATTGCAGACAGAAGATCCAAGGTGCTTGTTCTTTTCTACTAAGTCATTAAAGACATTGGCAGAAAAGTGAAACAATGCCTCTCTTCTCACTGTTTTTTTTTTATTGTTTTGGAGAGTATTATTTTCATTAAAAAAGTTATTCATGTTAACATTTTAAGATGAATTAAGTATTTTTATAGTGTTTCATTTTCAAATATGGTAAATGTGAATAGTTACAATCTATAAACAAAAGTTTTTGGGGATCCTTAATTTTTTAAGTGTAAAGGGTCTGGAGAGTAAAAAGTTGGTAGAGAACCATTTCTCTCACATAGCAGTTCTTAAAACCTTAGTGTGCAGCAGAATGCCATGGAAGGCTTGAGAAGATACAGTTTCCCCCACCCCCAGAGCTTCTGCGTCTGGAGGTCTCACAGGTGCTCACAGAATTTCCATTTCTAACAAGTTCACTGGTGGTACCGAAGCTGCAGGTCTGGTGACTACGGAGAATACTACGGATTCTTGATGAAATACAGTTTTCCTACTTCTTCATTTTCATTTTAGCTGATTTTCCTAAGAAAAGCTCAAAATGGATTGTCTTTTTAAAATCAAATATTTATCAAGCATCTACTCAACCTACTGTGCCTTATGCTGTGCTAGGTGCTGATGGTGCAGTTGCATGAATCCCTGCCCTGAAGGAGCATCCAAATTTTAGAAGGAAAAGTAGCTTTAGAAAATCCAGATACTGAGGTCAGCGGTTTTAATCAACCATTCTTGTTCTCTTTCTGAAAAATTTTGTGTATGGGTGTTAAATATTTCTCCTCCTAATTTTAGATTGCATTAAAATATAGTTTGGTTTTTATATAAGGATATTTCAAAATTGCCTAATTTTGAAGATGACAAGTAAATAGATCATATATAACATATCACATGTTCTAATACATTTTAAAATACCATAATGTTTATAGGGAGTTTTCATCATTTTGCCAGTTTCTCTGCAAGTCTTTTTAATGTTATTTGAAAAAAAAATTTTTTTAATGTTTATTTTTGAGAGAGAGAGTATGAGTGGGGAAGGGGCAGAGAGAGAGAGGGAGACAGGATCTAAAGCAGGTCTCTGCACTGACAACAGTGAGCCTAGTGTGGGTCTTGGAACTCATGAACTGCAAAATCATGACCTGAGCCAAAGTGGATGCTTAACCAACTGAGCGACCCAGGTGCCCCTTTAAAAGAAAGATCTATTCTATATGTCAGTAACAAGTGAATATGTAAATTTCTACTACTAATTATAAGGCATTAAGTCAGTCTGGGCCTAGTCTTGTCATCTCTAAAATGTAGGTATTAGATTAAGTGTAAAATCTCTTCCAACTCTTTGGCACTAAGATACCATTTAAGTTCTGAGTTTTCATACCTACTTTATAGAATGTAGAACCAAAGGACTACATTCGTAGTATCCTTTACATGTCATAGTGCCTGTGTATTCACTTAAACCAAACTGATTAAAATAAAAGCTGTATTACTGTCACCATGGCTTTGGTTCTGAGTCACAGGTGACTTATTTAGTCTTCAACTCTAAGATAAAGGCTTTCCTTCATCTGGAAACTTAGATATAGTGGTCTTGTGGTCAGAAATAAAGACTCAAACTCATTGTGGCCATGTCTAATAGTAGAAAAACAACTGACTCACTGACCTGGGGCAGATCACACGATCTCCTTAGTTTGTTAGTTTAACACCAGAGAATTAAATTGATCTTGTAATACAAACTTATTAGAAGAGCTAGTACATCAATCCATTATATACTTAATTATTTCCCCAAATGAACATGTATGGATATCTCTTGATTCTATTAAAAGATCTTTAATAGCAGGTGATTACTTTTACAGGATAGCTTTGGAAAGTGCAATTCTTTAAAAAAAAAAAAAGTTTAAAAAAATATGTCATCTAAGCAGTTTTTTCAAATTAATTTTTAGTCTGAGAAATTGAGAGTGAGATGACCTTGGATAATTTAGATGTGGGTAATACAAGACCGGTCTTCCTTCCTTCCTTCCTTCCTTCCTTCCTTCCTTCCTTCCTTCCTTCCTTCCACAAAAGACTGATTTATATGTTGAGGGAATGAACTTAGAGTTTTAATTTAGCCAATGACTATATGTTAAATCCCATTCATGTACCAGGCCCTATTTTTAAGCATCTTGTGATGAACAAGAGAAACTCACTGACCTCATATAGAATTGGCATTTTAGTGGGGGAAGCTTTTTTTTTTTTTAACTTAAAAATGTGAACTACAACCTGCATATAAATCATTATTTCTCAGATTTCTGGACTGGCAGCATTGGCATTACCTGGGATCTTGTTAGAAATGTGAGTTCTCAGGCCCCACTCCAGACCTAATGAGTCAGAAACTCTGGGGATGGAGCCCAGCTATCTGTTTTTACAAGCCCGAAGGTGATTCTGTTGCCTGCTAACATTTGAGAACCATTGGTATAATAAATGCGATTAAAAAACCTAGCTGAGGAAGCTTTTGTGTACTGTTACTTATGGTGAGGAGAGAGAGTCTGAAGATATGGGAAAGAGAGGAAGTAATGGAAGCAGAGCACAGAATGCATAGTACCATTTCTGCCCTAGAGATACTCCATCTAGTGGAAGATAGACATGCATAAAAACTAGTACAACATAGTATGCTAAGAGTTCCTTAGAGTACAGAGTACAATGGAAACTGTGTGTTAAGCAGTACATTCTCTTTGTGGGAGGTGAGGGAAGAGGGCAATTGGGGAAGGAGGATATTTTAGACAGTGGGAGAGGCATGTTCAAAGGTGCAAAAGCTTGCAAGTTTACCCTGCTTGGGTAAGCAATTGGAGTGTCTAGAGCACAAGGGGCACATTATGGAGGAGTTTAGATTTTATTCTGCAGACAGTGGTGAACATTAACGGGAGGGTTGGTAGATGCTCAGCTATCACATATGCCTGAGTATGAGGTGATTCCTGATTTCCTGTGAAGCTCTGGGTCCCTGGTTCCTCTTTGACCCCCATCTTCCTTTATGCTCTTCCTCGTGCTCCCCTTGTCTGTGCCACACTGGCCTCTAGTTCCTTGACTGTGCCTGTTGGGTGTCTGCCTCAGAACATTTGCACATGGTGTTCCCATTCTCTGGACCATTCTTCCCCTAGTTACTCACATGGCTTGCTTCCTCTCTTTCACGTCTTTGCTGAAATGCCACCTGCCTACGAGTCATAATGAACTACTATATTATAGATCTGAAGTAGACCTGAAAGATGGGGAGGATTTGGTTAAGTTGGTAAAAGAAAGGGGAAGAGAGCTTTCAGCAGGGTTAAAACCTGAACAGAACACAAACATGAGGCTTAGGTGGATACTCAAGAATTAGATGCCTGCCTCACTCCTTATTTTGAGGAAAAGATAATAAGGAAAAACGTTAGCAGTATCAGGAAGGTCTGTGCTAGTGTCTCACATATATCATAGACTCATTGAACAAATACTGAGTGCCTGTATGCTGGGCACTTTTCTAATTGATTGGGTACTTTAGGGAACAAAACAAGAAAGTTTCCTGCCCTCTTGGAGCTTACATTCTGGGGGAGGGACACATACAATTACCAGTGTAGGTAACAAGTTAATTATTTAATATGTTAGAAAGGTGGTCAGTGCTATGAAGACAAGAAAATGCAGGGCAGGGTGAGGAGGGTTGGGAGGGGCTGGGCTTGGGGCAGCAGGGAATAGGAGGACGGCAGCATCAAATAGGGCTAGGTTTTCATTATGGACTGTTGGATAACTCCTTTTTGGTAATTTTGTTTTGCTTTTAATTTCTTTTCTCTGTTTGGGGGCATTTGCATTGCAACACCCTTGTTTGTCAAACTGAGCATGTAGCAGTGTAAACTGAGCTTCTGGGACCTCCTGACGGTCTTAGAAGTGGAGTGATGGCAGCTTCTTTACAGGGTGGTTGTGAGGATTAAATGATGCAGAACTGCAGAAATTATCTGCGTGTATCTTGCAGAGAAAGTTTTTAACAAGTCGTCTCCCAGCTCCAGCTTGAAGTCATGCAAGTCTGTGATACAGTTGGCTAGATTACCTTTTCATTGATTTTTTTTCATAATCTTTGAGTTTAAGTCCTATTATATACTCTTATTCCTAAATGTATTGGAAAAATGCATGTAAGCTGAAGGACCTGTGGCTTTTCCCTAGGCTCTGTCTGCCCATGCCAATCGACGTGGTTTATACCTGGGTGAATGGCACAGATCTTGAACTACTGAAGGAGCTACAGCAAGTCCGAGAACAGATGGAGGAGGAGCAGAAAGCAATGAGGTAAAATGGATTTTTAAAAAACAAAACACACTCTGGGGTGCTTGGGTGGCTCAATCATTTAAGCATCTGACTCTTGATTTCTGCTCAGATCATTATCTCATGGTTCATGAGATCAAGCCCCACATCAGGTTCCGCACTGACAGTGCAGAGCCTGCTTGGGATTCTCTGTATCTCTCTGCCCCTCCACTGCATGTACACATGCTCACCCTCCCCCCCCCCCACCCCGCCCAAAATAAATAGAACTTTAAAAAAAAAAAACACCTAACAATAATTGGAATTAAAAAGAAACAACAACACACAAATTTCTATGAATACAAGTAACAGTGCATTTCAGAAGGGTAGGGTGATGTTCACAGTGCTAATCCAAACAAAAACCTGCATCTCAAATTCATGCCATTACAAGATTTTGTCACCCATGTGTCTGACCCTTGTTTCTTGGTACCCAGTGAGGACTCAGCCACTTCATTAGATGGCCATTTTATGACTGTGCTATTCTAGTGATGCCTTGCTCTCTGAGGGCCTGAAAGGAAAGGAGTCTCCCACGGGTTCTTGCTTACTCAGTCTGAGTCCCATGTGTGATACCTTCATGAAATAAGGTGTTATTATGGAAAAAAGTTTATGGTAAGACCCATTATTCCCTTGAAAATAAAACAGGCCTACAGACTTAACTTTTTTCTGTTTGATAAATACAGGACAAAGTATGTTCCCTTTACCCCTTTTAATGTTAAATCATACAATATGGAATTAGAAACTGCTAATTTTTTTATATGTGGAATTTTGATCATTTTAGTTCTTTTATCTGAGAAAGGTACAATGTATTTGAATGGAGAGCCTTAAGAGCTAAAAATCTGGCTGATATAACTTCCCCTCTGATTCCTTAGCATTTTCTGAGAATTTCTTCATTTCTCCATTCATTTCTTCATAAATATGATGGGTGCTCCCCAGTTGCAGGTCATTGGCCACGTTACGCTGCAACAAATTTTCTCTTTCTCTTTGTGTCAGAGAATAGGATACCTTCCCAGTGCGTGAAAATAACTTTGGCAGCCTGGTACCATGTTTTAGTAGTAAAATGTAAAAGCTTAAGTCAACTTTCATGGTTACTGTGGGAGGTATGTGATAATAATTGTTGAGCATATTTCATTGAAACTTAAAATTTATTATGCATATTAAATGTTGTAAGCATTGTATTTCCTAACCTACTAGTTAGTCCATTGGAGTAACTAAGAAAATCATTGTTGTTAGTTACCTTTTGTTCACGTTTAGGACTAGTACTAGCTCATGAATATGTAATGAAATATATATTTGCTTTTATTAGAGAAATCCTTGGGAAGAACGCAACAGAACCAACCAAGAAGAGGTAAGTGTTTTGATTTTCCTCTTAGGAATAGAAGTTGAAGTGAAACTTCCAGGTTCTTACTTGTTTTTTGTTGGATATACAGTATTTTGTGTTTATTGTTCCTGTTTAATCCCTCATCTGCTAGCTTTTGACCCCCAAATTAATTGCCTCTTTTAGATGGGAAATCTTGCAATGCCAGAGGCATAGTTGATTGAGAACTCTTGTTTGGGTTGTAGCTAACAAAAGCTTTATTGTTTCTGGATGGGTTAGGTTTTTGGATGTAAGGTTTCTCTGCTCTGCTGTTTCCATCAATCTGTCTTGGTGCGCTGTTCTCTTGGTCCACTTAATGTGTAACTTATACCCAGCGTTTTCATTTATAGGATTTATATCCATCATTCAATTGTGTGTTCATTATATATTTCCTTATTTTTAAAAGCTGTCATAGTTGTATGTCTTATATTTAAGGACTTGGGAAGGGGATTTAGCCCAATGCCAAGAATCAGATGTGTCTATTGTGATTTGAATCCTACCAGACTCTGGTAGGTCCTTAAAACAAAACTGCCTCACTGACAAGCAGAAATCTCTGTTAATGGCACTTTCTCACTTAACCATTAGTTTTAAAATAAAAGAGTTATTTTATAGAAATGATCCTGAGGAATTTTGAGATTTAGAAGTACCTTCTGAATCATTTCTTTATGTTCTATATATTTATTTATAAATATACCACTGTTAAAACTGTTATTTTTAAATGACATAAATAAAATTTTTAATTATTTAAAGTAATGATGCCATGTTACAATGGATTGAGAGGAGTGAAAAGAAGATACTTCTACGGCCCCCATTCAACAAACTTTGATCATTTTTTTATTCCCTTTTTGTGCATATATTTATAGTTGTAATTTGTAATCTCTGTGCAATTTTGTATCCTGCTTTAAAAATTGTATATAATCTACACAGCTATGTTCATAAATTATCTTCATGCTTCTTACTTATCAATTTTAATTGTTGTATCATATCCCATAAAGTAACTGTACTATAATTTACTAAATATTAGGCACTTCTGTATTTTCACTATTGTAAATAGTTTGCAATCTTATATTTGGGTCTGTGGCATTTTCTGTATATGGGTTTGTTTTTCCTGTTTTGTTTCTCTTCTCCTACTTGGACTAGATTCCTGGAAGTGAACTACTGAGGTAGAAGCATATGTGTAAGTTTTTATGGCTCTGAGTATACACACATATACTATGAATATACACACATACACTATGAAATTGCTTCTCCAGAGAGAAAATGGGACTTGTTTAATAATTTTATGTCCTACTTGCTCTCTTTTTCTATTCTTGAGATAAAAATTCTTTGTTTATTAAAAAATTATGATTTTTTTTATGGATCTAGAAAAACATCTGCAAAATTTAGTAGTACCAACAAGCTTTTTAGTGTTGATCACATTTTCACGAACGTTTGTGAGCATTTTGGTGTTTGTTTCCAGCGAGAAGCAGTTGGAATGTTTGTTGACATACTGCATTAAGGTGCCAATGCTCGTCCTGGACCCAGCCCTGCCAGCCAGCGTCACACTGAAGGACCTGCCATCTCTTTATCCTTCTTTTCATTCTGCCAGTGACGTATTCAACGTTGCAAAACCAAAAAACCCTTCCACTAATGTCTCAGTTGTTGTTTTCGACAGTACTAAGAATGGTAAGATCACCTTATGGGTATTTGAAAATCATGTTCTCATTGGCAGTTTGAATAACAAAATTCTGAACGGAACAGACATGATTCAATTTTAAAGAAGTGTCCGATAAACTAAAAACATAACAAGAGAGGCAGAAGAGCTGCCGCTGTATTTCAGCCCTAACTTCAGAAAGGGATTGCATACATTTTACTCTGTGTAATACACTTGTCTTTCTGTGCTGTGGTCAGGACCTTAACTTTGATACGTAGATTAACCTTATTCTCTAGCCTCTGAGTCATTGTGGAGGCTTATTATTATTATTATTATTATTATTATTATTATTATTACCACCATATAACTCTTCAGCAAGGTTGTTTTCTACAGTATGGACAGAACATACCTGGAACATTCTTACTTTACGTCCTGAAATAACTGGTTATACAGTTGATTTGGCTAGATAATAGAATTGAAATTGTAATTTCCGGCCTAGAACAATATCCTAGATCCTATCCTCCTACTTGGCCACTGAGTTGCTGAGCCCCATGCCTGTGTCTCCTCTGGTGTGCTGTCTCTCATGCTTCCTCTGCACTGAGACCCTCTCCTTAGAGGCTCTATGTTTTTCACTGGTGTAAAATGAAAGCTGTCACATTCCCTTTATAGCATTGAGGCCTAGTCTCAAGTTCCCATTCTTTCAGTGTCGTACCTCCCAGCTTAAATCTTTGGAAGTATCTTCGATGTGTTCTTGCTTTTTATCCTCCATCACCGGTATATTGACCTCACCCTATTACTTTTGCTTTCTGCAAATGATTCTCCCCTTTCTTACTCATCTCACCTCCCCCACACCAGACCCAATTTCTTCACACAGGCTCCAGTGATAGCCGCCTAGCTGCTCTGCCTACCTACCTGTAAAGTTCTTCTCTAGTCTGTCCTGCATATAACTGTAAATAAACCAGAAAGCTCTGAATTTATTGGTTCGCTCCTTTTTTGAAGACAATACAGTAGTATTTGTTTTTCATACGATAGAGAATCCTTTTCCCTGGTGTTCAGGACTCAGCTTTGATTGCCTTGACTCTGCCCATTGTTCCTCACATTCCAGCCCTCCAGCATCTCCTCGAGGCTGCCCTTGTCATCACACGTGGTGCTGCTCTCCTGGTCCCCTTTCCCTCCTAGCCCATCTCCTGTTCTTTCCCACCCCATCTCAAGTTCTGTCTCCATGAAGATCCCGAGCAGTGCATTCACAGTGATTCTATTTATTTTGACTTTTCTGTATCCCTGTACTTGTCACCCGACTCACAACTTAGTTGTTGGTTGTGCAGGAGTTTATGGTATTTTCATCTAATTTCTTAATCGAGCAGAAACCTTATCACTTACCAATTTGTGTCCTGAACATTATCTAACATCACACTATCTTCCTGGTACTTAATGAGGCATTTGTAACTTGAAAGGAAATTCAAGTTTCCAAGTTAACCTTTGTAAGTATAGATATCGTCCCCTTTATGCTATAGATTTGTTTCTGAACTGTTTTGTATAAAATATTTTTGTTTTTAAGTTACAGTTTAAATATATAGGGAAAGTAAAGGGATAATCTTGGACAAATTATAGCAAATTAATCTGTTTTCTTGTTTGGCTAAATTCAGCTTTGTTATGTATGTATGTATATATATATGTATGTATTTCATTTTGAGAGAGAGAGAGTGTGGGAGGGACAGCGAGGGAGGGAGATGGAGAGAGAATCCCAAGCAGGCTCCACACTGTCAGCACGGAGCCTGATGCGGGGCTGAACTCATGGACTGTGAGATCATGACCTGAGCCGAAATCAGATTCTCAACCAACCGACTAAGCTACCCAGTCACCCCTAGCTTTGTTCTTTAAGTAACTATAGTTAAGGTGCTCTGATAACATTCCATCTGAAGAGAAAAAGGAATGACATTATGTTAAGAATTATAATAATTCAGTTATAATATCTATGGAGAGAGTCTTGGGTTTTTCCTCTGCTAATTTTATAACATAGTAAAGACTTAAGAGGTTGTAAATTTTGATATAAATAAAATCTGTATTAAACTATAGTCTTCTAAACATTGTTTTTGAATTCCCACCTGGGTTTCTGTTTGCCTGCCCTACTTACTCATTTGTTGAGTAAAGATTTGTTGGGCCATTGTGGTTGTTCCAGGAAAAAGGGAAATGACAGAGAACAAAAAAGACACGTCCCTACCTTCACGGAGCTCATATTTCTAGTGCGCCATAGACACATTCTTTATCCTCAATTATCTAGATGAAGGATTGCCAAATTCTTTCTTAAAGGATCAGATAATAAACATTTTGGGCTTTATGGGCCAAGAGGCAAAATGGAGGATATTATGTAGGCATTTATATAAGTGTTTAACATTTAGCCTTGTTAAGATGTCAAAACTGTCCTTCACTTGGGGCTGTACTAAAACAGGCAGTGGTTAAGTTTTGGCCATGGAATGCCGACCCTGATCTCGATAAAACATTTGTTCCACATTTGATGTTCCATTTATCTCATTTAACCTCTTTTCGGTTAATTATCAAAAACTGTTGACTTTTTTTCTCTTTATGAAATACGTCATTTCTGCCCCTCTGATGACTTTGCTACCCTATCGAGTGGACAGTACTTCAACAGCCACACAGTGTAGCCCTGTAGCCTGGGCCTGGGTTTCCTCAGCAAAGTGGTTTTTCCAGTTAAGCTTATTCCCTTTGATCTATAGGAATTGAATTTTCTCCTGTGATAGATCACTTTACCTCTTGACTACACTGACCTTTACAAGGAATTATAAAGTGTTTCCTTGTAGCTTTCTCATGCTGGTTAAATTTGTACCCTTTGGGATCTTACAGAACTAATGTAATATACTCCCTTTCCCATGTGACATTTCTTTTCATTCTTACTCCTTTAGCTGTCTCTTAGGGGCTTGTGTTCTACTTTGTTCTTCTCAGAATGAGCTTTAGTTTCTGTTACTTTTATAGTGTATCAAGTAGAATAGAACCTTTTTTTTCCCCACTGTGGTTCAGCCTGCAAAGAGAGTGGGTCTGTTCATTCAGTAAGTATTTATTATTGAGTGCATACTCTGTGCCAGGTACTTTTCTCAGTGCTGAAAATGCAGCAGTGAAGAGAGAGACAAAAATCTTTGCCCTCATTGAGTTTACCTCTTGGCAGAAGGAGACAGACAAATACAGCATACAAATAAATTATATAGTTTGTAGGAGACAACTGGTGTACAGAAAAATAGAGCAGGGGAAATCGAGTGATAGGGGCAGACTCACTGAGAAGGTGATTTTTGAGTGAAAATTTAAAGTAGGTGTGAGGACCAGCAACATGAATATATGGGGAAGGAGTGATTCACTTAAGTGGAATAGCCACTGCAAAGTCCCTGAGGCAGGAGTGTGTCTGGCAGGGAGGCTGGTGTGGCTGGAATAGGGTGAACAAGGGAGAGGGGCAAGAGATAAGCCTAGAGAAGTAATGGGGAACATAGGGGGTCTGCCCTGGCAGCCATGGTGAGGACTTTGGCTTTAACTCAGAGTGCAGTGAGCAGTCATTAGAGGGTTTGAGTACAGGAGTGATATGATCTGACTGATGTTCCAAAAGGAGCAGTCTGGCTGCTGTGGTGGGAATAAACTGAGGAGAGGCAAAGATAGAATCATTCAGGCAAGATTCAGGCAAGAGGGAAGGTGACTTGGATCAGAGTAGTGGAGAGAACAGGTTGGATTGAAGGTCAACCTAACAGGATTTCCTGATGGGTTGATGGTGGGGAATAGAGCCCCGCTTTTGGTGAGCCCCAGTTCCTTCTCTCTCTCCCTCTCCCTCTCCCTCTCCCTCTCCCTCTCCCTCTCCCTCTCCCTCTCTCCCCGCCTCTCTCCCTCTCTCCCTCTCTCCCTGTCTCTCCCTCTGACCTTCATGGAACTCTCTCTCTCTCTCTCTCTCTCTCTCTCTCTCCCTCCCTCCCTCCCTCCCTCCCTCCCCCTCCCTCCCTCCCTCCCCCTCCCTCCCTCCCTCCCTCCATCCCCTCCCTCACTCAGCACCCTCTCTCTATTAAATAAACGAGTGAGTAAATTAAGCAAGCAAGCAAGCACAGAATTACAGTAGAAATTCAGTATGGCCACAGCACATTGTTGACTCTTACTGAACTTGCCCTGGACTAAAACACCTGTCTTTCTAAAGAAACAATCCATGCTAATGCTCCAATACTTCTTAATTTATGCTCGTGTAGTTGGTTTTTGGTACCAGCTTAAAGGTCTTAACCTTTGTAGCAGATTTCATTTTGTTAGGTCTCACTCATTGCTCCACATAAGAACTTTGGGGAACCCCTAGTATGTTATCCAGGATAATCACTTCTCTGTTGGCTTTATGTAAATCCACACATTTCATAGAAGCATGCCTTCTATGTTTTCCAAAACCTTGAAAGACTGTTGAACAACACAAACCTATGGTACGATCTTCGAAACCTCTCTCTAGGTTAATTGTGGCTTTATAATTTCAGTCTTCAGTCAGAATTGGTTATAATCCACTGAACTTAGGATCTAGGCTAAGTCTCTGTTATGTCCATAGAGATGACATGAGATGTCATTAGCTACCTTGCTGAAATTGTGCACAGATGACATACCACATCTCTCAGAGTTCTCTGATCTGCCAGCATAGGAGAGAGACAGAAAGAGACAGGTGCATATCTGATAAATTTATTTGTAATGAACTCATAATTCTTAGTGCTCAGTGCTTCCTTTAAAGATTAACAGTATACTGCAAAGGCTTTGATTTTTTTCATTGCTCACCAGTTCTATTTTTATGGTACCTCTGAAACTCTTTCCCAGGATCGACAGCTATCTTGACAGGCCAGACCCTGCTTTCCATGCCCATTTTGAAGATGACAGCCTTCTGACCTCTCCTGTTTTCCAAGATCCTTGGGATCTCCAGATGACAGCAGCAAGCTGATGATCTCATTTGTCCCCGTCACTTTAGAACCCTCTCCCAGTTGGGCTGTGTCATCGCCCCTCTGCACCCTCCAACTTAATTTGCTCTATTCGGCCTTACCTGATGAATTTTAGGAATTCATTGTCACCCTTGAGGGAACCCTAGGACCTACAGTGGTTCCCTGCTGTTAATCATAATGCCATTGGCCTGGCTTTCAAGGGCCTTTCTTCTGGTTACCCCTTTTTCCTAGTACCCACCACTCCCAAATGTTTTACTTGCGCCAAATAAATCTTTTTTTTTTTTTTTATTAAATATGTCGATGTTTGCTCCTACATCTGCGATTCTCTCAATCTGTCATCTTCATGTTTCTGCTGCCTGTATGAATCTCTTCTACAGCACTGCAAAATTTAGCATTTAATTGCACACTGGTATTACATCATTCCCCTTTTGTTGGATGGGTTAATTTTGTTTCCCCAGCTACCTATTTTTGAGACCATATAACAGTCTGCTATACAGTCTCAAAATGCTTTGTAGTGTCCTGGCAGATATCATAGTAGTATTCATTAAGAATGTGCTTGCTTATTGTATTCTTTATTGTAGTTGAAGATGCCCAGAATGGAATGTTTAAAGGAAACAGCAAACAGACAGTTTGGAGGGGCTATTTGGTATGTTATTTTAAATCAATTGTATTTATACAGTAGGTTAGAATAAAAGTATAAGTAATAAAGCTGTTTTACCTTGAGAGGGTTTTTGATACTTTTCCTCTTAGCCTAGCTTACAAGTATTAATGAGTGCCGATTTAAGTAACTGTAATGTTCTGATTTTGAAGCTGGTAGATAGATGTAGTAAATCTTTACTAGTTTTCCCAGCTGTAAGTTTTTACCAGCCATATGGTGTGGAGAGTGAGTTGTGTTTTTCCCTCTCTTATTTTAGACCACGGATAAAGAAGTCCCTGGGTTAGTGCTAATGCAAGATTTGGCTTTCCTGGGTGGATTTCCACTGACATTCAAGGAAACAAATCAACTAAAAACAAAATTGCCAGAAAATCTTTCTTCTAAAATAAAACTGGTAAGAGCATAGGAACTGAGCAGTGAGTATAACACATTTCATGTAATGCCCGACTGTTCTCTGTGGTCCATTTGAATTCTACCATAGCTGATAGTCATAAGCAGAGCAGGTCTCTATTCTGCCACAGTGTTGTCTTTCTTTATGGAAGATCCTTACTCTTTTTATTTGGGCAAAAGTTGCAGAGTCTTACTTGGTTTACTGGATTCCCAGACAGAAACATGATTCATTTGTTTAACAAATGAGCTCCCACTGTGTCTCAGGTGCTGTTACACCTGCTGAGAGTATAGCAGTAGACAAAACAGACAAAAGCCCTGGTGGAGCTGACAGTGCAAGGAAATGGAAGCACAGAGGAGGGAGTAGGGGAGGTCAAACTCACAGTAAGTAGACAGGGACTGCATCCTGAGCCTTTATTAAGAGCCTTCACTCATAGAGGGAGGATGCGTCAGATACTTGGAATTTTGATAACGTGAAAGCCTTCTTCACTAGTAGCTAATTGAGCCACCAACGTATTTAGAACTTGTACCCATTAACTCTGTATGTTTTTGGTTTTTTTCTAAAATTTTTTATAACATGTATTCATTTTTGAGAGAGAGAGAGTGTGTGAGTCGGGGAGGAGCAGAGAGAGAGAGACACAGAATCTGAAGCAGGCTCCAGGCTCTGAGTTGTCAGCACAGAGCCCAACATGGTGCTCGAACCCATAGACCGCAAGATCATGACCTGAGCCAAAGTTGGATGCTCAACTGACTGAGCCACCCAGGCATCCCTAACTCTTAATGCTTTGATGCCATTTGTTAGGGTTGACTCTGGAGGCTGACCCAAGACATGCCTTTTCCTTAACATTTATTGTTTTCAAGCCACTTGCTCTATTGTGTGGGTGTTCTTTCCTTTTGACCTTATGTCAAGACGCCTGCGGTTCTGTCAGAAACATTCCGGGTTATGAAACATGAATGCCTTTTTCTTAGAACAGAAGGCATAAAGTTCTGGGCTCAGAAATTTTTAGGGTCTGGTTTTCTTGATTTTGCAAGGAAACATTCTTTAAATTCTGCCACGGTCAGGTTCCTGATTCTTACTTCCTTCTATTGATGTCGTTCAACAATTTAGAGGTGAAAGGGTAGAGATGAGGAAGCAATGGTGGGGGAGAGCAGTGATTGGAGAGTTCTTGAGTTCCTGTCTTGACCATATTTTTTATACCCTGCCCCACTCCTAAAGTTCCCTTTAACTTCTTTTCTCCATAAATGTACCACTGTTTTAAGATAAACTACATCACCTCTGTAAGTGCGATGGTAATGGAATGATATTTATATTCTTTCTTTTTTTCATATTTTCCTAAGTTTTTTTTATGGTACCTGGAAATATGGTAGTGTGCAGCTAGATCAGGGTTGAATTATTACTTATCTTCAGTTATTTAAAAATAGATATTCCTGGGGCGCCTGGGTGGCTCAGTCGGTTAAGTGGCCGACTTCGGCTCAGGTCATGATCTCGCGGTCCGTGAGTTCGAGCCCCGCGTCGGTCTCTGTGCTGACAGCTCAGAGCCTGGAGCCTGTTTCAGATTCTGTGTCTCCCTCTCTCTGACCCTCCCCCGTTCATGCTCTGCCTCTCTCTGTCTCAAAAATAAATAAACGTTAAAAAAAAAGAAATTAAAAAAAAAATAGATATTCCTCCTTCCTCTAAGTTTTTTTGTTTGTTTGTTTAAATTGAAAAAGTTTGACATAACACTGTGTAAATTTAAGGTGTACAACACGTTACTTTTTTTTTTTAATGTTTATTTTGAGAGAGAATGAGCGAGCAGGAGAGAGGCAGAGAGAGAGGAAGAGAGACTCCCAGGCAGGCTTCACGCTGTTAGCAAAGAGCCTGATGCAGGGCCCAATCTCACAAACTGTGAGATCATGCATGACCTGAGCTGAAACCAAGAATCGTCCGCTTAACCGACTGAGCCACCCAGGTGCCCCTATGATATGTTATTTTAAATACATTTATGTATTGTAATATGATTGCCATGGTAGCAGTATTTATCACTACATAATTATAGCACAGTATTGTCTATATTGATTATACTGTGTATTAGCTCTCTCTGGCTTATTTATTACTCATTGCAAAGTTTGTGTTTTAAAACATCGGTCTTATTCCCCAGTCCCCCATCCCCTGGTAAATACCATTTTACTCTGTTTTTTATGAGTTTGACTTTTTTGGACTCCACATATAATTTGTCTTTCTCTGACTTGCCTCACTTATTAGTGTAATGTACCTTAATAAGCGTTAGGTCCATCTATGTTGTAACAGATAGCAGGATATCCTCCTCTCTCACGGCCAAATGGAATATTATTATATTCCATTATGTATATATACTACATCTTTTTTTTTTTTTTCTTTAATCTGTTCACCTGTTGATGGGCATTTTGGTTGTTTCCATATCGTGGCTATTGTGAATAATGCTGTAATAAACATGGGAGTGCAGATGTCTCTTCGAAATCCTGTTTTCATTTCCTTTGGATATATGCCCAGAAGTGGAATTGCTGCATCATATGGTAGGTTTATTTTTAATTTTTTAAGGAACCTCCATATTGTTTTCCATAGTGGTTGGACCAATTTACATTTCCACCAACAGTGGACAAGGGTTCCATTTTCTCCACGTCCTTGCCAGCACTTGTTGTCTCTTGACTTCTTGATAGTAGCCATTCTGACAGGTATGAGGTGGTATCTCATTATGGTTTTGATTTGTATTTCCTTGATGATGAGTGATGCTGAACATCTTTTCATGTCTGCTGACCACTTTAATGTTCTCTTTCAAAAAATGTCTACTTTGTTCTGCTCATTCTAATTTATTGTTTATTTATTTATTTATTTCTCCTTTTTAAGTTGGATTTTGTTGTTGTTGTTAAGCTGTATGAGGTCTTTATATTTTGGATATTAACCCCATTATCCAATATATGGTTTGCAAAAATTTCCTCCCATTCTTTAGGTTTTCTTTTCATTTTGTTAATTGTTTCTCTTGCTGTGCAGAAGTTGTTGAGTTTGATGTAGTCTCGTTTATTGATTTTTTATTTTGTTGTTTGTGCTTTTGGCATCACGTCCAGAAACTCATTGCCAAGATTGCTATGGAGGAGATCCTTCCCTTTGTTTTCTTCTACGAGTTTTATGGTATCAAGTCTTATGTTTAAGTCTCTGATCATTTGTAGCCAATTTATGTGTGTGGTGGGAAGGAGGGATCCCTCTTTTCACTGTTCTGCATGTGTTTTTCTCCCGTCACTTATTTTTCGTACTGATTTGGACAGATAAAAGCATAGATTAGGGTTCATTTCCCCCGATGTTTATTTAGCTTCTTGGCTTCCAAGCTATTGGTTCGAGAATTATAGACACGTGTAGCTGTACTTCTGACTGTTAGCTCAACTTCCTTATGCAGAAAGAATGACATTCTTGAATCTGTTTATATGATTCCAACTGTAATACATTTTTAAAGGAAAGAAGGTTCATGATACATCTCCATCCTCCACCGGGTTTGACCACCCCACTGCTCTTCGGCTGCTGCAGGTGCTCACCAGTGCTGACGGCTTTTGGTGTGTCTGTTGGTGGATGGGTGTGTGCCACCAAAGAATGCCAATCCAAGTAGCAGTTAACCCTTCAGCAAACTATTTTGGGTATGGAGTGGTGTGTGCAGGTAGAAGTAGGGCGGGGGAGTAACTTGAATTGGACGAGGAGTACCAGCAAGCTCTGTGCTCTGTGCATGATGATACCCCCTTCCACCATTCATTCACCCAGCTGGAGCTTTATTTGGACTCCCAGACTTGTCTTTGTGGAGGCTATCACCCCCACTGAGGGTCAGGCTGAGTACCCACAACATTCATTACAGGTCATTTTCCTGATGCCAACACCTGTGATCAATTTCAGGGATTAGAACTTCTGGTTTTTGTAGGCTAAAGAGAAAATGACAAAGGGGAACAAGAGGAGTGTATCAGCAGTTGAGGCCAATTCTTCGAGTGACTGTTTTTCTGTAGGTTCCTCTTCCTGGTTTTATTATGAATACCTTGAGAATGAAGTTTCCTGTCACTGGGTTCCCAGTCCATTTAGAGTGTGAGCTTTTAGTAAATGTCTACTGTTTGCCAGGGAGTGTGCTAAGGATCACTGAGTGAATAAAAGCATTTAAATAATTTTTGGGGGTGATCACTTCCAAGTAAGTGTTTATACAGTGTTGTAGGAACACCTGGGCTTTAGTTGTACTGGGGCAAGGAAGGCTTTGAGAATAGAAGGAATCTTAGCTGGGCCCTGAACACAGCAGCCGTTCTCCTGGCAGAGAAGGGAGGGGGAAAGACCATTCCAACAGTAGGGAACAGCTTGAGCAAAGGACTGGAGGCCTATAAGTCAATGATTTCCTGAAAACCAAGGCAGCTGGTTCCCGGAGGCTAGAAACCAGGCAGGGATTTTGCTGGTGCTGAGAAAGGGGAAAAGAGATTGAGGCCAGATTGAGAAAGATCTCCTGTTAAGGTGCCTGAACTTTATCCTGGAGACAGGGGGCAACCAGGAGCACTTAATCTGTTTCTAAGGAATGTAATAGGTGAAGGTATGGTAGGCAGAGATTAAGCAAGATGAGGCTGTGCAAAAAACCAGTTCGGCCACTGTGGCTATAGCCCAGCAAGATGTTCAGGTTCAGCAAGTGCCTTGGCAATGGTGCCAGTGATGAGAATGGTTCCAAAAACATCTGCAAGAAATCCTCAGCATGACCTAGTGACTTATTAGCCATTGGTGAGAGGGAAGGAAAAATGAAAGGGGAAGTGGATGTTACTAGTGAAGATGGAAGTGATGGCTTTAACCACATTTGGAGCCTCCATGGGAGAAGCAAGTTTTTTGGAAAGGAAATCCAGAGCTTAGCTTAGGGCATGTTATGTTAGAGGTGCTTTGTGGCATGTGGGAGAAGAGGGCTATTGGACACTGGACTTCAGGACCTAAACGGGCTGGACCGTTTTGCCCTCCCAGGGTCCTCCAGGAGGACTTGAGGTAGGCCTGTGGCCTCCGAGTCACCCAGGGCTCGGTTCTGTCCTTCAGACCCTGCCTGGGCACGAGTGCCCAGGACAGGCACTGCCTGTTCACTTGTGTACCCCTCATGATTACCACAGGGCCTGGCACCTAGGGGGCCACTCCAGAAATGCTTGTGGAAGGCATGAGCAAGAAGAAATGCTGTGACTGAGAACATACCTGCCGTGTACCATGGCCTGGAATATAAAGGGAAATGTTTGAGCAGTGTGATTATTCTAAGAAGTCACTTTGGGTTTTGGTACCATAGTCATATACATACAACTTTGCATTTATCGTTCTGTTTAGAGCAAAACCAGAATCTCCTCACTCCCAAGGAGGGGAAGTAGGGTTGAATGTAGTTGCAGTTGCAGAACAATAGATTTGAATTCATTAAAACTTTTATGTGGCCTATAGTTTTACAAATAAGTCTTTTCTATTAAAAGCTTTCTAGTTTGATGTGATTAATAACCCTTTATCTGTAGAATTTTTGTACATGATGGACACAGAATTCACCTTTTGGGAAATGAGATTATCCTTTGGTCTTTATTTTTAGCTCACTCTAAATCTTTCTGTATTTTCAGACATTTTTACTCATAGTGGAGTTTTCACTTGTTTTTTGATTTTTTGTTCACTTCTTTAACATATGTTAGAGCATGTGGAAAAATCTTCCCAAAGCTCTCAAGTACATTCTACCATTTGGTTTATGATTCAGTACTACTGGTTGCTGAGTGAGTGTGCAAAAGAAGTGGAGAACATGGACTTATCTTCAAGCTACTTAGAATCATGTTTTGGAGATAGTATGTGTGCATGTGAAGTATTCAAGCAGCAAGACAAGACAGTGTAATATTAGGTATCGAGCAGAGTAGCAGAGGCTTCGGGTTGGCATTTAGAGTCAGGAAAGGTCTATGTGGATTAGAGACATGAGAGAAGTTTTCAAAGACTAAGAGCCTGTACAGATCCTTGAAGGCTGACCAGGGTGTTTGTTCCGACAGGAAGGACAGTGCGGGTGGGGTGAGAACAGCATATTGTCCTACCTGGACTCTGTTCCCTCAAACCTCTATTCAAGGCACATTCAAGGTAACAGTAAATTACTGTAATACTGTATTGATGCCCATTTTAGTGACTTCCCTGAAATTACCTTATGCACCTGCTCTTTTAAAGGATAGTACCCTTTGGCCTGTTTTATTCCTAAAGTAGGCACTTCAGTAGATTAAACAAACAACTCTGGAACTGATTTTAGTTTTAGAAAATTCTTGAGTTGTCTAATTACTGGAATGAGTTTATTTTTCATTTATATTAGTTGGCATGTTTTTCCCCTAACCTTATGCCACCATGTATAGGTATATCGATCCATTATTCTAGATAATGCTATAGTAAACAAACATCCTGAAACCTCTGGCTTAAAAATAACAAACCTTTATTTCTCCATCAGGTTAAAGAAATGTCTGTTGTGGGTCTGCAGTGGGTGGGTGTAGAAGTTGTTCTCTCTTTGAGAAACTTATAATTTAAAGAACTTAGATGAAATGATAGTTTCACATAAGAAGCTATATATGGAGGCAGTTGCCCATAGTTGCCCAAACTAGGAACTCCAGCCTTGGGCACTTACTACACCCACTTTTCCTTACCACCTCCTGTCTCCATGCAGACGTAATTAAGTGTCCAGGATTAGGGTGCCACCTAGTGGCTATCAGAGGATACTTCCTCCCCAACTTTTTCACCACTCACAACTTGATGGCAGCAGAAAAGCTTGTTTCAACATGTAAATAGTTCCTGAAGCTCTTTACCTTTTATCTTTCTAATTAGGAAAATGTCCGTGAAATTTCAGAATGGTTTCCCAGACTACAATCATTTCGGATAGAAGAGATTAAGATAAGGATATTTACCCAATGTTAAAACACTACATTTATAAACATTTGGTGATTTTATATTCCAGGGAGCCCTCAGACAGAGGTGCTGTGGGAGGCAGTGAGGGAGGGAGGGGAGGAGCAGGGGAGGCTGGGGTGGGCAGTGAGACTCGGTAGATGTCCGGATAGAAGAATATCTGCCCTGCCTCCTACCTGTCCCACCACATAGCAAGGTAGGATATGACAGCAGTGGGAGCTGACCTTCGGTGAGTGCTTAGTATATGCCAGGTGCCATTAGCATGGACGAAAGTAATCTGTCAGAAGACAGTATCCACTTGTGCATGGACATGCCCATACACCCACACACAATTTGTGTTAAGGGGAAAAATATAAATGAAATTCTAACTTTAGCTTCTAGTTTTTGGCATAAATAAGCTGAGGAAACATTGAAAGATGAGGTAAATATAGTCATGTAGCATATACAAGAGTTCAAAATGAGCCCATAATGATTTATGTTTGCTCTGTTTTATAAAGAAAGGATGCCATAAATTAAGGAATTGGCCCTGTTGGAAGAGTCAGTTGGGCAGAAGGTTTTGCTTTCCAAGATTAGTAGTTTCTAATCCTTCCTACCCTTTAAGGTCTGAAAGCCTCTTTTCATAGGAAATTGAATGATACAGAGTTAGAACATGAAACAGCTCAAGGGTGGTGTGGACTCTGGTAGTGGTGGGAAAGCCTGTTTGTAAAACATGTTGATGTTTGTGATGTTCCCTTAGACATGATTTCTTTGAAAGCTTTGCCCCCAAAAGCACTTTTCGTATGGAAGTCCTACAGTCAGTCCTGTCAAAGGTGCTCCTCTTAAATGTGGGGCACAGAAGCCGTTTGGAGGCCCTGCTAACAGGCGTGCTCTCTGCCAGTCTGGGCAGTTACTTTGCAGGTTTCTCCCAGTAGAAGCAGATTGGTAATATTCTAGAACAAAGGTCACAATTGGTGACCAGTTGTGTTTTGTTTGAGAGCATGACCATCAAAAACATTCGAGTCAGCATTGAAAAATGGGGAGATTGCTTACAACACTCGGGGATCCTGGTGTCTCAGGATCTGGCCGCACTTGTCAATGTTGAGCAGTGGCTGCAGCTTGTGGATGGCCCTGAAATGTCCCATTTCCCACAACTCCACCACTCGCTCTGCTTTACATGCCTGGTCTCTTCCGTTCACTTGGGAAGTGTGTCTGGCCTGTTCAGGTCTTCTTTTGGTGATAATAGCCTTACTAGTTCATAATCTATATAAAGAGATACATTTAATCTTTAAATATATATACAATATATTTAAGTATGCATCATACACTATGTATATATTTAAAGATTAAAGATCAAACTGGGATCAAACGTGTCTCTTCTTTGAGGTTGAGTTTTTCCGTGTAACCCTTCTGTTATTTTACAGTTGCAATTGTATTCAGAGGCCAGTGTAGCACTTCTGAAACTGAATAACCCCAAAGATTTCCAAGAACTGAATAAGCAGACCAAGAAGAACATGACCATTGAGGGAAAAGAACTGACTATAAGTCCTGCATATTTATTGTGGGACCTGAGTGCCATCAGCCAGGTAAGGCATGAACCTGGATCAAGGGTTTAGATTGTTAAAGACTTGTAAGTCATTATATTAGAAGGAAGAGGATTTCCAGAGAGAGGAGTTGATTGGAACTTTTCTAATTTTCCAATCACTGCCATTGGTTAACATTAACCGAAGTGACCTAAAATCAGATCCGAGAAACTTCTCTCTTTAGAAAGTGCAAAAGGGGGCAACTGGGTAGCTCAGTTGGTTAAGTGTCCAACTCTTGATTTCAGCTCAGATCATGAGCTCACGGGTTTGTGAGATTGGGATTCTCTCTTTCTGTGCCCCCACTCCTGCACACGCTTGCTAGCTCTCTTAGAATAAATAAACTTAAAAAAAATTAAAAAGTACAAAAAAAAGTTGGGTATGTATGTATGTATTTATTTATTTAGAGGTGGGGAGGGGCGGAGAGAGAGAATCCCAAGCAGGTTCCACACTCCTGGTGGAGCTTGATGTGTGGCTTGGTCCCATGACCTGAGCTGAAATTAAGAGTTTGATGCTTAACCAAATGAGCCACCCAGGCACCCTTATGTTGTTGTTTTAAATATGCCAAGTGTTTCGCATTTTTTTGTAATGTTCAAATGTAGGGCTTGGTCTTTAAAAGTCTGCCAGAGCCTGAGAGCAGATTGGGCAGAGGGATAGCCAGGAGGAGAAGGTATGACTTAAGTGGTATTTTACATCTTCACGTGTGAAATGGTTTTCTCAGTCTAAGCAGGATGAAGATGTTTCTGCCAGCCGTTTTGAAGATAATGAAGAGCTGAGATACTCCCTGCGATCCATTGAGAGGCATGCTCCATGGGTTCGGAATATTTTCATTGTCACCAATGGGCAGATTCCCTCTTGGCTGAACCTTGATAATCCTCGAGTGACAATAGTCACACACCAGGTCCATGACTTTCCATGTATCACAAGGCTGTGGTTTTTCTGTTGCTCACTGCACCTTTACCTATCCCTCATTTCATTCCCCGTACCCTCCCCCTCCCCACCTGCATCCCCTTCATTTTTCTTCTCA
This sequence comes from Prionailurus bengalensis, assembly GCF_016509475.1. Classification (NCBI taxonomy): domain Eukaryota; kingdom Metazoa; phylum Chordata; class Mammalia; order Carnivora; family Felidae; genus Prionailurus; species Prionailurus bengalensis. Next base: position 122,171,802 of record NC_057358.1, on the reverse strand, counting down.
TCTCCCTTCTTCCCATAACCAAAACCAAAACCAAAACAAAACGATTCTTATCCGCCCTCTTTTTCTCTTGCCTTTTTATGTCGTCATTTGCTTAAAAGGATGTTTTTCGAAATTTGAGCCACTTGCCTACCTTTAGTTCACCTGCTATCGAAAGCCACATTCATCGCATCGAAGGGCTGTCCCAGAAGTTTATTTATCTGAACGACGATGTCATGTTTGGGAAGGATGTGTGGCCAGATGATTTTTATAGTCACTCGAAAGGTCAGAAGGTGAGTGCCTAAGAGGAAGGGATGCCTAGCTTAGAAGTCACTTAGAAGTTATAAACAGTAGGTCAGGACATCGAGTATGCGTACTACTGTATTCAGTTTTGAGTGCTAAGCTCAGGAGAGTTAATAATTTGGGAGTACAAAAACTGTTCCCTAGTAGTTTTTTACTTCTCTGCCCTGTCAGACACCTAGAACCCACGTTCTAAATTATTCTATTACAATAACAGCAGAAAAAAGTAAAGTCACTATGAAATATGAAATCGTGGTTAGAACATCAGCAAAATGGCCAGGATAAAAGTGAGCTCACTTTTCTGCTTGCAGCCATGGATAAAGTTTCATTTAAGGCAGTGGTCTCACTCTGGCTTTGAGAGGCATGATGGGGAAGTGGCTTTGAGCACAGAGCCCGGAGCAACGGTTGAGAACCGTCCTGGGCCAGTGACTAGATGTGGGTTTCCTGTCTGCAAAGTGCGGAAGCTAGGAGTACGCCTGTGGCGCTGTTGGAGGGAATCAGTGATGAGTTGGAGACTTAGTCATAAGCTTTTAAGTGCCAGAACCCTGCAGGTGGAAGTGCTAACTGCACAAAGCTACTTTCCTGTTGCTGTTTATGCTGCCCCAGAGTGCTCATCCTCTCCTCCCCTGTTCACTTGCCTCCTCTGTGTTTGTGGGGCTGCCACGCTGAGCTGCGGCTCGGCAGTGGAGACGTACAGAATCAGGGCCTTGAACGGTGATTTCCGTGCCGGCAGGTATGCCCTGGTGCGAAGAGTGGGAGTTCAGGAGGCTGAAATCCGGGCCAGAGACTAATTCCCATCTGAACTGAAGTGAACTTTGAAGAACAAATAGGAGTTAACTAGATGAAGAAAGACACTCCAAGTAGATGGAGCACGCAGAGGCATGGAGTGCATTTTTAAAAAAATTAATTTAATTTAAAAAGTAACCTTGTGGGGCGCCTGAGTGGCTCAGTCGGTTAAGTGTCCGATTTCAGCTCAGGTCATGATCTCACCACTCATGAGTTCGAGCCCCGTGCGGGGCTCTGTGCTGAGGGCTCAGAGGCTGGAGCTTGCTTCTGATTCTGTGTCTTCCTCTCTCTCTGCCCCTCCCTGCTCATGCTCTATCTCCCAAAAATAAATAAACATTGAAAAAAAAAAAAAAAAATAAGGGCGCCTAGGTGGCTCAGTCAGTTAAGTGTCTGACTCCAGCCTGGGTCATGATCTCACAGTTTGTGAGTTCGAGCCCCGTGTCAGGCTCTGTGCTGACAGCTCAGGGCCTGGAGCCTGCTTCAGATTCTGTGTTGTCTTCTGTCTCTGCCCCTCCCATGCTCATGGTCTGTCTCTCTGTCTCTCAATAATAAATAAACATTAAAAAAAAAAAAAAGTAACCTTGTACCTTGTCACTCATTTTGAAAGCAGGTGAGTTCACAATTCAGAACACTGTGCTGATAATGTATCACAGGACCTTATGCACAGATGTAAGGATATTGAGAGTTCCATCTGCTGCTTTTCTCAGCCTTGGGGCAAGATTATACATAAACACATTTGGGAGTTAATGACAGTTGTTAACAGAAAAGCAGTGACTTGTATGATATACTTTCCACCTGCTTTGTCACGTTTTTTATTCACATTCAAGCCTGACATGTTGCTATTTTATTTCAAAATACATTGTAAGACCATGTGAAAAACTAACCCATGAATTGAGTCCTTGTCTGCTTTCCTTGAGTAATGGAAAAGAGTAAATGTACTTAGTAAGAATCATCAACAGAGCAGGAGGACTTTGCAAACTATTGCAGGTACCTGCAGACTTAATCCAATATATGCCACATGGATGCAGACAGCCCAGGGAAAATTGTAACCTTTTCTAGAGGCTCACTCAATTTCTTTTCTTTTTTTTCCTTTTCTTCTTCTTCTGTTTTTTAAAAGGAATCCTACTTTGAGATTGGAACGTGTCAGAAACCATTTTCTTTCTGGCTTTGTCCTAGGTTTATTTGACATGGCCTGTGCCAAACTGTGCTGAGGGCTGCCCGGGTTCCTGGATCAAAGATGGCTATTGTGACAAGGCTTGTAATAATTCAGCCTGTGATTGGGATGGTGGTGACTGCTCTGGTAAGGGTGTGTTCACATGTAATTTGTTCATGTTTATGGACTTTTTTCATTTTTTTTTTTTAACGTTTATTTTTGAGAGAGAGATTGAGCAAGTGAGAGTTGGGGTGGGCAGAGAGAGAGGGGATAGAGCATCCAAAGCGGGCTCCATGCTGACAGCAGCGAGCCCGACTCAGGGCTTGAACCCACAAACTGCGAGATCATGACCTGAGCCGAAGTCAGATACTTAACCAACTGAGCCACCCAGGCACCCCTGAACGGTTTTTCATTCTTAGTCATTATTGAATATGTACAGTGACTTAAACATTCTGCTTGTATGAAAACAATCAGTAATCCATAGATTCTGGAGATAGTAGGGCTAGTGTCCCCATGTAGATCAGTTTTTTCATATTCTCCATTGTTGAGGGCATATTTCCATGCTGGCCCTGCACTTGAAAATGCCTTTTATTATTTAAAATACGAGAATCAGGAATAGCCTTAATTATGTAAACTCAAGAGCAAGAATCACTCTGACTCAGTCTTGTAGGAGCTCACAGCTGGTGGCTTTCAGCAGCAGCTTGCTGTTAGGGAGTAACTAAAGAGAAATAAAGATCTTCTCTCTTCAGCATCCCCCTTACATGGTTATGTTTACACTTGTTGATAATAACGTGGGTTTTTTTTTTTTGTTTTTTTTTTTTAAATTTTTTTTTTCAACGTTTATTTATTTTTGGGACAGAGAGAGACAGAGCATGAACGGGGGAGGGGCAGAGAGAGAGGGAGACACAGAATCGGAAACAGGCTCCAGGCTCTGAGCCATCAGCCCATAGCCCGACGCGGGGCTCGAACTCACGGACCGCGAGATCGTGACCTGGCTGAAGTCGGACGCCCATCCGACTGCGCCACCCAGGCGCCCCGATAATAACGTGTTTTTACATTTGTTGATTGCCTTTCAGTTTATAAAGCATTCTCCATTATCCACTTGAATTTTTTAGTCACCTAAGGAAGAGAGAATGTGTGCACAGGTATCATCCCCATATTCCACATGCGGAAACAGATTTGGAAACCTGTTGAGTATTAGAAAAAGCAAAGCTTTAAGTTGTAGTCTGGTCAGATCTATCCGATGCACTGAAAAATATAAGCAGCTGCAATGAGAGAATGCAGACATACCCGGTGGATCTGTGCAGTCCAGAGAACTCAGCCCCTAATAGAACATTAACATTTGGTAGTGATATTGGCACCCATATTTGGACATGTTTTGGCAGTTCTGACAGTCTTCAATAACCTCTTCCTGTTTCCCTGCTCCTCCATACAACCTCAACACGTCCCCCACACGCCCCCCACACGCCCCTTGGAGCAAGTTCGTACTTCAGGGCTGCACAGCTAGTAAGTGCCAAGGCCTGGTCATCCCATGCCTAATCCTCTGGCAAGTGATGTCCCCTTTTCAGTTTGTTTTCTTCTTAAGGTACATGAAATCTGGGTGAACCTTTTCTGGCTGAAATGTAGGCATTAGTCTCAATAGCACTATTGAGAAAGAGAAACTGCCCTTTGTTCAAGATGATAAGCACATCATCTTGATATGTGTGATAAGCACATAAGGATCCTGTTCTCTTCCTTCCTCTACAGGTAACAGTGGCGGGAGTCGCTACGTCGCAGGAGGCGGGGGTACTGGGAGTATTGGAATTGGACAGCCCTGGCAGTTTGGCGGAGGTCTAAACAGTGTTTCTTACTGTAATCAAGGATGTGCTAATTCCTGGCTTGCTGATAAGTTCTGTGACCAGGCTTGCAATGTCTTGTCCTGTGGGTTTGATGCTGGCGACTGTGGGCAAGGTATATTTATTGCCATAAAACATATTTAGACTAAGGGGATCAAAATCCTTGATGAGTAGAGGGGAGTTTGTATTGTTGTTATTTAAACTAATTACTCTCTATGTATTCTTCACCCATCCTTGAATTCAAACTAGCAGTAAGTGAAAAGTAAGAGATCTTTAAAAAATAGTAGATACTGGAGCTGCTGCTTTTCCTGCTATTGCACCAGTCTGGCTGATTTTGTACTAAGCAGATATACCTTTGTTGAAAATATATAGTTTTATATATTTAGGTTTAATATAGGTTTAATTTAGAAATAATAAAAAGAGAGGTTATAATGTACTAAATCCAATATAATGAATATTGGATCTTTTTTTTTTAGTGTTTATTTTGAGAGAGAGTGAGAGAGAGATAGAGGGAGAGAACAAGCACGGTAGAGAGGCAGTGAGAGAGAGAGAGAGAGAGAGAGAGAGAGAGAGAGAGAATCCCAAGCAGGCTCCACCGTCAGCACAGAGCCTGATGTGGGGCTCGGTCCCACAACCCTTGGATCATGACCTGAGCTGAAATCAAGAGTTGGATGCTCACCCAGCTGAGCCACCCACGTGCCCCTGGATCTTCCTGATAGCTTATCAGTGGTGGTCGTTTGGGCAGAATGTCATACGTTTTCAAATGGACACAAAGCTGAAAGTTCATCACTGAAATTTGCCATATCTCTATAGTAAGTTAGACTCTGCATTTCATGTTGATAATAGTGATTGCTTCAGATAGTAAAATGAGCCCTATAACAGCAGCTCTTGTGTTAGAATGTTTGACTATTTTGAAGTCAATTTAAAGTCATTCTTAGAAAGTGAAAACTCAAACCCTCAGAATTAAAGGAAAAGGAGGGGAAAATGCCTCATTTTTTAAAGTCATGTTTGTGTTTTTTCCTCTAGATCATTTTCATGAATTGTATAAAGTAACACTTCTCCCAAACCAGACTCACTATGTTATTCCAAAAGGTGAATGCCTGCCTTATTTCAGCTTTGCAGAAATAGCCAAAAGAGGAATTGAAGGTGCCTATAGCGACAACCCAATAATTCGACATGCTTCCATTGCCAATAAGTGGAAAACCATCCACCTCATAATGCACAGTGGAATGAATGCAACCACAATACATTTTAATCTCACGTTTCAAAATACAAACGATGAAGAGTTCAAAATTCAGATAATAGTAGAGGTTGACACGAGAGAGGAACCCAAAGTGAATTCTACAACCCAGAAATCTTACCAAAATTTGGTTAGCCCCACGACACTTCTACCAGAGGCAGAAATCCTGTTTGAAGATATTCCTGAAGAGAAACGCTTTCCAAAGTTCAAGAGACATGATGGCAACACAACAGGAAGATTCCAAGCGGAGATGAAAATTCCCCAAGTGAATATTTCACTCCTTCCGAAAGAGGCCCAGTTGAGTCTCAGTAACTTGGATTTGCAACTAGAACGTGGAGATATCACTGTGAAAGGGTACAACCTGTCCAAGTCAGCTTTGCTGAGATCATTTCTGAAGAACCTACCAGATGCTAAAACAAAAAGAAATCAAGCTATAATAACAGATGAAAGAAATGACAGTGTAGAGGCCCCGCTGGAAAAACAGGTTCACAAAAGCATCTTGCCATATAGCTTGGGAACATTTGAAAGATTACAGAAGTCAACTTATCCAGCAGCAACAATAAAAGTGAATGGCCACTACCAGAGTCAGAATCCACCCCCAGACTTAGAAATGGAAGGCAAATTTAGATCTGAAATTCTGATCCAAGAAGTAAGAGGCGAAAGTGTGTCAAAAGAAAAACTCTCATCTCGAATTGTTCCACTGCAAGACCAGATGACAAAAGAAAAAATCACAGGGAAAGAACAAGAGAAACACAGAATGGAGGAAAATGTGAACAATTATATCGATGTTAATGAAGTATTACCTGGCAGAAAACTGCAGCATCACGCAGACAGTTACCTGGGCTTTTTGCCATGGGAGAAAAAAAAATATTTCCAAGATCTTCTTGATGTAAGTTACATCCAGCCTAATTGCGTCCCATGCTCAGGAAGAAATAAATAACCTTGTGAGTAATAACTATAATAGGTGCCATTTATTTAGGACTTCCTGTGCCAACCATTGGACTAAATTTTTTTTTTTCTTTTACGTGTTAATATAATTATCCCAATACCCTTAACATAAAAATACCTTATAAGATTATCTACTGTCAGGATCCCCATGCTATAGTTTAGAGTGAAACAGCCTTAGAGTGAATGAGTTGGGAAGTTAGCCAGGGGCAGGCCCTGAGTAAATAGTGGAACAGGGATGGTACCTTACCTTCCCTTGGCAGGTTGTGATTTCAAAAAATGCTTTTGTGTATGTTGTGTGGGTCAGACCTAATATTTCTCCAATTTTACTGATGGAAAATACCCCAAGGTGCAGATATATTCATTAGCTTCCAGTGTGAGCCAAGCCTCAAAGTTTGAGTGCTCACCCTCCTGTACCACGGCCTCCACGGTGTCATGGTGTCATTTGTACATCTGCCAAGTGCTGGCACTGTGGTCACTGCTGGGGAATGCAAGACTATTAGAACACAGCTCATGGAGTCTCAGGGGGAAAGCTGGGAGGACAGATTTGTGTGTAAATAATTATAGCAAAGTGATAGGGGTCTTTTGAGGTAGGGGCAAGGAGTCCAAAGGGAAAAATTCCTTAACTCCACTGAGAGTATTGGGGAAGGCATCGTGAGGCAGTGCCCCATAAGCCGACCTTTTAAAGGTGTGTAGGAGTTGACCAAGAAAAACACTGTGGTCTAAGCTGGATCGTGAGCAGAGCACAGTCATGAGTAGATGTCCAGCTGGGACAAAAAGAGGATGAAGAAGGGAATTTATTAATCTCATTGTCTTTGGAAAGTATTTGTTCCTGACACAGTAGTCATTTACTAATTGTTGAGTGAGGGACTGCGGAGTTCTTGCTTATGATGATTTCCTCACTTTTCCAAGCCCTTTTCTTTATTTTATGTTTTAAATGTTTATTTATTTTGAGAGACTGAGCAAGTGGAGGAGGTGCAGAGAGCGGGAGAGAGAGCATCCCAAGCAGGCTCCACACCATCAGCACAGAGCCCAATGTGGGGGCTTGAAAACATGAACCGTGAGATCATGACCTGAGCCGAAACCAAATCGGATGCTTAACTGACTGAGCCACCAGGCAACCCCTTTATTTTAAGTTACAAAAGTGTTGCAGGCTAGTGGTAAAAATTGCAAGCAATCCAAAAAATACACAATGAAAAAGGGAAAGATCTGCATCTTTCCTTCCTTAACCTCCCTACTTGAAATAATCACTATGAAAAGTTTCGTGGATACTTTTCTGGTATTTTTATATAGATATGCAAACATACAAACTATATAATACCTGTTTTGCAATGGTGAAATGACACTATTTATATCGCTCTGCCATTGCCTGTTGATTTAGTGGTGAGCAAACCCATGCCAATGTCATTGTTTTTTAATAGCTCTGTTTGTTTTGCAATTAACAAATAGTGTTGCAATAAATATTCTTGTACATATATCTTACTCTGGAGGAGGTTTTTACTTCTGTGGGTAGAATTGCTGTGTTACAGTTAAATTTGACTGTGTCCCTCTGAAACCCTGTACCGCTTCATACTTCCACAGTGTATAGTACAAGAGTGCTTGTTTCTCCACAGGCTAGCCAAACAGCAGTGAATGTCAGTCTATGGTGTTTTGTTTTGTTTTACCAGTTTGAGAAGCAAAAATATTTCATCTTCATAAAGTGTATTCATATATTTTGCAAACATTCTTTACCCATTCACTTAGTTCTGCCTCTTACTGGTTTTGACAGGGCTCTTTATGATTTATAATATTAACACTATTAAGATGGCAAAACAGTTTTTTAGTCCTTGTGTTCAGAACTCAAGTGCTGACTGCTTTGGTGTCATCAGTAGAAATAACTTGATATTGATCAAGTTATCAGGGGCACCTGGGTGGCTCACTTGGTTAAGCAGCATCCAGCTCTTGACTTCAGCTTAGGTCATGATCTCATAGTTTGTGAGTTTGTGCCCCACACTGGACTCCATGCTGACAGTGTGGAGCCTGCTTGGGATTTTTTCTCTCTCTCTCCCTCTCTGTCTTCCCCTCCCCTGCTCGTGCTCTCTTTCTCTCCCAAAATAAATAATAAATCTTTTTTTTTTTAAACAAAGTGCTATCAAAATTTTTTTTAAATACATTTTCTAAATATTGCATTAAATTGGCTATAAAATTTCATGCTTATCCTTGAAGAATACCCTATAAATAGAACTGTATCATACAACAGTTGTTCACAAGCCAATAGTGGTGTTACTTTCACTGAAATCTAATTTAGTTCTGCACTTAGGATCCTTAAAGTGACCTGTTAGGGCTCATTTCATTTGCCATTGTTAGTGGCTAGTTATATAACATAGTACCTTTATCTGTTAACAGAGTATACACTTGTGCACTAAACACAGCACTGTGTTACATGGAATTCTCTTTTCAGGAAGAAGAGTCATTGAAGACACAGTTAGCATACTACACTGATAGCAGACACACTGGGAGGCAACTAAAAGATACATTTGCAGATTCCCTCCGTTATGTAAATAAAATTCTTAACAGCAAGTTTGGATTCACATCTCGGAAAGTCCCTGCTCACATGCCTCACATGATTGACCGAATCGTTATGCAAGAGCTTCAGGATATGTAAGTATTGATTGTTTGAGCTGCTTGCACATGCTCAGAGCTGCTTTAAGTCTGCTTAAAATTGACACTTCGCTGTGCTACATGTATGGCTCTAATACTTGGTGACTGATGTGTTGAAGGTTTACCTAAATAAGCAGGAAAGAAAAAGATTCTAACTCCACAAATGTTAGAATATATTTTAATGTAGATGAATGTCTATATATATTTTTTAAATGCCCAGAGCTCACTATATATGTTATGTTTGGGCAGGTTTCCTGAGGAATTTGACAAGACGTCATTTCACAAAGTGCGCCATTCTGAGGATATGCAGTTTGCCTTTTCGTATTTTTATTATCTCATGAGTGCAGTTCAGCCACTGAATATATCTCAAGTTTTTGATGAAGTTGATACAGACCAATCTGGTGTATTATCTGACAGAGAAATCCGAACACTGGCTACCAGAATTCATGACCTGCCTTTAAGTTTACAGGTGTTGTATTTTTTTCCCTAAACTTTCCCCTTTTCTCTTACATATTTCAGTACAATGCAGGTAAAAGTAATTCTCTTATGTAATGAAGCTGTTCACAACTAGTCCATTTTTGGTGCCAGAATTAAACCAAATTTGAGGTTCATATTTTATGAGATTACGTTTTTAGGCTTTATGCATTGCTATTGTATTATCTGGAGAAGAGCCAGACTGTCCCTGCATATAAGATTGTTGTGACAATGGGACGCCTGGGTGGCGCAGTCGGTTAAGCGTCCGACTTCAGCCAGGTCACGATCTCGCGGTCCAGGAGTTCGAGCCCCGCGTCGGGCTCTGGGCTGATGGCTCAGAGCCTGGAGCCTGTTTCTGATTCTGTGTCTCCCTCTCTCTCTGCCCCTCCCCCGTTCATGCTCTGTCTCTCTCTGTCCCAAAAATAAATAAAAAACGTTGAAAAAAAATTAAAAAAAAAAAAAAGATTGTTGTGACAAGTTCATTCGGGAGTTTCAGGTGTGGCCAACTGGAGTTATGTCTCAGCCAGGCCTAGGTTGTTGCACAATCCCCAGTGTCACGGCATCCTCTAGTCCCAGGAGTGAGAGAGTCGCTAATGGAGAGTGCCAAAATGAATCTAATCACAGGACATCCCATCTGGGCACTCCACTGACCATCCTGTGTAAAATAGAGCCTCACAGTCCAAGATGTATTACTTCTAGATGAAGATGAAATATTTGTGTTTGTATTATCTCATTCTGTTTTTTCTAGGGTGTTTTTATTTCAAGAATCATCTAGTCAGACTCTCTTTGAAGATACCAGTTAAAAAAATTTTAAGTTTATTTTTGAGAGAGAGAGAGAGAGAGAGGGAGGGAGGCAGGCAGGCAGGCGTGAATGGGGAAGGAACACAAAGAGAGAGGGAGACACAGAATCCAAAGCAGGTTCCAGGCTCCAAGCTATCAGCCCAGAGCCCATGAACTGCGAGATCATGACTTGAGCCGAAGTCAGCCACTTAACCAACTGAGCCACCCAGGTGCCCAGAAGATAGCATTTAAAGAAGTTTTGGAGACATTTACATAATTTTTATTTTTAAATCATAGTTATTACTTGTATTATACATAGGTTTATCCTTTTATTTTGCTTTGTTAGGATTTAACAGGTCTGGAACACATGCTAATAAATTGCTCAAAAATGCTTCCTGCTAATATCACTCAGCTAAGCAGTATTCCACCAACTCAGGAAGCCTACTATGATCCCAATCTGGTAAGTGGGATGAGTTCCTTTATGTAAAACAGAAAATATACTTTAAACAGTAGAAGCAGGCTCTGTATTTATCTTTGGTAGAAAACAGTAGTCCAGATAATCCAGAATCGTTTATATCTTGCTTTTCTCCTGCCTAGTGGATGATAAACTAACGTTGAGATTGGTTGCTAATATTCTGTAACCAGGCATCTGTTCACTAAGTATAGCAGCAGATAGCCAGTGAAAATACTTGAGTTTTGCTGGTGGCACATCTGGTGTTCACACTCATTCAGGACTTCCCCCCACCTGTACTTCTGTATCTGTCCTTCACTGTCTGTCTTTCCTCCTCTAGTTTTCTTTCTAAAGCTTATAAACTTTGGGTTCTTAGTAAGACTTTACAGTTACCAAACCCCTGCACTTACACAGAATTTGTACGTTTCTCAGGAATATGATTTACAGATAGAAAGCAGTTATTCTTGTGTTGTTACAGGCACAATTAAAGATTGAGAGATTTTAGTTCCCTTTTGAAATGCATACATTTTCCTTTATTAGCAAAGCATTTCAGTATTTGCCAGCTTTCTGGCATGAGATTTAGAATAAACAAATAAATATCCTTTGTATGTTAAGAATTAAGTAAAGTCTGCTAACGATTATAAGTTAGTCTTGAGGCTTATGCAAATAAACTGCTTGGAGCATGAGTACCAGTTATACTGGCAATATAAGTTAACATTACTCAAGTGAACTCTTAGCAAGATGTTGGCTTCATTACTGTAAGTAACTGATTACATGTAGGTTATTTTCTAATTAGACTTTAAGAATGACAGGTTAGCTTACGAGTATCATGTAGACCAGTTCATAACAGTTTGTTAAAAATTTTTCTTTCTGAAAAAAAATTGTAACAATAACTTATGAGACTATTTTAACAGATAGTATATAGTAATGTGTGATTAAAAAAAAATTTACAAAAACAGGCAGTTAGCCTGCAGGCTATATAGCATGCCACTTAGATATTTTTCAAATATTGGATTAAAATATTTGTCTTTATTACTGAGCCTTTGGTTCCCTCCTCCCCCCTTAAATTTTACAATGAGGTTAGTGCTTCACTTGCCTCACCCTGGTCTTGGCCTGATGCAATGTCTGTATTTTCTCATAGCCACCAGTCACTAAGAGTCTAGTAACCAACTGTAAACCAGTAACTGATAAAATCCACAAAGCATATAAGGACAAAAACAAATATAGGTAAGTAGTACGTACATTTTCTCTGTTTAAGAATATTGTATGAGTCTGGTATTTTCATAATTTTACAATAGTTTATCTCTTAAGCCTTTTAAAATTTATGTGAAATTGTTTTCTTTAGTAATACCAAAAGGTTAAGTCATTCTCAGGATGTTGACTATTAAAGTTTTATAAACTACTTTTCTTATTGAAATTTTGTTTTTATTCCCATATAAATATTTAAACTCTTTAAATGTTTTGATAATTAGGTTTGAAATCATGGGAGAAGAAGAAATTGCTTTTAAAATGATTCGTACCAATGTTTCTCATGTGGTTGGCCAGTTGGATGATATAAGGAAAAACCCCAGGTACTTTTTTTTTTTTTAACCCATAAACTTTTTTGAGTACTTTTTTAAGTTCATAGCAGAGTTGAACAGAAAATAGAGAATTCCTGTAACTTTAAACAATTACCTTTAATTATGCAAACAAACATGAAAAAAAAAAAGGCAGTAGGACTCGAGAAGGAAGTGGCTTGTTTTGTTTGGAGTAGATGGAAAGGTCTAATGGTGAAGTAGAGTTTGAGCTAGAGAAAGCAGTTTCGAGTTGAGATAGGGTTCCCCCAGGCACAGGGACTAGCATGGACTTCTAAGAGTTTGGTGACATAAGCTATTCAGTGAGGCCAAGCCGTGGGCTCCATTGTGGGGAGTGAGGCCAGACAGCTGGGACTCTTGTAGCCTTTCTAAAAAGGTGCTTCCAGAAAAGTTGTTTTGGCAGTTAGACTTTTTAATTCAAAGTAAAGTTCAGATTAGTTTCTGAGGAAAAAGAAATGTTCTCATAAACGTGAAAATGAATCCAGTAAACTTCAGTCATTCTTTGGGGATGAATAAATGTTCAGGTTTATATTAGCCTTGAAAATTTCCAGCCTGGGCACCCTAACATTTGCCTAAGATAGTTTGATAAAAATTGGTTAAAACCTGCATTTTTGAGTTTTGAACTTTAGTGGGAAGCATTTCATCAGGAAAAATTTCATCAGGAAAAAAAGGTCTTTTTTTCCAGGAAAATTGAGTATTTCTCACCTGAGTCTTTTAAAATGCTTTTGTAAGTCTTTAGTTTCCTTATATTACGATTTTATTTATAAATGATCAGAAGATATAAAATTTCTAGACATTTTAAAGCCATGGTATTTTTTTCTGAAAATCTCATTCCTGGTTGTGGGTGGGGGCAGAAATGGGAATTTTAAGAAAAATGGAAACACCTTTAATGCTTATTTAGTATATTCGGTAATTTGGTACAATACTTCCTACAGAATAACAAGTTCCCAGAAGCCAAGCAAACCGTAAGCCATCATAATAATTACTCGGCTTGCAGCTCTCTGTATTTGCTGTTCCCTCTGACTGGAATGCCCTGCCCTAACTTTTAAAAATAACTTTAAAAACCAATTTCAATACTTGCTTTTTGCTTCTCCCATTTGTTGGTGTGCTTTCTCAGTCATTTAGTTATCTATAGCAATACCATGTGAGAATTTGTAGTTTTCAGTTGTACCTTATACTTTTATGTCTTTGTGCCAGTTTGAAAGTTTTTGGATGAGCAGTTCATAGACCTACACGGTACTTAAAGAGACAGGATTTTAACTAGAAAGAAACATGGCAGTCCAGGCTTAGTGTCTTCCCGGCCCAGATACCTCCTGTGACCTTGAACAGTCTTACCATTTTTAACTCTTGATTTGCTTTGTTTTACTTTTATGGGTGCTCATTTATTTTTCTTTTAATGTTTATTTATATTTGATAGAACACAAGGGGGGAGGAGAAGAGAGAGAAGGAGACACAGACTCTGCAGCAGGCTCTAGGTTCTGAGCTGTCCACACAGAGCCCGATGTGGGGCTCGAACCCACAGACCATGAGATCATGACCTGAGCTGGAGTCCGTTGCCCATCCGACTGAGCCACCCAGGTGCCCCTATGTGTGCTCATTTTTAAGTTAGGAGTGGAAAACCAGTATTCTGACTGAAAGTTTAAGGACACACTTGCACCATTAACAAGGAGTCTGGGCTAGGCTGAATCCAGGCTTTTTCTTCCAGCCTCCTTATCTCTGCTGCCCTCCTGCTTGTGTTGGCTTCATCTTCAGGCGGGAGATAGGGCAGCCACAGTAATTCTAGATGGCCCTGCAGATGGAGCCATGCTCTGAGGCAGAAAGGGACTGCCCCTTTTGTGCTGTCCCTCCACTTTTACTCCAGTCACTGACTGTGAAGAGGAGGGATTCATGTAGAGTCAGGAGCTGCCTCGGGGGTGAAGTGGGCTTGCCTCCCTTTGAATCAGCTCATGGGGAGAGAAATACTGAACAAAATGCAAATTCTCTTTGGAAGAAAGGGGGTGGTGTTTGCTGGGCACCCAGCAGGGTCTGCTTTAGCTACTTGTATCCACCCCCACCCTTTGTCTCATGCACATGCCTTCTTCTTTCATTTTTCCCAACTTTCTGAAAAATTCTGAAGATACAGAAAAATTGAAAAAAAAAAATAGTACAATAAATCCATAAATACTTAACCCAGATTTTAAAATTGTCAGCATTCTGTCATATTTGCTTGATCTCTTTTTATCTACACATACACAGACACAGACACACACACAGGTTTTGTTTTTGTTACTGGATGGTTTTTTAACCATCTGAAAATTAGTTTCAGACATCCATATACTTTACTTCTCATTATTCTAGTACATATCTTCTAAAGCCAAACCATTCTCCTTTATTTTTATTTTTTAAACATTTTTGAGAAGGAGCATGTGCGTGCGTGGGGTAGGGACAAAGAGGGGTGGGAGAGAGAATCCCAAGCAGGCTCCACACTGTTAGAGCAGTGCCCGACGCAGGGCTCAAACTCACAAACTGAAATCATGACCTGAGTTGAAAACAAGAGTCAGACACTTAACCGATTGAGCCACCAGGAATCCTCAAACCATTCTCCTTTATACCAAAGACCATTAACATGTATCTGAGAACCTTAACAGTGACTAATACCACCTAATAGATCATCTATATTCAAATTTCCCTAGCTGCCTCCAAATGCCCTTTATAGCTATTTTTTTTTTTTCCCCAAAGTTTTTATTTATTTTTGGGACAGAGAGAGACAGAGCATGAACGGGGGAGGGGCAGAGAGAGAGGGAGACACAGAATCGGAAACAGGCTTCAGGCTCTGAGCCATCAGCCCAGAGCCTGACGCGGGGCTCGAACTCACGGACCACGAGATCGTGACCTGGCTGAAGTCGGACGCTTAACCGACTGCGCCACCCAGGCACCCCTATAGCTATTTTTTTTTAAATGCAGGATATAATTAAATCAAGGCTCATGCATTATTTTGTTAACCAGCCTTTTTAGTACTCCTTTAGTTTAAAGCAGTCCTCAAGTTTAGAGAGTAGATAGGATAATGAACTTTCACCGATCACTCATCTTCAATAAGAAGTGATTTATGGTTGTTCTTTCATCTAAACACATCATTCCTTTACTACCACTTCCTAATTGTTTTTATGTAAATCTCAGACACTGTATCATTTTATCTCCAGATTTATATATATATATTTCTCTAAATTATAACAACTCTTTAAAAATAACCAGAATATCATTATTTATTCCTTAATATGATAAACTATCTGGTCAGTGCACACATTTCTCCAGTTGTCTTTTCTAAGCATTTATGTTTTTTAAGTTTATTGATTTGAAGTGGTATCAAGTAAATTCACTGCATTTAAATCTACAGGTTTTCCCTCAACCTCTCTTAGCCATATAATTTTTTGTGTGTATACGAAGAAATCCAGTTATATATTCTGTATTTTTCCTTACTTAGGATTTCTCTGAATGTGTCTCAGTTCTTTTTGAGTGTGTGTGTGTGTGTGTGTGTGTGTGTGTGTGTGTGTGTCTTTCTTTAACATGCTCCTAGGTCTCTGTTTTTCCTATAAATTGGTAGTTGAATCTGAGAGCTTTATTAAAATTTGGTGGGGGTATTTTTGTTATTACTTCTTTTTTTTATTTTAAAATGCACAAGTACTTCAAAACTGGTGTTATCCCTGACTACTGTTTCAGTGGGTGACTTTGCCTTGAAGGGAACTTGAAACAAGTAGGGAAGCATCTGTCATGTGCTTTTTGCTAGAACAGTAGTATCTTATAGGTTCGTTGGAGATATATTAAGAAGTCATCAAACTCACAGAATCTATAGCTATAAGGTACCATATCTATGTCACTGTTCTTAGTACTATAACTGTGGCAGTTTAGAGAACTTGCTTTTAGGTGCTTAACAGTTTTTCCCCTGGCTGCCAACAAAAATGCTCTAGTCAGTAAACTACATTTATTAAACACTTAACTGGGGACATGCTAAACAGAAATCATTAAATTAATTTACTCCCAACAGCTAGAAGGCACTTTTAAGATTATCTTCCCTAGCTCTTCTTTGTTTTATAGGTGAGGAATATCCAAAGAAAATTTTATAGGATATTACGCTCCCAGAGAATCATATCAGTACATGCAACAGCTTGGGACATGAGTTCATTTAAAATATACTTGGAATCTACATTTCTTGTTTTATTATGTCAAGATCATTCTTACCATAACCAATAACCCCAGATCTCTATTATCTCTAGGAAGTTTGTCTGCCTGAATGACAACATTGACCACAATCATAAAGATGCCCAGACAGTGAAAGCTGTTCTCAGGGACTTCTATGAGTCCATGTTCCCCATACCATCCCAGTTTGAGCTGCCAAGGGAGTATCGAAACCGTTTCCTCCACATGCATGAGCTGCAGGAATGGTAAGGTCTCATGTTCACATATGGGGTGTGTGTGTGTGTGTGTGTGTTTTAGAGAGATGAAATTTCTTTAATGTATTATTTGATCTATAATTACTTTGGAAAAATACACTTAAAAGTTTTTATTGAGCTTACTGGCCAAGCACATCTGCTGAGCCTCATTCTCTGCCATAAGAATAGCTACCCTATTTCTTGAGTACCTGCTGTATGGGAGGAGAACATAGTAACAGAAGCTGAGTGATTTGCTCAAGGTGAAGTAGCTGAGAAGTGGTAAATCCAGCCTGATTTCCAACCCTCCAGTTCCACCGTAATCCAAAGCTATTTTATAAATGTTTCCTTCATGTCTTATTTTACTACTATTTACCCCATGCAGGGCTAGGAATACATAGACGAAAGGAGTATGGTACCAGGCTATGAGGCATTCACAGTCCCTTCAGGGAGACAGGCTGCAGGCAAACAGTTGTGATACCAAGTGCTGTGGCATGGTTCAGTGCTACTGGAGTTTGGATGAGGGAGTAGCTAATTCTGTTAGGGGAAGGTGACATTTGGACCTGGTTTTGAATTATGAAAAGGACATTTCCAGGTAGGAAAGCATGTTCCTGGTAGAAGAAATGGCATGTGCAAGGCACAGAGGTGTAAAATAGAGTGCTTTGGAGAGAAGGGAGAGATTGTGAAGGGCTGTATCTGAATTAGGCTTTTTTTCTTTAGAGAATGGGGCTCCCCAGAGAAATTTTTTTAGATGTTTGTAGTGATCAGACTTCATGATTTGGAAAGATAACTAATAGTATGGGGTTGGACTGGTGAGGAAGTTGTTTGGAGTGAGGCAGTATTGTCTAGAAACTGGAGGCAGGGATACAAGTACTAAGCATTTTAGTAGTTATGAAACAGTCAAGGTGTGAAGCAAGGACACACAGTTCAGGAAATAAGGAGAAAGCAGTAGACAGAATTGGGACAGATTGTAGAGAGAAAATTAGCAATCTCGGCAACTAGAATGCTTTGGTGTCTTGGAGTTGGGAAGGTGAGACAGCATGTAGATTGCTAATATTTATATATTTTTATTTTTGAAACGAGAAGTTATTACTAAATTGTGGGTCTTGTCTTCTAGGAATGGTTTCTCCTCATTTTATTTTCCTTTAGCTCAAAGGAAAGAGATTTTTGGATGGTTTCCCCAAATCCAGTTTGTGACTTAATTTATCTTTAAGGGCCTAATTGAGTGAGAAAGGAGTGGGCTTAAGAGTAGTTTGAGAGGACTTTGATTTCTGTGCTATACAAATGAGATAAATCAGGTGTAGGACCTTTTTTCAATTCCCTGATCTGGGGGCTTCATTTTCCTCATCCTGCTCCACTTCTGGATCATCTCTCACTGCTGAGCACCAACACCACCCTACCTTCTAGAAACTTTACTTTTTCTCTTTCCTTTCATGACATCGTGCTCCTGTGTCCCCTATTACCTTTCTCTGGTTTCCTGGTAGGCTTTCTTCTTGTTCCTTGGGTACAGCACTTTCTGCACTGTACAGCAGTCTATAGGGTGCACTTGTCTCTCCTGGTAAACTGTGAGCCCACTTCAGGAGCAGAGATGGTGTCTTACTCTTTTTGAGTCCACAGTGCCTCTCTAGCACATGGTAGGTGCTTGGTGGATGTGAGTGACTGAGGAAACCTCCAGCTCTTTTAAGGTTCTCTGGTTGCTGGGACAATTTTTTAGTTGTGTTACAATCTGTGGTTTCTTGGCTCTTTAAATTACATATTGATTCTGAATGACACTGTAGACATTAGAACTGACTGCATTGGTTGTGATCCTATTAAGAGTCATAGGAAATACAGGAGGAAAAACAGACGTACCATTATCAATACGGGACTTGAAGTAGAGACATCCACTGCCAAACTGTAAATGAGGTTCTGAACTCAGTGCAGAGGCCTAAATTTGGTGGTCATTAATATATCTTACAAGCCTATGTTAAAAGCATATGTTTAATCTTCATAATAAATTATTTCCAAATTACAGATGAGGAAACTGTGCTTTACTGCCTCTAGCCCCAATATCCTATTTCCAAGTCCAGTTGCTTCTACTCTCAGATTGTCTCTTCTGTTGCTTCTTTCATTCTCACTGCCCTTCACTAGGTTTTCATACCCAGACTAATGTGACTGCCTGGCTGGTTACCTCTGGTCACCTGACATGCATCCTTCAGATGGCCACCTTTTTCACCCTGATTGTCTCTCTCTCTCACACACACAGACACACACCTACCATTTCATATGCTTTCCCACTAGAGTATTATGTCCAAACCCCATTGCATGGTTTTCCAGGACACCTGCAGTTTATGCCCACCTGCCTTGCCGTGGCTTAGCTCTCTCCCTGATGCCCCCTAGGCCTGACTTCCTTCATTCTGCAGGACTCAGCTTGCCAATCTGACTCTGCTGATGCTCACAGCCTTACTCAGCTAAATGCTTTCCCTTTCTGCTTCAAGGCTTGAATGAAATGTCACCATCCCTGAGGTGCTTTCTTCATTATGCTGTTTTCCCCAAGACTTTGCTTTTGATAATACATTTTTGGGTCCATCTTGTGTGATGGCTGTTCATCTGCAGGTCAGTGACTCCCCAGGTCGGTAAACACTTTAGAACATGGACTTCGTCTTGTTCATCCGTCTGTATCCACAGGAAGTATTGACTGAGTGACTATGAAGAAATGGATATGAATGAATAAATAAAAGTAAATGAAAATGTGCTTTTGTTTAAATTCTAAATGCTAGAAGTAATTTTCTTTTGAAGTCCTCTTTTCTGCCTGGATAACTTTTACAATTCAGATATAATGTTTACCTTGACATAATGAAAAATGTGAACTCGTGTTGGAAACATACATTGTATTAACATTTTCAAATTGCCTCCAGTGATTTTGTGTTTCAAGACTTTTTGGTAAACTAGCATATAACTAATACAGTGAAACTATGCACAGAAACCAAAGACTGTAAGACAAACATATTTGTTTTTTCTCTCTCTCTGAATAGGAGAGCATATCGAGACAAATTGAAGTTTTGGACTCATTGTGTACTAGCAACATTGATTATGTTTACTGTATTCTCATTTTTTGCCGAACAGGTAAGTGTTACATATTTTATGTGGGGATCAAACTGTTTTTTAATATGTGAATATTTGATTCTTTTAGTAAGTGACATTAATTTACAACAAGAAAATTTTAACTTCTTTTGGCATATAACTCAGGTGTCGATATGTCAAACATATTTCAAAATATTCAGGCAACAAACATAATAGCTTTTTATTCATTTACCTTCTGGATACACTATGAGTATTCTTTTTTACCTGGAACTCAGTAGATTAACTTGTAGACATCAAGCTAAAACAAAAAATCTCTAAGTATTTCTAACCAAAAAACCACCTAGAATCCTCATCTGATACTGATTTTGTATGGGTTTCCAATTTTTTTTCTTATAACCTTTCTAAAAGGTGACCACCACAGTGTCTTATCTTCAGGTCTCCCAGTGTTCTGTGGACAATGCCCATTGTGCTTGTGTTTCTCTCAATTACATTTCCTTTGAATTGCTGGGAGTTCTCTCCATGCAGGCATGCACACAACTCCTTCAGGAGTATAAGGGAGGTTTGTGAGGTAAAAAGAAAGGGATCAAAGAATCCTTATTTGGTGTAGGCATGCAATGCTCTAAACAGAAAGGGCTGAAGAAGAAAGGGAACAGTGTCTGGGCTGACCTGACTTACTGGGGCATGCAAACCTCACCTCCGCCTTCATTTGAGGTGACTGTTGAGTGGAGATTTTCTAGCTGTCACTTATGGGAAACTTGCACTGAGTTTACATAAACTGAGAAGGAGGAAGAGGCTGAAGTATTGAGAACCTTAGAATAAGCAGTGCATGGGCCTTCTGCTGCAAATGGAAGGAAATGAGGAAATGGAGATTGGGCAGTTGAACAGGATTGCTATTTAATCTTCACCTGCATCCCAGTAAATCTTGTTCTTGATATTTGTTGCCATTATTCCTGGCGAGTAAAAATCTTAGAAAAAAATCTTCAAAAAGAATTGTTCCTGCTTTAGAACAGAGGTCCAATGAGGAACGTAGGAGTCAGCTGTGTGCTGCCTGTGATGGGGAAGGAGAGGCATCTCGGCTCAAAGGAACAGTTCATGGCAGTGGGAAGGAACAAGAGGGCCAGTCTTTCATCTGTGTCATTTATACCAGCAGAGAACAGGGAACTAGAGAGGAAGAGGGAGAAAAGGGAAGAATAAATCCTCTCTTGTCTCCTTGCTCTTTACCTACTTGAAGCAAATTCCTTAACCTCTACCATGCTCCCCAACAAACCAGCCAGTGCTGCTGCTTCCTCTGCCCCACAGTCCCAGCTCATCACTCAAACCGTGGTGGCCTGTGCTTGGGCAAAGCCCTGCTTCTACCTTGAGATGGAGGGGTAGACAGTATGATCCCAAATTGAAACCATAAAGAACACATTTGTTTTTCTCACTGACACTTTGTTATGATGGGGGTCAGGTTTTTTATTTCAGATGTATCATGGATAAATTCTTTTTTTTTAATTTTTTTAAATGTTTATTTCTGAGACAGAGGATGAGTGGGGGAGGGGCAGAGAGAGAGGGAGACACAGAATCCGAAGCAGGCTCTAGGCTCTGAGCTGTCAGCACAGAGCCCAACACAGGGCTCGAACTCACAAACCTGATCATGACCTGAGCCGAAGTTGGTCGCTCAACCAACTGAGCCACCCAGGCACCCCAGATAAATGGTTTCTATGAGAAGTATTTATCCAAGTTCTAAGCCAATAATTTACAAAGTAGCGTTTTGTGTTAAAACCCATTTCACAAATTAGGCATTACCTGTATTTTCAAATGATATTGCTATGTTTAAGGGGAAAGTGATAGGACTTTTAATACAGGGTTTTAAAAAAAATTGACATATTTAGTCATTTTCAGATCAAGAGGCAGTGTTTTAATAAGCTACACAGGTTTCTAGAAAGACTTGACAAACAGGTATCTTGAAAATAAATATGCTTGGTAATCACTATGTAAAAATGTGTGGTTATAGGTCTTTTAAATAGTGGAGCTGGGCCAAAATAATTTTAATCCTTGTGGGTTTAAATATTTTGTGGGCACATATCTAGGCATATTGACTCTATAACAAAAGTAGTAGTTGGTTTTATTTTGGGGAGGAATGATGGAGACTTGTTTGCTTTTTTTTTTTTTTTTATGTAGAAGACTGGAAATGATTAAGGTCATATGACTATCAGAATTTAACATGTGTCGACATGGAGAAAATTTATTTTCTGTCTTTATTATCTAGTTAATTGCACTAAAGCGGAAGGTATTTCCGAGAAGGAGGATACAGAAAGAAGCTAGTCTCGATCGAATCAGGGTATAGAAGATCTTCATTTGAAAATCATCTACCTCAGCATTCACTGAGCATTTTAAAACTCGGCATCACAGAGATGTCTTTGTGACATCAGCCAGCTTGGCCTGAAGAAGGAAAAGCATCCAGTACAATACTTGTTTTGTGGTGTGAATATAGCCTACTGACCAGTAATTGTTTAACCAAGACATGGAAAACTTGTGTGCTGAGCAGCTCTGGACTGGTTTTACTTTTAAAGCATTTGCTCCTGGACCCATCATTTTACTGAAAAGGCTCACTGACAAGAGACAGCTGCTAAGTTCCCATAGCAACCATTGCCAATTAACTTTCACATGAGAAGCCTTGGCTAGCTTGGGAGCCATTGCTAAGAGAACCCAGTCTGTGCATTCCAAAGCCTTTTGCTGTGGTTTTACATTTTTGGGTTTGTTTTTGTTTTTCCCATTTCCTATTTTTAAAATAAGTAGCTACTAAGTTAACTAGTTACCCTTGCTTCCGAAAATAATGAATTGGGATATCTAAACACATTTTTATAGATGTTATTTAAATAATGCAACAATACCACCTCCTACTGGAAATACCTAAATTATGGATTTT
Organism: Prionailurus bengalensis; assembly: GCF_016509475.1. Taxonomy (NCBI): domain Eukaryota; kingdom Metazoa; phylum Chordata; class Mammalia; order Carnivora; family Felidae; genus Prionailurus; species Prionailurus bengalensis. Next base: position 122,149,271 of record NC_057358.1, on the reverse strand, counting down.
ATTAACATTTAAGACGGTAAGTGGTCAACTACTGAGGAGATCAATGACTGACATCTGAAGTACTTTGTGCTTGTTTACTTCAGCCCCTAAGAATGTGATTTCATGTGGAGGCCTAATTACAAAGGGCTAGAGTTAAGTAGCAGAGCTACCTTTCAGATGTAATTATGTTTTGGAAATGTACATATTCAAACAGAAGTGCCTCATTTTAGAAATGAGTAATGCTGATGGTACTGGCACATTACAGTGGTGTCTTTTTTAATACTCAGTATAATTCTAGTAGCTATCTCTTTCAGCTGGTTTCATATAATGCAGGGGTCAGCAAACTTTCTGTAACAAGCCACATAGTAAATATTTGCAGGCCATATGTATCTCTGTTGCATATTCTTCTTTATTGTTTAGGTGTTTTATTTTTTTTAACCTTTAAAAATGTCAAAACCGTGTTTAGCTTGCAGCTGTACAAAAACAGGCCACCAGCTGAATTTGGCCCACAGGCCATTGTTTGCTGACCACTGGGATAGAGAACTAGTATTTTTATGTATGAGTAAGCCCTGATGTTCAGCTCTATTTTATTTATATCATTATATGGTGGATTTCTGGAGACCAGATTCTGTAAGTCCTTTTTGAACTCTAACAGGTATTTTAGATCATGATCTCAGCAGTATTCTTTCAAAATGGCACACATATTTTGTAAAAAAAACTTGTAAATACAGTGTTTGTGCTACAAGAGTTATGTATTTCAAAATGTGAAATCTCATAAAAACTTACATTTTGTCTGATGCTTTGATTTTTAAATCTTTGAGGAATGAGTTTATTGTTATCCAGAGTCCATAATCACTTGAGTGCTTGTACAGTGTATCAGTGTCTACTGAACACTACTGATAATAAATGGAAAGTAGGGTAGGAAGGTAGTACTAGAACATACTGGAGAATGTCCTTTTATGGGGGGAAAATAAGTTCTAAATGGGATTTATTATACAGTAAAAATTTAGGATGTATCTGGGTATTCTAAACATGAATTTATTATAGAAAAATTATAGAGAAATGAATGGGTGTACTGGAGATTCTGTAGTTAGATGAATAGTCCATATCTAATTAACAGATAATGTGATAGAAAACAGAATCCTAGAATATTCATAGAACCATTCATCTAAATGGTTCTGTAGAATTATTAGAGTGGAAGAACCTCAGAAGCTGATGAGTTTCAAAAATTTTAAAGCCCCCAGAACCATTAATTCAAATGAAATCCTACCGAAGACTAGTGTATAATATAGAAGGAAAGCTCCTCATCCTGCTTGACCCCAAGCTGATGCCTCCAAACTCTCAGCCTTGATTGGAAAAATTTTCAAAATGACTCCCTGGACTACCCGTTGCATTTTATCATCAAGGACACCAGAGTTAGGAAGATTATGTGATCTAAGATCTCACAGTCAGAAGTATATGTAGTCAGACTTCTGGGATTTGATGGACATTGTTTGCTACAATTCAGCTTTCTCCTAAAATGTGGGAGGCAGTACCTGGTGTTTACCTCAGAGACTTATGGTGATGATTAAAATAAATGGCAGATGTAGTATACCCAGCACAGTGCCTGGGAAATGACTCCTACCTGGTAATGTCAGTGGTGATGATGGCAGGGTGAAAGTGTATGTGTAAAGGACTGCTATCTAGACCAGGGGTGAGGTTTTTCATCCCATTTCATTGGGATGAAATGATTACATTGCCCTTAGCTAAGAAAGTTATACATATTCTCATTAAAAAAAATTAATTTTTTTGCCTACCCTATTTCTCTGAAACTATTTTATTTTTTGAGAGAGCAAGAATGCACAAGCAAGAGAGGGGGAAGAGGAGAGGGAGAGAATTTTAAGCAGACTCCATGCCCAGCAGCCCCTGATGGAGCCTGATGTGGGGCTCAAAATCATGACCTGAGATAAAATCAAGAGTCGGATGCTTAACACACTGAGCCACCCAAGTGCCCCCAAAAGTGTTAATTTTTAAAATTATATCTACATATACCAAAAAGCATACAAAGTATGATGAGTAACAGCTCAAGGATTTAAAAGGGAAGTGTAATCATAACTCAGGCCAAGATATTTAAGGAAGAAACAGCATTGATCCCACAAAAATCTAGATGGTAGAAAACAAAGGAAACACCACCTAACCTCATCCGTTGAGGTGAACACAAAGCCTGGCTCAGTTACCATAAAAGAGGAAAACCACACACCATCTTATCTCATAAGAATCCCATATGAGGGGTGCCTGGGTGGCTTAGTGGGTTAAGCATCTGACTTCCGCTCAGGTCATGATCTTGCAGTTTGTGAGTTCAAGCCCCACGTCGGGCTGTGTGTTGACAGCTCAGAACCTGAACCCTGCTTCAGATTCTGTGTCTCTTTTCTCTGCCCCTCCCCCACTCATGCTATGTCTCTCAAGAATAAATTAATGTAAAAAAAAAATCCCATATGAAAACTAAGCCAGATTCAGTTATCCTTCAAAGGGGAACAACTCTTTTTATTGATCAAACTGAGTCCACTCAGGGAATTCAAGGTTGATCCAACACTTGAAAATCGGCACAGTTTTTGGGAATGCAAACTGGTGCAGCCAGTCCGGAAAACAGTATGGAAGTTCCTCAAAATAGTAAAAATAGAACTACCCTATAACCCAGCAATTGCACTACTAAGTATATTATCCAAGAGACACAGGTATGCTGTTTCAAAGGAGCACATGCACCCCAATGTTTATAGCAGCACTATCAACAATAGCCAAAGTATAGAAAGAGCCCAAATGTCCATCGATGGATGAATGGATAAAAAAGATGTGGTGTGTATATATATATATATATATATATATATATACACACACATACAGTGGAGAATTACTCGAAATCAAAAAGAACAAAATCTTGCCATTTGCAGCTACATGGATGGAACTAGAAGGTATTATGCCAAGCGAAATTAGAGAAAGACAAATATATAACTTCACTCATATGAGGACTTTAACATAAAAAACAGATGAACATAAGGGAAGGGAAGCAAAAATCATATAAGAACAGGGAGGGGCACAAAACTGAAGAGACTCTTAAATATGGAGAACAGAGGGTTACTGGTGGGTTGCGGGAGGGGGGCTCATCTAAATGGGTAAGGGGCATTGAGGAATCTACACCTGAAATCATTGTTGCACTATATGCTAACTTGGATGTAAGTTAAAAAAAATAAATTAAAAAAAATAAGTAAAAAAAGAACCGAAAACAAAAAAAAAAATCAGTACAGTTTACATCAGCAGGACTGACAACTGCATGACCATCTCAATGGACCTTTTTTCAAAAAAGATTATAAAAAATTTAAAAGTAGAGTCTAGCATAGGACTTCCATCTGTTCAACAGTTACCAAGATTTTGCCACATTTGTTTGAGCTATTTGTTTTTCTTTGTTGATATATTTTCAAGTAAATCCCAACTTCATGGAGTACAAAGTCTCAGTAAGGAGAGGCGAAGGAGCTTCTTGTCAGTCTTAGTTGCTCCTTCTTCCACTTGCCCTCATGACAGCTACATCTTTGTAAACACATTGTGTGTGCTAAATGCTTTATGTTCATAATCCCATTTCATCCTCCCCACATCCCTACATTATCATTGGGACCTAACTAGTTTAAGTGGCTTGCTCAAGGTCTGTAACTATTAAGTGGCAGCATCAGCTTTTGACCCAAGTGTCTCCAAAATTAATTCTTAGCCACTAAGATACAAAAAGGGACTGTAAGGTTCAAAAAGAACAACCCACTTAAGGGATAAACAAGGGTGGAGGAGACAGATACCCTGCCAGGACTGTTGTTCAACACAGCCCATCCCTGCCTTGTATGTCAGCATTTCTCCCCATTAGTGGGGTAGTGGCAGCTCCTGGCTCATATCTCTCAAAGAGGCAGGAAGTTTCCTCTCTGGCTCCAGTATAGAAAACATTGATGGAGAGGAGTTACTGTGATTTGTGCCTACTTCTATAGACAGGCAGATGAAGACTTTTACCAAAAGAAAGAGGGGAGGGGTGCTGAGGTGACAAAAACACTAGCTTCACAGAATAAAGTTTGGGTACATGTGGAAGATCAATTTCCTGGGTTACTTAAGTTGAAGGCAAGCTGTCATACTTTAAAAAAAAAATTAGAGGAAGAAAGCTTCTGGGAAGATGGTGGCATAGGAGGATGCTGGGCTCACCGTGTCCTGCGGATCACTTAGATTCCACCCACACCTGCCTAAATAACCCAGAAAATCCCCAGAAGACTAGAAGAATGTATTCTCTGGAGCCAAGCGTAGACGAGATCCATGGAAGAGGGTAGGAAGAGCGGAAAGGTGGTGCGCACTACAGAGACTGGCGGGAGGGAGCCAGGGCGGAGGGGCAGCCTGCCAGCAAAGCCGAGCCCCCGCGTCTGGCTTGCAAAAACGGAGGGGCCGGACGGAGTGTGTTCTGACAGCAAGTGGGACTTAACATCTGGAAGGTTATAAGTTAACAAATCTGCTCGGAGAACAGGAGGGCTGCAGGACAATGGGAGGGAAAGTTGTTGAGCCCCGGACAACAGAGCGCAGCTTGGCGGGGAACAAATGTGCTCGCCAGCGCCATCTCCCTCGCCCATCCCCCAGCCAAAATCCCAAAGGGAACCAGTTCCCGTCAGGGAACTTGCTTGCACCGCACAAACACCCAACACTGTGCTTCTGTGGATCCATCCCTCTGGCGGGGGGGCGGGTCTGACTCCCTCCTGGTGCACCAGGGCCCCTCCCGAAGCAGATCACCGAAGGATAAGCGAGCTGAGCCTACCCCTCCTGCCCCTGTGCACCTTGCCAATCCACCCCAGCTAATACGCCAGATCCCCGGCACCACAGCCTGGCAGTGTGCAATTAGCCCAGACGGGCCACACCACCCCACAGTGAATCCCGCCCCTAGAAGAGGGGAAGAGAAGGCACACACCAGACTGACTGTGGCCCCAGCGGTGGCCTGGGGGCAGACATCAGGTCTGACTGCAGCCCCACCCACCAACGCAAGTTATTCAAGACAGCACAGGGGAAGTGCTCTGCAGGTCCGCACCACTCCAGGGACTATCCAAAATGACCAAATGGAAGAATTCCCCTCAAAAGAACCTCCAGGAAATAACGACAGCTAACGAACTGATCAAAAATGATTTAAACAATATAACAGAAAGTGAACTTAGAATAATAGTCATAAAATTAATCGCTGGGCTTGAACAGTATAAAGGACAGCAGAGAATCTATTGCTACAGAGATCAAGGGACTAAGGAGCAGCCAGGAGGAGCTAAAAAATGCTATTAATGAGCTGCAAAATAAAATGGAGACGACCACAGCATGGACTGAAGAGGCAGAGGAGAGAACAGGTGAACTAGAAGATAAAATTATGGAAAAAGAAGCTGAGAAAAAGATTTAAAAAATCCAGGAGTATGAGGGGAGAAACTAGAGAACTAAGTGATACACTAAAGAGAAATAATCTACACATAATTGGTATTCCAGAGGAGGAAGAGAGAGGGAAAGGTGCTGAAGGTGTACTTGAAGAAATAATAGCTGAGAACTTCCCTGATCTGGGGAAGGAAAAAGGCATTGAAATCCAAGAGGCACAGAGAAGTCCCTTCAGACGTAACTTGAATCGATCTTCTGCACGACATATCATAGTGAAACTGGCAAAATACAAGGATAAAGAGAAAATTCTGAAAACAGCCAGGGATAAACATGCTCTAACATGTAAAGGGAGACTGATAAGACTAGTGACGGATCTCTCTACTGAAACTTGGCAGGCCAGAAAGGAATGGCAGGAGATCTTCAATGTGATGAACAGAAAAAATATGCACCCGAGAATCCTCTATCCAGCAAATCTGTCATTTAGAATAGAAGGAGAGATAAAGGTCTTCCCAAACAAACAAAAACTGAAGGAATTCATCACCACTAAACCAGCCCTGCAAGAGATCCTAAGGGGGATCCTATAAGACAAAGTACCAGAGACATCGCTACAAGCATGAAACCTACAGACATTACAATAACTCTAAACCCGTATCTTTCTATAATAACACTGAATGTAAATGGACTAAATGCACCAACCAAAAGACATAGGGTATCAGTATGGATAAAAAAACAAGACCCATCTATTTGCTGTCTACAAGAGACTCATTTTAGACCTGAGGACACTTTCAGATTGAAAGTGAGGGGATGGAGAACTAGTTATCATGCCACTGGAAGTCAAAAGAAAGCTGGAGTAGCCATACTTATATCAGACAAACTAGACTTTAAATTAAAGGCTGTAACAAGAGATAAAGAAGGGCATTCTATAATAATCACAGGGTCTATCCATCAAGAAGAACTAACAATTATAAATGTCTATGCACCGAATACGGAAGCCCCCAAATATATAAAACAATTACTCACAAACATAAGCAACCTTATTGACAAGAAAGTGGTAATTGCAGGGGACTTTAATACCCCACTTACAACAATGGATAGATCATCTAGACACAGCAGCAATAAAGAAACAAGGGCCCTGAATGATACATTGGATCAGATGGACTTGACAGATATACTTAGAACTCTGCATCCCAAAGCAACAGAATATACTTTCTTCTCGAGTGCACATGGAACATTCTCCAAGATAGATCACATACTGGGTCACAAAACAGCCCTTCATAAGTATACAAGAATTGAGATCATACCATGCATACTTTCGGACCACAATGCTATGAAGCTTGAAATCAACCACAGGAAAAAGTCTGGAAAACCTCCAAAAGCATGGAGGTTAAAGAATACCCTACTAAAGAATGAATGGGTCAACCAGGCAATTAGAGAAGACATTAAAAAATATATGGAAAAAAACAAAAATGAAAATACAACAATCCAAACGCTTTGGGATGCAGCAAAGGCAGTCCTGAGAAGAAAATACATTGCAATCCAGGCCTATCTCAAGAAACAAGAAAAATCCCAAACACAAAATCTAACAGCACACCTAAAGGAAATAGAAGCAGAGCAGCAAAGACACCCCAAACCCAGCAGAAGAAGAGAAATAATAACGATCAGAGCAGAAATAAACAATATAGAATCTAAAAAAACTGTAGAGCAGATCAACGAAACCAAGAGTTGGTTTTTTGAAAAAATAAACAAAATTGATAAACCTCTAGCCATTGTTCTGAAAAAGAAAAGGGAGATGACACAAATAGATAAAATCATGAATGAAAATGGAATTATTACAACCAATCCCTCAGAAATACAAGCAATTTCAGGGAATACTATGAAAAATTATATGCCAACAAACTGGACAACCTGGAAGAAATGGACAAATTCCTAAACACCCACACATTTCCAAAACTCAATCAGGAGGAAATAGAAAGCTTGAACAGACCCATAACCAGTGAAGAAATTGAATCAGTTATCAAAAATCTCCCAACAAATAAGAGTCCAGGACCAGATGGCTTCCCTGGGGAATTCTACCAGACATTTAAAGCAGAGATAATACCTATCCTTCTCAAGCTACTCCAAAAAATAAAAAGGGAAGGAAAACTTCCAGACTCATTCTATGAAGCCAGTATTACTTTGATTCCTAAACCAGGCAGAAACCCAGTAAAAAAAGAGAACTACAGGCCAATATCCCTGATGAATATGGATGCAAAAATTCTCAATAAGATACTAGCAAATTGAATTCAACAGCTTATAAAAAGAATTATTCACCATGATCAAGTGGGATTCATTCCTGGGATACAGGGCTGGTTCAACATTCTCAAATCAATCAGCATGATACATCACATTCATAAAAGAAAAGATAAGAATCATATGATCCTGTCAATCGATGCAGAAAAAGCATTTGACAAAATTCAGCATCCTTTCTTAATAAAAACCCTCGAGAAAGTCGGGATAGAAGGAACATACTTAAACATCATAAAAACCATTTATAGAAAGCCCACAGCTAATATCATCCTCAATGGGGAAAAACTGAGAGCTTTCCCCCTGAGATCAGGAACACGACAGGGATGCCCACTCTCACCGCTGTTGTTTAACATAGTGTTGGAAGTGCTAGCATCAGCAATCAGACAACAAAAGGAAATCAAAGGCATCAAAATTGGCAAAGAGGGGCGCCTGGGTGGCGCAGTCGGTTAAGCGTCCGACTTCAGCCAGGTCACGATCTTGCGGTCCGTGAGTTCGAGCCCCACGTCAGGCTCTGGGCTGATGGCTCAGAGCCTGGAGCCTGTTTCCGATTCTGTGTCTCCTTCTCTCTCTGCCCCTCCCCCGTTCATGCTCTGTCTCTCTCTGTCCCCAAAAAATAAATAAATGTTGAAAAAAAAATTAAAAAAAAAAATTGGCAAAGATGAAATCAAGCTTTCCCTATTTGCAGATGACATGATATTATACATGGAAAATCCGACAGACTCCACCAAAAGTCTGCTAGAACTGATACATGAATTCAGCAAAGTTGCAGGATACAAAATCAATGTACAGAAATCAGTTGCATTCTTATACACTAACAATGAAGCAACAGAAAGACAAAGAAACTGATCCCATTCACAATTGCACCAAGAAGCATAAAATACCTAGGAATGAGTCTAACCAAAGATGTACAAGATCTGTATGCTGAAAACTATAGAAAGCTTATGAAGGAAATTGAAGAAGATATAAAGAAATGGAACCACATTCCGTGCTCATGGGTTGGAAGAATACATATTGTTAAAATGTCAAAAAACCCAAAGCTATCTACACATTCAATGCAATCCCAATCAAAATTGCACCAGCATTCTTCTCGAAGCTAGAACAAGCAATCCTAAAATTCATATGGAACCACAAAAGGCCCCAAATAGCCAAAGTAATTTTGAAGAAGGTGGCCAAAGCAGGAGGCATCACAATCCCAGACTTTAGCCTCTACTACAAAGCCGTAATCATCAAGACAGCATGGTATTGGCACAAAAACAGACACATAGACCAATGGAATAGAATAGAAACCCCAGAACTAGACCCACAAACGTATGGCCAACTAATCTTTGACAAAGCAGGAAAGAATATCCAATGGAAAAAAGACAGTCTCTTTAACAAATGGTGCTGGGAGAACTGGACAGCAACATGCAGAAGGTTGAAACTAGACCACTTTCTCACACCATTCACAAAAATAAACTCAAAATGGATAAAGGACCTGAATGTGAGACAGGAAACCATCAAAACAGTAGAGGAAAAAGCAGGAAAAGACCTCTCTGATCTCAGCCGCAGCAATTTCTCACTTGACACATCCCCAAAGGCAAGGGAGTTAAAAGCAAAAATGAACTATTGGGACCTCATGAAGATAAAAAGCTTCTGCACAGCAAAGGAAACAATCAACAAAACTAAAAGGCAACCAATGGAATGGGAAAAGATATTTGCAAATGACATGTCGGACAAAGGGCTAGTATCCAAAATCTATAAAGAGCTCACCAAACTCCGCACCCGAAAAACAAATAACCCAGTGAAGAAATGGGCAGAAAACATGAATAGACACTTCTCTAAAGAAGACATCCAGATGGCCAACAGGCACATGAAAAGATCCTCAACATCGCTCCTCATCAGGGAAATACAAATCAAAACCACACTCAGGTATCACCTCACACCAGTCAGAGCGGCCAAAATGAACAAATCAGGAGGCTATAGATGCTGGCGAGGATGTGGAGAAACGGGAACCCTCTTGCACTGTTGGTGGGAATGGAAACTGGTGCAGCCACTCTGGAAAACAATGTGGAGGTTTCTCAAAAAATTAAAAATGGACCTACCCTATGACCCAGCAGTAGCACTGCTAGGAATTTACCCAAGGGCTACAGGAGTACTGATGCATAGGGGCACTTGTACCCCAATGTTTATAGCAGCACTCTCAACAATAGCCAAATTGTGGAAAATGCCTAAATGTCCATCAACTGATGAATGGATAAAGAAATTGTGGTTGGGGCGCCTGGGTGGCGCAGTCAGTTAAGCGTCCGACTTCAGCCAGGTCACGATCTCGCGGTCCGTGAGTTCGAGCCCCGCGTCAGGCTCTGGGCTGATGGCTCAGAGCCTGGAGCCTGTTTCCGATTCTGTGTCTCCCTCTCTCTCTGCCCCTCCCCCGTTCATGCTCTGTCTCTCTCTGTCCCAAAAATAAATAAACCTTGAAAAAAAAAATTAAAAAAAAAAAAGAAATTTTGGTTTATATACATAATGGAGTACTACGTGGCAATGAGAAAGAATGAAATATGGCCCTTTGTAGCAACCTGGAACTGGAGAGTGTTATGCTAAGTGAAATAAGCCATACAGAGAAAGACAGATACCATATGTTTTCACTCTTATGTGGATCCTGAGAAACTTAACAGAAATCCATGGGGGAGGGGACGGGGGAAAAAAAAAAAAGAGGTTAGTGGGAGAGATAGCCAAAGCATAAGAGACTCTTAAAAACTGAGAATAAACTGAGGGTTGATGGGGGGTGGGAGGCACCTTCAATGCCAAGGTGATGGGCATTGAAGAGGGCATCTTTTGGGATGAGCACTGGGTGTTGTATGGAATTTGACAATAAATTTCATATATTAAAAAAATAAAAAAATAAATAAATGTTAAAAAAATTAGAAAAAATTGATTATAATACAGTGAACCTTATAAATTTTTTATTGGAACGATTCAAAGAAATGTTTGCAAAGCATCAGTACAGTACCTGCCACATAATACTCCCTAAATGGTTCACAATTATGGTTATTATGGTTCACAATTGGTCCTACGTTGTCTTTCTGATCTGCTTTTCCTCCCCTGCCAGTCTCACCCCTGCCCACACTGTCAGCCACACTGCATTTTCCCAAACATTATCTGCACCGTTATGCCTCTGTACCCTTGCAGATAATATTATTGGTTGACCTGTCTTTTCCTTGCTTATCTATCCATTAAACTCCTACCCCTACGTCAAGGTAGGAGTCCATCATCAGTCGTTCATCTAATGAGAAGTTTCCTAAGAGACTGACTATATCGCCTTAGTTCTTTAAAGCAATGAAAAAGGAACAAAGGGATGAAATATTTAGGCTTTCAGGGGCGCCTGGGTGGCTCAGTCGGTTGAGCGTCCGACTTCGGCTCAGGTCACGATCTCGCGGTCCGTGAGTTCGAGCCCCGGTTCGGGCTCTGAGCTGATGGCTCAGAGCCTGGAGCCTGCTTCCGATTCTGTGACTCCCTCTCTCTCTGCCCCTTCCCCGTTCATGCTCTGTCTCTCTCTGCCTTAAAAATAAATAAACATTAAAAAAAATTAAAAAAAAATATTTAGGCTTTCAAATGACCTTGACAAGATTCTACACCACTGGTTGCTAAAGAAAAGGAGAGGACATTTTGTCAGGAATCCAGGTAATTAGAATAAATGGGCAATGATATACATGGAGGAGTATTAATCTGGTCTTCTAAGAATTACCTGAGTTCACTGCAGCATTATTTGTAATAGCCAAGATATGCACACCTAACTGTCCACTGATGGACATACAATGGAATGTATACAATGGAATACTGTTCAGCCATAAAAGGAAGGAAATCTTGCTATTTGTTAACAACACGGATGGACCTTGAGAGTATCATGCTAAGTGAGATATCAGAGAAAGACAAATACCATATGGTGTTACTTATATGTAGAATGTGGAAAACAAAACTCATAGGTACAGAGAACAGACTGGTGGTTATCAGAGGGGAAGTGGTTTGGATGGGTGAAAAGGGTGAAGGGAGTCAATTACATGGTGACAGTAACCAGACTTATTGTGGAGATCACTTTGTAGTATATGCAAATATCAAATTGTTATCCATCTAAAACTATTATGTTGTTATATGCGAATTTTATCTGGGACTTTAGGCAATCAAAGTGTGATCAAAGTCAATAAAACCCTGAAGCCTTTGTTTGCCAAATTTAGATACAAGTGGTAAAATATATGGCTAAAAATAGGAAAAAGTTTGCAGAGTTTAATTGCAAATTAAGGCAGATACAAAAGTCAAAAAATATTTTTAAATTATCCAGGGGAAAATCCATTTATGCACAGAAAAAATGAAATACCTAAAATTTAATTGTGTATTATCTCTTGGTAGTGAGATTACAAGTGAATTTCATTTCCTTCATAATTATCTTCTAAAAGTTGTTTTACAATGAATATTTATTACTTTTTAAACTAAGATAACAATTTAACAATAAATTTTAGGTAAAATTTTAATGACCCATATTAAATGCTTACTGGGAAGTAGAATGCGTTTTATTAGCTAACTAAAGAGAAAGCTAACTTTGAAAATCCATAAAATACCCTTGGTTCCATTTTAGGAGACTGTGTAATGAATGAAACAGTCATTCCAATCCTTATGTTTTTATTTAGTTGGATAAGGATTAAAATTTGAAACTTGAATATAAAGGAATTCTCATTTGGAGCTAGAAAAGCCAAAAGAGGACATAATCTAATCTTGGCTATTCAGAGGGCAGGTAATTCATTCATATCTTTTGTTTCTTACTTCCTTTCTGTTTTTCACATCATTAAGTTTCCTAACGTTTGAAAAAATAAGGCACTGGTGTTAGTAAGACACGAGATGGAGATGTTGAGCTGTTCTTGTTAATGTGGCAAATCACATTGGTGGTTCCAAACTTTCATCAGTATGAGAATTACCTGGAGAACTATTTAAAATGCAAATTCCCAGTCCCCACCCACAGAGTTATTCATTTGTTAGGCCTTACATGGGGCTTAAGAATCTTCATTTTAACACTCCTCTACCCATCCCACTCCCCTACCACAACATGTCCCCCACTTCATCCTCTGCAAGTGATCCTGACATAGCCTGGCCCATAAACCACACTTTGAGAAACTCTTATATTTGAAGCCACAGGTATATATGAAAACATTTAGAGAAAGAATACAAATTGAGAACTGAGAAAAACCAAGTTCTGGGGAACTACAACATCTGAGGGTCCACTGAAGAAGGAAGAGTTATCAAAGATACTGAGAAGTTGCCAGAATGAGAAGAGAATAAGAGAAGCCAAAGAAGACAAGGAGGGAAAAAAAGTAGCTAAAACTTTTGCCTGTTGTTGAGAGGCAAATGAGATGAGGACCAGAGAACATCCCTTTGACATGGAGGTCACTGGTCACTTTAGAGTGAGCACCAATTTAAAGAGGAAAGGGCCAAAGGTGGTTGGGATATTTTAAAGGGTATATGGAAGCAGAGGAATTTGAGGCAATAAGCTTAGATAATTCTTTCTTGAATCTGGAATGCTAAAAGGAAGGCATAGGGGACTAACAGTTTGTTTGGAAATAAGGCCCAGGAATTTAAATTGTGGAGAGATTTGAGTATTTGTAAATGTTAATGGGAAGGGATAGAGCAGAGAAAGGGAAAGAAATAATGGCTAATGTAAGATTCTTGGAGCACAAGAGGCTATGGAATTCAGAACACAGGACGAACATCTCTAGTCTAAGAGGAGGAAAGAATGGACACAGATGTAGGTAGGTTGTAGCTTTGATGGAAAAATTTTGGAGGTTTCAGTGTGAACTACTCCCTCAGAAAAAAAAGGAGGAGGGTTAAGTACTAAGTGAAAGAGGGGTGACAGTGTTGAAGGCTGAGTAGGGTAGAAAAGGCTTTAAAATGGTAATTGGGGACAATGAATTGCCACAGGGAAATGGGAGAATCTAGGGCAATGTTGAGGGCCCAACTGAGGCTAGAACTCATAAATAAGTGTGCTACAAGTTTGCTCCTTTGGTTAATTTGGTTAATTTGGTTAATTTTCCCCAGAGGCACTGGAGCAAGGGTAGGTAGTACAAAGAAAGGCAATTGGCTGTTTGCAGAAATAACATTTTGCCATACAAATGTAGTGAAAGCACAGGTTGTTATTTGCAAAAGACTGACTAAAATGATGGAATTTGAATCAAAGACAAGAGGAGGGCCAATGGAAAAAGGAAAAGTAAAACAGTAACGGACTGAAAGTCTGGATGAGACTGGCAGGTTATAGTATATATATATATCTGTTATAGTGGAAACAGATGAGACTAAGCTGGAGAGGTAGGAGGTATTGACTGGTTTGAGGGTAAGATGTCTGACAGGAATTTTGAGGGTAGAACAGCTTCATGTGTGGCCATAAGAGTTGGGGGACTTTGAATGGAGTCTTTGAATGGAGTGCAGGGCCAGGTCATTTTAGATGAGGACCTTAAGGAACTGAGACGTCAAAGGATGAGGGCAGGAGTCAAGGTGAGAAGATTGTGCCAAACATCACCGTGTTCAGTAAATGAACAGGGAGACCAAGAAGGATATCAAGGATGCATGGGATATCTGCCTAAAAGATTAACTTTCCAAATTGTGCTCTTTTTTCTAGTTGTGATTGCAAAATTATTAACTAGTTATGTATAATTTTATTCTTTTCAAACCTTCTAAGGAGGGTCCTTTGTTTTGGTGACTGCAGTTACAGGGTGAATACAACAGAAGCATGAGAAACTTATCTTGTTTACTAAAGAAAGTAATAGAGTGACCCAAAAGGGAAGATCCAAGGCAACGGGAAAAAGGAAAACTTGGCAAGAGGTGTAGTGGGGAAGCAAGCGAGAGAGATAGTGGGAGAGAACGGATAGCTGCTATGAGGCCCTCTTATGCGGACTTGGAGGGAAAGAGCTCCCTGGTTAAAGAGATGTCTAGGAAGTTGTTCTGTTTGATATGCAAAGTGTCACCTGACTAAACTTAATAAAATCATATCATTTGCCTATTACAGGTGCAATGAGATGGGACATGTGAGAGAATGGCCTCAAGACTGTGAGGGGCTCCTGGGTGGCTCAGTCGGTTAAGCGACGAACTTCGGCTCAGGTCATGATCTCCTGCTCTGTGAGTTCCAGCCCTGCGTCGGGCTCTGTGCTGGAGCCTGCTCAGAGCCTGGAGCCTGCTTCAGATCCTGTGTCTCCCTCTCTCTCTGGCCCTCCCCCATTCATGCTCTGTCTCTGTCTCAAAAATAAATAAACATTAAAAAAATTAAAAAAAAAAAAAGACTGTGAGAGCAGTAACTACCACAGGGTCCTTTCAAACCAGCCTATGCAAGCAGTCTTGCTTTTGTTTACCTGTGGGCTTCTTAGGTCTTTTTTTGAGAACTACTTCCTTAAAGACTCAGAATGACCTGTAACATTTTATGTTCTAAGTAACTCTTATTTTTGAAAAAAACCCTCATATTTTCTATTCCTAAATCTGCATTTGTTAATAAAACATTAATTTTTATGATTAAAATTTTCTATGTTATTTAATATGTCTGGCACTGGTAGGCACTCACATGTTTGATATTCAGGAAATAGTATACCAGTGACTCAACAAGTACCCATTATAATATTAGTAATGTTGATAACTTGTATTTACTTGAGTACTTGATATATACTATTGAGTGCTTACTAAGAATTTTTATGCCTTATTTCACTTTTTAAAATCCAAGCTTCTATGAGATAAATACTATTATTTTTATTCCCCCTATGTTAGTGAAGACTAACAGGTTTAGAGAGGTCAAGTAATTTGCCCAAGGTCTCATGGTTAACAAGTGGAAGAGCCTAATTTAATTTTGTTCTGTACTTTCATGTCATGTTTTAAACCATTTTTATTAATTTCTCCTTGAATAACACTATACTTGCTGTTAGGTGTGAACATGTGACTGATTTTCTAGGTGATAAAATGTAAGCAGAAATAATGTGTGTCACTTCCAGGTCTAGCCCATAAAAACTTCCTACCTGGTGCTCCTCCCTATTCTTTTCCTATTTAGCTGGCTGGGATAGAGACCACTTCTGTGGCAACTCTGAAAGCCACAAGTTGAAGATGGCAGAGTTTCCATCATTTTGGGTCCCTAAATGCCTGCATACATGAAAGCTGCCCTGAGGACCTATTTACTTTCCCAGTATAGTTATAGGAGAAATAACTTTTTTTTAGTCATTATACATACTTGGTTTTATTTGTTGCAGTAATAGTCTACCCTAGCTAATGCAAACTGGGTTAAAAAAATTCAGTTATGCACTTTTGTATCATTCAGAATTGTATTTGGTTGCATTTCACATAGTGATTTAACCAAATATATAATTGCCCACACTGTAGCAGAGATACAGGGAGGTGTAAAATAGAAAACAGAGGTTTGTAATAACTTATTTTCAGAGGTGAATACAATAATGCCTGTATCCCTGTAAGTACAGATTTATGCTGCTTCTCCCACCAAGAGGGAGAATTTATTTCTTCACTCTTTGAAGCTGGGCTTGGTCATTTGAATAATTTTGGGACATGGGACAAATGCAGAAGTTTGTAAATGATTGTGCCTTGGAGCTTGCTCTCTTTTGGCTTCAGTTAGAACCTAGGAACTGATGTGGATGGGCTTGAACTAGCTTCCTGGAGAGCCCACTTTGAGAAAAACTGAAATACCCCAGCCAACAGCCTACATGTTCCCAAACATTATAGCATCAAACAAAAATGGGTATGTACAATGGGATACACATGAAATATAAAAGGATGTAGAAAGTTTAAAAGTAAACACATGAGAAAAGATATCCTGGATAAATACTGAAGAAACATGAGGGCATTTTATTAATATTAAACAAAATAGAATTTAAGACAAAGAGCATTATTAAGGTCACTACATAATGATTAAAGTTTCAACTGACAGGAAGATGAATTCTAAACATATATGTACCTAATTAAGTGTCTTCAAAATACAAAAATCAAAAATTGACAGCACTATAAGGGAAATTTACAAATACACTATTGATGTAGAATATTTTAACACATATCCAATAATTCATCCATTATTCCTAGACCAAGGAGACAAAGATATCAGCAAGGTCATAAAAGATTTGAATGACACAATTAGTGAACTTGATTGAATGGACATATCTAGAACTCAACATCTCTAAATTAGACCTTACTCATTCTTACTAAGCACACATAGAATAATTTTTATGAAGTTTATTGATATATTTTGAGAGACAGAGGGAGAGAGAGAGAGAGAGAGAGCAAATGAGGGAGGGTCAGAAACAGAGGGAGAAAGAGAGAATCCCAAGAAGGCTCCACACTGTCAGCTCAGAGCCGATATAGGCCTCGAACTCACAAACCATAATATCACGACCTGAGCCGAAAACAAGACTTGGATGCTTAACTGACTGAACCACCCAGGCGCCCCTAGAATAATTTTTTAAATGGACCTTGTGCTAAGTCATAAAGCAAGTGGTAACACATTTCAAATCACAGGTATGATCCAGATTATAGGTATCAAGTTAGAATATTTCAATAAAAAAGATAAAACTGAAGAACTACATTTGTTTAAAAGTCTAAAAACATACTAGGTAACTCATGAGTCAAAGAAGAACTCATAATGGAAATTTTAAAATACTTACTACCGGATAGTAATGAAAATACTGCCTATCACAACTTGTGGGATTCAGCTAACGGGCACATAGAGAGAAATTTATCCTCTCAAATGAATATGTTGGAAAAGAAGTTTTGAAAATAAACAAGTTAATGATCCAACAGAAAAAGTTAGAAAGAGACCAACAAAAGAAAATAGAATAAGGAAATAATAAACAGCAAAAATTAATGAAAGAAAACTAAGATTTGATAGAAAAGATCAATAAAATATAAAAGTTTTTTTTTTTTAATTTTTTTTCAACGTTTATTTATTTTTGTGACAGAGAGAGACAGAGCATGAACGGGGAGGGGCAGAGAGAGAGGGAGACACAGAATCGGAAACAGGCTCCAGGCTCTGAGCCATCAGCCCAGAGCCTGACGCGGGGCTCGAACTCCCGGACCGCGAGATCGTGACCTGGCTGAAGTCGGAGGCTTAACCGACTGCGCCACCCAGGCGCCCCTAAAAGTTATTTTTTTTAAGCCTGGTGATGTTTAAAAAACCAAGGAAAGATTTAGGAGAGAATTTGGCATATGGAGGTTAATGGTGACCCCCTGAACGTGAATCTCTCCACACATCCTCTCTGAGAACCATAAGATAACAAAAGAGTGAAAAAAAAATCATACACAACCCATGCCTTCAGCATTACCAGGAGACAGAGAATACAATGAACTTCTCTAAGTAGAGAAACGACAAATTCCAACAGAGCTTGTGCCATTGCTGCGAGCCCAGGTATAAGTACAGGTACAGGTATAAGTCTGCGCAGGGGAGGCTTAAAAGACTACACAAAAGTGGGTTGGGGAGCATAACACGTAGATGGAACAAGATAGAATAACGTCTAGCAAGACAAAGTCTAATACTAAGAGCCAAAATACAGAACACAGGCCTAGGATTTGGTGGTTCATGGTACCAGCTAGGTTTTGAAGGTAAGCATGACCCAGTAGTGGTGGCAGCTTCAGGGCCCCATTGCTTCCAGAGAGAATAAGATAATAAAGAAGGGGTGGTGCCCCTTGGAGATACCAGAAAGTTAGAAGGGTATAATTAAACATCCTGCAGAAGCAAAAGCTAAACAAGTCACCTAACCAAACCTCCTCATTCCCACGTTATTATCACTTAAAGAAACTGCACTTCATTATACTGACAGAAGAAGGTGCTCTTGAGCTAGAAACACCATCCACAAAAAACAAACAAACAAACCCCAGGAATAGGGGAAAACAAAAACAATCCAACTCCACACAAAACTCAAACCAAAAAATCCCAAAACAGACAGGAACAGGGAGGAAATAATACCGCAGAAATTTAAAAATCTAAGTAGACTACTCTATACATCTCTATGTATATGTTTACAAAATTAAATGAAATCAAGAATTACTTAGAAAAAGACAGTTTACTATAACTGACCTTAATAAAGACAAGTGTTTAAAATGACCAATTTCTATAAGAGAAATCAAGAAAACTATCAAGGAGCTACTTCGCATGACATCACGAGGCTCAGATTTTACAAAGAAATTTACAAAAAAAGCATTTAGAACCAAAGAATCCCAACACAGTTGTTTCAGAGCATAGAAAATGAAGGAAAACTTCTAAATTCTTTTTATGAAGCAAGTATAACATGATCTAAACCTGATAATTGCAGCAACATAAAAGATAATTATAAAATAACATTCCTTATGAATGTTAATGCAGAAAACCTGATCAGACTTCAATATTACAAGAAGAAAATACCACACCATGGCCAAGTAAGATTTATTCTAAGAATATGGAGATGAAGTAATATTAGCAAACATTTTAATATAATTTATATTAATAGGTATAAGGAAAAAATTGTATGATTATTTTGATGGATGCTTGAAAGAGCCTCTAACAAAATCTAACACTCATTTTAAATAAAAATACAGTTGTAAAGTCATCATCTTAATAATGGGGAAATACCTGAGGCATTCTTACTAAGGTAAAGAACAACACAAAATGCCCACCACCTCCACTACTATTTAACTATCTGACATTGTTTTAACTACTATTTAACCATTTGACACTGTTTTCGCTAATGAAAGAGTCAAGAGAAAATAAAGACAGGAATCAGAAGAAATAAAATGATCTCTATTTACAGATGTCATGAAAAATACCTGGAGATCTCTAGAGACTCAGTGAATAAACTCACTCAAACGTGAAAAGAATTCTGCAAGGTGGCAGGATATAAAAGGAACATGCAAAACCCAAAAGCCTTCATATACACAAAAGATAATCTGTTAGGTTATACAATGAAAGAGGAAATAAATTTCACTTATACTAGCAACAAAAAAGACAACATATTTAGGAACAAACAACAAGAAACATTCAAAACCTACATTAAAATACTTTAAAGTACTTCTTAAAGACACAAAAGTATACTTAAACTAGTGGAAAGACATTCCTTGTTCTTTGTTGGAACATTTTAACATCATTAAGATTTCATTTTTTTCCTAAGTAAATTTGTAAGTGTAATGCGATCCCAATAAAAAACCAAGGTTTTTCTGAAACAGGAAGAAACAGAAAACTTGGAACAGACCAATAACCAGCAAAGTAATTCAATCAGTGATCAAAAAATTCCAAAGAAACAGAAGTCCAGGGCCGGATGCCTTCTCAGGCAAATTGAACCAAATATTGAAAGAAGAGTTAATACTAAATTCTTCTCAAACTATTCAAAAAAATAAGGAAGGAAAACTTCCAAATTCATTCTACGAGGCCAGCATGACCCTGATACCTAAACCAGAGACTCCACTAAAAAAGAGAACTAAAGGCCAAATCCCTAATGAACATGGCTGCAAAAATTCTCAGTACTAGCAAACCAAATCAAACAATACATTAAAAAAATTACCACGATCAAGTGGGATTTATTCCTGGGTTGCAAACATGGTTCAATATTTACAAATCAATCAATACACCACATTAATAAAAGAAAGGACAAGAACCATATGGGCAGAGTGGCTCAACTGGGTAAGCATCCAACTCTTTTTTTATTTTATTTTATTTTTTACATTTATTTATTTTTGAGAGACGGAGTGAGACAAAGTGAGAGTGGGAGAGGGGCAGAGAGAGAGGGAGACCCAAAATCCAAAGCAGGCTCCAGGCTCCGAGCTGTCAGTACAGAGCCCAACACAGGACTTGAACCCACAAACCATGAGATCATGACCTGGGCCGAAGTTGGACGCTTAACTGACTGAGCCACCCAGGCGCCCCATAAACATCTAACTCTTGATTTTAGCTTGGGTCATGATCTCATGGTTCATGGGATCGGGCCCCGAGTCAGCCTTTGTACTGACAGCATGGAGCCTGCTTCATATTCTCTTTCTTTCCCTCTCTGACCGTCCCTCACTTGGACGTTCTGTCTCTCTCAAACAAACTTAAAAGAAAAAAGAAGAATCATATGATCATTACAATAGATGCAGAAAAAACATTTGACAAAGTACAGTATCCATTCATGGTAAAAACCCTCAACAAAGCAGGTTTAGAGGGAACATACCTCAACATAATAAAGGCCAGATATGAAAAACCCACAGCTAATATTATCCTCAATGGGGAAAAACTGAGAGCTTTTTCTCTATGGCCAGGAACAAGGCAGGGATGTTTACTCTCACCACTGTTATTGAATATTATACTGGAAGTCCTAAGCACAGCAATCAGAAAACAAAAATATATAAAAGACATCCAAATTGGAAAGTAAGAAGTCAAACTTTCACTATTTGTAGATGACATGATATTCTATATAGAAAACTGAAAGACTCCACCAAAAAAATTGCTAGGACTGATACACAAATTTAGTAAAGTCGCCACATACAAAACATATAGAGAAATCTGTTATGTTTCTATACAACAATAATGAAGCAGCAGAAAGAGAAATTAAGGAATCAATCCCATTTACAATTGCACCAAAACCAGTAAGATACCTAGGAATAAACCTAACCAAAGAAGTGAAAGACTTGTACTCTGAAAACTATAAAACACTGATGAAAGAAATTGAAGGTGACACACAAAAAAATGGAAAAACATTCCATGCTCATGGATTTGAAGAACATTATTAAAATGTCTATACTACCCAAAGCAATCTACACATTTAATTCAATCCCTATCAAAATATCAACAGCATTTTTCCCAGAGTTAGAACAAACAATCCTAAAAAATTGTATGGAAACACGAAAGACCCCAAATATCCAAATAAACCTTGAAAAAGACAAGCAAAGCTGGAGGCATCACAATTCTGAACTTCAAGTTATATTACAAAGCTGTAGTAATCAAAACAGTATGGTACTGGCACAAAAATAGACACATAGATCAATGGAACAAAATAGATAACCCAGAAATGAACCCACAACTCTTGGGTCAATCTTCAAGAAAGCAGGAAAGAATATGTATATATAATGGAAAAAAGAGTCTCTTCAACAAATGGTATTGGGAAAACTGGACAGCAATATGCAAAAGAATGAAACTAGACCACTTTCTTACACCAACACAAAAATAAATTCAAAATGGATGAAAGACCTAAAGGTGAGACTTGAAACCATAAAAATCCTATAGAAGAACATAGGCAGTAACCTCTTTGACACTGGCCATAGCAAATTCTTTCTATATATGTCTCCTGAGACCAGGGAAACAAAAGCAAAAAGAAACTATTGGGACTTCATCAAAATAAAAAGCTTTGGCAAAGTGAAGGAAACAATCCACAAAACCAGAAGACAAACTACAGAATGGGAGAAGATATTTGCAAACAACATATCTGATAAAGAGTATCCAAAATATGTAAAGAACTTATAAAACTCAAAGCCCACAAAATTAATAATCCAATTTAAAAATGGACCAAAGGGGTGCCTGGGTGGCTCAGTTGGTTAAGGGGCCAACTTCGGCCCAGGTCATGATCTCCCAGTTCGTGAGTTTGAGCCCCGCATTGGGCTGTGTGCTGACAGCTCAGAGCCTGGAGCTGGCTTCAGATTCTGTGTCTCCCTCTCTCTCTGTTCCTCCCCTGCTTGCACTCTCTCTCTCTCTCTCTCTCTCTCTCTCTCTCTCTCTCTCTCTCTCTCTCAAAAATAAAGATTTAAGAAATAAATAAAAAATAAATAAATGGGCCAAAGACATGAATAAACATTTTTCCAAAAAAGACATACAGATGGCCAACAGACATATGAAAAGATACTCAATATCACTGATCATCAGGGAAATGCAAAGCAAAATCACAAGGAGATATCACCTCACACCTGTCAGAATGGCTAACATCAACAACACAGGAAGCAACAGGTGTTGGCAATCATGTAGAGAAAGCAGAACCCTCTTGCACTGTTGGTGGGAATGCAAACTGGTGCAGCCACTCTGGAAAACAGGATGGAGGTTCCTCAAAAAGTTAAAATAGAGCTATCTACGATCCAGTAATTGCACTACTATGTACCCAAAGAATACAAAAATACTAATTCTAAGGGATACATGCACCCTGATGTTTATAGCAGCATTATATACAATAGCTAAATTATGGAAGCAGCTGGACTGTCCATCAACTGATGAATGGATAAAGTAAATGTGGTATAACGGCATCTGGGTGGCTCAGTCGGTCAAGTATCCCACTCCTGATTTTGGCTCAGGTCATGATCTCACAGTTGTGAGATCAAGACCCAAGACCCACATCAGGCTCCATGCTGGGTGTGGAGCCTGCTTAAGATATTCTCTCTCTCTCCCTTAAAAAAATGTGCCAATATAATATATACATATATATTACTCAGCCATAAAAAAGAATGAAATCTTTCTATCTGCAATGTCATACAATTAAGTGAAATATTCAGAAAAAGACAAAGCCAGATGATTTCACTCATGCAGGATTTAATAAACAAAACAAATGAGCAAAGGGGAAAGAAAAGACACAGGGAGGCAAACCAAGAAACAGACTCTTAACTATAGAGAATAAACTGCTGGTTACCAGAGGGGAGGTTGGTGGGGGGATGGGTAAAACAGATGATGGGGATTAAGGGGTGCACTTGCTATGGTGAGCACCTGGTGTTGTATGAAATTGTTGAATCACTGTATTGTACACCTGAAACTAATATCACACTGTATGTTAACTAATTGGAATTTAAACAAAAACTTTAAAAAGTCAAGGTTTTTTCTTTCTTAGACATAAGATGATGCTAAAATTCATATTTAAATAATGTAAGAATAACTAGAAAAACTCTAAAAGAATAGCCATGGGGGAACTGGTCTATCAAATATTAAAATATACTCATAAGTGTCTGTAATTCAGTGTGGTACTGGTATATAAACCAATGGCATGTAACAGAAAATCCAGATGTTGACCCACTCCTTATGGAAATAAGTAAAGGCAGTGATAATAAAGGCAGTATTTCAAATCAGTGGGAGAAAAATACTGACATTTTAGTAAATGATGTTGGGATAACTGGATAGATATTTGGAAACAGATGGAATTAGATCTGTTCCTCACACTATATACAATTCTTTCTGCCCTTCAGAGTTTACATTCTAATGGGGGTTGGGGGAGACAATAAAGTAAATAAGTTACCTTTACAATAAAAAATGGTAAGTGTTGGGAGAAGGGTACATGGGGAAGGGGAATAGGGAAAGAGGCGAAATAAGGTGCAGAGTTTGCATTTATAATATCTAAAAGTAGGGGCAGAGAAGGCCTCATTGATATGAATAGTAGCATTTGAACAAAAACTTGGTAACATGAAGTAAGCCATGTACCTAGACTTGATTCCAAACTAGATAAGGGCAGAAAATTACAAGTCAATCTCAGTCATGAAAATGGACACAAAATACCTTACAAACCAAACAACAATGTGCTTAAAAAGTTAATCCATCATAATCAACTTGGGTTTATCACAGGAATGTAGATTTGATTTAACATTAAAAAAACATAAATCTTATTCACCGCATTAACAAAATAAAGAGAAAAGATCATTTCAATAGATATAATAATTTAATAAAATGTAGCACTCATTCATGATTTAAAACAGAATTACAAAACAAGCAAACAAAATCTCTCTTAATGGAAATCTTAGAATCATAACCTTTAAAACAGGAAAGAATGTCCAGTATTGCTGCTTCTATTCATCTTTGTACTGAGCATTCTAGCAAGTGGACTCAGAAAAGGAAGAAAAAAAAAAAAGCCTAAGAATTAGAAACAAAAATGTCATTATTCAGATGATATGATTATAAAATCTCAGCCTCTACAAATTATTAGAAGCAGTAAATGTTTAGCAAGTTGCTGGATATAAGATCATATCAGAAATCAACTGGATTTTTAAACAACAGCAGTTAGAACAAAATAACAATAACGTATAATTTATAAATAAATCTATTTAAAGTGCAAACCCTGCACAGACAAAAAAAGACTTAACTTTATTGAGGGATATTAAAGAAGGTCTACGTAAATGGAAAATATACTATATTCAAGCACAGAAGACTCCATTTACTCAAACTGAGCTACAGATTCATTGCAATTCCAATAAAAATCCAACATTCGCCACCCCACCCCCCCACCATGGAACTTGGAAAACAGATTCTAAGGTTTACATGAAAAGCAAAAGTTCAAGAATACACAGAATACTCCTAAAGAAAATAAATAAGGTGTAAGACTTGCCCTATTAGACAACAAAGATTTAATTAGGCTGGAATGGTGAAAAACTCTAGTTTTTGGAACAGGTATAGAGGGACTGACCAGTGGAACAGGATAAAGAAACAGACCCCAAAACATATAGAAACCTGTCATACAAACATGGCTGTTGCAGGGAAAGCATAAATTGGGTTCCACATAGGGCAAAAAAAGTAACTGGATTCTACCTTGACACTAGGCACAAAAATCGATTCTAGATAAACACTTAAAAAATAAAACGTTAAGGGGCCCCTGGGTGGCGCAGTCGGTTGAGCGTCCGACTTTGGCCGGGTCATGATCTCGCGGTCCGTGAGTTCGAGCCCCCAGTCAGGCTCTGGGCTGATGGCTCGGAGCCTGGAGCCTGCTTCCAGTTCTGTGTCTCCCTCTCTCTCTGCCCCTCCCCCGTTCATGCTCTGTCTCTCTCTGTCCCAAAAATAAATAAACGTTGAAGAAAAAAAATTTAAAAAAAAAAATAAATAAAACATTAAAACCTTTATATTTTTGTGACTTCAAGATAAAGATGTGTTTCTTTGAAAAGATACAGAAAACAGTCATAAAGATTAATGTCTGGTATATATAAAGACTTATAAATCAATTTAAAAACCCCAAATAAGAGATTTTCATGGAAAACAAAATGCAAATGGCCAATAAGCATAACAAGAGCTTAATCTTACAAGTGATTACAGAGACATAAAGACCCCAAAGTAATATCATTTTATACTAGAATGGCAAAATTAAGAAATGTGACTATTCTAGAGGTACCTGTGTGGCTCATTTGGCTAAGACAGACTTCCACTCAGGTCATGATCTCATGGTTCCTGAGTTCAAGCCCCGAATCAGGCTTGCTGCTGTCAACCCCAAGTGTGCTGGGGATCCTCAGTCCCCCTATCTCTCTGACCCTCCCCTGCTGGCACTCCCTCTCTCAAACATAAATAAACTTAAAAAGAAAAAAAAAAAAAAACCTCTGACTATTCCAAGGGGTGAGTATATTGAACAATGAGAACTCTGTCGGTGGAATTGGAAACCAGTTCCCCATTGAATGTCATCCAGCCTATGACCCAGCAACTTCACATCCAGATTCTCTGCGAAAACTTTAGCATATATGTAGATCAAAATTTCATAGTGACATTGTTTATACAGGCTATATTCTGAAAGCAATCCACATGTCCATGGAATGAACTATGGAGCACTGAGTCACAATAAAATACTATACTGCAGTGAAAATGAAAGAACTATGGCTACACCTAATAATATAGATTCTCTTAGTGACCTAATGTAAAGAGACGCAGAGTATTACAAAGAATACGGTACAATTTTTTCTTTTTTTTTGTATGGCCCAAACGCAAACAAAACCAAGCAAGTTTAACGGCACATATGAAAGGCAACAAAATAAGAAAACAGGAGGATGAAGATTTACACAAAATTTGGGATAATTAAAAAAAAAAATCTCTGAAAGGGGAATGGTGGGGGATGGGATGGTAAGGCAATCCTGAAGAAATTCCAAGGGTTCTGGTAAAATTCTACTTCACAAATGACATGGTGTTTAACCATGTTTCATTACTTACATATTCTTCAGCAATTTTCAAATGCTGCAAAAATTTGAAACTTAAATTAAAAATCAAAACTAGAAAAGAACATACCTCAATCATACTAGACTCGCAGGCTACCGCCCGCAAGGCACTCTGGGTCAGCAGTCTCGTGGTCAGTTGCCCGTGGGGGCGGAACCTGTGGCCTTCTATAGGCATGCGCGCTACCACCAGCCAATCAGCGACGCCCCCAGACGAGGGTCGCTTGGCTTTTCTCCCGCGGGAATTCTGAGTTGCCTCAGAAGAACGTCGCTACAGCCAAGCGGATACCTCAGGTGAGGTGCTGGGTTGTAGGATGCTGGAATGGCAGGGACACCCGTAGAAAGACCTGTATCTGTGGTCATCGGCCATTGGGGGTTTTTCCAGGGGTGAGGAGGGGAAGATTTTGTCTAGCGCGGGAGAAGGAGCCAGGGGCTACTCTTAATTTGTGAGGCAAATCTTTCCGACTGGCACTACCTGGGTGGGGCCTCTGACGGGAAAATCGAGTCCGTGAACTTCACCGAGGGCAGGGCCTTGAGCAGGCTAGGGCCAGGTGGAAAGCCGCGGGCTGAGTGGGTTCTGACAGGTCTCGAGACCCTGAGCAAATTTATCTCTGGGGAGGAGGTGGGCCTTCGTCTGTGGGCGCATCCCTCCCTCGTCCCCGCCCCAAACCCGTCAGAAACAATTAAAATGAACCGAGGGCGTCTCTTCGTTTGTCCTCGATGTCTGTGTTGTGAAAAATCTTAGGTGGAATTGTTATTTTCCGAGGCACAGATTGCAGAACGTTTTTATTTTGTATTTATTTTGCTGTAAACTCATTTTGGGGCATGCTCACGACCGATCCTGTCAACAACTACAATTTCGCTCTGTGACTGAAATGCACAAACTAGATTTGCCCGAATTTAGCCAGAATCCGGCAGAAGCGGGACTAAAATTCAGATCTCAGTCCTCAGGTGCAAACTCACCGTCGACGCTGTCTTTATCTTCTTTGTTAACTTTCGGGCCAACAGATTAAGTGAGGAGATTCCCCATATGTTATTCACCTAAGATAATCTTTATTTGATAGCGCTAATTTTGAAATTTACCGGTTTACTTAAATGGTGTCTTTGGACTCAGAAGGTTTGAGAGACTTATTTTTTAAAAGTCAGAAAACAACCAAATATGGTGCCATCTGGAAGAAAGCATACAGGGAAATCTGGGAAGACATCAGTGGAGGATCAGGTCGTAAGAGCCTATGACTTTGAGAAAGAAGATAAAAAGGATCTGAGTGGTTCAGAGGAGGATGTCACTGAAGGTACAGTATATCTAACATTGTTGGCAGTGACCATGTCCTGTACTTCACTTGTTTTGAATGCACTACATTTTAAACGATAATAAAACTTTATTTGTAAAGCATTTTGATGTGCTTCATGTTTCTCATTTGGAGTTAGAAAAGCTTACACAGCATCTCTTGCCTTTACAGTCATTATTCTCCAGATGTCTGATTGATTGGTAAATAAAATATATAACATTTATGGCATAAATAAATATAATATATAAAAATAAGTAAGTACAAACCTGGCCTATTATGACATTAAGACGGGAAGACTTGCAAAATTGTTCCTATAAAATGGTCATGGATCCTGATTAATTGCATCCAAACTGCAGAGAAAATACTGTGTTTATATGTCTGCTTTAAACAGTAATGTTGGCAAAAAATCCTAAAAGGCCTCAAAATTAAGATACTACACCATGAAAAATTACCATGAAAAATGGCATACTTAGTTTTGAAAATATTTTTCTTTCTTATTGTCAATGCAGGGAAGACTCCAGTAATTGATAAGCACGGGAAGAAAAGGACTTCTGCAGGAATATTTGAAGATATGGGGTGATGTGCTCAAAATAATTTTTGCCTGTTATATAAAGTACTTTAAGAAAAGTCTACTTGGTTGTCCAGCAACTATTGTATGTAAAATACTGGGTGTGTGATATTTTGATCCTTAATTAAAAGCTTTTTGATGTAATTTCACAGGGGTGAAGTACAAAATATGCTGGAAAGATTTGGAGGTATGTTTTAGGAGATATCTATTTTTCATGTTTAGCTTTTTTAAATCATCTCTAAATTAAAAAATTTAGTTAGGAAAGTCAGAATCGGGATAGTAATATCTGAAAGTTTTCTTAGAAAAAAAGTCTTGCTTTTTAATATTCTACTTTAAGATTTAATTTTAAATGTCTTTCCAAAACTGTTGAACCAACTGTACCCCTATTTAATTTGAACATGTGGCAACAAAATAATTTTCATCAACATTAAGTTTTAATAAGTATTTATTTTCAATAAAGCTGACATTAACAAGGCTCTCCTTGCCAAGAGAAAAAGACTAGAAATGTATACCAAGGCTTCTCTCAAGACTAGTAACCAGAAAATTGAACATGTTTGGAAAACCCAACAAGAACAAAGGTAAGGTTGTTGGTTTTCACAGACACAATGTTTGTATCATTTCTTAGTATCCATTGGTGCAAATTATGAAAAATACTATCATTTTCTATTTATTGGTGTCTCTAGTAAAAAATATATTTGGATTTACTTTTCTCTAAGTCCTTTCTTTAGTCTTATAACCGTACTCCTTCATAGACTTGAGATGATTTCCTAGAAATCAGTGATTATCTTTTTCTCCATTTAAATAACCATTGAGTTTTTTTTACTATAAAGGTTATTTATATTCATTCTATAAATTCACAGACTGAATAAAAAGTAAATGTCATCTAAATTATGAGTCTTGTGATAGTTACCTATTTAACAATGTAGAAAAAGATCAATCTTATTGTAAATAATCTGTATATTTTAGCTGATGGCTTAATGTTACTGTTTACAAAATCATTGTCATACCAAAATGGGGAAAAATTAAGTGAAATATTTCTATTTGGAAATCTTATATGATAAACATAGTAACTTCATTGAATCTGTTTATCATATCAGAAACTATATTCAGTTGGAGAAAATGAGAAATAAACTGCATGGAGATAACATGAAGTTTTCTGGAAAATTTGTATATATAATAAAACTTCCATAGATTTTAAGAACTAAAGCATACAAGAGGGATTTTCTGTCAGCTGGTTAGGAAAATAAATACTTCTAGAATCAGCATAAATCATTAGTTTACTTTTTGTTTTCACATCTGAAAATTTAAGGAGCCATTATTTCCTTCCTTTATGTAGTATTAATTATGTCAAATCAGTTTTGTTTTGAATGTTTTTTTCTATTATTGGTATGAAATATGATAATACTCATTCTTATGTTTTACAGGCAGAAGCTTAATCAAGAGTATTCTCAGCAATTCCTGGCTTTGTTTCATCAGTGGGATATAGATGTGCAGAAAGCTGAGGAACAAGAAGAAAAACTAGCTGTTAGTATCACACTTAGTTTTATAATTAATCTATTATAACCAAGTGTCAAGTAGGAATGGAGAGCCTAGCTGTGTAGTAGATCCGTAACACTCAGCTGGGTTTCACTTCCCATGCTGGCTATGTGTTTTGGCCCTGCTGAACGGTAAACCAGAGAATTATGGGTACACACCGTATTTATAAAAGCTGTTGTTCCTGTATTGGTTGTGATTCTTGCAGTTCCAAGTGACAGAAATTGTCAAGGTACAAAAAACATTATTGGTTTATATAAAAGAAGTCCAGGAGTAGTTTGGTTTCAGGCATAGCAGGATGGGTATAAGGAAGGATTGTTTACATAGTGTCATTTGGGCTGTGTCTCCAACTCTTAATAGGCTCTTTCAGTGTGGTAAGCAAGATAGCTTCTTGCATTTGTAAACTTGCTACAGGTTTAGTAACCTCAGTGAATTAAAGTAGACTTTCTCAATAATTTGCAGAAAGAAAAGTCCATTGGAGGAATATCATTGATCTAGTTTGGATTATTTGCCCATTCCTGAATGAGTCATTATGGTTAAAACATGGTTTACTTTTAATGACTAGACTGTTGTTACATGCCCATCTTTATAGGAGATGGAAGTGAGCCCCTCCCATATATAACTATGTTAACTATCCTTGTATTCTTTCATTTATAAAATTATCACACATTTCTTATTTAAGAGCTAAGGTACTATTCATATTAAATAATCTTAGGGGTTGGTTGATCAGCTCAGTTTTAGAAATGTTAATATGAAACAACCAAGGGGATGTGTTGAGTAGGCCATTGCTATATGAGTCTGGAGTTCTGGAAAGAGACATGAGTTGAACTTACAAAGTTGGGAATTCTCAACATAAATACATCATTTAACCATGAAATTGGATAAAATCACCAAGGGAGCAATTGTAAATGTGAAAGAGAAGTAAGTCTAAGAACTGAGCTCTGGAATAGGTACTTCAGTGTTTAGAGTTCAAGAAGATGAGGGAGAACCAGTAAAGGAGACTGAGAATGAGTGGCCTAATAGGTAGAAAAAAAGACTCCAAGTGAAGTCAAGAAAGCCTTTGAAGAGAGAGGATAAACTTTGTCATATGCTACTTATAGGCCACATAGGGTGGATTTGGCAATGTGGAGGTTGTTGGTGTTCTTGATCAGAATGATTTGGTAGAAAAGAGTACAAAATTGACTGGAATGAGAATAAGAGAGAATAGGAAAGATAGAAATGGGGTGGTAGCCTGAGTAGAAAAGGAATAGTGTGTGGTTTTTTGTTTAAGAATGGAGAAAGAGCAACATGTTTGTGTGCTGATAAGAATAATCTTGAGAAAAAATAAGGAATTGAAAGAGGGGGACAATTGCTAAATTCTTTAGAATGGTTGGGACATGTGAAAAAGTTGGCTGTAGCAGAGAACAAGGATAGTTCATCCTTAAAAATAGGAAATAAGGTAGAGTATGTGAACACAGATAGATGTAGTTGTGTAGGTAGATATGGTGATGGGGACCAAAGTTCTTTTTGGATTACTTCTATTTATTTAGTGAAATAATTAAGGTCATTGGATGGTAGAAAAGAAGTTGCTTTTTGAAGTCAAATGAGAAGGTATAAAATACTTTCCTGAAGAGTGGGCCAGTGAATAGACTAGGAAAATGTAATTTCCAAGTAGCGTTAAGAACCAATTTAGGCTAGTGATCACAGTGGTCATGATTTAAAGTGAGACCTGCCAGCATATAAGTGTGGGGTTTTCTGAAGTCATGACCAGCTACAGGCAGGGTAGCTGGAAAGTTGAATTTAAAGAGTTCAGAGTAGTATCTAACACATGGTTACTATGAAGTTTGCTATTGTTAATACTATGTAGAGGTTGCAGATACTGGCAATTACAACATCTAGGGTATGAGTATGTGCATGAATGGCTAAAGTAGAATGGGAGACAAAAAAACCATTGGTGGAAAGTAGGCCAAGAAACTGAAAAATCAAAATTATTGGAAGGATTAGCCAGGGTGATACTGAAAGTACCAAGAATTAAAACATATTTTGTGTATTGTTAAGTGTTCCTACTCAATGGCTGTTAGGTTTATTACATTATTGTTGTATATGGTGGTGAACTTGGTAATAATAGTTAAAATAGTGTTGATTAATTTTTTTAATGTTTATTTTTGAGAGAGGGGCACAGAGAGAAAGGGAGAGAATCCGAGGCCGGTTCCATCCAGGTTCTGAGCTGTCAGCATAAAGTGAGATGCAGGGCTCAAACTCACGGGCCATGAAATCATGACCTGAACTGAAGTTGGATGCTTAACCAACTGAGTCACCCAGGTGCCCCTTAAAACAGTGTTGATTCAAAAACTATACCTTTTAAACTTAATGCAGAATTATTTTTTGTTAAATTTTAAATTTTATCCAAATTGTTATAATTTTTTTTCTTTTACATTTGTAGAACCTGTTTCGACAGCAACAAAAGGCTTTTCAACAATCTAGAATTGTTCAGAACCAGAGACTGAAAACAATTAGACAGTTATATGAGCAGTTCATAAAGGTCTGTTGTATTTGGTTATGTAATACATTCTTATATAACATTATATTTGGAAATAGAAGATAATTTTTTCCTTCTAAGTTTAAGGGAAAAATTTTGCTTACATATTTTAAATTCTTACTTTCCATTTTGTTACAAGTGTTAAATATATTTTCATTTCAAGACTCTAATGTTATCGTGGGGATTATTAAAAACAGGAAATGGTGAATTGGGAATTTTACCTAAATGTACATATTATGCATAAAATTCATACTTTATTAACTTTAGTAATAGTTCTATCTTAACTAAAAATAGAATGTCCATTAATTATTTTAGGTAGTCTTTTACTTGTCTTTGTATCTCTAATATTTGCTAAATAGAAAGCACCCATTTGAAAATGAGGAATATATTATTTTTTACTGTATTATATATGTGCTTTATGGTATATATGCTTTTAGGATTATTACAGTGACTAAAAATAGCTTTATATGCCATCTTATAATCATAAGAGATGGCTCATAGAATAGAATGAAAAAGCCAGTTGATTAAAAATTTGTGGATTGAGAATTAGCTGACACATATGCATATTAGCAAATTGTGGTTTGTGGCATTGCCCTCTTATTCATGCAGATACATATTTTTTTAGTATCTGTTCATAGGAGTTCATTGGAATCCTGCATGTACTTTTTTTTTTTTTTTTTTTGATGTGGGGGATTCTTTTAGATAATCTTGTTCAAATATTAAAATGTCACCCCTTTTAAAGGAATTGGGATGCTCTGAATAAACTAGTAAAATAGTTTAAAACAATTATTTTTAAAGAAGTTTAATATGTATGTACACCAAAGTTATTTTTAAAAGTGTTTCCAATCAGGCGCACCTTGGTGGCTCAGTTGGTTGTCTGACTTTGGCTTAGGTCATGATCTCATGGTTCAGTTTGTGAGTTCAAGGCCCACATCGGGCTCCCTGCTGTCATCGTGGAGTATGCTTTGGATCCTCTGTCCCCCTCTCTCTGCCCCCGTCCCAATTGCGCTCTCTCAAAAATAAATACATGTTTTTTAAAAAAGATCCCAATCAGCTTGCTTTAATGCACTCTAAAAACCATTTGCTAATTGGTAAAGGTAGATGAAGTACTAGATTTTTAAAAAATCTTATCACTAAATGTTACACTTAGATTAGGAATTTTAGTATTATATTTGATTCCTACATCTCCCTTATTCTTCACATCCATTTATTAGTAGGTCCTGTAATTTTTGCTTCTGCAGTGGTTCTTTCTCTCAATTCCCAGTGCTACTATCCTAGTTTACAACCTCATCATTCTTTGCTTATACTATTAAACCTCAACTGATCTTTCTGTTCTTCAAACTACCCTTCATAGATCTGTCATACTATCTTCCTAAAACATCTTTTCCCTCCTGAAAAAGTCAGTAACTTCTCATTTTCAATTCTTAGGTATTCAAGATCTCCCTCCCACCCCAGCCCATAATGTTATCTTCTTTTTATGCTTCAATTACTACATTTGTCTGGTAATTCCCACTCCTCCAGATAATTGCTTTCTCTGAACTCACTCACTATATACTTCCATTATGCTTATGCCCTTGCCCTAAAATACTTTTACTTTTTCTTTCTCTATTGAAATTGCATGCTTTTGACAACTAAATTGGAATTAATCGTGTATTTTCTACTACATAGCCATAGCAAGTTGCATTTCCATTCCTGTTACAAAATTTTGCATTGTTTATATGTTTCTTCTTACTGTGATAAGAGCGTGATCATGTATTATTATTTCTAAATTTTTCCATACACTTAATATAGTACTTTTTATATAGTAGGAGTTAAGATCACTGTTTGTTAGATGAATAGTAAAGATTTATAACATAATTTGTTTCTCATAAATTGAAAAAAGTATATTATAGATCATTTTATTCCTTCTAATAAATTCACACCCCACTATTAGTCATAATAATATAATAACATAACTACCTGATATTTTGAAAGCTTATTAGAAATTTTAAAAATTATGGTATTCTTTTTTTTGGTTCTATTTTGACCTTAACAGCTCATTAACTTGTTATTTTGAGTAAAATACACTACTGTCGTACCTCCTATAATAACCTTTGATCCCTGTCTGATGCTTTTTATTCCTTTAGTGCATGTCTTGGTTTCTTCTATTACTTAGAAAATTTTTATTTAGATAAATAGTGCACATTATTTAAAGATCCTACCTTTAAAAAATTTTTTTTAAAGTTTATTTATGTTGAGAGAGAGTATGAGCATGAGCAGAGGAGGAGAAAGAGAGGGAGAGAGAATCTCAAGCAGGCTCTGTGCTGCCAGTGCAAAGCCCAACATGGTACTCAAACTCATGAACTGTGAGATCATGACCTGAGCCGAAATCAAGATGGGATGCTTAACCAACTCAGCAACCCAGGCACTGCTTTAATTTTTTTTTTAATGTTTATTTTTGAGAGAGAGAGAGAGAGAGAGCATGAGTAGGGGCGGGGCAGAGAGTGAGGGAGACATAGAATCTGAAGCAGTCTCCAGGCTCTGAGTTGTCAGCACAAGAGGCCGATGCAGGGCTCAAACCCACTGACTGCAAGATTGTGACCTGAGCCAAGTTGGACACTTAACCGACTGAGCCACCCAGGCACCCCTGAAGATCCTACTTTTGAATACTAATTATACAAGTTTAGAATCTGAGATGAAAAGTGGTGGTAACTGAACTAGCCTTTTGCGTTTTAGAGTATGGAGGACTTGGAAAAGAATCATGATAATCTACTTACGGGCGCACAAAATGAACTTAGAAAAGAAATGGCTTTGTTGCAAAAAAAAATTATGATGGAAACTGTAAGTCACTATATTTTAAATTGAGAAAAAATAAGGATTAATGCAAGCACTGAAATATTTTATTTGCTGAAATATGTATAACACTTATCTAAAAATTAAACAAATGTTTAATATTTCCTTTCACATAACAGCAGCAGCAAGAGATGGCAAGTGTTCGAAAGTCTCTTCAATCCATGTTATTCTGATGACTCTTTGAAGGAAGAACTTGAACCTAAATGATATGATACAATTATAACATTAGCTAAGAAGAATGTAATTGTTTAGAGTGGTTTAAAAATTCTAGTTTAAAATAATACATTGTGTTAATCTTTAGCTTCAGTGCAAGAACCCCTTTCTGTTAACCTTCACATAAAGCTGAACAGTTATGTGAGTAGTAGCAATTCCTAAATTATATATACTAAGCCTTCAGTTCTTTAATAGTAATTGTGAATTTTTCTTTTTAACACTTGTCAATTTTTAGCAATAAAAATGATTTAATTTCAGGTTTTGGCTTCAGTCTGCATTAGTACCAAAAGGTAGAAAGTACAAGCATAAAAGGTTAAATTGTTCTTCCTTAAGAAAAAATGTACAAAATCTATGTTATATATACATCCTATCATGTATACTCAGTAAGTTGCACAACCAATTCTAATGAAATTAAGATTTCAAAAAAAATCTATTCTATTGACTTATAAAATTTATTAAAAGAAACCTAAGTTTGTGTTCAGAAATAAACTGCTAAAAACTATTAAGAAAACCAAACAAGATCTATAAATAATCAGTTTTAAGACATGGATTTGTGAATATGTCATTTCCACAAAAACATCAAAATGCCATTTAATTGGATTTGGTCCACAATTAAATGACACATGCCCTTAGTAACGATTAAACGTATATCTAACATACTTAATTACTTATGGTTTAAATGCTTCACATCTGTCTTTAAGTTACCTAGAAAATATTTTGTTTTTCAGTTTTAATATTCAGTAAATATATAGAAGTTTGATTACATTCATTTCCAAACGAACAGTTGATTTTATAGCTTGTCTCTAAAAATACGCATTTTTTAAACATAGCATAACATATGAAACACTTGATTTAATAAATATTAAATTGTTTCACATTTGTTTGAAATAAGTTAAACTTCCTATTTTTTGCTGAAATTGCTTTCATTGAATCAGTCAAAACAAAAATATGCCCTTAGAGGAAAAGGAGTGATTTTCTCCTGTTTTTCCATGTTTTAAATTCTAATTTTTACCCCTATTACCCACTTTTACCTTAGTTAAGATTTTCCAAGCCTAAAAAATAAGCCCATACTGATTCTCTTTTTCTAGCTGTGATAAGTTATACAAGAAAAAATTAATGATTATCTAAGGAGACAGTTCCAATTTTTTTTTTTTTGCATTTTGTAAAGGACTTCCTTTTTAAGCCAAAGTTGGAATGTAAATCTTTTTAAAAAATTTTTTTTTTTTTTTCAACGTTTATTTATTTTTTTGGGGACAGAGAGAGACAGAGCATGAACAGGGGAGGGGCAGAGAGAGAGAGGGAGACACAGAATCGGAAACAGGCTCCAGGCTCTGAGCCATCAGCCCAGAGCCCGACGCGGGGCTCGAACTCCCGGACCGTGAGATCGTGACCTGGCTGAAGTCGGACGCTTAACCGACTGCGCCACCCAGGCGCCCCTGGAATGTAAATCTTAAGTACTATTCAAACACTTTAAAAAGTCCTATCCAAACACTTTAAAAAGTTTACCAATAGTTAGAGGCAAAATAAGTACTCCAGAGTGATTTCTATGTACTTAATTTACATATTTTTTTCCTTTTAAAGAATAATCCCCTTTCACTATTTTTTCAATATACCTTTTTATTGTCTAAGACACAGTATGTGTTCATTACTCCTTTAATTTTGATTATTTCATCGTATGGCTTAAGGTCTATAGACTGTTGGATAAAATTAAAAATAAGGTAAGATGGGAGTGTGAATCACAACAATCCTTGTAATAGTTCTAATTTTCATAATGAGCAACATAAATGCTTTTAAGTGAGAGTGGAAAGATAATCAGTACATAATGTATTTAGTGGTGGGACAACTGATATTTATATCATCTCCCTATCATGAGCCCATGTGTATTTGAGGTTAATTTTGCTGAAATTTTAAAGGGAAGATACTGCCATGTTTTCATAAATTACTAATTTTCTTATGTCAACTGTGCTTTAGCTGCTGTTTAATGATTCATAAAAGGGAATGTTTAAAGTCCACTTTTTTGTGAAAATTAATTTTAACTCAGAATATCAAGGAATGTATAAAGATTCATTTGTTTTCTGAACTGGTAAGACAAATTCCTTTTAGTAAATACAAATTATAGAAAATTCCAGTAGCCCATTTAAATTCTAGTTGCAAGCAAGTATTTCTTTTTATACAACAGTAATTAACATACCTCTTGAAAAATGGCTAATTAAAAAAAATCATAACATCATTTGACTCAATAATTACAGTATTACAATCCATGAACTTATATGGTATTATGAACTCATTTGTCAATTTTTAGCAATTAAAGTAAGCATTGCCCTTAATATGGCTAAAATCCTTTAAGTCCTAAATTTTTTAAAAATTTTTTTTTTTTTTAAGCGTTTATCCATTATTGAGAGACAGACACAGAGCATGAGCAGGGAAGGGGTAGAGAGAGGGTGAGACACAGAATCCAAAGTAGGCTCCAGGCTCTGAGCTGTCAGCACAGAGCTGGATGCGGGGCTCGAACTCACAAACTGCGAGATCATGACCCAAGCCTAAGTCAGTTGCCTCACCAACTGAACCATCCAGGCGCCCAAGTCCTAAATTTTTATGTAATCCCTTAGCAATGAAAACCCAAAGTATCTGATAAAGATTTCTGAGATAAAGAGACTCATCTTTAGAACCACAGTGGTTTACTTTCTTATCCTCAGAAAATTGAAATTTCTTTCTTTGGCTTTCTTTTTAACTAATATATTGTAATACTCTGGTAATACCTGTGATCAAAAATGTCGATATACAGTGAGGGCTTTACAACTGAAATAAACATAATGGAATCTACAGGACTTAATGTTTTACATTCAAATATAACCTTATTTATTGTATACTAGCCTCCTGCAAAGGGGAATTTCCTTCACTCATAGGTTCCCCTAACTGCTTCTCCTCTTTTCCTTGGGCTATTAGTCAATATGCTTGTGAACCTGTTCAGGTGCTTCATGACATGAAGTCTTGAAGATATTTAGATGAAGGTGTCTTGAAATTTGCAGGCACAAAGCACTAAAGTACATCATCATATCAAATGAAGAAATGACCTTTGGAAGCAAAAAAAAAAAAAAAAAAAGGATTAGGGCCTATCTTTTCTGAAGCAGCAGTTATTTTTCTGTCCCATTCCCTACCCCACCCCCCCAGAATCTCAAACCTTAACCTAAATCCTTCAACGAGAAAATTACATTTTAGAGTACTTTCATATATTTCATATTTGGACCTCACTATAATCCTCTGGAACATGCAGGATATTTCACAGTTATAAAAACAGGCTCAGAATGGTAAAAGGCCTAGACAAAAATACAAAAGCTGGAAAGTAACAGAACTTGTCTTCTGACTCCACATTCTTTCAATTTTCTGCTATGCAACAAAGTCATAAATTTTCTATTAGAAGGGACTATTAGTCACTTAATAAAATCATCCCATCATATACATTTCTTTTTCCTTTGAGATGGTTTTAAGAAATAAAGGCCTGGAAAAGACACAATAGTTGAGGAGAGGTATATACAAAATTGTGTTGAATACAAAATTAAGGAGAAAGGCACACTCTAAAAAGTTTATCAGAGACCAGGGGCAAATGCTTCCTTTCAGAGAAAGGAGGCTCACAGCTCTGCTGTGGAGAGAGAATTCTCACCCATGAGGGGAAAATCTCCCATATCATTTACTTGAAAAGTTCTGTCTGACCGTTTTGTCTCTGAAGCAAGGACCTTATGTTTTTGTTTGGTCCACAACCAAACTATATGTCATCATATAGTGTTTTTTGTTGTTTTTTAATTGTGATCGACATAGTGTTTTAGAGAAAAGTTCAATTTGCCTTCATCACCATAATCTCTACCAGTGGCATAAACCAGGCCAACTCATGACAAAATAAGTACCTGAATTTTTTTTTTTTTTTTTTTTTTTAAAGTAGGCTCCATGCCCAATGTGGGGCTTGAACTCACAACCCTTAGATCAACAGTTTCATGCTCTACTGACTGCGCCAGCCAGGCACCTGGTTCTTGAATTTTTAACACCTGATGTTTTAATTACATTAACAATTCCATTTGGCAATGTATATTTAACTTTAGTAAAAGAAACCCTACATTGAATTTTTGGATATTTTGAATAATTACCCCCTATTTTTAAAATTTAGATTGTTTTGGAGTCCTAAAAATATGTATAGTGGATAGCAAATTAAAGAAAATTATTCTGATTTTTGAACACTTTTTAGACTATTGCCTGAAAAACTTCTGAGGATTAAGATTTACATCTCACTGCCATTTAAAAAATGAAAGATTTTTGAATGGACCATGAATGGGTATTAAGCTATTTACTCCAGAAAAAAAATAATACTGTAGAACATAGTATAAGTATCATCAGATGTACTATGGTCCATGCACAGAACAGATAATATTTTAATGCTTAAATCTAACAAATACAGTAAATTATTCAAATTACCAAGAGATTCACTGAAGGATTTCTTTTAGCACACTTTAATATGTGTTTATGTATCACTAACAATTAGGTGAAAGTCACGGAGGTCCAGAGGTAGGGGAAAATACAGCAAAGTTGTTCAGAACCACTATTAACTGAAGACCATAAAGACAATATCTCAATAAAATAAAAAACTGAATAATGCTCCCTTTATCCATGTTTGTGATTAAGGTGTTAACAATAGTGATTTTCTTTTCTTCAGATGGCTAGAGCTTCTCTCTTAAGCACCATAATTCTATGTTTTATAATCATTTTGAATAGAAACTAATATATGTATTACGTATATACCACTTTCTTAAGTAGAATGTAGACAATGAGAATTTAACCTTTGCTTGATGAATCATCATTATTGATATAAATTATGCACTGTCCTCATGAGGCATACAGGTACATCAGGTTGCCTAATTCTAGCACAAAATGGTCCCAGAATCCCATACTTGGTAATACTGTCTTTTCTATTTTGTTTCTTCACTATTAGCTGACAGTTCTTGATGCAATAAGTGCCCACATTTGCTAACACTAACTCCATCTAATTTACCAGTTACCTGCTATAAGCTCGGTATAATTCTAACAAGCTTGATTAAGTAAAAGTCAGACACTTAATAAGTATTTGCAGTTCTCTGGGCAGAGTGAAATCATTTTTGACATCTTTGTATTGTTTTTGGTAGGGGAGAAAAATATATTTTTAAGGTACACAGTTGTGTTTTTAAAGATTTAAGTTGTTGGAAGCCTGATCTCCAGATAATGTGGGCCATTTCTATACACACACAAAAATGATTCACGGCTTAAAAGGAGTATATTTTTAATATTCAGAAACATTTACAGTATACACAGTGAGGCTATCTGCTATCTCACTGAAATGACTCTTAAGCATAGGGTTATCCGACATCTATTAAGAATAAATAAAAATCTTAGCAGAAAAGAACTTACCATTGCTATCCAAAGAACAACATATTCGTCTATAAAATTATTAAAGTATTGGTCTAAAAATAAAAGACCTGGGCCAAAAAAGACAGTGTCTTGAAGATACAGTTCACTTTTGGTCATGTGAGCTATCTATAAAAAAGTAAACAAAATAATTTCATTATTAAGTTTTAAATATTTTAGCTTTTACTTTTCAGGACAGAATCATAACTTTAATTCACTATTAAGACAAAGATAAAGAGACCATTTAATCTCACATTTGATCCGGAAATAACTAAAACTTCTCAAATTCATGACTAGGTAGCTCGTTAAAGTTCCCAATATTTAAATTCCTTGATATCAAAAAGTTATAGTGATAATTACAGCTAAACAGATAATTAAAAGACTTACCATACAGAAAGGAAATTATCTCCCTGAATATAACATTAACTCATTCACAGTTTTACTTAGAACACGAATAGCTATTTATTGTAATGATAACATCATTAAAAACCTAACCATTGTATGGAATACTTTCCAGCTTTGTATTTGAGGACCAAGTACACTATTTACACCATGAAATATAAATTAATTTCTTACCACCAATTTTTGTGAGACTTTAGCAAAGACACATCCAAACATCAGGGTATAAAGGCAAGGATGCTTTTCAAACACATTAGTTGCTGACTTTTTATAGATCATTATTGCCAAGATAATAATTATTCCTATGTGGAGTCCAGGTGACAAAACACTAGTGCCCTAAGGGATAAATCAGAAAATCAGCATTATATTTTAGCACTACATTTATCACAGTGCAAACATTTTCTGAATATCTATTTTGTGTTAAGAATTAGAGACCTAATGGGGCGCCTGGGTGGCGCAGTCGGTTAAGTGTCCGACTTCAGCCAGGTCACGATCTCGCGGTCCGTGAGTTCGAGCCCCGCGTCAGGCTCTGGGCTGATGGCTCAGAGCCGGGAGCCTGTTTCGGATTCTGTGTCTCCCTCTCTCTCTGCCCCTCCCCCGTTCATGCTCTGTCTCTCTCTGTCCCAAAAATAAATAAAAACGTTGAAAAAAAATTAAAAAAAAAAAGAATTAAGAGACCTAAAGAAGGGAGAATGATGTCCATGGCCTAAAGGACTATGTAGATCTTAACTGTGCCTTCAAACTTCCACAAAACTATAGGGTTACAAAGAGGTAATACAGTGCCACAGATGTTTGATTTCAGTTTTATATACACCACACATTTTAAACTAACAACCACTAAAAAGTAACAATATGATCTATTCTATACAAAATTTTACTATGCTGAAGGCATAGTAAAAATCCAACATTTGGATTGCTAAATTAACATATTTTTGTCCAGATACTGGAATAAAGCTTAGCCTGCCATTTTTATTATTTATTTTTTTAACATTTTGTTTTTTAAATTTTTTAATTTATTTTTGAGAGAGAGACAGAGCATGAGTGGGGGAGGGGCAAAGAGAGAGGGAGACACAGAATCTGAAGCAGACTCCAGGTTCTGATGTCAGCACAGAGCCCGACACAGGGCTCGAACCCACGAACCATGAGATCATGACCTGAGCTGAAGGCAGACTCTTAACTGACTGAGTCACCCAGGTGCCCCAAGATTTTATTTTTAAATAATCTCTACATCTAACATGGGTCTCAAATTTATAACCCTGAGATCAAGAGTCACATGCTTGATTGAGATAGCCAGGCATCCCAACCTACCAATTTTAAAAAATATTTTAACCACTGATTAGGAAGAGTTTAATTCTGCCCTGGTCTCTCTGTATACCAACACCTCCCACCCTCACCTTTTTTTGCATTTAGACTGCAAATGTCTTCTTGTGTAACACTATAAATCCAGCCCATTACATTTTTACATATGTGAATCAGGATTCTCTCAGTACTGCTTATCCTAAACAAAATTTAGACTAAAAAAAATAGTGCATTTATCTGTATTATGGTTCTGTGGATTTTATTCAAGAAAATCTGCTGCTAAAACCATCAGAAAAGCACCAGTTTAAGAGTTAGAAATCAACCACTTCCTAGCCATAGTGTTTGATTTTTTATCTTCCTTCAAAATATAATCAATTATTTCTTAATAAAATATTCTCTAAAGTAGACATTGGTCCTGACTAAATCTTATTTTCTTTAGTGGAATTCATGTTCCAGGTAGTACTCTATCATCCATGGTCAAGCAACAAGTATTCGTAAGTACCTCATGCACAGTGCTGTCCTGAGATCAACTGAAGAAAACACTTCATAAAACGACAAATTAATTTTTCCAAACATATCAGGACTTATGTATCTATATGATTTATATTTTGGTTTTGAATTATGTACATAATATGTATTCATAAATATTAATAATTTATGAATTATGTGGATTCCTTTGAAATTGTCTTGAGAGCTAGTTTATAAGTCATTTAAGAGAATGAGACTTTTTTTTTACTAAAAATGTCATATTTCACGTTTACTACTCTTATTTATTAAATCTGGCTCCGTATCACTTTCTTTTTTTTTCTTAAAATCAAATCTATCCTGAAAGGAC
This sequence comes from Prionailurus bengalensis, assembly GCF_016509475.1. Lineage (NCBI taxonomy): Eukaryota > Metazoa > Chordata > Mammalia > Carnivora > Felidae > Prionailurus > Prionailurus bengalensis. Next base: position 122,105,838 of record NC_057358.1, on the reverse strand, counting down.
AGAAATTTTGAACTACAATACCAAGGAAATCAAGGAGAGTAAGTTACAGCTCAAATGATTCTAAAAAGGCATTCCAACAATGTTTTGACAGAAGATGACGTCTTCTGTCCTACTGGACTAAGTACTTATCTTCTTAGGTTGTTTGTTTGTTTTTTTAATGTTTATTAATTTCTTTTGAGAGATAGAAAGAGAGAGATAGGGAGAATCCCAAGAAGGCTCTGCACTGCCATTGCAGACTTGGCCTTGATTCCATGAACCACTGTGAGATCATGACCTGAGCGGAAATCAAGAGCCAAAGGCTTAACCAACTGAGTCACCCAGGTGCCCCTTTATCATCTTATGTTTATCTTAGAGATGACAATATGGCTTTTTAAAAACATAAATATTGTATTTGCTTAAAAAGCTGGCAGGAATTCTGACCCTTTCCCACATAAAAGCACTGAAGTTTAAAAAAATATATATAAATAAATACATGGGGTGCCTAGGTGGCTCAGTTGGTTAAGCGTCCAACTTCGGCTCAGGTCATGATCTCATGGTTTGTGAGTTCAAGCCCCGCGTCAGGCTCTGCATTGACAGCTCAGAGCCTGGAACCTGCTTCAGATTCTGTGTCTCCCTCTCTCTCTGCCCCTCCCTGCTCACGTTGTCTCTCTCTGTCAAAAAATGAATAAACATTAAAAAACATTAAAAAAATAAATAAATACAAAAGTATTATAGTATGAGCAAAGGGGATGGGGAAAAATAGTTACAGAGAGGGAGGGAGGCAAACCACAAGAGACTCTTAAATACAGAGAACAAACTGAGGGTGGACAGAGGGGTGGGGGAGAGGGAAAACGGGTGATGGGCATTGAGGAGGGCACTTGTTGGGATGAGCACTAGGTGTTATACAGAAGCCAATATGATGATAAATTATATTTAAAAAAATGTAAAAAAACAGAAACACACGGTGTACCTATTCAACTTAAGAATTAAGGTTTGAAATTTTACCTTTTAAAATATTAGAATAATTTTTAAAAATTTTTAATGTTTATTTTTGAGAGAGAGAGAGAGAGAGAGCACAAGTGGGGGAGGGGCAGAGAGAGAGAAAGACACAGAATCTGAAGCAGGATCCAGGCTCTGAGCTGTCAGCACAGAGCCTGATGGGCTCAAACCAACAAACCGTGAGATCGTGACCTGAGCTGGTCAGACGTTCAACTGACTGAGCCACCCCGGCGCTCCAATAGTAGAATAATTTTTAAAAATAAATTTTAGTGAAATTTCACTAAAATTTACTTGAGTAATAAATTGCCCTGTATGTGAATCCATGACCTTTGGCAACTTTCCTGCTATTAAATCAGGAACTCATTCCCTGAGAATGGAAATTCTTAATTATGTCCAGTAATGAGACAGTAGATGATTAAATAGAATGTCAGAAAAGTCTACAAGAAAAAGGCTTCAGAAAAGAGGAAAAATGCTTTATTGGTTAATATGTTTTAAAGTGCTTTTGTATTACATGCTTAAAAAGAAAGATAGTTCCCTTCCCTGTTCTTGGAACACCAGCATATTTTTAGTATTTCTGTATCTGGTTAATAATAAAATTTAGAATAAAATTAGTAATAAATGATGATGAAATTAGTATCTTACTGCTATAGTGGATCCATTCTTGCCAACACCACCATGGAGGATAACATTGAAATAATTTGAACAGGAAAATATTGCTCCACCTACTACTCCAAGAACTGGAAAGATCTTCAATTTTATTTCTAGAATGGGTATCTTTAGGGGTAGAGGAAAGAAACAAATCATTAAGAAAATAGAATTTATTTTCCTGTTAAATAGTAAAGAAACATTATCATATGGCCCTGTATAATAGGCTATCCTTTTTCTTGTATAAGCAAGCCTTAACTCCTAGATGTAGCCTGAAGTGGTCACTTTTCTTTTAGTGGTTTTATTCATTAAGTGAAAAATGAATTCACCAAATTCAGGGAAGTCTACTTACATAACTGTGATGAAATATTTAATCTCATAAGCCTTCATCTGATTTAAACATGAAAAATGATAGTTCACTTGAATTTAGTACCTCTAAAAGGTAGCATCACAGGAAAAGTCAGACACCATGATCTGCATCATGAATGTGACAAATATCACAGTGTGTGTGCATGCAAGAATTTTGTGTAGTTAATATCCAGGATTAAATCTCTAACAGTATATTTACCTGTTGGTCAATTTGCTGTTCAAGAAAACTTCCAAAGGCAGCAAAGGATTTAAAAAACAGTAACAATAAATTGCCAAAAGCTATAGGCTAATGTGTTTTGAAAATAGACTGAAATTTATACTAACATTTGTGGAAACTACAGATGAACAAATTTAGAAAATCTACATCTAAAATAAGTATTCTTGTTGGTAAGAATAAGCAGGTGTGCTTTCTTCCTATGGTATTGTCAAAACATTGAATGAAATGATTTTAAGATTAAATTAAATTCTTCCCCATTGTAACTAAATCAGAATTAAATTTAAGACAACCACATCTGACTTAATAAATAACCCAACTGCCTCTAGGTCAACATTCACCTTTTTACAGGAACCAGCTGGGCAGCTAACATAAAAGACACATCGCATCCCTCTAGTATATTTGAGAGGCCTGTAGTGGCATATCCTTGATTCTATCATTCTTACAGGATGAGAAGGAATATGAATGTCTCGGGAAATGTACCACTACTTAAAAATATGCTCCAAGTCTGAGCCCAGTGTTATGATCTGTAGATGGCAATTCTGAAATTAACTGCCTTAGAGAAATCTTACTGTTTTTTTAATAGACTTAATTTTTAGAGCAACTTTACATTCATGAACAAAATTGTATGAAAAATACAGTCCCCATATACTCTCTACCCTCAACCCCCAGGGTATCCCCTACTATCAACATTCCCCACCAGAGTGTTAACATTTGTGATAATACACGAACCTATCCTGACACATTATTACTCAAAGTCCGTAGCTTCCATTACAGTTTACTCTTGATGGTATATACATTCCATGAGTTTGGACAAATGTATGACAGATATCCACCATTATAGTATCATGCCAGAATAGTTTCACTGCCCTAAAAATCCCCTGTGCTTTTTCTATTAGCCCTCCTTCTCCAGTAACCTCTGGCAACTGCTGCTTTTCACTGTCTCCATCATTTTGCCTTTTCCAGAATGTCATATCGTTAGAATCATACAATATGCAGCCACCTTTGCAGATGGTTTCTTTTGCTAAGTAATATGCACTTGAGGTCCCTCCATGTCTTTTCATGTCTTGATAGTGCTTTCTTTTTAACACTGAATAATATTCCATTGCCTGCATGTACCATAATTTATCCATTCACCTACTGAAGGACATCTTGATTGCTTCCAAGTTTTGGCAATTATGAATAAAGCCGCTGTAAACATCCATGTTCAGGTTTTTGTGTGGACATAAGTTTTCCGCTTATTTGGGTAAATATCAAGGAGCACAGTCGCTGGATCCTATGGTAAGAGTATGTTTAGTTTTGTATCTCTTACTATTTTTACCGGAGGTATATATATATCTATGAGTGACTAAAAACCTAGAGTCTGGAATTTGATTTCTTAATTCCAGTACTTACTAGCTATGTGTCCTTGGAGTAATTGCTTAATCATTCTAAAACTTATTTATACAACAAAATAATGATAGTATCTATTTCATGTATTGTACCGAGGGTCACAGTGATGGTAAACTGTGGGAACATAAGGTGTTCAGTAAATGTTATTTGTTAGCTATTGATATTATCCTTCTTATTCTTAACTATATGGGCATGAGGTTGTGAGTCAGCCATTGTTATGGACTTAGGTTGTAAAGATAGAATCATTTATTTCTTCATAAATTCTCTTTCTATGCAAAGCATGAATTTATCCCAGTGGCCTCCTGAGAGTCAACTTTTACCAAAACACTGAGGCCAACCAAGCAGAAAATAAAAACACTCCTTAATATGGGAAACTTTACCTCATAGTAGATTATAAAAAATGCAAATTATTAACTTTTATTTCCTGATATTGAGGGACAAGTTTCAAACATGAAATATTTTACTGAATTTACTCTTTCATATATCTGTTTTATGAGATAAATTTTAGTCTGGAAAAGGTAGTTCAACTAGCGTGTTAAATTTTGTATTAGGGCAATGGGGTCATTTTCTTCTATGTGATAATATATTCATGCATAGGGAAAAATGCCATAATAAGGTATATAGGGATAGTAAAATTACAAAATGAAGGAAAAAAGGTTAAGAAGTGGTATGACTAGTAACTACAATGTGAAGAATTTCTAAAGAAAATTAACAATGCATTTTCCTAAATATTTGTAAAGTACTTAAATATAAATTTAAATATTCAGATTTACCGTATAGTCCCACATTGTTGCTCCTCCAAGTGTAGATAATATAAAGACGATCACTAAAGCTACCTGAATTTCAGTTACATCCACTCTAAAGAGGAAGCACAAAGAATAGAAAAGATGTTTGTAAATAAAATTCCCGAATATGAAGATCAGTTAACCATATATTAAATATCAAATATGTTAGAATCTTTATAAGTTTAGCTTATTTGTACCTTTAGGTCTATCACTGAATTATCAATTCACACTGTTGAACTGAGCACACTGAACAGTATGTGCTCATATACAGATAAACATTAGGATATGCATGGGGGAGGGAAAGCTTGTATATCATGTATAAAATTGCTGAGAGCAGTTATCATTGAAATTACAGAAGGATTTTACTTTCTACTTCATGTACTTCTGTAACATTTGAAGTTTTAAATAACAATCATGTATTAGTCTTGTAATGAGGAAAAATTAGAATAATATAAAAACAACCAGGTAACTTAGGACAAATTCTTAAACACCCAAGTGAATTTCACTTTTTAAAAAGTAGGGAAAATTCTGGGGCACCTGGGTGGTGCAGTCGGTTAAGCGTCTGACTTCAGCCAGGTCACGATCTCTCGGTCCGTGAGTTCGAGCCCCGAGTCAGGCTCTGGGCTGATGGCTCAGAGCCTGGAGCCTGTTTCCGATTCTGTGTCTCCCTCTCTCTCTGCCCCTCCCCCCGTTCATGCTCTGTCTCTCTCTGTCCCCAAAATAAATAAACGTTGAAAAAAAAAAAAAGTAGGGAAAATTCAAACAGCTGTCCTAATATTAGGTTACTAATAGTCATTATAGTTTTTTGGTTTCCACAGACATTTTCCCCTACATGGACATGTTAAGTTTAAAAAAAAAAACAAAAAACAAAACTCCACTAAACCAACCAACATCAGTCTCTAGTCTGCATTCTCTGAAGCTACTGACCCCTCTTCTCCTTTGCTCCATAAACAGACTAAATGAAAAGTGGTCTACATTTGTAATTTCCTTCTCTTTATATTTGCTGCTTTTTTACTGTCATCTGGTTTTTGGCCCCATTCTCTAAAATTGTTTAAGGTAAACAATGACTTTCACTTGATCGAATCTAAAGGATACATTTCAGTTAATATCTTGGGTAACTTCTCTGCAGTCTTTAAAATGCTGATCATTCCCTTTCTCAATGTTTTGCTATGTTCTTCTTTATTCCATGCTCTCTCTTGATTCTCTTGCCTTGCTAGAAACTCTTCTCATGCTCTTTCCTAGACTGCTGCTTCTTCCACATCTGAAATGCTACCATTTCCATAATTACATCTTTTCTCCTTTTAGATTTTCTGAACGATTTTATCTATACTTAGATTACCATCTATAGGCTAAGGACCTCAAAATTCCTATCTCCAAATTCACATCGTTTTTTCTAAGCTCCAGGTTTCTATATCTGTCTACCTACCTGACATCTCTGCTTGGATGCCCTTGAGTCTTCAGATGCTACGGGAATACTTACTGCTCAGCAAATATAAGACATGTAGCGTGGTCTATTAGATGATAAATTAAAACCAGGCAGGGAAGAAGACTTCCAGACAAAGTTACTTGGGGGCAGTTAAGAGGAGAAGGTGAACTGAACATCAACCCACAAAGAAAAGGAAAATATAAAAATGGTAGCCAGTTTTTTTGTTTTTTTGGTAAGATCAGTGGCAGGCAAATCAAGGCCTCCAGGCTGCGTAGAGAAATAGTCAAGTTGGCTCAAAAATGTAAACATAATAGTATAACATGTAGTATTTTGTAGAGTAAAAAGAAGAAAAGTACTAACACTGAGCATCTATTGTGAGTCTTATGAGCTATAAATTATTCCAATAAATTATTTTTTGTAAAGGGAAACTGAAATGATTTTTCCATGCCTGTACTGGAACAGCTGACAATTGCCATAGGAAAATGAGTTCATAGCCAAGCTCTCTTCCCACTATACTTACGACTCATACCAGAGTTCTGTGCTCTTTTCCAGTAACAGGGGTAGAATTACACTAAATTATCCATAATTTCCCCAGGGTATGACTAGTGACCAGAAGCAACTAGGAAAGATGGCAGGGATTATAGAATAAATTTTCTCTCAATGAACTAAATGACACATACGAGGATTGAGCTAGGAACCTGGGTTTCACATATGCATCATCATATCACAGATTTTATATTAAACCCAAAGTTTCATTCTCCCTTAATGACAGTTCTTGAGTCTAGAAACAAGAAAGCTGAAAGAATATGATAAAAAGAGAGAATCACTCACCAAATACTCAAATATTTGAACTATGAAGAAAGAGTTGAAGCTTGAGAAATATATTATGCCTAATATATTTAAATAAAAGAATATTCTGTATAACAGTTTACAACGAGAACTCATTAATGGGTCCAAGTTTTTAAAATTTGGATCCAAAAAAATACTAAAAAACCAAGAAAGATGGACCCTGGGGATATTGTGTAAGTATATCCTTAATCCCCAAACTGTTATCATGAAGGACAGTCTACAACAGTGCTATTGAAAGTGTGGTCTAGGGTTAGTTACCAGTCTGCAAGGAGTGAAGGGGAGAAATTGAGACTAAGCATTTAAAAACTTCCGTGGTAATTTGACAGAGTAATTTTGCATTTGTTAAGTTAAATGAAATATTGAGGATGGTATTTTGTAAGCCTGTTTTGTTTTTTAGTTTTTAATTGCATGTTATTAGTCCACCATGGATGGAGGGTAGGGGTAGAAACTAGTCCTTTACCGTAATTTTTTTGACAAATGAACCTAATACCATATAGAAATCCTCATGCTTTTGAAATAAAAAAATTAACACCATGTCTAAATGTTCACATGTAAATAACAAAATAGGACACAATACAACTGAACATTGGACATGGTTTAGGATTTAAGATTAAGCTTTAAGCATTGCTCTATTGAATTACACAAAATATTTGCTACAGGAGAGCAAATGTGCTATAAATAAGATATGCCTTATCCCACAAGACAAGCATTAGTACAGAGACAGATTTTAACTGTAAGTCTATATTGTGCTAAGGAAAACACTAACTAATGTGCCACTGACTAAAAAAATCTTTAAGAGTTAAAAATTATAGTTAAAGGGGCGCCTGGGTGGCGCAGTCGGTTAAGCGTCCGACTTCAGCCAGGTCACGATCTCGCGGTCCGTGAGTTCGAGCCCCGCGTCAGGCTCTGGGCTGATGGCTCGGAGCCTGGAGCCTGTTTCCGATTCTGTGTCTCCCTCTCTCTCTGCCCCTCCCCCGTTCATGCTCTGTCTCTCTCTGTCCCAAAAATAAAATAAACGTTGAAAAAAAAAATTTTTTTTTTAAAAATTATAGTTAAAAATACTTATTAACATTTTATAGTTTAAATGATCTAATTCAAGGTAACAAATTCATATTTGCACTGAAACCCACATATTTTTAAATAACAATGAAAACAGCCACAAGTAGAATAGCATTTACATTTCTCTTCTATATTCCAATAATATAAATACTATAAAAATTAAGTCTCTGAATAGATGAATGGATAAAGAAGATATGAGATAAACACACACACAAGAATATTATTCAGCCATAAAAAAGAAGGAAATCTTTGGACTTCAAGCTGTATTACAAAGCTGTAATCATCAAGACAGTATGGTACTGGCACAAAAACAGATACTCAGATCAATGGAACAGAATAGAAAACCCAGAAATGGACCCACAAACATACGGCCAATTAATCTTTGACAAAGCAGGAAAGAATATCCAATGGAATAAAGACAGTCTCTTCAGCAAGTGGTGCTGGGAAAACTGGACAGCAACATGCAGAACAATGAACCTGGACCACTTTCTTTCACCAGACAAAAAAATAAACTCAAAATGGATGAAAGACCTCAATGTAAGACAGGAAGCCATCAAAATACTCGAGGAGAAAGCAGGAAAAACCTCTTTGACCTTGGCTGCAGCAACTTCTTACACAAAAAGAAGGAAATCTTGCCATCTGCCATAACATAAATGGAGCTAGAGGGTAAAATGCTAAGTGAAAGAAGTCAGCCAGAGAAAGAGAGATACCATATGATTCCGCTCATATGTAGAATTTAAGAAATAAAACAAATGAGCAAACTAAAAAAGAGACAAACCAAAAAAGGACTCAATTAAAGAGAACAAACTGATGGTTACCAGAGGGAAGGATGGTGGGGGGATGGGTGATATAGGTGATGGGGATTAAAAAGTACATCATGATTTGTTTATTTCAGAAGACCATGGGGGAGGGGAAGGGGGAAAAAAGACTTACAGAGAGGGAGGGAGACAAACCATAAGAGACTCTTAAATACTGAGAACAAACTGAGGGTTGATGGGGGTGGGGGAGAGGGGAAAGTAGGTGATGGGCATTGAGGAAGGCACCTGTTGGGATGAACACTGGGTGTTGTATGGAAACCAATTTGACAATAAATTATATATATATTTTTTAATTTTTTTTCAACGTTTTTATTTATTTTTGGGACAGAGAGAGACAGAGCATGAACAGGGGAGGGGCAGAGAGAGAGGGAGACACAGAATCGGAAACAGGCTCCAGGCTCTGAGCCATCAGCCCAGAGCCTGACGCGGGGCTCGAACTCACGGACCGCGAGATCGTGACCTGGCTGAAGTCGGACGCTTAACAGACTGCGCCACCCAGGCGCCCCTAAATTATATTTTTTTAAAAAAGTACATGATGGGCACTAATGTACAGAATTGCTGAATCACTATATATCATGTGCCTTAACTAATATAACACTATATGTTAACTATGTTGAAATTAAAATTTAAAAAAAAAATTAAGTCTCTCAGTGACAAATTTTCAGGAAATCCATCCTAGCCAACAGACCATTGATACTGGCACAGTTTGTAAACATTTCTAAAGGCATGATGTGCTACATATAGACCCTTCTTGTAATGTTAAGCTGAACCATCATCCTACTCAATGCTCCATGATATTTTTACTTTGACCAAATGATAAACTATAGTGCCTAGGATCTCTGCAATCCAGTGTTAGTATTTTATTTATCTTCTTTTATGTGTGTGTGTATATATATATATTTTACATTTATTTTTGAAAGAGAGAGACACACACACAGAGTAAGCAGGGGAGGAGAAGGGAGAGAGGGAGACACAGAATCAGAAACAGGCTCCAGGCTCTGAGCTGTCAGCACAGAGCCTAACATGGGGCTTGAACTCACAGACTGCAAGATCATGACCTGAGCTGAAGTCCAGACACTTAACTGACTGAGCCACCCAGTCACCCCTGTTTATTTTGAGAGAGACAGTGACAGCATGAACGGGGAAAGGGAAGAAAGAGGGAGAGAGAATCCTAAGTAGGCTTTATACTGTTAGCTGTTAGAGATGCAGGGCTTGTGACCTAAGCCAAAACCAAGAGATCGTGACCTAAGCCAAAACCAAGAATTGGATGGTTAACCTGCTGAGGCATCTCTCCAGTGTTAGTATTTTAAATGGCTGTCCCCACCCCTCCAGCCTTGCCCCAGCATTGCAGGATTTCCTTTCCTCTACGTGGTGGAGGAAATAGCCATTTCCCTAATGTTCTGAGTACTTTCTTTCCTCATGCTTCTGCCTAGATTTACTCCCATCTGTCTGGCATAGTCTATCCACAAGTAACTCATCTTTGTATGTCTAGTTCTGGGCACACAATAGACTCTCAATCAATAGCAAATGAATGTAAAATTTACATCTAGGCCAAGATGAACTAATTCATTTCAGAAAGATTTTTAGTGAAGTTGGAAGCCAAAAAGGTAAGTTAGTCATTAATAGTAACAACAATAATAATAATTAACCAGAACACTGCATTATTATATTACTCTGGTTTACCATACCAAGTTCGGCAAATTAAAATGCATTAGATTTTGCAAAGTTACTTTTCTATTTTAGCATATCTTAATTTATAAATAGATACAGGTTAGTTTTCCATAGTTGCCTTGAATTTTTAACCAGGATTTTTGATCCTTGGGATCTTGATCAGTAGATAGGGAATCAGCAAAAGAGTCAGATTTTCCATAAAAGTGTTCTTAAACTAATTCAACCTACAATTACCTTTTCCTTACGTAGGATTTCTTCAGTACTTATGGAAACCTAGCGCAAGTCATTTTACACTTGGCAATGGACTGTATTAGCAGTGTCACAGAAGTATTATATCATCCCTTTGATACACTATACTATATAGCTCCTAAAACAGGAATTTTTTTAAAAATGCAGTTTGTATCCTTCCACAGAATCTAATACATTGCTGGTCCCAGGGAACTGAACAACAGTCGCTAAGAGTGTGGGGTTTGGAGTCAAATAGACTTGAGTTTTAATCCTGGCTCTATACTTAACAGCAGTGTAAGTTACAGAATCTCTCTGCCTCATTTGTACAGTGGAGGTAATACCCTTACAGGGTACTGTGAGGAACAAATGAGCTAATGCATGTAAAGCACTTAGAACAGTGCCTGAAACATGCAAGTGCACTATGTGGTACTACAATTATTCCATAATTCAGAATCAATGTGATGAGTTGCCTAAGGCCTTCCCTCTGTTACATGATTCATAGATTTGGGCTTCTCCTGATGATATTTTTAGTATCATCAGAGTTTTTTTGTTTTTGTTTTCCATGGCTGTTTCTCCTATTTAGCAATAAAGTGGGGTTACAAAGAATCAGTAGATGCGGAAAGGCAGAGCTGAGAATGAGCCAACAGCAGATAGTTCTTGAAGGATCAGGCAGAGAGGGAGCTGATGGGAAAGAGGAAAACAGAATCTAATTCTTGTTTTCGGTGCTATTTCCTGGTGTCTAAGAAAGGCATCAGAGGCATATTTATCATCTGATGTTTATCTCTAACATTTTCAAGGTGCTTTTACATTATCTCATCAATTGTCTACCACAACTGAACAGTCTCACAGTTATCTTGTTGGTGACTGATGTAAGGGGTGCCCCTTTTTGGGCACATGAAGATTTGACCAAAAAGGACCCTTATATTCCATATTTCATTATTTTATTATGTAAGTCAAATGCTGTTTACTTAAGTACTTTTTACTCAGGTCCCTTATTTTTCTCTTTCTCCTGTATAATGTAAGCTTGAGTTAGTAAGCTACTAAAAGGGAGAAAGAAATAAAATTACTATCAAATACATAACTATTTATAACATGCAGAATCCCTGCAAGACTTAAATTAAGCTGTAGCATTTATGGATGCTCTAATAAATTAAAAGATAATTTAAATTCCTGATTGAAGCATTGTTCTCCTTATGGATAAATAAAATATAACAGATTGTGAAAATAAATTGAATTATATTTAAAAATGTACAACTTAAAAAACATACTTACTTTCCAAACCTCAATACGCCTGAAACATAAGTCTGCCAGTGAGCACAATAAAACATGAACATCCCAATAAAAGAGCAGAAAAACAACCAGTCAGGATGAGTTCCTAAGCGCACAGCAACCGAAGCTCCAACTGCCATAAATACTGAAAGAAACAAGGTTTAAGAACCATTAAGAATTAAAAATAGTTAATGAAATAATTGCCATTATTCATTCAGAGATACAGAGTTCAAAAATACAGAGTTTTAGGGTATGTAACCTTGGCATCACAATAAGGTACACCAAACAAAATTAATTTTTGAACATACTTTCAAAATACACTGTGAAAATTTGCCCCCAAATGTATGCCTATCCAAAAAGTTGACCAAACAGCTCAGTTCATGTTAGTTTTTAAGCCATTATTAACAACAACAACAACAAAATTGGGAAAAACCTTCACTAATAACGCTAACTTACCTGTGGAAAGAGAGTCACAACCGTGGTCGAAAAGTTCCCCTAAGGGAGAACAAGAATTTGTTCTTCTGGCTTGTTTCCCATCAATAGCATCCAGTGACTGGTAGATAAAGAGTCCCAGTGCACATAAAAGGTATGTCCAATATGGTGCCTAAAGATAAACATGAATAATAAATACTGGTACGTGACAACAAGCTAGCTTCTGTTTGAAAATATTTCAGCCTAAGCCAATTGATACATTTTCTTGTGTTCTCACCTTATATCACCTCAGGGTGTTATAAAAACCATTCATAAGCCTCCTTTGACAGGTGAGAACCAAACTGAGAAATCAGATGAATTGTTCTAGGTCATCTGGGTAGAGGGACACAGAAGTCCAAAGAGTGAGAAACACAAGGTTAAATGAGAAAGGATGAGGACCTTGATTTTGGTTCCTAATTCACAGCTTTTTCAATATATGATTTATATATGGTTTTTGATTTGAAATTATTCAGTAAGTTTTTGCTAGGAAAAAAGATCTTAAAGACAAATCATGGACCTGTGCTTCCATTCATGATGGAGTGTCAGGGGACTGGATCTATGTCCCCACCTTATACAACTAGAAAAGCAATAAAACAAATGCAACAAATTTTCAGACATGGCAGGCAGTGCAGTACTGTGATCCCTGCCAGAGGGAAACAAATGAGGTGGGCCCAACAGTGCTCTAGTTTAGTACCTACAGGCAGTTTTCAGACCACAGTACAGGAATGGGAACCTGAACAGAGCCCAGTGATCTTGTTATGCTGAGGAGAAATGTAGCAGAATTCTGGAAGGTCAAAGCAGCTAGAATCTGTAGAGCATAGCATCAGAGAAAAGAGGGACACATGATCTACAGAAGGGTATCTTTGAGTCTTTGGCTGAGAAGTGACCTGTGACTAAATGAGATAAAACTACTAACCAAGGCCAAGGAAGGAACCATGGGACAGTATAAGGTCACGTAATTCTTTTTATTTTTTAATTAAAAAAATTTTTTTTAATGTTTATTTATTTTTGAGAGAGAGACAGAAAGCATGAGTGGGGAAGGGGCAGAGAGAAAGGGAGGCACAGAATGTGAAGAAGGCTCCAGGCTCTGAGCTGTCAGCACAGAGCCTGACACGGGGCTCGAACTCACAAACTGTGAGTGAGATCATGACCTGAGTCAAAGTCAGATGCTCAACCAACTGAGCCAACCAGGCACCCCAAGGCCATATAATTCTTGAAGGCCACACAAAGCTGGAAATTTTTCATGCTCCCTCGAGGCACAACACAAAGACTTTGTAATACATTAGGTAGAGTTCTCAGAAGTGTATTGCCTTAGCACTGGGGAGAAATTGGCCCAAGACTAAAGGCCTCTTGGAAGAGTCCTAACAGACATAAAGTCCAGCCTCAAAAGAAGCCAACTGATCCTATGTAACTCAACTACAGCCAACACAAAGTGCAATATCTCAAAGGGATATAAAAAAAAATCTAGTACTCAAACATGTAAAATTCACAATGTTTGGCATCCAATAAAAAATTACCAGTCATGCAAACAAACAAACAAAAATTACCAGTCATACAAAAAGCAGGAGAATATGAACTACAACTAATAGTAAAATCAATCAATACAATCAGACCTAGGAATGACACAGAAAATGGAATTAGATGTAATTGGATGAGGACATGAAAGGTTATTATAAATACGTTTTGCATGTTCAAGAAGGTGAAGGAAAATATAAAAGACTCAAGTGAAACCTCTAGATATGAAAAAAAGGTATTTGAAATGTAAAATGTACTAGATGAGATTGGACAACACAAAAGAAAAGATCAGTGAACTTGCAGAATACTGATGGAAACTATCAAAAATGATGCACAGAAAGAAAAAAGACTACAAATAATTGATCTGGGTACCAGTGACCAGTGGGACAACAGAAGCACTCTAACATATTTTTATTGGAGTCTCAGAGGAGATAAGAGAGGGTTGGGCATAAAAAATGTTAAGAAATAATGGCTGGAGAAGTTTCCAAATTTGAAATTTATACACTCACGTATCCAACAAGCTCAACAAACACAACAGAATAAATACTTTTTAAAAACCCACCAAGGCACATGACAATCAGAAGCCTGAGGAAAACAGAAACATCATATATAGAAGCATAGATAATAGTGAGAGAGAGGAAAGAGTCTGTAAAGTTGAATACAGATGAATAGAAATGATTCAATTTGAAGAAGACAGAGAAAAAGAGATTTTAAAATGACCATTCTTTTCTTTCACACTTTATAAATATACTCTTCTTCCTCAGGGACCTGTGTGATGATAGCAATGGTCAAGCCAGATTTCTATGTCTTAGGGGAGGAAGTATAGCAAAATTATTAAGAAGTAAGGCTTTGAAGTTGGATCTGTGTTTGAGCCCTTGACTCTGTCACTTAATAGCCAGATGACCTTGGGCAAATCACTTAACCTCTCTAAACTGTGGGTACTCATATGTAAGATGTGAATAATCCTTACAGTTGTATCAGATAAAAAATTCTTAGATAGCTCTTTAACAGAGCCTGGCACACAGTAAGTAGGTGCTCAGTAAAGGTTAGCTATTCTCATTAAATTGTTTTGTACACTTTTAGTGGCAAATATAAGTTTTAATATACCAATCTATGTATGGTTTATGTGGTAATTCTACAAATACCCAATCAACCTGCTATTTTATTCTTCAATCTTTTTAAGTAAATAGAAGTTTACTTTGAACTTAACTTTAATAGAAGTTTCATTATTTGTTAATATTTAGATGCCCAGTATTAACGATTACACTACTAATTGCTTAAAAGGACTTATCAAGTCTCTTCTAGTTAAAAAAAAAAGCAGTATAAATTAGAAAAAATTTAAGAATAGAAGTAACCTGAGCTGTGAATATGCATATTAAAATGTCCCAAAGAAACAGTAAGTGTCTGTGAGGATGCACTGTTGGTGGGAATGCAAACTAGTGCAGCCACTGTGGAAAAGTCTGGAGGTTCCTCAAAAAAATTAAAAATAGAACTACCCTATGACCCAGTAAGGGTATTTACTCAAAGAATACAAAAACACTAATTTGAAAGGATATATGTGCCCCGATGTTTACTGCAGTATTATTTACAATAGCCAAATTATGGAAGAAGCCCAAGCCCAGTGCCCACTAACTGATGAATGGATAAAAAAGATATGGTATGTGTATATACGTACATGTGTATATGTGTGTACATATATATACACATAAATAACTATATATACATACATACATACATACATTATATGTGTGTGTGTATATATATATATAAATTATTCAGCCATAAAAGATAATGAAATCTTGCTACTGGCCACACAGATGGAGCTAGAGAGAATTATGCTAAGTGAAATAAGTCAGTTGGAAAAAGACAAATACTGTGACTTCATTCATATGTTGAATTTAAGAAACAAAATAAACAAAGGGAAAACAAAAAGACAACCCAAAAAACAGACTCTTAATGATGGAGAACAAAGAGCGTTACCAGAGGGGAGGTGGATGAGGGGACAGGTGAGGTAGGTGAAGGGGATGAAGGAGTGCACTGGTCGTGATGAGCACTGAGTAATGTATAGAAACTATACATAACACTGAAACTAATATAATACTGTATGTTAGCCATACTGGAATTAAAATTTAAAAACTTAATAAAAAATTAAAAAATTAAATGTCACATTCAGTTCTGATTAGCATGTTTTTAAAAGCTTATCTGCAAACTCTGAAATAATTAAGAGAGGGCAAAAAAACAGAGAATTGCTAAATCATCTTGACAGTACAAGAGTGGAAAACACAAAACAAAACAAACCACCTCGAATCTTTTTGAAAAAATCCCAAAGTGTTTTGCAGAGAACAATCCCAGTGACTTTTCAAATAAGCAAAATCTTACCCATTTTTTTCCTGCTATGAAAAATTATATTGCTTTCATTTTGAAAACCAAAGGAGAGAGAAGTGACATTTCAAATCTATGTAAAATTGGAAACTTGAAATTATTAAAATTTCTGGAATGACATAAAAAGTCACTTTTTTATCATCTATTTTCCACCAAATACTTTCCCCCTAAATGACAGACTTCTCAAAGTGCATCATCTACCTGAGATGTATTCCATTTCTCCCTTCTATGCCCAGAACCTTCTTATACTGAAACAACTGGAGCCAAGGTCCAATTAAGCATTAAAAGCTTAATTCTGACCTCTGGTCTGGGAGACTGGCCACAGGCAAATTGAAAGGTCAAGGTGTTAACGGAAATCCATACTGAAATAAATTCGCTCACTCCTGGACACGACAGTTGGGGGTGGATTCTGCCCCTCATTTAGAAAAAATAAAGGAAGACTGGTTCACTAGTTTAAGACTACTTCATTAGGATACTAGAAGAATTAAAGGTTTAGAGCTTAAACAGGTAAGAGTGCAGGGGAATTTAGACAAGAAAAAGAGAGGAACTCTCTGCAGAAACGAAGGTTGAGGCCTGGAAAATGAAAGGTTTACTCATGAGTCAGTGACCAGATCCCTGTTTTGGGACCAAGAGATCAGATTGGAAAGGTAATAACATTATCTAAAACAGTACAACAAAGGGCATTTTTCAGCATTATTTTATTTGATACAGCAATCCACAGAGACAGGGCAGTTACCATGTTCTCTTTATTAAAGACGGAGAGTAAAACTTAGGAAGGGATGACGAAGTCCCATCCAGATGAATGGCCAGATGGTCCAGGAATCAGGTCTTCCGACCTCCCCAGGCTATGGGATCCATCAGGCTGCAGGCTGCACAGACATGAATTCTTACTTCACTGACTACCTATTTCTTTAAACCTGCTAAGAAGCACTTTCTTGCTCACACAATCCAATTTCAAGTGCAGTGAGCCCTAGGAAATGGCTGTGAGCCATGTGACACTTCCTTCCTTTTAAGCCCAGAAAGGCACACTGGTCCCCAGTACCTGGTTCACTCCTTTCCAGTCTTCCCAAGGCCACAGGGACCTAACCTACCTTCTCTCTTCCCTGCTGTCATCACCTCTACCCCAAGCTGGAAGCTATTAAATAGGCTGCAAACTGTCATCTTCTTTTCTAACCTGTTATCTCTGCAAAACCAGCTCCAGGTTAGAGATGCACTGGCCTGGAACAGGATGACCCTTCCTTCCAGGAGTCCTCAAAACAGGTGTAATTACAGAAGACTCTGGGTCTTCTGTAAGGAGGATCTACAAGAGCCACCCCAATTCATTTCAGGTTTTCATGTGAACTTATTTTCAAAAATTTTAAACATAAGCATGGAAAAGTCAGGCTTAGATTATGCATTATAAAGTCATAAGCAATTTATCGAAAAACTACTACAGAAGGAACCTATTCCCCAAAGTAGAACTTCTTCAGGTAATATTAAACTCCTAATGTGTAAAGTTTTAAATTCTGTAATTTTAATAATATCTACTGTATCTTTTAGGATCAGAATTTAACAGTATGTCATAGGAATCTTTTCAGGTAAACCATGAAGACCTACATTACTCTTGTAAATGACAACATGGTATTCAATGATGTGGCTATATCACAATTTAAGTAATAACTTCATTAATGATGAATCTTGCATTATTGCATTAAAAATTATTATGTAAGTTTATTCTAGAAAACAAAAATAATTACTAAGAATCAATCATAACCCTTAGTCATTTAAATTAAAGCACTAATAAATTTAAATTGCTTTTCAGTAACACCACTAAAAAACAGCTGTATAAAAGTAAGTGGGAAATTTTACTTTTTCGGTTACTTAAATTATAGGATGCTATTATTCATTTTATAATTAGAGAAACCAGAGTTCTGTACCAGATCATATGGCAACTGTTCTCGTTAAAAATAACTCTGGGTCGGAGGGAACACTCACATATAAACCAATTTATCCTCTTTTGATACATGCATCTGAATAAGCACACACGAATCAGGAAAAGGAAGAAAAGACTTATTAGAAAGTGACCGGTGAGCACATCTCTGCTCACTGGACAAACTTCACTTACAAGCTTGGACCTTAAAATACTTGATTTTCTGGAACACATCCTTAGGTCTTTTGTAAATGAAAATGCTAGACTAGATAGTCTCCAAGGTCCCATCTTTCATATTAGAATATAATCCTCTCAAGGATATGAGACATGTTGTCTGTTTTTAAAATCTGTTGTCCATACCACAGGAGCTAAAATAACTAGATGATCTAATTGTTCCTTATCAGGTAAAACAGTTTCCAAAGGGAAGAATTCATGCCCCGGGCTGTTCTTGCACACCTGTTAGAAGTGTGGAGTCCTGGACTCTACCTGTACCCAGATCCTTGCTTTCATCACTGGCTGAGTGAATTGGATGAGTTACTTAACCTCTCAGTGCCCCAGTCTCCCTTTATGAAAAATGAAAATAATCACTGCTCCTGTCTCACTGTGAGGATCAAAGAAAGAATTACAGGGGCCCCTGGGTGACTCAGTCGGTTAAGCGGCCGACTTCGGCTCAGGTCATGATCTCGCGGTCCGTGAGTTCGAGCCCCGCGTCGGGCTCTGTGCTGACCGCTCAGAGCCCGGAGCCTGTTTCAGATTCTGTGTCTCCCTCTCTCTCTGACCCTCCCCCGTTCATGCTCTGTCTCTCTCTGTCTCAAAAATAAATAAACGTTAAAAAAAATTTTTTTTTTTTAAAAAAAAGAATTATACGGAAAGTGTTAAGTGCCCAGCATATGGAAGGAGCTCAGCAAATTTTAATTACTGTTATTGTTATTACTGATACTACATAAGACACTTTTAGATGATTCATGGGTCAACTTTTCATTCTAATATTTATGACTTTATATTAATATATTTTGGAAATATTTTAACATATTTGAAAAATAGCTAGCATAGCTGTCAAATCTATGACTTTATAGATATTAAGGCTTAGAATGAGTCCATGTCTTTAAAAAGTGATTTAAAGCTGATGGAAAGAAAAATAGTAAATAAAAAATAGTATATATAGGTAATACACAAAAGTAAAAATCTTCCCAAATTAAAATCTAGGAAATACTGGAACTATAAAATGCTTATTTATATAAATTTTTATACTTGAAAAAATTACCTCTTTGCTTTAAATGGCCTTGGGTGTGAGATGACACATATGCAAAAGGTATTATATAATCAGTAACAACTGGATCAGATGCTAACAGGGAGATTTCAATTATCAAAAGAGCAACTGACCTCTCTCTCCATAAAAACGAAATGTGCGTTTATAAGAGGTAGGAAGAAAGAAAATTAGAAGACAGATCATGCACATGTGGAAAAATGTAATGCTAGTGTGGTGTTAAAAAGTGGATTTTTAAAAGAAAATTCATGGAATTTCTAACAGACTACTAGTCTGACACTGTTCTAACAGTGATTAAGGAGGATTAAGAGACTGTTTACTGTGTGCCTCTGGCTGGTGGAGCACTTCCTTGTTTACAGAGGGAGGGCTCCCAAGGGAGGTTTCCAAGGCTCCAGAAGCAGTTGGTGGTCAGCAAGGGTAAGATCATTCTCAGTGCCAATCAGAAAGGGCCTTGGGGGCTTTCTGGTTTCAACCCAGACCTTCAGGCCTCAGCTCTGATTAGGGGCCAGCATTTGAGAAGAGTATACCTATTTTCAGGGAATGAAGCAGGTAATAAAATGGGGGAAGGAAAGCCAGCAGCTTATACAAATGCAGTTCAACCAACACTTTGGGACCAAAGCGTTCTTTCATGACAACAGAAATTTGTACTTTGAAATGTAGATTTCTTTCTTTTCATATTTTGGGGAATAGTCCTTTTTCTTTTCCCTATTTTTTTTAAGCCTTCTTCAGTACTTACTAGAGTTCTTGTTGAAAATGCCAGCCTCTCACTGTGCTCAGGGGAACAAGAAGGAGGAGGTATATGAAGAGACTTCCTGGGGTCAGATCTATCAACATCCACTGTACTGGGTGCTTTAACATCTGCTCTGTTCTTTAACTTTGCAAAACCCAAGTGGTCAGAGCCTTTCTGCCCAGGTCAAAAGTCTAAAACAGGAACAGCTTATATACCTTGGGAATCAAGTTAAGGCAAGCCTTAGGAATCAGACAGATAAACCCCAAGGCAATTAGAAGCTCCTTCTACCATGAGGAAAGTGAGGCATCCAGGCTTCAGAAGCAGAGGCTTGCATTTACCCCCAGGGTCAGGATCATACATGTGCTTCCTTAAATCCTGAGGCCTGAGTACTTGCTTGCCTCACTTTAGTCCCTGTCCAGATTCTAGAATTTTCAAATCCTGAAAGGAATTGGAGTTTATATTTTGTTTTAGTAAGGGAGGCCACACTCCCTTACAAGAGTCCTGCCTTAATAAATGATGCTTGATTTTATTGAGCTGGTTAAAATTAAGAAAAAAAAAAAAAAAAGAGGGAGATAAGTAAGAAAAAAGAAAACACTAGATTTCAAAGAAACCAAACCCAATTAAAAAAATGTTTAGGGGCGCCTGGGTGGCTCAGTCAGTTAAGAGTCTGACTTCGGCTTAGGTCATCACATCGTGGTTTGTGGGTTCGGGCCCCACGTCAGGTTCTGTGCTGACAGCTCGGAGCCGGGAGCCTGCTTTGGATTCTGTGTCTCTTTCTCTCTCTGCCCTTCCCCTGCTTGTGCTCTCTCTATCAAAAATAAATAAACGTAAAAAAAAAAACCTTTAAAAAAAAAGTCTGAATAGGAATCTAAAGATTATTTTCCTTTTCTTAATATTCCCCAACAAATAACCCTTTACAGAGCAAAGGCAACTATAATCTGAATTATTTATAGAGGGAATAAACCATTTCTTAAAGCCTTTCTGATTCTTCAGAAAAACTTCCTTTTTGGTTCAACTTTTTATCATCACAAATAAAATAAATGTATTAATTCCTTGACCAATAGGTACCTATTTGCTATAATTCCTACTCTTTTTTTTTTTTAAGTTTGTTTAATGTTTGTTTGTTTACTTATTTATTTATTTAGAGGGCGTCTCCACATGGGGGAGGGGCAGGTAAAGAGGGAGAGAGAGAGAGAGTTCTGAGCAGACTCCACACAACCAGTGCAGAGCCCGATATGGTTCTTGAACCCACGAACCGTGAGATCGTGTCCTGAGCTGAAATCAAGAGTCACTGAGCCACCCAGGCACCCCTATAATTCTTACTCTTAACTGAGACACTGATGTGTCTCCGACATTTACTCAAGTAAGCTTAAAAGAGAATGGAGCCACACTTTATACCAGTCAAAAGTAAGTGTATGGGTGTTTTGTGGTAAAGAATGTTATTAGGCTGGAGCCTAAAGAACTAGATTCAAATCACTGAGTTTTCTTATATATAAATGTAGGAATGGCATTAAATAAGCTCTAAAGTCCTTTATGTAGAAGTCTGTGATCCTATTTTAGGATTAGGTAGCAAGGAATGGGGGCCAAGGACTCCATACAGAGTAAAATTCAGATAGAAATGCTTCATCGAGGTGAGGAGGGGGCAATTCAATTTCTGTTTTCTCTAGTAGCCCTAATTCTTGCTTACTCTTCTTAAAATTCCCAGGCCAAACTGATAAGTATTTATTCCAAGACCAGCTTGAACTGAATAAGAGTAGAAAAACATTACCTCCCAAGATGACATTTCATTCATGCAGTCAATAATTTAGCAAATATTTACCATGCCTCTGCTTTATACAAGGTGCTGTGCAGTGCAGAATGTACAAATGGGCAATCTCTGAACTTTAAAGTTGGTAGGTTGTCCTGCTCAGTAAGGACACACATAAGCAAAAAAATTGGAGAAGTTCCACAGGAAACCTACAAAACCCAGTGGTTGAAGCATAGCTTTCTAGCTTGGAAAGCTGGTCTCCATTTAAAGCTACCTACTCATGGGGCTCCTGGATGGCTCAGTCGATTAAGTGTCTGACTTCGTCTCAGGTCATGATCTCATGGTTCATGGGTTAGAGCCCTTCATGGGGCTCTGTGCTGACAGCTCTGAGCCTGGAGTCTGCTTCAGTTTCTCTCTCTCTCTCTCTCTCTACCTCAACCCCACTTGCACTTTGTCTCTCAAAAATTAATAAACGTTA
Organism: Prionailurus bengalensis; assembly: GCF_016509475.1. Lineage (NCBI taxonomy): Eukaryota > Metazoa > Chordata > Mammalia > Carnivora > Felidae > Prionailurus > Prionailurus bengalensis. The sequence continues at coordinate 122,083,636 of NC_057358.1, read as the reverse complement.
AAAAATTTTTTTTAAAGCTACCTACATAGAAGAGGTTAATTCCCTTCAGTTTCATAATCTATAAAATGGGGATAATAATAGTACTACTTCATAAAGTTGTTGAGAGGATTAAATGAGAAAACAGGCTAAAGCACCTTAAAATAATGCCTGGTACACAGTTAATACCCAGTAAATGTTAGTTGTTATTGTAGTTTTTATTGGAGTTTAGAAGATTAAGTGGTTGATTTGACTCCAGAGAAGGAAGAAAAATTTCATAAGGAAGTCATGTTAGAACTGGGCATTGACAGATGGAAACAGGACAGTAGGAAGGAAAAGGAAGGAGAAAAGAGAGGGACAAAACAAAGAGAAATCCTTGGTGTAGCAAGTAGTTCAATTTGGCTGGAGTGGAAAGTTCCTTAACAGACACAGTGGCTGCAACCCCAATCAAAATAACACCAGCATTCTTCACAGAGCTATAGAACAAACAATTCTAAAGTTTGTATGGAACCACAAAAGATCCTGAATAGCCAAAGTAATGTTCAAAAAGAAAACCAAAGCTGGATGCATCACAATCCCAGACTTTAGCCTGTATTATAGAGCTGTAATCACCAAGACACTATTGTATTGGCACAAAAACAGACACATAGGCCAATGGAATAGAACTAAAAACCCAGAAGTGGGCCCACAAATATACGGCCAACTAATCTTTGACAAAGCAGGACAGAGTATCCAATGGAAAAAAAAAAACAAACAAAAAACAGTCTCTTGGCAAATGGTGCTAGGAGAACTGGACAGCAACATGCAGAAGAATGAACCTGGACCACTTTCTTATACCATACACAAAAATAAATTCAAAATGGATTAAAGACCTAAATGTGAGACAGGAAACCATCAAAATCCTAGATGAGAAAACAGACGGCAACCTCTTTGGCCGCAGCAACTTCTTACTTGACATGTCTCCCAAAGCAAGGGAATAAAAGCAAAAATGAACTATTGGGACCTCATCAAGATAAAAAGCTTTTGCACCACAAAGGAAACAATCAACAAAACTAAAAGGCAACTGATGGACTGGGAGAAGATATTTACAAATGACATATCAGATAAAGGGCTAGCATCAAAAATCTATACAGAACTTACCAACCTCAACAACTGAAAAACAAATAATCCAGTGAAGAAATGGGCAGAAGACATGAATAGACATTTTTCCAACGAAGACATCCAGATGGCAAACAGACACATGAAAAGATGCTTAACATTGCTCATCATCAGAGAAATACAAATCAAAACCACACTGAGATCCCACCTCACACTGGTCAAAGTGACTAAAATTAACAACTCAGGAAACAACAGGGGAACCTCTTGCACTGTTGGTGGGAATGCAAACTGGTGCTGCCACTCTGGAAAACAGTGTGGGGGTTCCCCAAAAAATTAAAAATACAATTACCCTACGACCCAGCAACTGCACTACTAGGAATTTATCCAAAGGATACAGAAGTGTTGATTTGTAGGGGCATATGCACCTCAATGTTTATACCAACACTATCAACAATAACCAAATCATGGAAAGAGCCCAATGTCCATCAACTGATAAATGGATTAAGAAGATGTGGTATATGCATACAACAGAATACTATCAACAGTGAAAAAAAGAATGAAATCTTGCCATTTTCAACAATGTGGGTGGAACTCGAAGGTATTATGCTACGTGAAATAGGTCAGTCAGAGAAAGACAGATATCACATGATTTTACTCATATGTGGAATTTGAGAAATTTAACAGATGATCATAAGGGAAGGGAAGAAAAAATAAGATAAAAACAGAGAGGGAGGCAAACCATTAAGAGACTCTTAAATACAAAGAACAATCTGAGGGTTTATGGGGGAGGGGGTATGGGGGGGGGAATGGGTGACGGGCATTAAGGAGGGCACTTGTTGGGATGAGCACTGGTTGTTATATGGAGGTGATAAATCACTGGAATCCATTGCTGAAGCCAGGACTACACTATATGTTAACTAACTTGAGAGTACATTAAAAAAAAAAAAAAGTAGCTATACAAAGCAATAAAATAAATTAAAAAATAGAAACAGTGACATGATATGCAGTTCAGAACACCACTGTAGAACTTAATATAAATCACTTAATTTTTTTCTATTAATTTCCCTTCATCCCCACTTATGGCCTAGAAATTAACAGTAGTAAAAATTAGACGAAGTGCTATTATTAATATAGATAATGTAGTCAGCATTACATATATGTAATCCTATTCGGGTAGGATTACATCCTATATGGGTACATAAACCAAAGTATCTAAATCCAAAAACCTTATGTATTTTCCCTGAGCCTTTCTGGAAGCAATCTGTCAAGTTTGAAAAAGCACTAATAATTCTTAAGACTAAGAATCAGAAAACACATTCCATGCCAGGTAAAAGTCACTTAACCCTCTGGGCCTCAATCTTCTCTTAATAAAAATGTATATACTACTATTACTTCAGGATGGATGGATAGAAGAAATGCTAGAATGGTGGTAAGGCTATTGTAGGAAGGGAAAAAACTTGCCAACCTCCTTGGGTAGACATAAAACACAAAGGCCACAATTGATGTAAAAGCACTTTACATACCTGATAAATCTTATATAAAACACAAGGAATTTTTCCTGCATACCACATACAGAAAGGCAGGAACTCTGGACCAGAAGGTGGAGGTAAATGATTATATATATATATTATATATTATATATATATCTATCTATGTAGAATACATAGATATATAATATATAATATATATATTATATATAAATGAAAGTTTTGGGGTTAGATTGACTTAGATCTGAATATGTATATTATATAAATATACTATATGTATAATATATATATAAATATATATATAATATATATAATATATATTAAATATATATATGTGTGTATATATATATTAAATATATATATATATGTTTTGGAGTCAGATTGACTTAGATCTGAATCCTGTCAGGGCCTGTCATACAAGTTCTGTGACCTGAAAGCAAAACAGCCTGAACTACTGTGCTTCTTTCCTGCTATTGCTGAGATTTTACCAAATATACAATGTCAATCCTATAATGGTTTTCCCCCTCACTGCTTCAGCCTCTTACAAGCACCTACAGGATCTAATGACTTACATTTCAGAAATTCTTCTCAGTTTCACCTTATTATTTTAACCCTTATGCCTCCTTTTAGGGCCATTCTGATTTTTTCACTTTTTTTTTTTTAAGTGTCTGAGATTTCCCCCCACCATCACCATTTTTTTAAAGGCAGTTAAGCCTAAAATTAATTAATCATAATTTTACCTCTTCCATCAAGCCCCTCTTGACCCTCCTAAACATAATCTATTAGGCTTGTTTATGTGTCCTGCTCTTTGTAAGTGCTCAACAAATGCTTCTAAAGTTAATAATATTGACAAGTTCACAGTTTAATTGGCAAGTATCAGAAACATCCAAATGCGGTTAGCCAAATCTAGGCCCAATAAAAACTAAATTTTATTATATATTTTCAGGACATTTTTAATAATAGTGGTATTTTTAATATGTTGAGTAATATATTTAATTGTTGGGCAAACTACCTTTTTCTACATTTATCTGCAGGTAATGTATTATTTAATTCTCATTGCATCCTTGTAAAATTGGTTTGGCAAGTATGATTTTCTAATTCACATGTGGGAAAACTGACCAGCAGTTATCTCTATGATGCTGTGGAGCCCCATGAGAACTCAAACCTTCCACTTGTAAATCCAGTGCACCAACTCTGGGAAATTCTGCAAACAGACTGCAAAAATGAAAAACTAAAGAAACTTACTTTTTGCAAACAATATGGAAATGAATAACAATGGAAACATCTGCCAAGAACTCATATGTAATAAACATAACCATCAATTGGCAAGATATGTTTAAAATGTAGGCTCCATTAAATATTTTTTTAATGGACGGATAGTATGGAAGGCATAAAATATTTCCATTGTATTCCTGCTATCCAATTTCAACTTGAATTAATTCCCCACAGAACCTATACTCAAATAGGATTATACAAGGGATTTCACTATTTGGAGAAAAAAGACAAGAAAGCTGTGTCACAGAATGTGCAATGTGATACTCATCTCATGTACTATGCCTTAAAGCTACAAATGGGAGTGAACCCCCTTTGCCTCCTACCCCATCCACACTGAGCCCAAGGGGGCTTCTGATTAACACTTGTCCAAAGCCCACGTTATCTACTTTTTTTTTTTTATTTACTCTTATTTCAGATATATGTCAAATACGCATTGCTAACAAAATCTGTTGGCTTATGTGACCCCTGGGTCGTGATAATAAGGATTATCGCCTGCTAATAATACCTTAGTTTGTTTTGCAGGTCAATGAGGCAAAGTGGAAGTTACCTCTTGGAAGTAACTTATCTTTGATCAGTGCTACCAGTAATTTCAGGATCACTAGCACACCCGTGAGAAACAGACGATTATAAAAGTGTCCAAAGGGTAACTCCGGCTTGGACAACCCGACCTCAAGCCCTGGTGCCAGACAGGAAGGACGGAGACTGGGGGCGTTCAGTCCCCAGTGTGCAAAGTAACCGACAGCTTGTCCATCCCACAGCTCGGCTCCGGATGGGATGGAGGCCGGGCAGGCAGGCTTGCTGTGGCCCGGGGGAGGTTGAGTGCATACCGGGTTGAAGCAGTGACCTTGACAACCCCTCCGCCGCCCCGGGAGGCTCGGGGTGGACGCAGGGTTAGGGTAGCGGCGCGACAGCCTCCAGGTGGCCCGGGGAGTCTCAGGGCGGACGCAGCGCGGGGCAGTGGCGGTATCCCACCCCCACCCCCCACCCCCGAGGCTCAGCCTCGCGGGGGTCTCCCGGCTCTCCCGGGCACCTCCAGCTGCGGGACGGCGGGGCATCTCGGGCGGGGCTCGGGCGGGGGCTCGGGGCTCCCGGGACAGCAGTTGGGGGTCCCTCCTCCGCGGCCGGCCGGGAGGTGGGCCCTACCTCCTCGGTGGCCGTGGGGCAGTAGGAGATAAGCACGAGCGTGGTGAGCAGGTTGATGGCCAGGCCCAGGAGGGTGATGGAGTTGGGAGCCATCCACAGCGGGATCCACTGGAGCAGCCAGGTCCAGTAAACCTGCAGCGGCGGCTCGAGCAGCGAGACGCCCGCCGCGCTGTAGCGGTGCTCCTCCAGCCGCCGCAGCTGCGCCGCGCTCAGCGGCTCCGCCAGCGCCTTCAGCCAGCGCGGCGCCGGCCTGGCCCCGGCGCCCGCCGCCATGGCCGCCTGCGGGCCCTGCCGCTTCGAGGGAGCGCGGCCCGTGCCCGGCGCCAGGGCGGGGAGAGGTGAAGGGAGGGGCTTGCGGACCGGGGCCTGTGGCTGCCGGGTGGGACTCTCCGGTCGGGCTCGCTCGACCGAGGTCGAGGTCAGGCGGGGCCGCCTCAGGTCCCGGGGCCCCCGCCCCCAGAGCGGCCCGGCCGCTCGTGCGACCGCGGGGGTGGAGTGAGGGCGGGGCCTCCGGGGAGAGGACCTGGGGGAGGGGTTGGGGAGAGTCCGGCGAGGTGTCAGGGAGGGTTGGACCGGCTCTCGCTGGCCACCAGGTCACCACTAGGGTCCCGCCAACAGTAACTTTCTGGTTGGCGTGCAAGGGCCCTGATTTCCCCAAGGGGCTGATGCACCTGCCTCTAAAGTTCGATTCTTCTCCAAGGATGTCTGGTCGGGCTCCCGTGAGGAAAAACTCCTCGCTAGCTGGGCAGTTAGAGGCTGGTTCCTCTAACCTGTGGTCTTGTGCACAACTCTTTTCTCCTGGTGTGGGTGTGCCCTGGCCTTTGGCTAACTACTGAAGGACGTCGCTGCGTGTGGAGTCTGGCGGGAGGGGAGGGCGGTTGGTTGTGTGAGAACATGATTTTGCACATCTTGGGTCACCGGCCTCATGGCCCCGTCTGTCTGTCCAAAAAGAGGTCCTACTTGATAAACGCACCACAAAAACAATTCTTCTTCCAACCCAAAGAACAGGGGCCCTTTAGCTCTATAGAACTCTCGCTGTGGGTTCAAAGACCAAGATATTGAAAGGAAAAATCAGGACTTGAAAAGGCTTGCTAACAAGGGGACTGAATGGTTGAAACTCAAATGCCCTTTTTTCAGAGCATCCAGTACCAGTAATTGGACATTTTTACACGCAGCCTTCTCTGGCGATAGAGGACAGGGATCCAGGCAGCGTCCTCCCACTATACAGTGGACTGAGCACACTTGCCACACAATGGTAGTTCACCAGCCCCTTACCTCACAATGCACCTCTTTACACAGGGGACATCCTGCCTTAAACATTGCACAGCCTGAGATAAGCCTCCCTCTTGCCTTTTTTTACTTCCTGGTTCTGATCTTTATGCAATTTTCTAAGGCATAGAACAAGCTCAGAGACTGCTTTCAAGACAGTGTGTTAAGAAACATGTATCAGCAGATGCAGTTTGTCCCGCAGGATTCACATTATGACACCTCGGAGAGGAGTCAGCAAACTACTAACAGCCCACCACCTGTTTTAGTACAGCCCACGGGCTAAGTATGGTATTTACATTTTTAAATGGCTGAAAAAAATCAAAGGAATTTTTTTGATGCAAAATTATATGAAATTCAAACTTCAGTGTCACAAATAAGGCCACGTTTATGCCTCACATATTGTTTAAACTACTTTCTCACTCAAAAGCCGAGTTCTGTGGTTGTGACAGACACCACACGGGCCTGCAAACCCTGGAATATTTACAGTCTGGTCCCTCACAGAAAAAAGTTTGGTGACCCCTGCCTTAGGTGTCTATAGACCAAACCATTCATTGGATATATACCTCCTAATCTTTCATGTGAAGACAAAAGTGCTGAAAAATGCAGGAAAGGAATCAGAATGACAGAGATCCATTTTTAACTATGCTGGTTTTATGTACAGTAAACTTGGAGACATCTGTTTTTTTAATTTATCAATGCCATGAAAAATCCAGGGAGAAATCCTTTTTCACATCAATAAATTTAACTATATTACAGATAATTTCTAGTGCACATCAAAACATCAAAGGAGAATGAAAATACACAAGCCATAAACCAGGAAAAGGTATTTCCCTCAAGTAAAATCCACATTGACTACTACCCAGATTATATAAAGAACTCCTAAAATTAACAAGAAACAGAAAAACAATCAACTGGGCTTATATTCAGATACCTGTAAGAAAAATCCCCAAAATCTGGTGACATAAACAAAATAAGAGTTTATTTCTTTCTCGCATAAAAATCTATAATTGCAGTGGCCTCATGATCATCAGGAACTCAGGCTCTTCTGTCTTTCTCCTCTAACATCCTCTCTGACTTGCACCTTAAGGTCATCACTTGGTTCTGAATGGCCTCTGGAGCTCCACCCATTCTATTTGCATTTCAAGTAGACGGAAAGAGAAAGGGAGTGGAAAAAAAAAAAAAAAGTTGGATACCACTCAGCCCAGCCAGCAAAATAAGGTGCTTTTCTAAAATTCCAAAACAACACTTCTACATGCATCCCACTAGCCCAGAACTTAATCACGTGGTCTTGAGTGCAAGTATTAGCAAGGAGGAATAGGAGGGGACAACCATTTTGAAAAATAATCTGGCATTATCTGGTAAAGTTGAATATGCACGTACTCTAGCACCACAATTCTGACCCAGGAGTACATCCTAGAGAAATTCTTGCACATGTGTCCTAGGAGATAGGTATAAGAATATTCATCTTTGTACAATAATCAACAACTATAAATACCCTAAATGTCCACCAATACTGAATGGATAAGCTGAGGTATTTTCACACAATTTAATATTATACAGCAAGTTTAATATAGCAGTAGAAAATAAACCATAGCTACACTTATTAACATGAATTGCACAAGTATAATACTGAGAGATGGAAAAAAAAGCAAGTTACAGAAAAAATGCACATAATATGATTTATTTAATTCACACAGAGTTCAAAAACATGTATGACTTTGCATTTAGGAATATGTACATATATGACAAAAGCTATGAAGAAAAGGAAAAAAAATGATATATAAAAATCCAGAAATGGGATTGTAGAAGGGCACACTGATTCCAAAGTATTGGTAATTATATTAATTAGGATACAAAACCCCATGGTCTAAGTATTTTTCTCTCACCTATTGTCAGGCAATTCTGGGCTGGTATGGCAACTCCAAAGCGTCAGGAACACTGATTCCTTCCATTTTATTAGGACGTGATGGTGATCTGCTGTGACATCTGTCACCCCATTGATCACCAGGGTTGATTCGGCTTATCTGGCTGGGTAGGCGGGTGTCCCTTTCTTCCCTCGCTGCTCCATGTGCATCCCTCCTGAAGCTGTGCACTCTGTAGAAGAGGACAACCTTCCCCAATACAGGAGGATCATTCTTCGGTCAAGGGTATACGAGTAGTTGCGCTCCCCTGCTAGAACCTCCAAACAAGCTCTAGAGGTCCATTTTATTAGTCTGTCACCCTCAGGATGTTGCCCCTTGTCCTTATAGTCAAAAATGACTAACCACAAGTTCCAACCAATTCAAATGGGAAAAAAGAGAAGCTGTGCTCTTTTCCTTGCTAGGGCGTGGCCTAAAATTGTCCCTGTTTCTTCTGCTCTTATCCTATTGGCCAAAACTTGGTCACATGGCTATGTGTAGCTGCAAGAAAGGCTAGAAACGTAGTTTTTAGCTGGCTAACCATTTTCCCCGGTAAATAATTTCTGTTATTACTGAAAGGTTGGAAAATGGATATTGAAGGGCCCTTTTGCTATCTCAGCCACAATTAAAAAAAATTTTTTTTTAACGTTTATTTATTTTTGGGACAGAGAGAGTCAGAGCATGAACGGGGGAGGGTCAGAGAGAGGGAGACAGAATCTGAAACAGGCTCCAGGTTCTGAGGGAGACAGAATCTGAAACAGGCTCCAGGTTCTGAGCTGTCAGCACAGAGCCCGACGCGGGGCTTGAACTCCTGGACCACGAGATCGTGACCTGAGCCGAAGTGGTTTGCTCAACCGGCTGAGCCACCCAGGCGCCCCTCTCAGCCACAATTTTTAAACTAGGTAGTAGGAACATGGTATTTATTTTATTTATGCTATATATGTGTAATCATTTTTCTTTGCAAATGTGGAATATTATATCATCAAAAAGGAGTAAAAGTAATAAAAAATTAAAAGCACATTTTCTCTAACACTCATACTCTTAAGCTGCTTTCTACCCTTGTTTTTTGGGGAAAATTTTTGGAAATTTCAAATGAATTCCAGACCTATTAAGGCCTACCTGTCTAATGGCAAAGAAAAGTAGATTAGAGATTTCTTATTATTTCACCTCTTGAATCACGGCTTCCTTTGATTATCATGGTTTATCACATAGTGATTGATGTTCACAAGTTTTCCATTTTTGAACTAACATGGTAACTTACATTTATGAGCTCCAGTGAGGCTCTGTTCTAAGCATCAGGAGTTATTTCATTTAGTATTTTTAAAATCCTATGAAGTAGGTATGATCCTCATCCCCATTTGCAGATTTTTTTCATTGGATCCCACTGAGGTTCAATAACTTGCCCTGACTGCACAACTAGAAAAGTGGTAAAACCAGGATTCAAGACCACATAGTTTGATTCCAGAGCCTATACTGCTAACCATAGCTAAATGCCACCTACTAAATTACATATATAAATATTGGACTTAGATGGATATTTTTGTCAATATTCAACTGTCCAGTTTCTATATATCATGTAGATTTTATGCCATTCTAGATATTATGTAAAAAACGGTTTTATTTAAATACTGAAACTGATGAAGAATTCCCTTGCTCAGATGCCTTTGGTAAAGTCCAACCTCCCTAGCTTGGCATTTGAAGGCTGAATCTACTTTTCCAGTCTTACCTCCCAAATATCTCCTCTAACCTCACTTCCCTTTCTAAGTCTCCTGCTCCAACTTCCATTAGCTGTTGCCAAACACACCCAACATTTTCTCATGTCCTGATTTTCTCCCTGGGCTTGGGGAGTACCTTCCATCCCTCATTACCCCTAAAACATTGCCCGCCAATCAAGGCTCAGCTTAAATTCCATCTTCTCTGAGATGACCTTGCACATTCTTCCAGTTTGACCTCTCCTGCTTCCACACAACCAGAGCCTTTGTACTTGTATTCCACTCTGTCTTTGGTCACTTACTTATATACCAATCTACCTCTCACCCAGCTTATAGAGTACTAGGATCACATTCCTGCACTGAGTGTGTTCCTCAATACCTGGCACTCAATAGACATCCATGCTTTTAAAAAACTTTTCATTTTGAAATAATTATAGACTCAGAAAGTAGCAAAAATAATACAGAGGGGTCTCTTGTACTCATCACCTACCCTCCCCCAATGGTAACATCTTAACATATTCACAGTACAATAGGTCCACAAATTTTTACTTGATTGTTTAGCTAAACTGAATTTCTTTCCCAAAAGAGAAAGGATATCTTGGTTTTACTGCTGCTTCTCTTTGTGTATGTAACTTTCACTTACATTTCAAAACTCCTTCCTCAGCATCTCAGCCAACTTCCCACAAAAGGTAACATAGTCTCATGTAGTCAGATCAGGTGCATCTGTTGTGATATAACAGCTTCAAAAAGCCACTGATTTCCATTGGTTTGGAAAAAGGCATGGGTTGCAATCAAGAAATCACTGGCTAGGGTTGCCTAGCTGGCTCAGTCTGATAAGCCTCAGACACTTGATTTCGGCTCAGGTCATGATCTTGCCATTAGTGGGTTCACATCCCCTGTCAGGCTTTGCATTGTCAGCGGGGAGCCTGCTTGGGATTCTTTCTCCCTCTCTTTCTGCCCCTCCACGCCTCTCAAAAATAAAAAAATTAACTTGAAAAAAAAGAAATCACTGGCTAGATTTGGGGTGTAGCAGAATGTTATCATTTAGGGAGTCAAGCTGGGTGTTTAGAGGTTTAGACTCATAGGATGGAGTATTTATAAAGATTAGTATGGTTCTGCAGTTCTTTTTTCATTTACTTGCTTTGATCTAATTTATGTTTTTATAGTTTTGTACTTTGAGACTTTAAAGTCCATACTTTATAGAACTATGATACCTTACAAAATCCATGAGCAGACATGCAGTGTTTAATAGTAGGTTGCCAAAACCCTTTGCTCTCTTCTTTTACAAATGCTTGATTTCCTGAACGAAATCAGAAAACAATATTTCACAATATAGTCCCTGAGATGTTGTAATTGTGCTTTTTATCTGAAATTGTGAAAGCAATTTAGGATTAAGGAAACTGATTTCCCTCAGAGACTGTTCTTAGCACTCTTTTTTTATATCCTTTAACCTTTTTAATTTGTTAACCTTTTCTGAGTTCGCATCCTACTGCTTTAAGATTTTTTCCACAATATGATTTGAGGAGCACTAGTGGGAATGTTCTTCCTCAAAAATTCCTTCTTCAGCAGTCTAGGGTGCCTGAAATCCTAAGAGTTATTCCTGTCTTCCGGTTAGGGCTTTTAGGAGTGACAGGTTAGGTCACATGTCAGTGTTAAGTTAGGTTGTTATCAGGAATACCTTAGGAGGGACACTTTTATCAGACTGACTTTCTTTTGGGCCGGTGAGAGACAATGGCCCGAATAAATATCCATATAAGGAGCTAGAGAGAAAGAGGGCTGGAGCCACACCTGTCCTGAAGGAACAGGTACAGGACTCACCTGGAGATCCTGTTACAATAAAGGTTCCGAGTGAGGAGATGTGGAGAGTGCATGGTGCTGAGTTTTCTTTCCTAACATGCTCCCAGATGATGCCCATGCTGCTGGTCACAAGACCACATTTCAAGTGCAACATCCACTCTTAGAAGGCTTGGGTATAGGCATTGCTCTGAAGAAGCCCTTTAAACCCCAGGTGGAAGGGGGCTAGGGCAGAACAAAGAGAGAAAGCACTCGGGGCAGTTTAGGGACAAGAAAAGAAAGACCAGTTTGGCTCACTTAATTCTGTTTAAAGCTGTTTTTTTCCAGGACAAAGAAGAGTTAGATGATAGATAGATATTTAAGATTTTGTATTTTATTTTATATTTCTGATTTTATGTTATATATATTACATATATATGTATATATTTATTTAAAACTCATTACATAATGTTCTCACCAGTGGAACTGAGATCCACTTGTTGGTCCCTGGTGAAGGTGTTGGCTTCTGGTTGTTGATGAGGCTTTTCTAAGATTATGCCATGCTTCCAAGAACTGGGACACCTTGAGCTCCCTGACAGTGTGTCTGGAACAACATCCATTGGAAGATCTGGGAATAAAAAAGTGTTTTGTATTAAAATAAACTCCTATATCACAGGAAGAATATAACATGTGCATAAAGTTCAATGGGTAAGCATACAAGGGGTTGTGGTGGTAGTCTCAGGCTATGCTCTCAGGTTCTGTCCAAGGTTTTCTTTTCTTCTGCAAAGAGGAATAGGGAGGGTGGTGGGGGACAGGTTAAGAAACCACTGCTGAGATAATGCCTGTAAAACACAGAAGTAGGTGCTTTTTTAAAAATTTTTTATTGTTGATTTTCTCTTTGCTATTTCCCCTTTCTTTAGTTCCTTGCCTTGTGAGGTTATTTCTGGCTTCATTTTTATCTCACTGCTCTTGATTTCCCCTCCCTTGGTGAAAATGATAATGTGTTAGTCAGTTCTCCTTTTCTCCCCCTGCTTTGATGTTGATTCTTGGTCTTGCCCTCCACCAAGCCCCTTCTTGCCATCTCCTGCTGATCTGTCCATCACTCTTGCTTAACTTCCTCAGAGAGTGGAGTTACTACTTTGGTGACACTTTGGTTCAGAGTCCATGCTTGCTATTATGAGGACTCAACAATCATGGAGAAACTTGTCTCACCAAGGAACTCCTACTATTGCTACCTAATGTTTGTTGAACCCTAACTAAGAGCTATTAACAAGTGAATAAAGTCATCCTGTGCAGAGATGCTCTGCCTCTTCCTGGCAGTCTTTGCTACCACCCAACCCGGCTCCAGCTCAGCGGTACCTCCCCAGGGCAGGAATGGGAACTGAATGGACAATGACCCCCAGTGGACATTCAGGAGTGTGGCAGGGATGACCCGTCCAATGGCACTTCAGGGGATACATTACTTGGGTCTCTAGTGTCTGGAATTTTCCAAATGACCACATGACTCCAAATCAGTTTTGGTTTATTTTGCAACATGGCTTCTTTCCAATTACCCCTTGTCCTAATCATCCAAGAAGGATGCCTTACAGAGTCCAAATAATGGTTCCTTTCCTTGCCACAGTGTTTCTGGTAACCCCTAGTTCTTTTTTATTTATTTATTTTTTCATTAACAAAACAAAAAAAAAGCCGATATACACGCCAATAAAATTGGTATGTAATGTCTTTAAAATGTTTTCATGGGCTCCAAGACTAGGATGAAGGTGAGAGTTCAGGAATAAAGAAGGGAGCCTCTTGCCTGTGGATAGCTGTGTAAGTGCTTATCTACGAAGAACAGAAAGATGCTTTCTAAAGCTATTGCTTGGGAGTGAAAGAAATTATGGTGGACTATGCGCTTGAGTGTGATGTTTTTTCCTTTCATGACTGAGTCAGCCAGTGCCCCAAGCCACCCTGAGTGACTTCTCTGGGAGTGTTTAACTGTTTTGCTGCCTCTCTGGTATTTTGTTCCTAGTAATCTACTCCAGAGAGTAGAAAAATATTCAGCTAGGCCATAGGTTCCTCAGACCAGAGCAGTTGGTTGTTCATCAAGTGGTTTGTTTCTCTAGTCCATTCTAAGTTATCAAAGTTTAATAACAAAGGATTTTATAAATATATACATGTAGCAAGCACCTGAATTTTTGGTACAAGGATGGTAATTAATGGCCCAGCTAAAATAAGAACTAAAACACGGGCACCTGAGTGACTCAGTTGATTAAGCCTCTGACTCTTGATTTTGGCTCAGGTCATGATCCCAGGATCCTAAGATTGAGCCCTGCATCAAGCCTCATTTCAAGCTCTGCACTGAGTGTGGAGTCTGCTTAAGATTCTCTCTCTCTCTCTCTCTCTCTCTCTTTCTCTCCCTCTCTATCTCTTTGCGGCTCAGTTGGTTAAGTGTCCGACTTTGGCTCAGGTCATGATCTCATGGTTCTCAAGTTTGAGCCCTGCATTAGCCTCTGTGCTGACAACTCACAGCTTGGAGCCTGCTTTGGATTCTGTGTCTCCCTCTCTCTCTCTCTCTGCCACTTTCCTGCTTGTGGTCTGTCTCTCTCACTCTTAAAAATAAATAAACATAAAAAAAAATATTTTAAAAAGATTCTCTCTCTCCCTCTGCCCCCTCCCCCCACTTGTGCATGCTCTCTGTCTCTAAAATAAAAAAAATAAAAATAAAATAAATAAAATAAATGTGGGGTTCAATCTAGAGTTCAATTAATATCATAGGAGAATTGGTACTGGTATTATTATTTCTGATTCTATTCCTACTTCCAGGAAAAAGAGACCAAACTTGTATTTCTAGAATTCTCTTCTATAAAACTTAAGTGAGGAAGGAGATGGAGGGTCAGACTTGGAGTTTGGTGAGTGGGGAAAGGCTGGAGTGGGAGAGAAATTGGATGGAGATACAGGGAAGGAAACAGAGGTGGTTCAGGGCTGGCTACTCCTTTTATTTTTTTTTAATTAATTTATTTTTTAAAATTTACATCCAAGTTAGTTAACATACAGTGCAATAATGATTTCAGGAGTAGAATCCAGTGATTAATCACCTACATATAACACCCAGTGCTCAACCCAGCAAGTGTCCTCCTTAATACCCTTTGCCCAGTTAGCCCATCCCCCCCCCCAAAACCCCTCCAGCAACCCTCAGTTTGTTCTCTGTATTTAAGAGTCTCTTGTGGTTTCTCCCCTTCCCTGTTTTCATATTATTTTTGCTTCTCTTCCCTTGTGTTCATCTGTTTGTGTCTTAAATTCCACCCATGAGTGAAGTCATATAATATTTGCCTTTCTCTAATTTCACTTAGCATAATACCCTCTAGTTCCATACACATTGTTGAAAATGGCAAGATTTCATTCCTTTTGAACACCAAATAACATTCCACTGTGTGTGTGTGTGTGTGTGTGTGTGTGTGTAGACATATATATCACATCTTCTTTACCTATTCATTTGTCAATGGACATTGGGCTCTTCCATACTTTGGCTATTGTCGATAGTGCTGCTGTAAATATTGGGGTACAAGTGCCCCTTCGAAACAGCACTCCTGTATCCTTTGGATAAATACCTAGTAGTGCAATTGCTGGGTCATAGGGTAGTTCTATTTTTAACTTTTTGAGGAACTTCCACACTGTTTTCCTGAGTGACTGCACCAGTTTGTATTCCCACCAGCAGTGCAACAGGTTTGCTCTTTCTCTGGATTGTTGCCAACATTGGTGTTACCTGAGTTGTTAATTTTAGCTATCTGACAGGAGTGAGGTGGTATCTCATTGCAGTTTTGATTTGTATTTCCCTGATGATGAGCGATGTTGAGCATTTTTTCACGTGTCCGTTAGACATCTGGATGTCTTCTTTGGAAAAATGTCTATTCATGTCTTTTGCCCATTTCTTCACTGGATTATTTGTTTTTGGGGTGTTGAGCTTGATAAGCTCTTTATAGATTTGGGATATTAGCCCTTTATCTGATATGTCATTTGCGAATATCTTCTCCCATTCTGTTGGTTGCCTTTTCATTTTGCTGATTGTTTCCTTCACCGTGCAGAAGTTTTCATCTTGATGAGGTCCCAACAGTTCATTTTTGCTTTAGTTTCCCTTGCACTGGGAGACATGTCAAGTAAGAAGTTACTGTGGCTGAAGTCAAAGAGGTCTTTGCCTGCTTTTTCCTCTAGGATTTTGATGGCTTCCTCTCTTACATATAGGTCTTTCATCCATTTTGAGTTTATTTTGTGTATGGTGTAAGAAAATGGTCCAGGTTCATTCTTCTGCATGTCACTGTCCAGTTTTCCCAACACCATTTGCTGAAGAGACTGTCTTTTTTCCATTGAATATTCTTCCCTGCTTTGTGAAAGATTAGTTGGCCATATGTTTGTGTGTACATTTCTGGGTTCTCTTTTCTATTCCATTGATCTATGTGTCTGTTTTTGTGACAGTACCATACTGTCTTGATGATTACAGCTTTGTAATACAGCTTGAAGTCTGGAAATGTGGTGCCTCCAGCTTTGGTTTTCTTTTTCAGGATTGCTTTTGCTATTCAGGGTCTTTTGTGGTTCCATACAAACTTTAGAATTGTGTATTCTAGCTCTGTGAAGAATACTGGTGTTATTTTGATAGGGATTGCACTGAATATGTAGATTGCTTTGGGTTGTATCGACATTTTAACAGTGTTTATTCTTCCAATCCATGAGCATGGAATTTTTTTTTTCCATTTTTTGTGTGTCTTCTTCAATTTCTTTCATAAGCTTTTTACAGTTGTCAGTGTGTAGATTTTCCACCTCTTTGGTAAGGTTTATTCCTAGGTATTTTATGGTTTTTGTCGCAATTGTAAATGGGATAGATTCCTTGATTTATCTTTGGGCATCTATTGAGAGGATCATGTGGTTCTCATTCTTTCTTTTATTAATGTGATGTATCACATTGATTGACTTGCAGATATTGAACCAGCCCTACATCCCAGGAATAAATCCCACTTGATTGTGGTAAATAATTTTTTAATGTATTGCTGGATCCAGTTGGCTAGTATTTTGTTGAGAATTTTTGCATCCACGTTCATCAGGGAAATTGGTCTGTAGTTCTTCTTTTTAGTGGAGTCTGTCTGGTTTTGGAATCAAGGTAATGCTGAGGACTGGCTACTCCTAACTTCTATAGCTCATGTACATAAATATTTAGAAGTTATAAATGAAGCTAATGGATGGTTAATAAACTAGTTGTATTCTCCAGTCTTCATGAGCTGAATCCATAATGACTTGGAAGGCCAGGTTTGAATTGTAGAACTGTCAGATTCTTCAGAGATACTTGCTACAATATGGTGACCCACTGCCAGTCTCCCCACTCTTTACATCCTAGCTCCTTCCAGCACCACACCAGAAGGGTTCTTAGACCCACATGAGCAGATGCCCCACCTCATGCACAAGCTCTAGTCACATTCCCACACCCCTGCCTCCTGGCAAACATGTGTCTCTGTCCTAACCTTTAAGCCTCAATGTGCATAAACTGGCCATGTGTTTCTTTTTAGGGGGTTTGAACTCAGGGAAAAGGCCCACAAATTCCCTAAAAGTTAGCTTGGGTGCAGTTTACAAGGAGGATGTGGTAAGGATTCTAAATAGGCACATCCCCTTGGCTTTGTGGCCCTCCTGCCCTGTGGAGGGAATTAATGGGTGGAGGAGGGCCAGAGTGAGGCTCTTGAAAGTGTAGAATTCCCTCTTGCCCAGGTCCAAGGCTAGTACTAAGTGGTAGAACTGTCCAGTGTTCCCACAAAGAACATCTTTAGAAGTAGCAGGTAAATAGTGAAGCTATGGCCTTAGAGGTCCACACTTATATCCACACTTGTCCAGGAAGTTCAGAGTCTTTGAGTGGACCATAGTGGGTTGGACACAGACATTCCACCAGTATGGAATAAAATGGAGAGACTTTCCTTCTCTCCATTTTCTAGGCACAGAAAATATTCCAGCTGACCCAGGGCCTGAGGTAGGACCCCCAAACAGGACAGAGAGAATTTCTCAATTTCACTAGCTAGTGGAGAGCTCATCTAGCTAGTGGAGAGCTCATATTTTAATTTGATTTAGAAAAATAAAGTCATGTGGCATGGCCTATACTTCATTCTAGTGTGATACATACATGGATAATAACAAATACATAAACCATATTATCCAACTTCTGAATCCTTATAGGGATCTCTTACACCTGCTGTCTTCCCTGTTTATGTCTTCCCCTTTGTTTACTAGTCTTCTACATTATAAACTCTTTGAAGGCATGAAGTGGATTATTCATCATTGGGTTCTAGCTGAATCCAACACAGTGCCATGTACACATCAGACATTCAATAATTCATTTGTTGAGCTGAATAGAATTTTTCCAAAAGATTAAAAACGAGTGGCTAAGGATATATTACCTTGTTCCAATGTTTCTTGGAACTAGTGGGTTTTTCTCCTATTTCGGTATTAATTTAGATGAAACATTCATTAAGCTTTCTTCTAAAGTAAGTAAATAAATATGATCCTTTAGAATATTTAATAAATGTTTAGTTTCCAAAAAGAATTCTTGATAAGTTCCTGTGACATATAATTTTTCTTTAATAAAGTCAAATTCAAACAAAATTAGAACAAAGTTATACGAAAGGTAATAGCAATGACAGCTTCTGACATTTTTTGCTCTTTGTCGTTTCAAAATAGACTTTTTTCTTCCTTTTTGGAATTTTGTGGTGCATGAGTACCCTTAAAGAGGTCATATGTAGAAAAATAACATTATCTAGTACAAAATATATTTGAGAGCATGAGTCATGACTGGGAACCAATATTTTGTAAGGATACTTTACAGTCACTTTTAGGCAATGTTTATACAAAGCCTAACAAACTTGACCCTGACTTGGCAAAATCAGTCAATGAGTGAATTAGGCAACCAGCTTAGTTGCTGTCCTGGAGTTCAGACCAAGCAGCTGGGCTGCAGGGGCCCACACCAATTAGTTTTGCCAGACAGTTGTTTATTGGGTTTGCACATAAGGATATGATCTTCTTGACGTTACAGAGATGCCAGGTTTCTTTTACATAAAATATCTTAGTCGATAATGTATAAATATATTTTCTGATTAAAATGGGTATTTACATAGGGGTTGCGCACATTACTGCTTCACAATGATTAAGGATATGGGGTAGTAGCCAATATTCTTCACAACCGATAAGGCAGGATCACCAACTCATCAGAACAGAAGAGGCAGCCATTATAGTTTGGACAAGAACCCAAATTTTCTCTTGCTATTCCCAAAGGTACTGCAGCTACCTGAATACACCACTCCTTCCCTTGATGAGACCCACGTCAGCCCAGGAGTGTGATCTCCCCCATACCTCCCAGCTCTAACCTGGAAAGGAAGCAGGGCAGATATTTTAAAATGTTGTCCCAGGATCCTATGGGCCCACCTACAGGTCACAATGTATTTATCTCCTAGGACAAAAGACCAAAAAGAAGAAATGGGGGGAGACAAGGGAATAAACAGTAATGGTGAGGTGACTTACTTACCCTTCACTCCCTTAACTGAAACTTTCTCTAGAACAGCAGGAAGAGTCAAAGGAAGCACTGAAAAGATGATGCGCTCCTGCAAATGTTTCTCAGCTTCTAGGATTTTGATGGTCTTCATTAGTCTGAATGGATGCCATCAGCAATCTCTAAATCTATAACCGCTCTGTCATCTGCAGTAACTCTCTGTCACTAGGACTAGCTGTTTTGGCAGGAGCTCTGGTACATTTGGCCTGGAGGCTGTGCCAGAGACAAATGAAGGTCAGGCCTGAGTTTGGTGGCACCTGGCTCCCAGCCTTTTGTCCTCAGTTCTGTTTGCGCACACAACCCCAAGCACATAAAAGAATACTGTGTGATCTCATCATAAGTGCTTCAAACTTATTGTACCATTTATTGAATACAATTTCCCTTCTGTTGAGAAAACTGTGTCTGAGAGACTTTATGAAGTTGTCTTATAGGGAATACAAATGGGAAAAAGCGTACAGATCCACTGGTGTTAAGCAGGATTGTGTGAAATAAACAACCCTGTTTTGCTTAGAAAAATCTGTTAGATCAAGAAAAGAGTGACCTTTCAAGAGAAAGATGGGTTTTCAAGATCTGACTGTGGTATATAGTACTATGTCATTTTATTCTGGAAAAAAGAAAGCATTTACAGCCTACTATTTTAAACTGAAACAACAGCTTTTGCTAATTTTCTAGCTTGCTTTTTTTGTAAAGTACAGTGACCAAGCACAGACAATCATGAGCAAAATGTTGACTTCAAATGAAATTTTGTATGCAATTTTTAATTAAGCAATCCCGTGCAAACATTTTTTTTTTCTTTAACATCAGGAGGAAAGAAAACAACCACACTTGAGTGCTGGTGGAAAACAGAAAATGCTTTCTCATTGCAATCAGATTTCAAAGCAGTGGAGTGTAGGGAGGCAGGGCCCAGGCCCTTAGTATTCCTCAGGGTTGCTTGATTGCAAGTCTCGCAAATATGAATCAATTATGTTAGGAGGTACGCCTTGCAAGAGAAGCCTGCAGAAGGAAAGACCACCTAGAGAGGACAAAAAGGAAAAGGCCAAGTCAAAACCGTCTACATGAAAAATTACTGAAATACTACTTCCTGACTAGCTGCCTAGAAATGTGACTAATTATGTTCCAGTTAGTCACAAAGATTCATTCAGTCCTACTGGGAAATCTCCTGCATTTAGTACATTTAGAATTTAAAGCAGTTGGCATCTAGAAGGAAAAGCAAGTTCCCGGCAGATCCATAGCAGTTTCTTGTTCCCTGCTATTATTCCATCTTAGTTTAAATTCCTAACTGGTTTTGGAAAGGATCTATTGCTCTTTTGGGTTTTAGGATTCTTCTATAGATGATTTAAGCCTTCTGGTTGGATGGCAGAGTAGATGTAGACCATGTTATGAATCAGTGAGAAGAACTGTTTTCCTGTTCGTTAATGTTCCTTTTAATTTAGCACAAAGAACTCCAACTCAAGCGCAGTGGAGAAGAAAAAAGGAACCACTCCTTTAATTTTGGCTATTTATACACTATCAAAGTGCAAAAATTGGAAAGATTTTGTTAAAAATAGTAAAACGTGTCCAATGCCTTCTGAACGTGAAAAATCCTACTACTATTTCAAACTTACCTTCCATGTGTCTGAATTATATTTATAAAATAAAAGTACCCCTTCACAAGAGAACCCATGAAACTATAAAAATTCATGGTCCTTTAAGGAAGTGCTTCACTACTTGCTAATAAACTCACGTCCAGGCAAAAACAGCATGCCATTTGAACATTCTTAAAACTTCTTGAATGCAAATTTGGGAAAGTCATTCTCCTTTTTAAAAAAAAAAAAATTCAAGTCACATATTGGTAGAAATGATGCCGCTTATGTACATGTCCATTCCTTGATGCAAAGCGTTCAGAATGCTTGGGTATCATTTTCATCAACATTAAATGCATTAATTCATGCTTTACTGCATTCAACAACTTGCTTCATGTCAACAGGAGATTGTTGTGATGAATAAGTACTAGCTGTTAATGTCAAGATACTTAAATACAAATTGAAACTACAAAGTTAGAGATTTTAAATAGTCTATTTTCATTGGATTACAGAATGAAAATCATGCCATACTCCACAGGCTTTGTATGGCTTATGACAGTCATAAGCTTCATATGCCAAAACCATATGAAAGCTTACCTTAGATGATAATATACATTCAAAAATCCTTACTGTGCTACAACTAAGGGAAAGAGAGAAAGAGAGAGAGAAGTTGTAAGCATTAATAAAGTGCTAAAACCAAAGTTGAGTACTTGTTGGATGAAATTATAGTCATGATTATGATGAGGTGATTTCATTAATCCTTAGTCATGTGAAAGATGTAGGAAAATAGAAGCATATGGAGTGAAGGGCAGGGATCCAGTCACTTCAAAAGGATAATTAATATGTAAAACATTTATTAATATGCACAACAACTTTGCCTGATCAGGTGGCAAAGCCAACTTGATTGTACAGTGAATATTTATGGTAAAAGCTTCCAAACCATTAGCTTAAAAAAAAAAAAAACCTACAACATATATATATTGTGTTTTTCAACAAAAGAAAAACAGAGACAAGAGACAAAGCATTAGTGTACATATATATATGTTGAAATGCTAAAAGGCAAAATTATCAAGTAGATAAAAATATTAAACTAGTATATTCTATAATATTGTATTCTGAACTGATTATATATGACTGATCTAAATAAACACAAGGCCTAAAAAAACTTAGGGTAGAAAGCTACTCTATGTATAATCTACAAAACCTTAAAGAAAGAGCCCTAATTTGGTCATCTTTTGCAAGCTGACATTATCTCTGGGAATTGTAAACTCAGGCATAGATTTACAACATTAGAGTTTACATCAGGTTGTTTACCCAGTCCCAAAGAACTTCTCAATTCATTATTCCAAATGGGGGTGAATTATACTTGTAGAATAGCACTCATTTACTGTTTAATACATTTAGTAATGGGACCCAAAATTTTCTTTCAAGTTCATAAATATATGAAATAATTTTAGTTCCATGAAAATATCTAAAATGTCCAACAGATGGATAGGTCATAGATATTCTATTGGTAAATATTTCACTGGAAATCTTAAATATGAAAGTTTCCAAATATTGGATCCAAATATTCTAAATATTTGTGTCCTTTCTTCATCAAAAATGTCTAGAATATTTTTCCTACAACTTAGTAAATTAAAAATGCTCAACATGAATCTAAGGAAACTACAGCAGAAATTATCTTAAAGGAAGATCATATTTCTCTTCATTTGGAAAATGAAAATATTAAAGAAATATCATTGATTCCCAAGTTTTGATAATCTGATATCTCCAGTGAGGTCATCTTAAAATGTAGCTCTTTGGCTTTATTTATGGGGATGTGTGGTATAGTACTTAGTTTTCTGACAAAACATAGTGCCTACATTAATTAATATCCTTGAATAATTTGGCCTTCCTGTTCATGGCATAAACACTGTATGCCATGAGCTGCTAACAGATACAATGAAAAGCAAATGAGAAAGTCAAGCTTTACATGCAAAGTGCGATTTCATGTAAGAGGAATGGAACAGAAAGTAGAAATATCCAGTGGGATATGAACTTTTAAAACCTGTTGCTGCCCCTCCAGGAAGATTGGTTGTCCAGGGGTATTTAGTCCTTGATATATCACTGTAGAATTAGAATATTTGTACCAGTATTTATTTATTCTCAGTTGACATTCTTACCTTTTTCTTTTTTTTCACAGCTTAACTTGATTTAAGTCACCTATTATCAGATAACAATCTGATGATAAACAATCTTGGGTTTACTCTTAGGACTAAAAGTTTTCACCAATATACCACAGTTGATGCCTTATTATGAACTCATGTACTAGGATACGTTCTTTATATTATTAAATTCAGTTACTGTATAATTTACTATATAATTACTATAAATAATATATCATCTATCTGTATAGTATTATTTGCTTCTATGGAGGATCCCAAATGTTGAACCATTTATGAAATAATCATTTTACACCATTAGCAACATTCTATTATTTTCAAAGCATGCAAAAGTAGTACTAGTTTTTTGTTGGATTTTGTTGGATATTGAGACATAAGTACCAAAAATACTTTAAAAAAGCTAGGGGTTGAGAAACCAGATATATTTGCAACTCTTAACTTATTTTGAATATAGAACTAATAAACAGATAAAAATAATGCTTAAATTTGTAAACACTTTCTCAATGGTCATGTTTGACACTTTGTAAGAATATTATTTTTTTATATTTGAGAGAAAAAAATTTAAAAATTTCTACTTATTCAGTTATCAATCTACTATACTGTATTACTTGAGAATGGATAGAAATCATAGCAGAAAGAATACTTTTTTTTAAGTTATGAAAACATTTTTTCAAGAAGTGTCTTTATTTATACTAGATTTAAGACTAAAACCTCTTTTTTAATATTAATACCTTAAGTATTTACTTTTTTTTCTAAAATAGATATTTACAAAGTTATCTTTCTGACTTTTGAATCATAATTTCTTCATTACAGAGAGGTAGAAAAAATAAAGATTTTGGTTATCACAGAAAAGCAATATAACATAATAAGAAAAAGAGAAAAGACATTAGGATCATGTCACCCATTATCTCATAACAGAGACTCTGACAGCTATAGTTTTCATGGTATCCCAAAGTACCATTTGATTGTCAAGAAAAAAACTCCAGTATAAAAATTACACCCAATTACTATAAAAATTGATTAAGATGACAGGTTATTCTGAGACTTTTCTACCACATAAATCCTTATATGTTTTCTTGGTTTACATTAGTTGCAGCATTTCAAAAAACTAGTATAAATGAAATACATACCTATAAATGGAAAATTTTTAATGAGATTTTAAAAGCAACTGATTATAATACAATAATATGGATATGCTATATTCTCTATGTGCAATATTAAATGCTAAATTAGCAAACTTACCCATATATATATTAGAAGTTTCACAAAATAGTAAACTAATTAAAAATAGTGTAAATTCCTTAATTGTAGCTTCATTAGATGAGCTTTTGCACTAGACTTTTTAAATAAATGGATTATATCATGAAAGTCATATTCCCTTGACTTTACTCATCCTCACCATGCTGTACACATGCTAGCATTCCACTGACATTAATATTCATTTAGTTAACAAGAATTGCAAGAGATGAGAATAAGTCTATTTAAACAAATCAGAGTGAATGCAGAATGTAATAATGTCTTCTGTCCCAGAATTCTCTCTCCCCTTCCTCTGCCACCCCCAAACATTTTAGCACGTAATTTGGATTTTGCAGTAAGGACGATAAATAAATGATTTTCTTTCATTTTAGTTTATACATGAGATCTTTGATGTCATACCTTTCACCTCCAGTTTGCATTCGATCTCCACTGTCCCAAGGTCATTGACAGCTTTGCAACAGTAAGTGCCTCCATCATAGGGGCTAGGCTTGCGAATCTCCAGAGTACAGACCCCTTGGTTGCTGAACATCCTGTATCTTGGGTCATCCACAATAGCAACTTTGTTTTTCATCCAGGTTATTTTGGGCTGAAGTTAAGATTGAAGAAAATAAGTCAAAATATATCGGTATTTAGCATAATAAATAATAGACCATTAAAGCCAGTGACCAAATTTTAAAGCATGGCTTAGAAAGAAAGTGTATCTGAGAAGAATCCACATCTATTTGAGCACTGTTCCTTTCAAATTAAATTCTACATGGTGCTTGGCAAGAAAACAAATGGGCAGGTCGGAAGCAAGCCAGACTTGTTCAGAAGACAGCTCTGGGGCTCTCTTCCCAAATGAATTCATATGCATTCTAATTTGATCTACAGGTTCCTGATGTCAACTTACCCTGGAGAGTGTATGTTGCTGGGCATTTTTCAGAGAATCCTCATAAGGTGTCACAACCGTCTGATTTTCCCCACTTCCTTTTCCTGACATTCTTTTCTAATTCTTTAGGGGCTGCTTATGCCTCCTCACCATTTCATCTCTCCTCAAAGAGCTCTATTCATCATCTAGTGGAATGGGTCCACTTCAGATAATGCAAGATCAGTAATGACCAGTCACCCAGGAAGCTGACTCTATTCTCCTTGGCCTCTGAATTACATTTGATCACCCTTGAGCCTCCCCTGCCTTCCCATATTCTCTTCTCCCTTTGGTAAATGTACACTCTCCATATTCTCTCTTCTGCCTCTTATATGCTTTTGCCTTGCTCAGACTCTAGAGACTTTCTTTTCTGTCTCCTTCATACCATCATCTTCCTTCCTCCATCCTTCTTCATCCTTTCAAATGGGAGCATTCACTGAGGCTTACCCCTTGGACTTTGGTTTTTTGATTACTAGTCTCTTTCCTCAATGATATTCCTTTCTATAGTTTCGGCTCCAAGATATGGAATATAGCACCCCCATGCCTAGGATGAGTCACACCTCTGGCCTTTCTCTTAAGCTCTGGTGACCTCTCCTCTCCCTCCTGGTCATTCCTGCTTGTACTGACATCACTTCCAACTAAAGATGAATTCAGGATCTTCCTCTCATTCTCAGTGTAACTTCTCCCTTGACTCGTCTATTCCTGCTGATGGTATATGCAGGAATCATACCACTTTGCAATGTTTCCAAATTCTAGGGCACTTTTCGCACAGTGCCACCAGGAAAAAAAAAATATCTCCATGGGAAACATTCATTAATTCGTTGCTCTTTTGAAATGCCATCAAGAAACCTTAAAACCTTTCTAAATCTCTTCAATCAGATATGATTTCTTCCTTCCTAGGACAGCACATTTTATATTCTGCCTTGCATTACAGTATCATCATTTGCTTTAATCTATTTTAGAAAATTTGATGAATCAATATTACCACCAGATTTTTCAGGTGAAACAATATTACTTCCATCTCCTTACCTCTCAGTATTTTTTAAAATGGGTGTTTTGGGTTTTCCTAAATAGTCATCTTTTATTTAGTAAAGAAATATAAGCATTTTTTTACTACTGTATTTAAATAGTGGACCTAATTATCCACCAACACCACAATGCTGCACTCTCCTCCCTATCCCAGAAAAAGATACAATAGCACAACTTATATTGTTATTTGCAATTATAATGTGTCTAACATAAAACAAAAAGGGGATTTGGGGGCGCCTGGGTGGCTCAGTCAGTTAAGCATCCGACTTCAGCTCAGGTCATGATCTCACGGTTTGTGGGTTTGAGCCCCGCATCAGGCTCTGTGCTGACAGCTCAGAGCCTGGAGCCTGCTTTGGATTCTGTGTCTCCCTCTCTCTCTGCCCCTCTCCCGTTCATGCTCGGTCTCTCAAAAATAAATAAAAATGTTAAAAAAAAATTGAAAACAAAGGGGAATTTGGGACTAATTCTTAAATTTAACTAATGTGATTGAAAAAATGGTACCTTAGGATTTCCTCTCACACTGCAGTTCAGGGTGGCATTGTAACCAGCCACAGCATAGGTGTTAACCAAAGGCTGAGTAAACATGGGTGCCTCCGTGAAATCAAAATCTTCATACACTGGATTTTTGTAGATTTTACCTTAAAAACAAGCATTAGAAAAACACAAATTGGCCTGAGGATATGTCATTCTTGGCATACTTTATTCATGGTCAAAACTCCCCTGAGTTTATAAAAACATGTAAAAATATGGGTGACTTCCACACAACATTCATTCTGAAGTGTACAAACGGACAATCGCACTGGGACACAAAGTCAGTACGGTCATCTGAGACTGAAAGAAATACTGAGAAGAATCTGGTATCTGAATATTTTGATCAACAGTATATTTTAATGTAAAGGCAATGAGCAATGAGGACTTTAAGGACAGTGGTTTATGAGGAAATGAAATTCCTATCTCTGATTTTAGCCATCCAGACCCACAGCCCAGAAGTTGGAAAGAAGTCAGAAAGTTTACATTTTTTAAAAAATGCAACATTAAAAATAAAAACAAGGGGCACCCTGGGTTGTTCAATCAGTTAAGCCTCTGATTCTTGGTTTTAGCTTAGGTCATAATCTCAGTTTGTGAGATTGAGCCCCACGTTGGGCACTGTGCTGACAGAGTGGAGACTGCTTGGGATGCCCTCTCTCCCTCTCTCTGCCCACCCCCTCTCAAAATACATAAATAAACAGTTAAAAAATAAATAAAAATAAAAATTTTTACTGGTAAAATCAACATTTTACTCAAACATTTTTACCACAATTTAAAAATGTGTGTTTATCAGTTTCTGAATTCCCTTTCACCACATCTCTATAGCCAGTCTTCTTGAGAACATCTAGTCATTGAAAACTGGGGTTTCCAGATGTCCAGTTGTAATATTGTGATTTATAATAAGAAATACATTAAAACCTTGGTTTGCAAGCATAATTCATTCCAGAAACATGCTTGTAATCCAAAGCACTGGTATATCAAAGTGAATTTCAGGAAACATTGGCTTAGTTATGATCACGTGATGACCGGCATCACATACTACTAGCACTGCAAGACAACTCGTTTATCTCATAAAAATACATTAGAAATGTTCGTGTCTTGCGGAACACTCGCAATCCAAGACTTCACCGTAAATATTTGGTCTTCTGGCCCCATTTCTGTCACAGAGCTCCTAAAACCCTTGAAATTTCCTAAGGGAGGAAAGTTATAAAAGGGTCTTTTGTTAAATTAATGAGGTGACCTTTGGACTGAAGGATGGGGACTTGTTGCCAGCTGTGATTAGTGGTTTCAAACTTTCAGTCCCATCCCCAGACCTCCAGGGATGGGAGAGGGGCTGGAGATTGGATTTAATCATGGTAGGGAAGCCTCTATAAAACAAAACAAAACAAAACAAAACAAAACAAAACAAAACAAAACAAAACAAAAACAAAAGGAAACCCCTCACACCCCCACATACTGGAATTGAGTCCAGAACCTCCTTATATGAGTCCACCGCTAACTCACCATCCTTGGCGATCACAGCACTCTCCTTAGTCATTGTTGCATCCTCACTGAGGCCACACATGTTCTCAGCAAAGACCCGGAAATAATATTCATTTCCTATGACCAGTTCAGTAATGGTAGCATTGGTTCGGTGATAATGCTCAATGACAGTGAACCATTCCTAAAGGAAAAAAAAATTTTTTTTTTGAGAAAAATCATCTAAAAACACACAACTGTTCCAACTGTTGATTAGAAAAAATAGTGGGGATGTTTTATTAACTATGAGAAAAATAGCACTGATTTTTATATTGAGAGTACTAACAACGTACATTTAATTTGTTTAACATTTTATAATATACTTATACTTGATTATGTATAATTTAATATTTTTTTTAATCTTTATTTTTTTTTGAGAGAGAGAGAGAGAGAGCGTCAGTCAGGGAAGGGCAGCGAGAGAGGGAGACAGAGAATCCCAAGCAGGTTCCACACTATAGGCACAGAGCCTGATGAGGGACCTTGAACTCACGAACCATGAGATCATGACCTGAGCTGAAAGCAAGAGTCAGATGTTTAACCGAATGAGCCACCTAGGCACCCCTATAGTTTAATCTTCATTTACACATTAGATTCATATACCCTAGATGTCAACTCCTACCTTTATATTTTCTTCCTAAGTGTACAGTGTCTGTCACCTATCTTTTGTATAACAACATCTGATTTTAGAATTTTAGTGTAAACAGGGGCTCCTGGGTGGCTCAGTCAGTTAAGCGTCCAACTTTGGCTCAGGTCACGATCTTGTGGTTTGTGAGTTCGAGCCCTAAATCAGGCTGTCTGCTGTCAGTGCAGAGCCCACTTTGGATTCTCTGGCCCCCTCTCTCTCTGCCACTCCCCTGCTCTCTCTTTCTCTCAAGAATAAATTTGAAAAAAAAACATTAAAAAAGGATTTTTGTGCAAACATCTATTCTGAAGAAGAGATGATGCTAAATCACTAGAGAAAAATTAATATCACCCAATAAGTTTGCCTAATATTAAAGTAGGTTCTTCTGGGTCTTTGCTCAGATATTAAACCTCTTCCCTGACTGTTCACCCTCCCACCATTCTGTGCTGGTTATACTCTCTCACCTTAACCTGGCTAAGTTTTCTTTGCAGCACTTGCTACCTTAAATTACATTATATATTTACTGTTTTACTTGTTTCCTGTCTACCTCCTCCACTGAAATGGACACAGCATGATGAGAAGAAAACACAACTTTTCTTCTTACCCCTGTATCTCCAGTGCCTATTATAATACCTGGCACATAGTAGGTACTATGCACAAAATAAATGTTTATTGACTACCCGAATGAATGAATGAATGAATGAGAAGCTAAAACAAGTAATTTTCTTTTCAATTTTTCCTCACCATACCAAGAAATAGAGTGGTCTCAAAGTTTATCTTGCAACCAGTAGAGAACCACAGATGTTTAGTACCACTAATTGAGAAAACACATTTTTTAGGTGTTTTTAAATTTTATTTTTATTTATACTGAGAGAGAGAGAAAGAGAAAGAGAGAGAGAGTATGGGGGAAGGGCAGAAAGAGAGAGAGAGAGAGAGAGAGAGAGAATCACCAGCAGGTTCTGCCCTGTCAGAGCCGGACTTGGGGTTGAACCCATGAATCATGAGATCATGACCTGAGCTGAAATCAAGAGTTGGACGCTTAACCAGCTGAGCCACATGCTTTCAGGTGCCCCAAGAAAATACATTTTCTGATAAAAAGTGCATAAAGGAAAAGGATTTTTCTTAGAATTTTTAGGGGCCATCATTATCTCAGTATTTTAGATATATATTTTTTAAGTAGGCTCCATGCCCAGAGTAAGAGCCCAACACAAAGTGGCTTGAACTCACATCCTTGAGATCAAGACCTGAGATGAGATCAGGTATTGGACACTTAACTGACTGAGCCACCCGGGTGGTCCATATTTTGAATATTTTTAGGACACCAGGCAAATGTAGTTATGACTTCCTTTATTCCCAGAGCACTTTATTCCAAAATTTATTCCAGCATTTATTGTATTGCTTTGTCATTTGGTTTTATGATGTTTTTCTTCTTGCCTAGATTGTGAGTGCTCCTTTCCCCCCCCCCCCAATCTAGTAGCTAGAACAGTGCTCAACATATAGTGAATGAAGAATAAATTAATGTGTTGGCACACATAATGAAAAAAATGTCTATGAAGTTATGAATGACAACAGGAATTTAAGTGAAGAGTAGCATCTGTAGCCACAATGAGACAATGGTGTGGTATCTCCTGGGAGTTACACTGGACAGACAGAAACACAGGGGTGCAGAGGTTGGGGATCAGTCTCTGTCACCAGTTAGAACTCAGTCAACAGTGAGAAAGTCCGTCCAGGTTCACCTGGACTTGACTGGCTATCCAAGAAGACAAGTTCTTACTGACATCTACTAGTGTAAATGCCTGAAGACTTCCTGTCAATATCATTAAGTATAATATTTCACTCTTCCTATGAGAAGGAAGAGGGGCTCGATGCCATTGTGTGCCCAAATATTCATTTATTCATTCATTCACATACAGGTAGGGCAGTAGTACAGTGTAGAGGATGGATTCTGATGCAGGAGCACCTAGACTTTAACATTTAAAATGGTGATCTCGAGCAAGTCATTTATCCTTTCTGAGCCTCGGTTTCCTCAACTATTAAATACAGGTAATAATAAATCGTACTCCAACTAGGTTGCCTCTTGAACACACTAATAAGCTCCTTCCCTCTTCAGGAGCTTTGCACATGCTGTTGTCTTCAGAATCTTTCTTTTCTAACTGGTCTCTTTCTATACATGTTATCCAACATTCATTTTACAAGGAGAAAGAGTTGCATGGATATAAATCTGAGTCAGAATCCAGAGTGACTAAATATTTGTTGAACAAATGAATTTATTGAATTCCATTGAGCACTATGTCAGCTGCTTTATACTGTTTTAGCCTCATGGTAACCAAGCAAAGTAAATATTCATGTCCTTAAGAGGACCTCATGCCCGGCCCCCCTTTACTTTTGATGAAATGCAATTTTGCTGCTGCTGAACCAGAGATGGCTAGACCTTACCATGCTCTTCTTATCAGCTTTCTGGATTGTGTACCCTGTGATGGCTGCATTTCCATCATCCTTTGGTGGTATCCATGATAGAGCAACATTCTCTCCCCAGACATCCTCAATCTTCACCAGCTGAGGTGGACCTGGACGGTCTAGAGGACGAATTCATGACATCATTATGAGGTCATTTTCCCTTCCAACATATGCAGTGGTCCCCCACCTTAATGGCTGTTTTGCTTTCAGAGGTTTCCATTACCCCAGGCAACCAAGATCCGGAAGCAGATGCTCCTCCTTCTGATATAGTGTCAGAAAGTCAGTGGTAACCTAATGCTACGTCACAACGCCTGCATCATTCACCTTACTTCATGTCACCATGTAGGCATTTTATCATCTCACATCATCAGAAGAAGGGTGAGTACAGTACAGTGAGATATTTTGTGAGAGAGATTAACTTTTATTACGGTACATGGTTGTACTTGTTCTGTTTTATTGTTAGTTACTTTTGTTAATCTCTTACTGTGCCTAATTTATAAATTGAATTTTATCATAGGTACGTACGTATAGGACAAAACAGCATATATAGGGTTTGGTACTACTCACAGTTTCAGACGTCTGGGAACCTGTCTCCATCAATAAACAGGACTGCTGTACTTCATTGTAGGAAGATATTTTAACATGCCCTTCCTTCCCTGCATTTCTACCCACATTTCTTTCACCATTCTTAAACTTTAGGAGAGTGGAATGCACTCCAGCTAAGCTCATCTGGAAACTCTTGACTTTTATCTTCATGTAAAGACAAGGATTTTGAAAGGAAAATTTAAATGAAATTTCAAACCTCATCAACCTTCACTCCAAGAGCAGACTACTGGCAATGAATCACAAGGCTACACTGCCTAATGGGAAATGTAAGCTGACCCTGGGCTCCAAATCTTAGAGCCCATCTGGGCCAAGCAGCTCTGGTTTTTGGTGCAAGGCATGGAGACCACAGCCTGTGAGTGGGTTCCTCTGCTGTACCCAAAAGGCACCTTTAACATGCATGAAGAAAACTTATTTTATCTCTCTGCCAATGTTAAATTTGGAACAAATAAAATAACTAGAATAATAATCATTATTTATTGAACACTTTGAGTGTGCAAGCAATGTCCTGGGCACTTAGAACTACCTGTTAAAGTAACTACATGGCAAAGTGGAAAAGAGAAGCCCTTCTGTGTGTTTCAGAGGGAAGGTGCTCTTCCAGACCTGGAGGCTCCCATTAGAGTGGGGGCTTCCATGGGGGTTCCCATTAGAATGGAGCCCAGCCAGATCCAAGGGCACAGGGTAGCCTCAGCACTCCCCTCAACTTAACAGAAATCAAGAACGGTTAGCCAGTAGGAAGACAGTACTTAGCTTAAAGGGCGTGAAATTTCAGCCAACAGGAAGTTTCTCCTTTAGTGAGAAAACTCCTAGTTTCAGCAAATTTGCTGAAATATAATAATAAAAATGACTGGACTGGAAACAAGGCTTCTGTAGCTATGCTCTTAAATGCATTTCTTCGCATTGCAAAAATTACAGAACAGTTCAAGTGAGAGGGGCCTATCTGTGAGAGATCCTCCCCCTATTACCCTAACTCTGGACAGAAGTAAGACCTACACTTATTTATTCATTTATTTGGACAGGAGAGTGAGTATCTAGCCCTGTAGGAATAACCAATTAGGTGTTTAACTATTTAGGTACATCTTCCTTACATTTAAAAAAACTTTCCCTCTCCATTAAAACTGTATTAGTTGAAAAATTTAGGTGTGGTATGAAACATGTTAAACTATGTTTAGAATCTGCTTTGTTTTTTATGCCAGAATTCAAAACAGGAAATAGTTTCATCATCAAGGAGTTGAGAAACAGAATAAGAGAGAACTGGATTATGAAGCGGTACAGATGGTTTGCACTAAAAAGTACATATATTAATTTTCTTTAACATATATGCCCTAAGTCTCCATGATTAGTTTTTCTAGTAAGAAAAAAGGTATTTTGAAATACAAATTTTACCAATGTAATTTTAATTCTAAAAAAAGAATTTTATGGAAAGCCACTCTAACACAAATTCTTACTCTTGCCTTAATGACAAAGACAATTAGTACAAATATTGCTTTGATAGAACATTCTTCCAAACCTACCAACGATCTGGATATCGATTGAAGCCGTTTCCACAAATTTTTCCACTTTGACTTGCAGATCATATTTCCCAGAGTGGCTCCTTTCTGCTTTTCTGATAAATATGATTGTATCAGTCTCAGAGTTGCGAATGTTTATTTGATTCTTATCAATTTCTGCACCATCTTTCTTCCAAGTTAATTCTGGTCTTGGTTTTCCCTAAAGAGAAAGACAGGAAAAAGTAGAGGGGGAGGGAAAACAGATGGTTTCAAGATTTTTTTTTCAGTGTTACAAAAAATGACAGTTGCTGATCCCATTTTCAGCAAGGTTGGAGACAGCCTGGTGGTCAGCGACTATGGCAGAAACAGTAATACTCGCATTGCCTGTTGGTTGCATTCTGTGTGCAAGGCACTACATTAGGTACATGAGGTTTACTATTTCCTTTCATCTTCCCATCAAGATAATAAATGTCATTATCCTCACTTTTTGGATAAAGGAATTAAGTGACTTGCCTAAGGCCTTGTGACTAAAGTGCTGGAACCAGGTCTTACCGCCAGGTCTCTCTAGCTCCAAAGCCTGTATAACATAGCATAATGGTTAAGAACATGGGCCCTGGAATCTGTATTTGGATGCTGACTCTACCTCTTAATAGCTGTGTGACCTTGGGCAAGTTATTTAAACTCTCTCTGCCTCAATTTCCCAAACTATAAAATGAGAACAATGACAGTACCTATCTCACAGAATAGTCATAAAGACTGAAGTTCTTTCAGTATTATTTTTTTCCAATTTCTTTTTTAATGTTTATTTGTTTTTGACAGAGAGAAAGCACAAGCAAGGGAGGTGCAGAGAAAGGGAGACACAGAATCTGAAGCAGCCTCCAGGCTCTGAGCTGTCAGCACAGAGCCTGATGCGGGGCTTGAACTCACGACCTGTGAGATCATGACCTGAGCCCAAGTTGGACGCTTAACTGACTGAGCCACCCAGGTGCCCCAAGACTGAAGTTCCTAAAGCTTCTGCACACTAAATATGTGCTTTATTATTATCTAAATGTACATGATATTATTTCCACAGCATCGTACCACTCATTTCAGACTTGTCTACAATTCTCTCTCTGCTCTTTCTAGCTGCCGAAACTATGCTTTAACAGCAAGTTTTGGGGGATTATAATCTAATTCAAGAATACATGTTTTGGTTTATATTACAAAGGAACTTCCTAGGGTTTCCAAAGACCCAGGCTCACCCTGCAGACAGGAGCCGAAGATTAATTCAGTCAGGTAAGGCATAGCCTTCCTTTGGGCTCCTAACATGGCTTGTTGATACGTTATGATAAAAAATGTGAGAGACCCACATCAAACCCCTGCCTACAGAGCTTGAAGAATGGTCGGGGTGCTTAGACTTACATGTGGGAAGTGGAGAACAATACTGTTAAAGATAAGGAAAAACAGTTCCAGGTTTCACTTCTGTAAATGTACAATTTGCTTTCACTACTGGGGAAACAAAAACCAGAGTTTTCCGATAATATATGCAGTGGAAAAAAAAAAGGCACTGGAGGAAGTGTCCACAGACATGGACTCTGCTCTTGAAAGTGCCATTTACTTGTGTGACCTTGGGCAAGTCACCTAACTTCTCTGAACATCAGTTTCTTCTCCTGTCAAGTGGTGGTAAGGAAATCTGCCCTTCTTGCCTCACAAGGTATTTCTTAGGATCAAACGAGATGTTCATGAGAACTCTTGAGGTTCCGCAAATAGATGAACATGACACAATGGTCTCATTGCCCCCTTCCTGGCAGCTGAGCAGCCTCTGGGATGCCATACCTGTGAGGTCCCTGTTCTCATGGTCTTTCCTCCCCCCAGACCCAGTCAGAAGTTAGACACACAGACTCCCAAGATGTGGGAATTGGGATTAGCATTAGCAGTAGACATGGTACAAAAACTGGAGATTTTGCAGCCCAGATTCAGCAGCCCCACTCCAGCCCACGTGCCTGCCTAGTGCCAACTCCTGGTTTTATTTGAGGCTGTGTGGGGAGAGAAGTGGGAGGAACCTTGTCAAGCCACCTCCTTCCTCCCCTGCCCTGTTTATACTCATGTCCTCCTTGGCTTTCGTTTTGATTTCGCACACTTTATGTAGAAGGTAATCACTTCTTCGAGCTGCAGGCCCCAGGTGCTGGTGCTGGAATTGGCTGTCTTTTAGCTTGCTTGTCATGGGAGCCCGGGTCTGAATGAGCTGTGTGTGTGTTCAAATGTGTGCAGAGACCTAAATTCTAATTCTAAAGTCTTGCTGTCTGATGTAACAACTACAAGGCTGTTTAAACTAAAGCAAATTAAAATTAAGGAAAACTAAAAATTAATCTTCCCAGTTGCACTGGTTCCAAGTTTCACATTTCAAGTGTTCAATGGCCACATTTGGCTCGTGGCTACCATATTAGACATTGAACCTGTGAAATATTTCCACCATCACAGAAAGTTCCATTGAATAGTGCTGTCTAGGGGTCTAAAAGGAGTCAGACAAGTAATGGGGTGGTGGTACAGTGTGTGTGTGTGTGTGTGTGTGTGTGTGTGTGTGTGTGTGTGTGTATTTATGAGACCAAAACTGATTATTATAGGTGAGGCTTGGTCAATCTTGTAAACAATAGAATCTTTTGCTGGAGCCATGATTTAACAGTGTTTGCATCTTTCAGTTAGTGGCATCAAGATTTCAACATTCAGTTATCCCTCTTCCTTTGGTTTCGGGTAATCATGGGAAGTAAGCACATGATGTTTTCCTGAATATTACTCCGAGAGCTTCACTTAAAATGAAGACTAGTTTTATGGATATATAGGACCAGAAAGAATCTTCAAGCATTTCTTGTTTTGCTATCTCCTTGGTGTTTCCTCTCTGCCCCACTGTAGTCCCTGTCTTCAGACCAGTCCAAGCTAGGTGTCATTTATCTCATGCAGAATGAAAATCTATCAGTTTGATAGATTTCTCAACAAGCACGAGATTGTTTAATCACTCCCCAGATCTCTTGCATTATTTATCTACTTTCCCTCTGAGGAAGTCCTGGGTCATGATGAATTTAAGTGCTAGAGTACCTGTCTCTGCTTCTTAAACACCCCAGCACTGGAAAGAGAAAATAAGTGCCCCTGAATTATTACCTGGAAAGGTATAACCAGATTGACAGCTTCTCCAACTCTGCGGATATAGGTTTGCTTCAGGTGCCTTGGGATGCGAATCTTCGGAGGCTCTGAGTGAGGGCAGAACAGCATAATTTTGTGATCAGTAGAGTACACTGGAAATAGGCTTACATAAGCATGCTAGCATGAGAGTCACTGGGATATTCTTGTGCTGATGTCTCAACAGTAAAATCTTAGATGTGCCATTAAAAGATTATGTATGGTAATTTTAGTTCTAAATGCTTTCTTCAAGCAGAGATATTTTCACAGTCTGACTCAACAGAACTTATCCTTGACATCCTTGATTTTATAGCAACCTCCTATTTTTACAGTCATTATAAGTCTAAAACAACTTTATAGAAAGACACCAAGTTTTCTCTTAGGATTTTATATATATTTTTCAGTTTCTGACAGCAAATGCATTCTGCAATGAACATTCCACAAAAGATCCATAGGCACCACATTAGCTGATAGGAGTGCCCACCTTTTCTCACCAGAAAAAAACAAAACAAAATTTTAGTACCTAGCACTTGTTATTTAGGTAATTCTGTTGGAATTGGATAGTAACTTTCTCCCCATGTGGCTACGAGGTACATAATAGGTGGCCCTAGCCCACTATGTATTAATGTTCATTAATTAAACACCATAAAGATACTAGAGCATGTTGTTGCAAACCCATCAGAAGCAGGAAGTCAAAGGCTCATAGGTTCACAGGGATGAGACAGGTGTCAGCACTTGAGGGCTTAGTATATGGCAGACACTGGACTAAACACTTTTGATGAAGGGACTAATTTAAACCTCAAGGCCACCTTGTAGGATAGGTACTATTTTACTTTATGATAAAGAAACAGGAGGATAGGAGGTTGAGTAATGTGCCCTTGGTGACACAGCCAGGATTAGAACCTGGAGTTAGCCTTGGGACACCTGGGTGGGTGGCTCAGTCGATTAAGAATCTGACTCTTGATTTTGGCTCAGGT
The DNA here is from genome assembly GCF_016509475.1 of Prionailurus bengalensis. Taxonomy (NCBI): domain Eukaryota; kingdom Metazoa; phylum Chordata; class Mammalia; order Carnivora; family Felidae; genus Prionailurus; species Prionailurus bengalensis. Next base: position 122,046,191 of record NC_057358.1, on the reverse strand, counting down.
CATGATCTCACAGTTCGAGAGTTTGAGTCCTGCAATGGGTGAGCTCGAGCCTTACTTCAGGTGAACTCAAGCCCCACTTCAGGTGAACATGAACCCCGCTTTGGGTGAGTCATGCTTCTCTCTCTCTCTTTCTCTCTGCCCCTCATGGGATTCATTTATTCTCTCTCTCTCTCTCTCTCTCTGCCTCTTGCTCACTTGTGTCCTCTCTCTCTCAAAAAAAAAAAAAAAAAAAAAAAAAAAGAACCTGGAGTCAGGCTTGAGTCCTATGCTCTACTTAGAAGCATGAACTTCTGAGTTAGAGATCTGAGTTTGAGTCCTGGATCTGATACATGGTAGTTCTGGTTTCAGACACCTGTTCCATAAAATCAGGATGATGAAAGCACCTAATTTGTACAATTGTTGTGAGGATTAATGGTTGAGAACAGTAGGTGTTCAATAAACTTGAGGAGATGATGATGATGATGATGATGATGATGATTACTGATTGTTGGGATTGGAAGAGAATTTGGAGATCGTGTAACTCCCTAACTTTACATATAAGGAAAAGGAGACTCAGCCAGATTCTGTAGTAAACGAAACCATCATCATAATAAAAGCTAACACATATTGAGAGCTTATTATGTGGCAAACACTCTGTAAAGCAGCAACATGGATCAATATATTTAATTCTGATAGACTCTTGATGTGTCAAGTACTATTATTAAAAATTTTTTTTCAAAGTTTATTTATTTTTGAGACAGAGACAGAGTGTGAGCAGGGGAGGAGCAGAGAGAGAGAGGACAACACAGAATCCAAAGCAGGCTCCAGAGCCTGACATGGGGCTCGAATTCATGAACTGTGAGATTGTTATCTGAGCCAAACTCAGACACTTAACTGACCAAGCCACCCAGGCACTCTTGTCAAATACTATTATTATCTCCATTTTGCAGATGAACAAATTAAGGCTCAGGAAGATCAAGTCTCTTATCTGAGGTCACTAGCTAATAAATGATGGAAACAGGATTCAACTTAAAAAGATTGGCTTCTGAATCTACTAAGAAAATGTATACTCTTCATGCTTATTTTTAGAAAAAATTTTTAATGTTTGTTTATTTTTTTTTTTAATTTTTTTTTTCAACGTTTATTTTATTTTTGGGACAGAGAGAGACAGAGCATGAACGGGGGAGGGGCAGAGAGAGAGGGAGACACAGAATCGGAAACAGGCTCCAGGCTCTGAGCCATCAGCCCAGAGCCCGACGCGGGGCTCGAACTCACGGACCGCAAGATCGTGACCTGGCTGAAGTCGGACGCTTAACCGACTGCGCCACCCAGGCGCCCCATTGTTTATTTATTTTTAAGAGATGGACAGAGAGACAGAGTATGAGTGAGAGAAGGGCAGAGAGAGGGAGACATGAAATCCAAAGCAGACTCCAGGCTCTGAGCTGTCAGCACAGAGCCCGATACGGGGCTTGAACTCATGAACCATGAAATTGTGACCTGAGCCAAAGTCAGACGCTTAACCAACTGAGTCATCCAGGCGCCCCACTCTTCATGCTTTCTTGCATCCATCCATCCATCCATCCATCCATCCATCCATCCATCCTGTAACTCACTCCCAATTGTCTGTGGCAGACATGGTCTAGAACTTAGATATCCAGGCCCCCAGTCCAGTGTTCTTTCCCCTGGAACAGGAACTCTCAAATGTTTTGGTCTCAGTTTTCTAACATACTCTTAAAAATTATCAAGGACCCGGGGCGCCTGGGTGGCTCAGTCGGTTGAGCATCTGACTTCGGCTCAGGTCATGATCTCGTGGTTCTGTGAGTTCAAGCCCCGCGTAGGGCTCTGTGCTGACAGCTCGGAGCCTGGAGCCTGTTTCAGATTCTGTGTCTCCCTCTCTCTCTCTGACCCTCCCCTGTTCATACTCTCTCTGTCTCAAAAATAAATAAGCGTCAAAAAAAAAAATTTAGAAAAAGAAAAAAAATTATCAAGGACCCTTCCCAAAAAAGCAATTTCTCAGCTTCTGCTTATGTGGGTTTATCAATATTTACCATATTAGAAATTAAAACTGAACTTTTCAAATATCTAGTTGTTAATTTAAAGATAACAACATAAATGACATTTTAATGGAATTATTTTATATTTTAGCAAATCTATTTAATGTCTGACTTAATAGAGGATATCTGGAGTCTCCTATTTGTTTCTGTGTTCAGTCTGTTGTAATGTGTTGTATTGGCTGAAGTCATTTAAATGAAGAAAATCTGGCTTTGCACAGACAGGAGAAATATTTTAATAAACTTTTCAGACAATTATGGATATTCCTTTTTGCTCCTACACTAAAACATGATAAATTGTGATTTCTTAAAGGTGAGCTGCAGCATGGAATCTGAAGCCACTTCAATTAACTTTTCATACTCTGTTACATTAAAATCCACTAATCTATCTTACATTTTTAATGTAAATCTTACCCATGCATATTTTTAATGGAAAACATCACTTCACCACATTACGTAGATCTTCTAAATGTTGACATATTCCCTTATTCAATATAAAAACTACATTTATTAATATCACCACCTATTTCATGAGAAAAAAAATTTTTTCATGAGAAAAGTTTTTAAGTGTTGAGGGCTGTCAAGTCCATGGCGATGGATATGAGTTTCCCAAAATTCCAATTTTTGCTTCAAAGTTCACATTTTTTCATTGAAAGGCTGACAACAAAAACTCTAAGTTGCTTTCTTCACAGTGACAGGCTCATTCCATTTGTTTTCTTAAAAATGCCTGCCAAGTGGCCATTTTTTCAAGTAAAATGGAACTGTGTGAGAAAAGTCACTAGTTCAGCCTCTGGCTCAGTTGTACCAGCCCTCTTTCTACAGACAACCACTGTGCTATAGCACGCAGCGTGAGGTCTTTATATATACTTTGCATTTCACTGCCACATAGAGGTAGGAAAAATGTGTACTCGAGGACCAAGGTTTAATAAATGGATAATTTTTATGCTTCAGCAAGAACATGCCAAGGCAAAGCCGGCCGTCTGATTTTAACTCCGAGTGCAAGGTGGTGAGGAAGACGGAAAGAACTAGTCTGGTTCCGTGGCTCTGACTTGACCTGTGCTGAGGCACCTGTGGTTTTACTCGCCATTGCTTTTGCACCGTCAGGGCGGAGGTCAGACGCTGAAAAGGGCAAATAATGCGTTCATCTCACCATGAAGACGGCTCTGGCCTTGCAGACCCACTGGTGCCACGTTGCTGAAGTTGGCACCGCTGCATTCACGCTCCCTCCGTGGGAACGGGCAGCCCCGCCAGAGCCGGCTCAGAGCCTGGGGAGGTTAGCTAGCTGGTCCTCATTCCAAGTTACAGACTCTGAGCTGACCTCCACACTGGTAAATAAGAGCTGTTTTGTTCATTTCTAACTCCCAGGAGGCATTTACAAATACATCAAAGGAGGGACAGCAAAATAGGAGGTTTTGAGAAAGAAAGGGGTTAAAAAGCAAAATCAAATAACATGAAATGGAGACAAAGTTTTGAAAGCCTTGCCACTTACCTATGATTTCCTTCACCAGGATGGGCTGGGAGTAGTATTTGGGCTCGCTGGCGCCCGCGGCGTTCACAGCCTTCACGCGAACAAAGATCTTTGCATCTGTAGGCAGACCTGTGATGGTGAACTTGGTCTTATCGATCAGATCTGTGTTTGCAACTATCCAATCCTCGGCTAAAATTCATAAAAGAAAAGGACAAGAAGGAGAAATGGTGTTTAGTGAAAAAAAATCATCCTAACTGGTACGGTCGACTCCAAACTAGTATTTTACTTACAATTAAATCAGTTGGAGGAAATATTATTTTGGTATGGACTCACATTACATGGGTAGGCATTTTTCATATTTAAATGAAAATGGCCTAGAATGGCTAATGTAAGTAACAGGAAGAAGGATAATCAGATTCTGCTATTTCTGAAAAACCTCTTATTCAGGATACTATGATACTAGAGTATCCTGAATTCTTGGGGACAGTCACTATGATTCAGGATACTGAGGTGATACTACAGTATCCTGAATCACAGTACCTGTCCCCAAGAATTTTGTAGCAGTTTTACTCCAATTCAGTTTCATAAGGATTGACATACTCATGACATTTAGCCATCTACATATGTTAAAGTTCAGAAGAACAAGAAAATACTATTCTTACGAATGAGAGACACAAACCTTTATAGTTATATAATCTCCCTGTTTTATCTTGGTTGTTTTTTTCTTACGAGGCACTCATATGTGCATAGGGAGTCTGATAATGCTTCCATTTATGAATATAAGAAGCTAATATCCACGGCAGACAGGAAACACAGCCCTGGAGACAAGGCTTATAAGGTATTGGCATAATTCTTTCACTTCAATCAAAAATGATGATATTTTTAAAAGGTTTTGGTAGCTTTATCTATAACATAAAGAGAATTTGAACCCAGCATTCAAGGGTTGCAAATATTTCAACTTCTGAAAGTTTGCATGCATTATGCCCACAGGGTTGGTTGGGGGAGGCTTGGATCCCACATTATTAGCTCAATGCCTGCCCACCCCCTTGATCTCTAAGGACTTTTTCATGTGTGGGTGGTAGGTGTACTTCATGCTTGGTCATGGAACATTCCCAGAAACTGTATCATATAGTAAGAAAGTTTGAAAGCTTTCATAGAATACTTTACCTGGTAGGTCATATGCAGCCTCCCCATTTTCATCAGACTGTTTTGCTGATGTACCTTTGAGAATCCGTCATTAAAATTAATTAAAGACACCCACTTTCACACCAGAAGAATATCGTATCAGTAGTCAGCATTCTCTGTTAGTAAAGTATGCAAAGTATGCAAAGATATTTGTCTTCAGAGCAGTGACGGAAGAGACCAAACACATTGGGGTGGGGGGGTGGGTAGTTCCTCAGGAGATCCACAGCCTACTGTGTTCAGACTGTGGTTTTTGTCCTGAGGCATCTGCCACAGAGAAGAAGAGGAGACAAGAGGCTGGGCACCTCCAGCTGTGGGAACAAGAGGTAGAGAGGAACAAAGCAAGACCCTGAAGAGAAAGGAGGAGCGGGTCCCGGACTCCATAGGGGAGCAGCACACAGTGGAACAATCTTTTCACCTGTCCCTGTGACCCCAGCCAGGGAGGGTCCTCCCAGGCACCCAGGTAACACAGAACTCCTGCTATGGGGTTCAATCATCACAGTCTGGGAGTGAAGGCACTCAGGATAAAGCCAGCCCTGTCTTCCCAGGCAGCCTCTGGTTGCCATAACAACAAGTTCTGCAGTCAAGAAAACAAATTGAGCATGCCTGGGTCCCTGCATTCCACGTGACTGGAGGGAATGTTGCTGGCTCATGGGGTGGTTGTGGGCATACTCCCACTGGTTTGGGATGATGCCTTTTCACCTGTTATCAGGAGAGGAGCAGGGGAGTGGAACCCCTTGGAACCTTCTCCTCTCTCTTATCCCATCCCTTCTAGGAGTATCTGGGAAAAGGAGCAGGGAGCCAAAATATCCTGGTGGCTGCAAGGGCATGTGGATGATAAAAATTACTTAAGGACACTGAAAAAGAAACCTCTTTAAGCCAATGGTCAGGTTGGGAGTCACTGTGCTGATATTTTCATAGTGAAGAGACAGTTGATGAGAAAGTGAAAATAGGAGACAGAAAACGTGCTTGAAATAGTGAAGAACTAGTAAAGGAGAAATTTCAAGAGAAGACAGGACGAAACAAGATCAGAGGGGAACAAAAATAGCCCATCCCTTTACGTTTGAACCACTTTGAGGAAAACAGAGAAAGAAAACGGTGTCCAGGGGATGGGGAAGGAATACGAAAGTTGTTTGATACATGAGGAGAATTTTTAAGAACGAAAAGAAAGAGCTAGAGTGAAGGAAGAAAACAAAGAAGAGTAATGTGCTGCAGGCATTAAAAACAAAAACAAGAGAAAGGCAGAGTCAAAACCAACACACGATCTTATAAAAGAAAGAATTCTCTTACAGAATAAAACCTGACATATCTAAAAGCATTAAACACTACAGAAAATTAGTCTGGAGGACAACAGCCATTAAAAAGAATGAAGAATAGGGCAGCCACATAAAGAAAGAAAAGACTGCGAGAAGAAAGATATACACGTTATGAAAGAACTTCCATAGAAAGCTAATTCCAAAACGTTATGTGGCAAAATATATACATAATAATGACTGTGTACATATACATATGTATATACCCGTATACATATGTATCTACACAGATCACACACAAAATTATGTAAAATACACTTCGTTGTATTTTATCTAAGGTGGGTAACATCAAAATGACAGGCATCTATCATTTTGCTGTATCTTCTTACTTTTTAAACCTAGCAGAAAGAAAAGAGTAAAGAATTTGCTCTGTTTCATACAAACACAAATGTTCGTGCTCAGCAGCCACATCACATGTAAGATGGGGAGATTTTGCTGGTGGGGTGATATAAATAACAGAGTGGAGTACTCATAAGTTTTTGAAATGGGAGAGGAATAGAATGGGAATAAACCATATTCTGAAGTGCTCAAGAATTTACCTTTTTGCATTAGTGACACTACCCCCCTCCTATGCTGGGATGCCTGGGAACTTTCTCATAATGCCCCTACTAGTTTTAGTTAGTGGCTTTCTAAGCCCTGGAGAAATGAAGCAGTGTGCTCTGTGAGCAGAGCACATGTCAGTGGAACTGCTACCAGGATGCCTTGTCCCCCCCGTCTCTTGTTCCCTCCCAACCAGCACCAATGGTGGTTTCCAGGGGTGCCCCAATCCAGGGGCCTGGGATTTCCTTTGCCGCAGTTTTCTCTCATAGGAAGTTTCTTCTCCAGAGGTTTTCCTCCTGGGAGGGTGCCTTTGTAGTCATATTCCTCATTTCCCAAATGTGCTCTGTAGTCTCTCTTTCCTTCAGATAAGATCCACATTAAAGTTTGGAGTCCAAAGAGCTTTCTCAGAGGCTAAATCTTGGCCTATCATTTGTGGTGATATGTACAAGCTTCCCCAGTGGGTTGTTTACTTACCTCATCTAGAGTGGAGGCTGAGTTCAAACTGGGACAGTTTTAGACATCCATTTTCAAATCATGACAAGCAGGATACCAAAAACACAACAGGCTTTCAGTGAATTTCACATCATTTTTGGTTTTAGGTACACTCTGGCCCATATTTTCTTGTGTCGTTTTCTCTTTGTCTATTATTTCTATCAACAAGTTTTTTAATTGTTTCTCTTCTCCTTCTAAATTTCAGTGATTACATTTTTATATACTGAGACAAATTCCTGTCACATGTCAAACCTATTGCTTACACCCTCTGGGATTTAATGCTGCCACTGAAAGTTGTTCTTAATTCTCTTCCTCCTCCTCCTCCTCCTGCTTCTCCTCCTCCTCCTCCTCCTGCTTCTCTTCTTCTTCTTCTTCTTCTTCTTCTTCTTCTTCTTCTTCTCCTCCTCCTCCTCCTCCTCCTCCTCCTCCTCCTCCTCTTCTTCTTCTTCTTTAAGGCATGATCAGCAGCTAGCCAAATATATAGTCTCCCTTTATTACCCAGAAGTAGGCAGCTTTTTTGATAGCAGACCTCTACTCTGTATAGGGTTTAGAATGTCCAACTTGCTTCATCCTAACTAGACTTTTATTTTTCTTGGTGCAATTTAACTCCACCAATTCAAGAAGTGGAAATCCCTGAAGTTTTGTCAGAATCCCTTCTTTCTATGTCTTAGACTTATCGTGGTGTCTAATCTGGCCGCCTATCTAGTATATTTTTGAGATCTCCATTTGTTAGCATCAAGTACCAAAAAAGGGCTAAATTTTTATCCATCTTAGAAGGAAGACTTTTGCTTGTTGTCATTTTTGGTAGGAAGGAGAAGAGTTCCCCAGAATGATAACAAAAGAAAGGGGGGAGTATCTCACCTATTGATGATGGTATTCATTTTAACTACGAGTTGTACTTACTTCCTTCAAAGCAATACTCTAGCACATAGCCATCTAAACCTGCTGCACCAATCTGGTCCGGGGGCCTCCACTTCATTGTGACAGTGGTGTCAGTTACAGAGTCAACGGCCAGAAGTGTAGGAGGGCTGGTTACAGCTTCAAAGATAAAAAACAAAAAAGAAAGAAAGAAAAGAAAGAAACAGAAGAAATGATTAACTATGGTGTTACAGCACAAGCTGTGATAAAAATTAACTAGGATATAAATAAAAATATACAGAGAGGCCTATGTCTTAATAAAATTCAGTGAAGACTCCTTGAGGATATGCTGCGTGGAAGGTAAAGATCTGCTAGGCGTGGACAATTTCAGAAAAGCTGCCACACTTTCCCTCCAGTTTGGGAGGTTGGCATGAGAGGCTGGGAGGCCCAAGGAAGTTGAAAAAAGTTAGAGTTTGAGATCTAATGATCCAGAGTAAATTTCCCATAACCCTCTAATTTTAAAGTATAAATCCTGTACTGAATCTTCTTTCTATTGAAAAAAAGTAGTACTTCACTACCATAAAAGAGGAAAACATCTTATCTTCTATTTCTTTGCCTTTACTGAGCTGACTTTGTTAGTTCATTAGATAACATTTAAGGTGTGATGGTAAAGCAAAGAGACTAGTTTTCAAGAGTGCTTTGTAGAAGTGGTCTCTGTTTAGTTATAGTGTTTACACATAGGTCCTGAGTTATACCTTCAGAAGGACAAATGGGGAGTGGTCATGTGTCAGTGGCTCAGCTTTGTGTTTTCAGTGGGAAGCAGCAACCAGATCCACATACAGCTTTCACCGGAATTCTGGTAATAAATTCCAGGGTCTACACTATGAAGACATTCAGTTCTACCAAAGTTGTTTTTCAATTTCTTAGGTGCCCCTAACCACCTCCAACCTCCTGCTCACCCATCACTCTAAGAAGCCTTGTTAGAAGTTGGAGGGAGCAGTCACAAGTCAGGGCAATGATTTCCATGACAGAGACACATCTCCTGACTTACCCAAAGGAACAAAAGGCTTGGAGGGCATACTGGGCTTGGAGATACCAACAGCATTGACTGCAAAGATGCGGACCTCATAAGCTACACCTTCAATCATCTTCTTGGGCTCAAAAGTTGTTTCTTTGCAGAGATCAAAATTTAGCCTCATCCATCTGGAGCTTTGTTTCTTTTTCCTCTCAATAAAGTATCCTGTAGGTGACACGAAATGGAAACTAAGGTTTTTCCATGGCTTCCAAAATTAAACTTTGTCAGATATTAGAATTCATAAAATCTCTAAGTAAAATAGTCAGGTATGCATATATTTTTAAGCCACCTTATTTAACCAGTTATTTGAGAGAAATTATAGGGAATACAAACATTAACATCATAGGATATAGATAAAAGTAATAGGACTAGAAAAAAATTAAAATTGTACAGGAAGATAAGAGAGAAAAATAAATCACAGCTATATAGACCATAGAAATACCATTGTTACAGTTGAGTAATAGATTTGGCTAGGAGTCCAAACAATGTAGGTTAGAAGAGGGAAAACTCACTTTTGTGAGTTTCAAATAGAAAAAATTCTTGTTCCACAGGGAAGCAAATTCTTCTAAGTATTTATCTCTAAAAATTTTTTTTTCATAGACATAATTCTATGGAGCTAGATATTTACTGATTAGAACAACTTAAAGTTAAACCTATAGATGTTGCAAAACTAGATATTAAATGTAGATGTCAAACAAAAAAGGGAACAGTCAGATGATATTCATCAGAGTTATTTTAATCTCAAGTACTTATAAAGAATCCCAAAATATATTTCAATTTGAATGGATATTTAAAGTCATAGTAGAATAGGTTTTCTTCTACATGCAATATTTTAAAATATGCTCTGTACTAATAAGCATAAAGAGGACTTCAACTTCAATGGTGGTTTCACAGATTGACCGACATGCAGTTACCTAAGATTGGGGACCCTCCATCATAGACAGGAGGCTCCCAGTTCATGATGCACCAATCATCTCCCACATCTGTCACATTTGGTGCCACTGGAGGATCAGGGATGTCTGTAGCAAACAAATAATGGAATAGAATAGGATAGAAAAAGTAAAATAAAGTAAGAGTAAGTGAGAGCACAAGAAAAATGTTAATTGGAAATCAGTTTTTGGTAATAATCATAGAAGCAGTGTTTTTTCTGAATACTTTTCCATGTTTATCGAAATGCATGTAGTAACTAATTTGGGCAAAAAGTCATGCTCCATATGGGATAAGGGAAGGTGAGCCCAATAAAGATAAATATAATATGTATTCAAGTCCTTTAAACCAGTGTCACAACATTAGAGAGCAAGCCCCATATGGAACTCCAGATACTTGTCCTTTACCTTGAAAACAGTAAACAAGAAATTATTGCATAAATATCAGATGTGATTTCGTGTTGTGTTTTGTTTTGAACTACAAAGTGAACTGTAAATCAGTTGGAAGAATCAAGATGTTGACTGGTAAAAATCCAAGTCAAAAATGGCAAGTTACCATATCTTATTAACATAATTCAGTGTCTGATAAAGTGACCTTAGTTTCTGGTCCATTTGAAATATGATTCTTAAGGGAGAAATAAAGTGAGATGAAGAGATCATGAGAGCTTGGACCACCAATAATCTGCTGGACTCATTTCACTTGGTTTCAAGCTTAGGAAAAATACACCTAAGTCGTCATCTAAGGACTAAGGCAAATCTTACTCTTCTACAATGATTGTGATGTTGGAAATTGTTTAGTGATTGTTTCAGTGACTTTAAAGGAAACTGAAGGGAATACAACTGTGGAGAGCTAATGACCAGCAACCCCAAACAGTTAACTTTAGTTACACATTCCTGCAATTGGACCTCTGGGCAAGATAAAAGAAGACACGAAGAGAAGGGAAGGGAAGGACAGGAAAGAAAAGGAATGGGAAAGGTAGAAAAAGAACAATGGTGATTTATAAAACATAGCTATCTGTATTTCATTTGTTGACTACCCAGAAGAGTTGAGAGAACCAAGAGCTGGCAAAGTCTACTCTGGATATGGACATGTAAACTTGATTCTAGAAGTTTGTTGACCCAGAGGACTTACCCACAACTTTAATCTTGATGCTTGCATGTGCTTCCCCAGCTTCATTTTTCAGATTTATGTGGTAAACACCAGAGTCATCTCTTTCAGCGACGTCAATAACCAGAGTGCTGCTGTCAGGGTAAGATTCTGCTCTTATCCGGCCACTGCCCTCCATAATAGCCTAAGAAGGAGAGAAACAAAATACGGCATGACCTATATGACAAGGACTATTCCAAAGTACCTTAGAACTTAAGCTGGATGTGGTGCTAAGGCCTAAAATACATGTTCTTAATGTAATCCTCCACCAACCCTAAAGATAAAGGTGTTAACATCCCATATTACAGGAGAAAGCTGTGGCTCAGGGCCACATGGCTAACAATGAGAAGAACTGGGATTTGTCTCCAAAGCCCACTAAGCACGAACCCACCAAAGAGAAAGCTGGAGGACTAAAAATAGGAGTGCAGAAGTGTTATTTTAGTAGAGGAGTCTCTTTGTACATGAAATTAAATATTTAAGAACTAATCATGACTTGCTTATTTATGTGTCTTGAAAATTTAGAAATACTGAAAAGGGTTGAAGAAGACCACAATGCCAGTTTTCCTTACAAGTTATTGAGTATTGATTTTTCCCTTCTAATAGGACAGAATGAATGAATGAATATCTAATTCCCAAAGTAAAGACAGAGTGAGGTTGGGCCTTCCATTATATTTTCTTTCTTTATTTTCTCTTTCTCCTCCTCTTCTTCCTTTTCCTCCTTTTCTTCTACCTGACTTCTTTCCTTCTTTCTTTCTTAAACCAGAAATTTGAAGTAGCATTCCATTTTTCTGATTCCTAGGTCATATTTCCTATATGACAATGAATAGCCAGCATACAAAGAGAAAAAACAGAGAAGGTCAAGGTAATTTAGAAACTGGGTAATTTTCTAATAACTATTAAATTAACTCTTTACTTTTTTGTGTCTGGATTAGGACTCATAAGTCTTCAATAACATAAGATTGTGAGAACAATAAGAATACCTGAGATAGTTTTCATAATTCTTCTGTTTTATAATAGAACAAAATTTTCTCATATTAGCCAAATTCAAATCTTAAGATTGTAAAAGATTTTCTGCTTTATTTTTAATGTGAAAAGAAAATACTTAGGGTGGTGTTGCATTATCTTCTTTAGTTTTCTATATTTTGTTTGCTTGTCTGTTGTGCTATATAATTTACATAGAGTAAAATTCACACTTTTTATACATAGAGTTCTATGAATTCTGACAAATTTGTGTGATTGTGTAACTACCACCACCACAATCAAGATACATACCATTTCCATGATCCCCAACAGTGTCCCCATGTTCCTTCACTGTCAACTCATTCACCCCTACACTCTGGTCCCTGGCAACCACCAATCTGTTATTTATCTCTCTAGTTTTCCTTTTTCCAGAATGTTCATATAACAGACTCAAACAGTATGTAGTCTTTTGGATCTGTCTTATTTCACTCAGTATGATGCTGTTTAGATTCAACCATGTTGCTACATGTATTACTAGTACCTTCTGTTTTACTGCTGAGTAGTATTCTATTGTATATTCCATGTGCAGTTGGGTTATGCATGTACAAACTGTATGTTTGTACCATTGGACTTTTGGGTTGTTTCCAAGTTTTGACAATTATAAATAAAGCTGTTATAAACATTTATGTACAAGTTTTTGTGTGGACATATGTCTTCATTTCTCTAGGGTAGATAGCTAGGAATTTCACTATAGGATTGTATGGTAAAGTGCATGTTTAACTTTATAAAAAAAAAAACTACCAAACTGTTTTCCAAAGTGGGTGGACCATTTTGCATTCTTACCAGTGATGTATGAGAGTTTGATTGTTCCATATCCTTGTATTTGGTATTAGCAGTTTTTTTTTAAATTTTTTTTTCAACGTTTTTTATTTATTTTTGGGACAGAAAGAGACAGAGCATGAACAGGGGAGGGGCAGAGAGAGAGGGAGGCACAGAATCGGAAACAGGCTCCAGGCTCCGAGCCATCAGCCCAGAGCCTGACGCGGGGCTCGAACTCACAGACCGCGAGATCGTGACCTGGCTGAAGTCGGACGCTTAACCGACTGCGCCACCCAGGCGCCCCTTCTTTCTTTCTTTTTTTTTTTTTTTTAAATTTTAGCAGTTTTTTAAAATAATTGTTGTTGTTGTTGTTGAGCTTCTTTCATTCAGCATAATTATTCATCCAAGTTGTTGCATACATCAGTAATTCATTCTTTTTTACTGTTAGTAGTATTCCTTTAATCCTTTTACATTTGTTGAGACTTACTTATGGTCTATCTTAGACATTTTCCATACGCAATTAATTTTTTTTAATGTTTATTATTTTGAGAGAGGCAGGGAGAGGGAACAAGCTGGGGAGGGGGAGAGTGAGAGGGAGACACAGAATCAGAAGGAGGCTCCAGACTCTGAGCTGTTAGCACAAAGCCCCGTGAACTCACAAACTTTGAGATCATGACCTGAGGCGAAGTCGGACGCTTGACCAACTGAACCATACAGTCACTCCTCCATATGCAATTTTAAAATAATGCTCATTCTGGGGGCGCCTGGGTGGCTGAGTCGGTCAAGCGTCCGACTTCAGCTCAGGTCATGATCCGACTTCAGCTCAGGTCATGATCTCATAGTCTGTGAGTTCAAGCCCCGCATCGGGCTCTGTGCTGCCAGCTCAGAGCCTAGAGCCTGCTTTAGATTCTGTGTCTCCCTCTCCCTCCACCCCTCCCCTGCTCATGCTCTCTCTCTGTCTCAAAAATAAATAAAAGCATTAAAAAAAACTATAAAACAATGCCCATTCTGTATGTGTCATTGGAGTATTCTGTAAATGTCAGTTAGATCAAGATGGTTGCCAGTATTGTTCACATCTTAAATATCCTTACTGATGGTCTGTCTTCTTGTTTTAGCAACTACTAAGAGAAAAGTATTGAAATCTCTAATTTATCTGTTTTTCTATTGCAATTTTTCTATTGCAATTCTATTATCTTGCTATTTGTTTTCTACTTGCCCTGTTCTTTGTGCCTCTTTTTCTGCCTTCTTTTAGATTAATTAAATATTTTTTGTGATTTCATATTATATCCTTTGTCGGTTTATTAGCTATAACTTTTTGTTCATTATTTTAGTGGTTCCTTTAGGGTTTATGGTATACATCTTTAACTTTTCACAGTCTACTTTCATGCGATATTACAACAATACCTCCCTTTTCACCCTCCTAATTCTTACTTTCCATTCTTCTTTTTTTTTTCTTGACCTTATGTTTTTATTGTCATAAATTTTACTTATGGTACAAACAACACAGTATATTATTATTATTTTTGTTTAAACAGTCAATTATCTTTTAAAGAGATTGAAATACTACAAAAAAACTCTTATGTTTATCCACACGGTTATCATTTCTGATGCTCTTTGTTCCTTTGTGAAAATGATTCAACCTGACATTATTTTCCTTATGACTTAAGGACTTCTTTTAGCATTTCTTGTAGTACAGGTCTGCCAGTGATTATTTCTTTCAGCTTTTATATATCTGACAATAATTTTATTTTGCCTTTGTTTCTGAAATTTTTACTCAGTATAGAATTCTAGGTTGATATATTTTTTTAGAATTTATAGAATTTTTTAGAATTCATAGTATTCTAGGTTGACAGTTTTTTCTTTAAAGATGTTGCCTCACTGTCCTCTCACTTGCCTTGCTTCCAGAAAGATCTGCTGTCACTCTTTTCTTTATTTCTGTATATTTAATGTGACTTTTTTCCCTGTCTACTTAAAAACATTTTTTTTGGTTAATCATAAGGTTTGATCAATTTGATTTTAATGGGTCTTGGTGTGGTTTTTTCTTTTTTTCTTTATATTTTTTATTTTTGTTATTTATTTATTTAATATAATTTATTATCAAGTTGGTGTGGTTTTATTAATGCTCTTTGTGCTTAGATTTTATTGAGCTTCTTATATCTTCAATTTTAGTTTTTATCAAATTTGGAAAATTTTAGCTCTAATTTCTTTACATATTCTTCTGTCCTTCTCTTTGGGGACTCTAATTACACATACATTTCACTGTTTCAAGTTGTTCCAAAGCTTAATGATGCTCTTTTGTTTTTTCCTCCAGAAAACAGAAAAGGAAAAAACACTCTTCAACTCTTTTTTTTAATTAATAAATTATTTTTGGGGTCAGATTTAGACTCACTGCAAAATTGTGGAAAGTACAGAGAGTTCTCATATAATCCCTCCCCCACACAAACCAATCTCCTCCACAACTGACATCCCACATCAGAGCAGTATATTTCTTATAATCAATGAGCCTACACTGACACATCATTATCATTCAAAGTCTATAGTTTACATTAGGGTTCACTCTTATGTTGTACGTCTGTGAGTTTTGCCAAGTCTATAATGACATATGTCCATAATTATAATATCGTACGGAATAGTTTTACTGCCCATAACACATTTTATTTTAGGAGCCACAGAATGACACCTGAGCTAGTACTAGTCTACCACCCAATCTTATTTATTATTTTCCTCCTTATTCACTCTGACCCAGTCACACTGGCTTTTCTTCTGTTCCTTCAACACATCAAGCTCATTTTTTCCTCTCTTCTTGTCCTTTGCCCTTGCATTGACTTTACCTGGAAATCTTTTTCCTTTCATCTTTGTATAATGGTTTCTTTGTCATTCATAGAGACTATTGTCATTTACCTTGCAATCACTTGCTAATCATATTACACTGTTTTAAAAAAATCTTCACAACACTTATTACTATCCACAGTGATTTTGTTCAATTGTTTATTTACTAATTCATTATCTATTTCTCTTCCACTTCATTCCCTGACACTTATTAGAATGAAAAATGGGATCTTTACAGCACATGAAAACATGCCTGGTCACATAGTAGGTAATCAGAAATATGAAAAGTAGATGAATGATGATTATATTTGCCTGAAAACCAGTGATTTTTCTTTTTTTAAAAATTTTTAATCCTTATTTATTTTTGAGAGAGAGAGAGCTGTGAGCTGTCAGAGAGAGCTGTCACAGCTGTCAGAGCTATGAGAGAGAGCTCTGAACTGTCAGCACAGAGCCCGACACAGGGCTCTAACTCACAATCAGTGAGTTCATGACCTGAGCCGAAGTCGGATGCTCAACCGACTGAGTTACCCAGGCGCCCCAAACCAGTGATCTTTCTTAATCCAAGGAATTACATCTATACTGTACCCTTGTACATTTATTTGCTTTCTTCTTTCATTTGACTAACGGAAGGCAGGAGGTGTGGTGGTGTGTGTGTGTGTGTGTGTGTGTGTCTGTGTGTCTGTGTGTGTACTTAAAACAAACCTTATCTGCTCGGCTCCAAAGGGCTTTGGGAGGTGGTTCTCCGGTGACAGGAATTTCAAGACGAAGCTTGCTTCCTGCTATTACTGTCACTGTATTGTCAGCATCAAGACCATCCAGGATGATCTTAGGAGGATCTAGAATATTAAATATGGCCTTTGTTATCAGACAATCATTTCCATGTGAATATCTGGGCCAGTACTTTGCTAGTGGTAAATATTTGTAGAACCAACATTTTATGTGGCCAAAAAGAATATAAGAGGAGTCAAAGTAGTTCGTGCCTGGCACCTTGCAAAGCTACTCCATTGTAAGACTTCTTAAGAATCAACTATTATGCTTAGTGACTTACACCAATTCATGTATATCACAGTTTTGAATGTGTTATATTTCCATGGTAAGCAAAAACAAAAAAACAAGAACACAACTCTGCAATGATTTATCTACTCACCAACAACATGAACTTTGGCAGGCAAAGTAACAGAGTAGGCATCTGGTGCAAATACATAATCACCTTCATCCTCAGTAAGAGCATTGGCTATCACTAACTTGTGGATTCTAAGGAAATTAGAAAAACATTTCTAAGAATTTGCAAAGATTTAGATTGTATATGGCCCAACTGAAGAGACACCTGGACTTTATCTGATTAAGAGATAAGCCTATCTCCAGGCTGGAGAGAAAGACAGACCAAGAAACAGAGAGAGAGAATATAAATGCGAAGGCTTAATTATCCTATTTATGGATCTTCATCAAATATTCGTTTTTGAGTATATGAAATTATTTGTACAAATACAGCCTGATTATTATGCACAGAGTCTAATATTCCTTTTTCATCACATAGCTTTAAAAAAAGGCTAAAATACAACATCTCACTAGTGCCATAATTTAAGATTTAAAAAATTACCAAGAACATTCTTGATTTTGGCATTACATGCCAAATCTAAAAGCAGTAGTTCTTAACTTTTTGGGGATCAGCGAATATCTGATGGACACCATTGATCCTTTCTCTGGAGAACAGTATGTATTTTTGTACACACAGACTTGGCTTACAACTTCAGAGGATTTGTGGGAACCCCCTGGAGTACATTCATGATCTTAACCAGATTCACAACCAGGATCCCTAGATCCAAGTTTAAGAACTCTTGCCTTAGATCTTTGCTATATTCTAGGATATTATGTCTGCCCCCCAAAATTGTGGGAAGGTCATGTGGCACTTATCGGTTAGGGACAGTTAATCCATTTGATTGAATCCATAGGATTCAGTATCATTCCTTTAACCTTCTGTTTATATGGAAAGAATCAGTTGATGGCTTGTTTTTCTTTTGCCCCCTTTTTTTTTGTTGTTGTTCATTCGTTTGTCATTGTTCTTTCTTTCTTTTTTTAATTTAATTTTTTAAAATTTACATCCAAATTAGTTAGCATATAGTGCAACAATGATTTCAGGAAGTAGATTCCTTAGTGCCCCTTACCCATTTATCCCATCCCCCCTCCCACACCCCCTCCAGTAACCCCCTGTTTGTTCTCCATATTTATGAGTCTCATGTCTTGTCCCCCTCCCTGTTTTTATATTATTTTTGTTTCCCTTCCCTTATGTTCATCTGTTTTGTCTCTTAAAGTCCTCGTATGAGTGAAGTCATGATATTTGTCTTTCTCTGACTAATTTTACTTAGCATAATATTCTCCAGTTCCATCCATGTAGTTGCAAATGGCAAGATTTCATTCTTTTTGATTGCCAAAGTAATTCTCCACTGTATATATATACCACATCTTCTTTATCCATTCATCCATCGATGGACATTTGGGTTCTTTCCATACTTTGGCTATTGTTGATAGTGCTGCTATAAACATTAGGGTGCATGTGCCCATTTGAAACAGCATACCTGTATCCTTTGGATAAATACCTAGTAGTGCAATTGCTGGGTCATAGGGTAGTTCTATTTTTAGTTTTTTGAGGAACCTCCATACTGTTTTCCAGAGTGGCTGCACCAGCTTGCATTCCCAAGTTGATGGCTTTTGAATAGACAAAGTACCATACCATGAGGTGCAGATAAAGGATCACTGGTAGGACATGATATAGAACAGAGAAGTCAGACATTCTTGCTATTTGGAAGCAAAGAACCAGAAGAAGATCCTCTCTTTATGACTACTCTCCAAACTTCCTCACCAAATATGTAATTTAGGAAGTAGAGGAAGAGTGCATATTGAGACAAGTTACAGATCGCCTAACTTGCTTACCTTCCTTTGTGAATGACCTTCAGACGGTCACTTTCTTGAACAGGTAGGCCATTTTTAGTCCATTTTCCTGATATGTTTTCAGAGATTTCACACTTCAAGCAGATTTCTTTTCCAATGTTTACAGTTTGATCAGTCAGAGGTGTCAAAATCTTCAGAGGTTTCACTACAGAAACAATATATATAAGTGCCAAACCCAAACTCCAGACAGGCCAAGACGGTATCTTGTTTTGAAAATGAGAATTTGTTCCAGTGCAATTGATATATTGGGAGACAACCAGAACATAACACAAATTTTGTGTTTGATGATGCATGATTTCATTCATGAAAAAGAGGAAATGGCACCCAGGTGAACTGAGCCAGGTAGAACTGTACAAAATGCATACATGCGTGTGCACACACACATACACGTCAAACATCTACCAGCTGCTTGAATTCACCCATGCAATACAAACCATACTCATACACATCTGAGATTACCAGTGTCCATCCAATTTCAAATAACCTCTTCTCACCATGTCACAGTATCTCAGTAACCACAACACTCCCCACACTGCTTCCACAAGGAAATTTTAGGTCTCATTTAACATAAAGTGCCATATTTATTAACCATTTGGCCTGTGTAAAACTGTGATACTGTTTTTTATTAGGTTCTTATTGTTTTGTTTTAATGTGTGGCTGACAAAACTTTTGAGTGTCATGCCCATAACTTCATTTTGCCCATTAGTTTTGTGGTTTTATTGCATAACTTTGCATAGCATATTGATTTTAGAAATGCATATGTTGTATTATAGCAGAACTGACTGTAATTGCTTTAAATGGATACAAATATCTGTCCATGGCTGAAAAAACTGTTTTGGTATTAAAGGAAAATGACCACAACTCCGCGATGCATAAGGAGTGAGTGTAACTGAGATAACTTCTGAATAATTCAGTGATCCTATGAATCATAATTGGACTAAGAAAGAAGTAAGGAAGCAGGATTTCTGCTCTGCATGTGTTACTACCAAACTTCCTGTGAGATTTGCTATCTTAATTTTCATGGCCAGCTGGAAGAGACAGACTCTGCCATTGAGGAGTGACTACTATTTGGAGGTATTTGGGGAAGTACATAAATTCTCTCATGCTTCTGGATCTTAGTAGCAAATGGGTTCTTACAATGTTCTCATTTGATCCCCCTTGGTTTGAGTAACTTCCTTCTCACTCCAAATGTAATTGCAGAATGTTGAATGTTTATTTAATGAATTGATAGCAAATTCACTCATGGGTTACACAAACATTTTCAGGATTTTATATTGTATCTAAGTATTTATCATCTACTTATGTGGTCTTGGGATTACAGTGCTTCTTAACCATTTGGACCATTTCTGTGGCAGGTGATTTTTATACTTCCTTCCCAATCCTGTGTTTTACTATTAAACTGAGTAGTCGATTTCTTTTTCAGAGACCCTGACTGATATGACATAGACACTCAGAATGAATCCAATTTTACATATTTAAAATTGCCGCCAGTAGAAATAAAATAGAAACTTTCCTAAAATTGAATTAACAAATGCAACACCAGTAGATACGCAACTTGGAAGATACCCAAGGAGATCTTACTTACAGTCAACACTAAGTTTAGCAGATGATTGTCCTCCCGTTGTCATTACAGAATATTCTGCACTGTCAGCCTTCGTTGCTCCCTCTATGATCAAAATATGTTTTTTGCCCTCAACTTTAATTCGATATCTTGATTTTGGACCAGGAATAATCTCCTCACCATTCTTAAACCTGAGTTTAAATAGATTATAAAAAGTTTTATAAAAGACCCTTCAGGAAATGGACCTTATTGGTCTTGGTTTTGTTTTTTTTTTGTTTGTTTTTGTTTTTGCTATATCCTGGTATCTAAGAACTATTTGTTGAATTAAAGAATGTACGATCACTACATCAAATGGATTAATAATGTAACAAGGATTGTCTAAAAAATTACATTAAAAGAACATAAGCTCTTTCTTCTCATTCAAGATCAGTTGAATATGCTATGAGAGAATATTACCTCTTCCACTCACTAATAAGAATTGCATCACTTAATATGTTTTAAATTTTTTTAATGTTTATTTTTCAGAGAGACAGAGAGAGACAGAGAGAGAGAGAGACAGAGAGAGAGAGAGAGACAGAGAGAGAGAGAGAGACAGAGAGAGAGAGAGAGACAGAGAGAGAGAGAGAGACAGAGAGAGAGAGAGACAGAGAGGCAGAGAGAGGGAGACATAGAATCTGCAGCAGGCTCCAGGCTCTGAGATGTGAGCACAGAGCCCGAGACAGGACCAACCATGAGATTATGACCTGAGCCAAAGTTGGATGGTTAACTGGCTAGCCATCCAGGCGCCCCTCACTTAACATGTTTTAAAGATAGCTATGATTCTAGATTAGAATGAACAATCTACTCTGTACCAATTACCACAGATTCATGCTGTGTAATTTACTATACTTTTCAACAAAGCATTTAATTTTATTATGGATCTCTTAGTTTTAATTTTGATGTTACTCACATAGAACTTGAGAAAACACTCTTTAACTGGAAAAAAAATGCTTTTATTTTTTAAAATAATTGGTGATTCTTAGCCTAAAACATTTTTCTGAGGTACTATAAAAATAAGGTAACTAGGGAAAATATATAATATTTTTCCATGTAAGTTGCCAGTGTGGCATGGTGAGAGTAAACAACTTTTGGAACTTAGGAGCATCCATGGGATTTGGAGTCAAACAGATCTGGACAACCATGAGCTATCCATTTCATACTAAGTGCCTACTTCCCTACATTTACCAGTCTAATTTTCTGTATCATTTTCTAGTTTCATAGGTGAAAAAACTCCCAGCATCTTTGTAGTTTTAGTTACCATTTCTACTAACACAAATGAGGTTGTGATTTTTTTTCAAATGTGTAAAAGCCATTTCCTGTTCTCCAATCTATAAAAGCATATTTTTAAAAATCTATTAAAAATGGACAGACCTCAGGAAAGTTACTTACCATTTCACATTAGCATCATCTTCTGACACCTCACATTCTAATTCCACTCTTTCCCCGCAGTAAGCATTCATATCTTCCAGCTGTTTGGTTACCATAATTGGAGGCTCTGTTTAAAAAAAAAAAAAAAAGGAGAATCAGAATCATTAAATGCTTGAAATCTGCTCATGACCACAGATTTGTTCACAGATAAAAGACCAACAGTAAGAAAGTATCATCTACCATAGGGTTATGGTTAGATGGTGGTAGATAGTTGGCAGGTGGTTTTTTGTTTTGTTTTGTTTTATATCTTTGTTGGCAAAATAAATAGTTAGCAGCCCTGGGTAAGTTTTCCCAATTTTCTCAGACTCTTCAAATCAAATCAATTATTGTTCTGGAGAGCAGACAAAACATGTATCAAATATCCTTCCTTTGGCAAATAAGAAACCACGTGGTAGACGTTTGTGATGGAGGATCTCTAACAGTATGATTCTTTGGTTCTGGTTGGAGCTCTGATTGCAGAGCTCTCTGTATTCAGAGGGCTTCATCTACACCCTCCAGCTCTTTTCAAAATGTTTTAGTAAAAGATTGTCTTCAGCACCCTCGGTGTCAACCATTGATTCCCTTTCACTAATAAAACTGATTTTGAGAGAAGTGTATTTGCAATCAGCTGAATGTGTGAAATGAGGATTATTCAGTAAAGTTTGTTGGGTTTCAGAAGCTATAACTAGAATAATTATACTGTTTGCTTGAGTCAAAAACATGAGGTATTTAGACTCACCAGTCTTCCCCCCCCCCCTCAGCTTTTCTAGTCTTCAACAAACTTAAAGATTAATTAGGATACGTAATAACGGCCAGTGTAGAGGAGCTTCCATGCAGAGCCAGTCTGTCCCCAAGCAAACCCATTTCTAGGCGTGCTGTTACCTGTGCCCTAGAGCTCAAGAGCTTACCTGTCCCACTCATTTTGATAACTACCCTTGGGAGAAGGAGTGCCAAAGGTTGTTGAAGACTACAGTAAGAGATTGCACTTTACCTCGCACAAACAGCTCGGTGGAACATTTCTCATCACCAGCTGTCACATAATACTCTGAATCATCCGTTAGCGCACAGTTATTGATAAACATGATTCTTTCACATCCTTTATGCTCAAAGATGTATCTGTTTGAAATGGGAGGGAGATAACAGTCTGTGAACTTGATTTTATTTTTTTATTACCAGCAAATTTGGCTTGTAATTCAGCAATGTTTGAAAGTCAAGGATATAATTATGATCTGCCATTTATGTAGCATATCTTACATAGTTAACAGAAAATGTGAAAACTGTTGTTAGCTTCATAATGCACACTGTAATACATATTCATATTTACACATAATATTTAACATCTGTATTTTTATAGAAGTTTTATTTCATATATAAATTAGTACTCACATATTTGCTTTTTAATTTTTTTAACCCATTGTTGGAAAATAGGATTGGCTAAGGTTGTCAGAGAGATTTTGAACTCTGTAAATTTTTTTAAATGACCAATTCATCTAGTTTATTTTTTTAAAGTTTATTTATTTATTTTTGAGAGAGAGAATGTGGGGAAGGGGGGGAGAGAGAGAGAGAGAGAGAGAGAGAGAGAGAGAGAGAGAGAACATGGCAGAGGGACAGAGAGATAGGGAGAGAATCCTAAGCAGGCTCCACACTGTCAGTGTAGACCCTGAGGCAGGGCTTGATCCCATGAACTGCTACAAGATCATGACTTGAGCGGAGATCAAAAGTCGGATGTTTAACCCACTGAGCCACTCAGGCACCACCCCCAGCCCTGCCGATTCATCTAGTTTACAGGTGGACAGGGACTCAATCTTACTCATTGATTCCTTGATTCCATTCATGGCTTAGTGCAGTGACACAATAGATTTTGTTAGGTGAATAAGTGATTATACAATTTAAGCAATAATGTGAACTTAATCACTGTTACAGGCAGTAATTTTTTAGAACGTGATGTTCTTTTAAATGAGCTTAAGAACTAGTATTATCATATCACAGTAACAATCTACTAAAAAAGAACTTGAGCATTTGGAGACAAAAAACTAAAAGCCAGGAATATCACAAAATTTAATTGTCTGTGATCTGGATTATGGATGAGTATATTAGGGCATTATAACAAACTAAAGAAAAAGTTCTTATTTGGAAAATCTTCTAATTGAAGACTTCAAGAATAAAGCGTTACACAACATTTTATAGATAAAGATAACCGATTAAAATTATGTTTTTGGTAAATTCAAGCCGCTTTCAAGAGATTTTTATCAGACACAAACATTATTATCACAAAGTCACTCTGTAGGCATGACCACATTAAGAAATTGGAAACCACCTAATTGCACTCCAGAAGTGACAGATTTTCAGGATTAAAGTCTTTTTATAAATGTGCGTGTGGCTCCTGTTAACTTAAAAAAATATATTGGAGTTGAAAATCTCTCAGGCTGAGAAGGATCTGTGTAAAGTAGTTTCATAATAGACTAGCAATACCATCAGACATCAGGGATTAGTCTGTTTCCTTCATTTGAGAGAGGGCCAAGAAATAAAATACAGGCTTTAGATGCTCTTTTGGAAAAACAAAAGTTCTCTAATTATAAGGTGTGATTCCCAGCTGGTATGTCAAATATATATTTCAAAATTTTCAAAATTTTATTTTAAAAATTGGGAGAAGTTTTGACAGTGCTCTGAAATAATCACATATAACCTATATTGACACAAAACTGGAACTGAAATAACTCAAAATAGTTTGTATAGAATTAAAACATAAAACGAAGTTTTATTTAGATAGCACTGTAATCTTAATGGCTCCAAAACACATGAAAAGTTTTTACTCCCCCTCCATGTGATTTTGCATTTAAAAGGTATAACAAAAGCATGTTTTTATTCATAGAAAATTAAGTCAAACTACTGTTTGATTTATGTAGCTATCACTGATTATTTGCAAAGCCCACTTACTTTGTACTGGGTCGAATCTCTTGACCATTTTTATACCATTTCACCTCCAACTTTGGGTCTGCCAGTTCCACAACAAACCTTACTCTGCCTCCTTTATCAACCTGATATGCAGGGTCAAGAATTTTTGCAAAAGCTGGTAGAGAGAAAAAGCAAAACTATGTCAATATGTGCATACATATGCTGTGAATTTAAATAGTCGATGTATGTATAAGAACCTAAAACTAAATGAAAAATGGAGACTCAAAGTAGAAATAAATTAGGAACCTTCCAAATTATCCTCTATATTTTAGAATTCTGTGTTGATTTATATATCATAAGATGATTTAGCAATTTGAAGAGAACCCACATGTTTTTGAAAGAAACATAAGAGTATTGAAGAGCCTTTAAAAATGACTGTCCTGGTATTGAGGAGGGCACCTGTTGGGATGAGCCCTGGCTGTTGTATGGAAACCAATTGGACAATAAATTTAATATTAAAAAAATGACTGTTCTAACTCTTCAGGAAATTATAAAGGATCCAGATGAAAGTGAACTCGAAGAATATGCCTATTCTAGCATGATTCCTATCAGGATTATTGGCATTATCTCTGTACTTCTTATGTCACAGTTTTTTAACACAGAGTTTATGAGATAAATTCAATGACTCATAAGATGAAACTGAATGCCTTTGACTAATTGAAATAGTAGACTTATCAAAGTTTTGTACTGTGGAACCTTGTCCAAATAGTGACACATATTAAATACTTCATACATATATGGTTAGGAACTCAGGACTTCAAAACATTTTAAATAACATAGAACATAGTAGTTTTAAAAAAAGATTATCTTTGAAAGGTCCTAAGCAGAAATTAACTTCTTTTTAAATTTAATAGTTTTTGGGGCACCTGGGTGGCTCAGTCAGTTAAGCATCCGACTTCACTCAGGTCATGATCTCACAGTTTCTGAGTTCGAGTCCCGTGTCTGGCTCTGTGCTGACAGCTCGGAGCCTGGAGCCTGCTTTGGATTCTGTGTCTCCCTCTCTCTGCCCCTCCCCTGCTTGTGCTCTGTCTCTCTGTGTCTCTCAAAAATAAATAAACATTAAAAAATTAAAAAAATAATAAATTTAATAGTTTTTCCCTGATTTTAAAGATAATACTCATTTAGACAGTTTGGAAAATACATACACCTGTGGAATGCCTCATGGAATTTTTCTGCTTCTACTTCCATCCTTGAGACTTTGCCATAGTATTCCTTAAACTCACTTTCTCATATTTTAACATGATATAATAAATACTAGCTTTAAAAAAGTTATTTATCATATACCTCATGACATCAATTCAGAGCTAATGGCAAGAATTAGGCCAGTGTGGAGGAAAAGAGATATCAGCTGGCTCTATACTTCGGCATTTAACATGTTTGTGATGACTATATCATCTCAGATACCTCTCAAGAATTAAACTTCTGAAGGTTTTGAAGTTTTGAAATAGTGGGAATGGCTGACTTATGTAAACAAAGCAAAAAACAAAACACTTCTATATTTCTCTGGGTCCATTTCTCACCCAGTTTACAGGGAGGTTTAGAAATAAAGGGCAGATTTTTTAAAAGAAATGGCAAGAGACTTTAAATTCTGCTTGGACATCCAGGTTGGGTGCCTAAATAAATAAATAAATTCGATTTGGACATTAACAAACAGTAAACAATAATAGGATTGATATGTTACCTTGACGCGTCACAAAACGGATAACTGACCATGACCAAATATAGGAAACTTTGAAGAGCTTATGATCAGTTTAAAATGTGTCGCTCTTGTTTTTCTTTCTGTAAATTTTAAATTTCAACATCTCAAAGTATTTTTTTAAGAGATATTTAAAACCACAACAAAATCCATTCACTTCAGGTCTCAAGGGAGCAACATAGCTGTTTTACAACCGCACTGGGTGTGAGAAGTGAATTCCCCAGTCCCCATTTAATGGGTGGAAGAACATGATGGCAAAACAAAGAGACATCGAATCTACTGTAAGTAATAATCAAGAATTTCAGAGTGAGGGAGATATGGAGTCTGGAGAAAGGGCCACTGAGAAATTCCCAGTGAGAAGGAAGATATTTATTGTTCTGTTACACGCTGTATGAGGTACTTGTAAAGTCAATCTCCGTTACCTTAAGTGTTCACTAGCTACCTGCTACCCTCATAGCTACTGATGTGCAGAGCAGTGAACTCCTCCGCCCAAAGCCAAAGGTAAGAAGTGTAACCCCTGCAAATTCCGCCCCATCCATCCCCGCCCCAAACCCAGAGAGAGACAGAAAGCATCCCTGCAGGGGGTTCGCCATCATTTCTTTGGTCCGCTTTGGATGCTGGCCCCGCTGCCACCTCCCCCAGGAGAGCTCACCTGCGCTCTTCTTCTCCACTCTGCGCATGCGCTTGAGCCGCCTGAGCATGCCGCGCAGGTCGGTGATGCCGTACTGGAAGGCGATCTTCTCATACTCGTTGGGGTTCGCATTCTTCAGCAGCTCCCACACGTCTACCTCGGGTTCTTCCTCCTGAGGCTTCACCTCCCTAACCGGGGAGAACCATTGCCTAGTTTAGTAGCCGCCCACCGGCTCCGAAGCACAAGAAAGGCTGGAGTATGGTACCGATTTGTCGGTTCAGTGTTAAAAGTCCCCCTTTTTAAAGGCTGAGTACTTAAAGGCCGCGGTCTCAAGGAAACTTCCATATAGTTAAAGATCAGGTGTGTGAGCTTATATTGACGCTCTCGCTTTCCTAGTTAACAATACAATATTAGGGAGAGAGAAAGGTATCAGGAAGTGTTCTGAAGATGTTTTTACTTATTTTCAACTTGAAAGTTTAAAGAGAAGGTGAGATTTTGAGGAACTTAAGATCAGTTGACATCTAGGCTATAGGCAACTGCAATAATTCGGAAAAGTGGATTAAGAATGAGAAGATTTAAATATTGGTCTATAAAAGAAAAATGATCTCTTTCTCCCTTCATTGTATACATTCTAGCTTATATGTGAAGACAGTACATACAAATAAGAATTTCAAATCTTAGGATTTTGCAAATTGCATTTTCCTACCATATTAGTAAATGTGTACACTAACCATTTTTTGCTGTTTTATATACAAAAAAAAAAATTGACACTGCCAGAATTTTTTTTTGTTTTTTTCTTAAATATGATTTTTTGTGGATACATTCACTTTTTAAAATATTTTTTTTTCTAAATTGGCAGGAGAAAAGGAAAATGAGGCCAAAAATGCTCTCATATCTCGTCTTAAAGCACTGTCTTGAAATTTTTTGAAAGCAGGTTGGGTAAGAATTATAAAAATATAAGTGTTAAACTTTTATTTTTTTTAAAATTTTTAATGTTTATTTATTTTCGAAAGACAGAGCACGAGTTGGGGAGAGGCAGAGAGAGAGGGAGACCACAGGCTCCAGGCTCTGAGCTGTCAGTACAGAGCTAACACGGGACTCAAACTCACGAACCTCAAGATCATGACTTAAGCCGAGGTCAGACACTTAACCGGCTGAACCACTCAGGCACCCCTAAATGTTAAACTTTTAAAGCAAATGGCTAAAGTCCCATGAACAAAGGGAAAGTAACTTCTTAGTGTAATTATCAAAATTATGATCCCAAATTTTGATCACTGACTAAAGAACATACAGAAAATAAATATAAAGGACACGCACGATATGAGATTTAAAGTACACTTGTCTGTCCTTATTTTAAAACCAATAAATGAAAGAAAAAATCAAGAATAAACACTAGTTTAAAAGAAAAATGTAACTTAAATTGATTTCCTTTGTTGGCTAAATAATCCTGATTTTTAAAGAAAGACTTAGTTGACTGTTTTTATCAGGTTAATTTGGAAACGTTACAGGGACTACTTACTGTGAATAATGCTGGTTTGGGTATGATTTTTCAGGAAAACTGGTCAACACATCTTAAACACCAGTGAGAAAACAGATTCTTGCTATCATGTTAGCAAATGATGGGTTACATGTGTTTGCATTGTCACATTAATTACACCTGTTTCTGTACTTTTTGAGAAAATACTGGATTGTAATCATAGGGAAGGAGAGGAGAATATAAATATTAACATAGAATTTAGGGTGGCGTTAGGCAAGGATGACTTCTAAATATCTAATTTACATTGTCGTGTAAGTCTTTTTGCCCAGTGGAGGAGGATGCTGAGGCAAATCTCCTGGAAAGTGGAAGGAAGTGGGAGGTCATTGGCCTGTCAGTAACCTTTATGGGAAGGACCAGATAACACCATTAGGGAAATGTGCCTCTTAAAAGCTCAATACGCAAGTATTATTTTCATATGTCACTGAGATAATAACTACACACTCTATTAACACAGATAAATTGAAAAGCTTAAGAAAATTGTCCTGAAGTTGGAATATTGGTAATAATTTGCCAGATCTACTAGGTTTACTGTCTGAAAGCAGTCTAGATTTCTAATACATCCTTTAAATATTTTGTAGAAAGTCTTGGAAAACTGCAATTAAAATGTGTCTGTGTACCTATGTATAGTCTTTGTATGTGTTTCTTCAACCACTTTATTAGTGCTCTATTTTCTTTTGTATTCCAGCCTAAATAGTCCCCTCACTGTAAAAAATATGCCATATTACATTGTGTTAAATTTGTATTTCAACCAAGAAGAATTACATCCACATTTCGAGTATCCTCCCAACACTGGTAAAAGGATTTAAAGATACCAAACTAGATTGAAATAGCAAGAATAACAAGTCAAATACTAAGACATACCTGGATCCATGATGTGAATATTTATGTAAGGGAAGCCAGTATAAAGATCATTGTTGTCAATGTGATTTCTTAAGTCAGTTTTGTTGGTAGATTCATAAAACCAATCATCCTCACCATTTTTTTTTCATTAAAACACCAAAATACACCTTGCTCTACTATCTTCTTAATCTTAGCAAACTTGGTATACACACACCAGTAACCTCTTTCCCAGTCCATCTTTTTCTATTACTTAATTCAATTCCAAATTGCAAGGAGAAGTATTCATTATTTTTTACTTGAATGTGAAGTCAAGGCTTCTACCTGTAGCATTACCTTAACTCATCCAGAATAGATCTTTACTTACCATGGTGGCTGTGCATGGCCCTATCTGCATGGTTATATTAAATTACAGTAGGAGAGAAATTCGTCTTCTATAGGCACTACTGATTCCTTTTCAAGCATTGGGATAGACCTATATAACATTCACAGTACTTTCATCTACATCAAAATTTCTATAACTTGATGGTCCTAGTAAAGTACAAAGCAATCATAGAAATTTTATATAGAAAAAAACTTTCAAGTACACTTGACCATCAAGTGTATATATACAAGGACCATCAAGTATATATATACTTGAAAGTTTTATTCTATATAAATTTCTATATATATATATAGAAATATATATTTATATATAAATATATATTTATATTCTCTATAAAATTTCTATATATATATACTTGAAAGTTTTCTTCTATATAAAATTTCTATAATTGCTATATATATATATATATACATATATATATATATAATATCCCATAACAAGATTTTGCCTAATAGATTTATTCCAATTTAGCTAATGTCTATTTGAAATACTCCAGTTTTGTTCAGGTCAAGGAGATCTTTTGTTGTAGAGAGATGTTGTAGAGAGATATAAAGATACTTATTTTGATAGGGATTTTGCCACACACTCTTGGAGTAGAAATAGTGTCATTGCCACAATGAAAACACATGCAATTCACAAATTAGTAGGAAAACACAATGATTTCTAAAGTTATAATGGTGATTAGTATAGTATATTAAATGAATATAGTCTTAGGCTAACAATTTAATTATGAGTCCAAATCATAATTAGGGGATGTAAAGAAAATGAGAACTGGAGACATGTTTGCTGCCCATTTTGTTTTCAGTAATTTTGATCATTAATTAGATTTCTTTGACTCTACAAACTACTAGTAGCCATTATTTTTTCTTTCTTTTTTCCTTTTTAATCAGAGCATGGTGTTTAATAATCTATTGTATTACATCTTGATTGATTGATTTGTGTGTGTGTGTGTGTGTGTGTGTGTGTGTATTATGTCTCTTTATGAATAAAGGCTCTTCAAAGGAAAATGTCACATTTTTGGTGGGAGTGAATATTTGACACCTACTATGAGCCAGCTTTTTACATTTGATTCAAGTAGTTTTTGTTCTCCACGTTTACAGATGTGGAAAACAAATCTCAGAGAGGACATGCAATTTGACCAGTCATGCAGTTTGTAACTGGGAGAGTTGAGACCCACATCCATATTTTTACCACCACCTTTTCCTTCCCACAAAAGTGTATTACAGCCCTTTCTGCATTCCAGGTACTGGAAGGCACTGGCACACAGAAGGCACAAAGGAAGCACTTAGTGTTTTCCTGGTTGAGTAAATGATTGCAGGAGGAAAAAAAATCTCTTGTCTTCCTACAGTGTCAATTTGTATTATAAACTGAAGCACCAACTTCCAAAGTAGATTCAGTGTGGTATTTCTTATATGGAATGAGCTGCCTCAGAGGAAAACGTGGATTTAGGTCCCTGCCCTGTCTCTAGCTGTATGACTTGGGGTAAGTTACTTGATAGGTCTGGTCTTTGATTTCTCACCTGTAAAGTGAGGAAGGGTAAGTTTCACTTAGGGTCACTTCATATACTATTGCTTTAAATAAATTTGGGGAATTAATAGATATTATTGAGACTAATGATTATTTGAAGTAGCCTAAGAGGGAAAGGTATATTTGATACTGCCAACGTCTCTTGATTGGCTAATATCCACTGGTAATTAATAAATTACCAATATTTATTAAATTATTAAATATTAACAATACTGTTAATATTTCTGTTCTCAACCTCAACTTTTAGACCTGGGGGAATTTTTCATTCATAAGGACTTGAATAAAGCCATCCAACTAAACTGAGAACAGACACAAGTCCATTTTATTCTACTTGTAATTTGTTGTGAAGTGTATTTATACACATTTCTTTAGTAACCATAGAAAGCACTAAAAGTAATAAAAAGTGAACCTGAAAAGTTAATGAAAACTGATATCAATATTATATATTATTAATTTAGAATCATAGTTTTATGATTTATTTGCACATTTGGTAGGTAAATAAAATCTCAGCAAATATCAATTTCTTTTAGTTGTGCTATAATAAATATCTGAATATGTATAGCTTTATACAAAACACATACATAATACATTATATGATTATGTATATGCATATATGGGGAGAAATCCTATAAAATCATTATGTACTGAATATCCATAATGAAATCTATAAATTTTATTGTAAGAGAACAATGTTAGGGAGTGTGACTGATAATACTAAACATTTATTTCTATTTTACTAATTTATTTTATCTCTAAAATGCATATTTTTTGACTTCTAAACATTTTAAAAATAAGGATGTATCCTATATTCAATAGTGTGTCATAATAAACACTTTGGAGCAATGTTTTCATTGATTGCTGATTTATAAAACACATATATTAAAATGAATGGTGTCTTAGATTTGATGAAATACAATCACAAATACTATTTTAAAATAGGTCTTCCTTTAAAAACATTATATATATATACATACACCTGCACATATATATACACATGTATATATATATACACATACACCTGCAGACTTTTACCAAAATTGTGAAACTGAACTGATTTTTTGGTAAAATATCAAAGGCAGGAGAATAGAGGCTCTAGTTATTTGATCATGCTTGAAATGATAGAAATTATTAGAGAAATCAGAGGCTTATAGGTATTTAAGTCTTCTGCCTCAGTTTTCAGATCTCCTCATCCCCAACTAAGAAAACATGTGAAACTCATGAAAGATTTAAAAAGAAGGTTAAAAAGCATCAACTAAAATCTTTAGCAGATTAGTATGCAGTGGTTTCTCTGTCTCTTTCTTAGTTGACTCTGTGTTATATTCTATAAGCGAAACACGTTTTAAGAAATGAGAAATTCTTCGAAAAACATCCACTTTAAACTTGACTTCTCTCAGTGAGTGTCTAAAAGATTTCCAGGCCACAGCGCCTCACTCCATCGCTCGGTTCTCACCTACGTTTCAGGAGACCACTAAAGTCAAGCTCCCCTGCATCCTCTTGACCTTCTCCACTGTCATTAACAAAAAAAAAAAGCAAATCTGGGTTTAATGCTGAGACATATACACAACAGTTTCCCCCAAACACTCTACATATAACGTATATGCAATTTTGTACTGGCACACAAGTCATGGGACTAAATCAACACAAACTATTTCTTTTCACACAAGTGACATTTTAAGTTTTGGGGTATGTACTTGTGGAAAAGTAAACATGAAGAGCTTGTGTTACTCTATGATTTCAGAAGACACATTTTTGTAGATTGCATATATAAAACTGCTTGGATTTGTGTTAAAACAGAGTAACACAAATGCACTTAAGCCAAGCAACACAAAGTACTTTGTTTTTCCAAGTTTGGGGGCTGTAGAAACATACCTGTGTAAAAAGCAAAGGACTTTTGCTGATCTCTGTTATTGATGTCAGAGATTGGCTTGGAGAACGAAGTATACCAGTGTCAAATATATAAGTACAGAGCTTATATTCAAAGGTAACTTCTTTGTGTCCATCAATAGTTGAATCAGATAATGTGATACCAACATAACAAAAATGGAACTAGTGCAGAGCTTTTTAAAAGATGCATTCCTTTCTGTTTTAAAGGGAAATCATTACAAACTTTTCATTTTCTTATTGATATTTATACCTTTTCAAATGTATTTTTCGAAAATTTGACTTTGAATTATTGATGATCCCTTTACTAGGTAGGAATACTTTCCTATAGAGAAATGCATCTTAAATTAGGCATGCAGCCACCTTCATGATTTCATAGAAACTCTAAATAGAAGCTATGGAGCTGACATTTAAATGGCACTACATATTTACTTACATGTTTAATTTTTTAATGAAGATTTTGTTTCCTGCTCTTTACAAATGTTAGTTATGGTTTCTAAGAAAAGAGTCTGCGGGTTTAAAAACAGTGTGTATAACATGTAAGTTATAAGAATTAAACTCAAATAATGTGTTCCCAAAATTTCTTTAATAGCAGGTATTTAGAGAAGACCTTTTGAAGAAAACACATTTCTATTCTTTTAAAGCACAAAACTTAGTAGATTATGTCTCCCTCTCTTAGAACTATGCTCACAGGGTGAGCATAGTTTTAGACCTACGCATTTGCTGATCATGGAGAAAGGGAAGGTGGAAGGAAAGTAATAGGATTCAAACTTATGACTTAAAAAAAATAACAACTTATTGATCAGGTAACATTAAATATATTTTAAGTAATTAAAATTTTCATTTATTCATAATTTAGGAGAGAAATATGCCTTTTATTAACAGACTAAATCATTGCTTTATGATAGGTTGGGATGATTTTCCTTATGAACAAAACTAAGTGGATTCAGTCTTAAGAAGACAAAATATTTGCTCTCATTAATGAACTTACACTATGGAAAAATTAAATACAGAGAGTAAGATAATGTCTGGAAGGGGCTAGTTACATTTCCTGTAGACTGGAACTTTTTTTGTTTTTCATTTTTCTTCCATGTCCCCCAACCCCCAATTTTTCAGCCTTGGCAGTTGCAAAATAAATCAAATGGGTATCTATATTTTGCCTTTCTACAGTATTCTTTATTCTAGTGGACTCAGTGGTCTTTCATTTAATAATCCAATATTTAAATAGTGCTAACTTCAATAAGTCACTACTTAATTGTGGAGAATGGCTCCATAAGCAATTTCTAGATGAAAAGCAATATAAATAAAAGTTTTCTGACATCACTCAACTGATGCTATATCATTATACATCTTTCTTGGACATTTGGTGGAAAATAATGTAATTAAGGACAAAGTCACACGTGAAGAGACTAAAAGTGTGTTTTCAAAAAAATAGAGCTTCACTATGACCAGAATAATCTAAAAAATGATCAGTATACATCTGATTTGAAATTAAACCTACAGCTTTTCTAGAACACTAACCTTTGGATACATAGTATGTTTGACTAGAGTGAAGAGGTGCTCTCATCTGGAAGACAAGAGTGTGGAGGAAGGGAATATGTGTTTGAAAACCCTGCACTTGCACGTTATACCAAAGCTACCTACATTCCCCTTTTGAAGTTACCTTCTCTTGAAAGCAGATCTGATGTCAATGTTTGGAGTAGTCCCAGTAGATTCTTTGAAAGGAAAGAAAACAATAAAATAAATACCCATTAAGAAGGCAATTTTGTGCTCAGTTCCTTTCCAGGCTGTGGGAATTCCTCAGATGGAAGGAACGCCAGGTGGAGTGGGGGATGGCTCTCCTCCTGGATGGCTGAGCTGCTGAGGCATCATACCTCATCCTCCCTCACACAGAACTGATGTGGGGACTACAGGAGGTACCATATCTAGCTGTCATTCTACCTGCCTTTCCACTAGAATTACCTGAAGAATTAAAAAAAAAAAAATCAGCTTCTTGATCTCCTTGCTGGAGATTTTGATTCACCAGATAAGGGACAGGCACCCAGAAATTAATACTCTTCAAAATCCCTTCAGGTGATTCTCAGAGATTCCTGGCCAGGTTGAAGAGGCCCTGCTCAGGACCAGATTCCCACCTGATACAGAAATCTCTACAGCACGTCCATGATCACCCAGGCTTTACTTGGCGTCTCCTGAAATGGGGTTTCATACTCTTTCCAGGCTGTGTAGATAGCTTTAATGAAAGAACTCATGCTGAAGTTAGGTAAAAAAAAATTTTTTTTCACCTCCTCATCACTCCTACCTTTAGATTCTAATTTGTCTGAAACACTTTCGTGTGACAGCACTTCCCCTATTTATCTGCTATGGATGCCTGGCCTCGTTCACACCATATTCAGCTGATTAGGGTGTGGTTTCTGGGTTCTTCATCCTGCTGGGTACCTTACTCCAGAAGAGAACCAGGTTGATGTGTGGTACCCATGGCCAAAGACATTACTCTAAATGTGGAACAAGTAGCATGTTGCGAGAGTAGTGTTATTTTCTAAGCCTAGATCCTATTCCACTTGTTATAGCCCAGTATTAAATTACACCAGCTTTGTTTCTTGTGGCTTTATCACACTTTGGATTCATCTTAAGTTTATGATCTTTGCCGCCAATTCAACTTTCTGTTTCTATACTTATAGAAGTGGTTTTTTCCTAATCTACATGCACACATTTACATTTACCCTATTAAATTCACTCTGGGCAGCACACAGAACATATGGATGGAGAAATTCCCCATCTGACATTAGTCCTTAGAAGAGAAATCCTCCCTTCCACCTGGGTATCCTGACATCCTTGGTACCATATGAAATTATCCCCCAAACTTGAGTGGGAATAAGTTGACCCAATGAAAGAGGCACATTCAGTAGAAGAACAAATGGCATCAGCCCTTATCCAGAAGATTGAAGGAATACAGATAGCATGGACAAGAGGTACCTAGCAGTAAAATCCCCTGAAACTCCATTTTTAAATTGCTTCATAACAATTTAACTCAGCAGGCTTGCTGAGACTACCACAATCAGAAACACACACAGTTTGAAAGAAAACTTTATTTTCAAAATCTCATAGTATTAAATGACCCTCTTCTCCTCTATCCCCTCACATCCCATGGGGGAAAAAAACACATCTATCCAGACAAGAAGACTTTCTTACCATGTACTTCAAGATCGAATGTGCAGCTGTCAAACTTATCCTTATAGGTGACCTCACACCTGTAGTTTCCTGCATAGTTCTCTTTGGCCTTGATGATCTGCATCTCAAATGTGTACATCTGCAACAAAATGCATCCGGCATATTTCAGCCCCACCTTGCCAATGGACAGAAGCTATCACATCTCAGGTATTTTTGAAATTCCTCAGCATTGGCTTAATGTTTTTTATCTGGGAGCTCCAGCACAGTGCTGTCAACATAGGAGGGGGTCAATGTGCTCCCCAGCCTCTGGCACAGCAGGGCAACCAGGCTCAAGTATAGGCACTAGGAGTGGTAACTCTAGAGAATTTTCTGGGGCTGAAATCTCTCAAAGCTGAACCTCAAAATGACACAGAAGGAATGACTGAACTGAACCCTGTGCCAGGAGATAAGGGCCATACCCGGGTTTGCCTTTCGAAGGTTTCCTTCAGCTGAAGGTGCTTCCCAGCTTTGCTGGCCAGATCCATCCATTTCCCTTTGAACCATTTGATGGTGGGTTTTCTAAGAAGGTCTTCAGCCTTGACTTTGGCTATAAAGGTGATATTTTCACCTAGAAAAAGCACAAGCAATTCAGACTGTGGCGTAAAAAGTGCCATTAGTTTTGCTCTCAGCTGGAAGGAGTTACACAGGATTGCCTTGCAGAAGCTGTGATGTGACTGGTGCCCTGATTTCTTATGCATGCCCTAGGAGTTCTTAGGGTACTCCAACTTGTTCTGTTTTTGAAGTTATGAGGCAGAAAAGGAGCAATGGGTTAATAAGGAAATGATTTTTGTTTGGCTTTATCATGCATAAATGAAATAAAAATGGAAAGCCTCACAAATGTATGGATTTTTTCCATCCTCTTTATTAGGCAAGATGATGGGAAGTCTGGATTTACATGACTAAATGTGACTAAATAAAATTGATCTTTTTGAAATAAAACTACTTATCCATTTGTATTGATTTTTGGGCCCTAAGGACATAAAAATTCTAGCCTAGCATCCAGCCAAGTACTTTGGTGTCTTCTAGAAATACAAGGGGAACAAATATTTCCATCCACATGCAATGTACTTCTATATTCTAGACCTGAAAGAGGTCATTTTAGAATATAACCAGTCAGCTAGGTGGCTCATTTGTTCTGATCACAATATATTCCTTATAAAAACTTATTTTGTGAAAATTCCTGGACCACTAGGTCCTCTCTAACTTACCACCTTGTTTATTTCCTTCATGGCACTTGGCTTTTGTGATTATCTGTTTGTTTAATTTCTCATTGTCTGTTCCTCCCATTAAGACTGTAAGTTCTGGGGCACCTAGGTGGCTCAGTTGGTTAGGAATCTGACTCTCAATTTTGGCTTAGGTCATGGTCTCATGGTTTGTTATGTGGAGCCCTGCCTTGGAATTTGTGTTGATGGTGCTGAGCCTGCTTGGGATTCTCTCTCTCTCTTTCTCTCTCTGCCCCTGCCCCACTTTCTCTCTCTCTCAAAATAAATAAATAAATTTTTAAAAATATTGTAAGTTCTGAATTCTCACATGTTATACTAGTATTCAGGACAGTGTCTAAAACAGGAGGTGTGTAATCAATATTTTTGGAATGAATGTCTCCAATGTGAACCCTCTATCCCACTAGTTTCTGCTGAGATTCTACTTGTTATCATATGGTGTGTGTGCAGATTTGTAATCATCTTATGGAATGAGTATGCCTCAATGACAGCAAAACTGGCTCAGAGCTTTAAGATACATCAGACATTGTTCAAAGCACCTCACAGGTAGTATCCCCATTTTACAGATGAGGAAAGT
The DNA here is from genome assembly GCF_016509475.1 of Prionailurus bengalensis. Lineage (NCBI taxonomy): Eukaryota > Metazoa > Chordata > Mammalia > Carnivora > Felidae > Prionailurus > Prionailurus bengalensis. The sequence continues at coordinate 122,008,143 of NC_057358.1, read as the reverse complement.
GATTTGAACCCAATCTGACTCCTGAGTCTAGGAACTCAACAACTGTGTGCTAAAGGTTCCTAAAATGATAGCTTTCACTCTCCGTTTCAGGTTAGAAAAATGAGAATCTAGTATATAAATATGATAGAATAGTATTCAGCCATAAAAAGGAATGAAGGATAACTCATGCTACAGCTTGGATGGACCTTGGAAACATTATGCTATTGGAAAGAAGCCAGCCACAAAAGGTCACATATTGTGTGATACCATTTACACCAAATATCCAGAGCAGGGAAATCCATAGAGACAAAGCAGATTAGCCAGGGGTTGGGGAGGGGTAGGGGACGGAGAATGGGCAGTAACTGCTTAGTGGGGTACATGGTTTCTGTTTGGGGTGATGAAAATGTTGAGATAGTGGTGGTGGTTGCACAGCACTGAGTGTACGAACAGCCACTGGCTGTTCACTTTAAAATGGTAAATTTCATGCGGTGTGAATTTCACCCCCATTTCAACAGGAAAGCAAGATTTAATGCTTGGCACTCACCAACTTTCACTGATCCTGTTTGAGGCTTCTCCACGAAGAGGGTGGACAGCTGGGAATTGGCGTTCTGCTTGTCTTGTTCCTCCGCAGCAGGCGATTCGCCAAGAGACCATTCTATTGAGAAGAAAGAAAGGAAAGGATCATTTCAGGGCCAGATCCTTCTTAGGCAGACTTACCTGGGTTTGTCATTCTTGTCAATGCTGAAGCTTTTCTTTGTCTAATAAACCTGGATAAATATAACATCATTCTTTCCATCCATCTCCCCTGGAGCCATCAGTAGAGTGACAGATTCCCATTCTTACAAGGGGTGCCTCTTCCATATAGAACATTTTCTAATTCCTAGAAATAGTAAAACTTTTCAGGTAGGTTGTTACTTTGTGTTTGTTGGCAGCCAGAGTTTCCCCGTCCTGTCTGTCCCCTAACAGATAAATAATGATGGGAAGTATATTAAAGCAGAACTGTGTCATAATAGGTGAATGACTATAATGTGCCACGTCCATACAACAACAGAACTGGAAAAGACTAAAGGAAAAATCACTTTGCTGGTCAACTGAGAAGGGCTAGGGCCAGACCTAGCCTGATATTTCTAGATTCCTTGCTTTTATATGATTAGATGATTCCACTGGATTTGCATAAATGAGGCGGTAGTTTGACAATTAAGTAACGGATCATGACCAGCAGGCACAAGTTCCAAGAATACTAGGTGCATCCTGCAAAGGGGGAAAAACAGAAAAAGAAAAATCAACTCTGAGGCTTTCCCATGAAGAGAGAGAAGCTGAAAGTGAAGTTTATTTTCATTTTTTAGGTTGCACTCCAAGTGCTAGGCTGGTATTAATCAGTGGTCAACTCCAGCAAGGAGGGCAGGAGAGAGAACTGTAGACATTCCTTCCCTCTGTCTCCAAGAGCTAAACGCAGAGAAGTTCAGTTTCAGCCACTTAGTAACTGGAAAAAAAAATGCATGGGTTGCCAACTCTCTGTTAATGTTTCTTGAAAAGAAGGAAATGTACATTTAGTTATTTTAGTTTTCAGGTATCAGTCATGCTATCCTTAGAAATCATCATTTTCACAATGAAGTTATACAATGTAGTTACATGATTACGTGTGTGTGTGTGTGTGTGTGTGTGCATGTGAATGTCTGTGATATTCATGGTAAGAATGAATTATGGCCATTCATATTTGGAATAAGAGAGCAGGAATTTGTATTGTTTTGTTCCTTTGTATACCCACAAGTGCCTGCAAAAGTGCCTGTCCCTTTAGAGGCCCACAGTGGGATTGTAGTGAGCCCTTAACACGAATTTGTCGAGTGAATGTACGACCTCACAAAATTGTAGTGACTGCTGACAAGATACATTTGGAGGTTTTTACAAACTGTAATAAAGTTCTAGAGAAGTGTGAATTATTCTCTAACTTTAGCATATCCCAAATATGGAAATTTTCAGTTTCTTGATCTCTTTGTATTTGCTAAATGTTAAAAAATGATATCTACAATAAAACAAAAAAATCTGTGATATATGTGGCTAAATTCCTGTATTTGTGTGTGTGTGTGTGTGTGTGTGTGTGTCATGCAAAATTAATCATTTCTCAATACATTAGTTTTCTTGTAAGAAGATTTGTAATAAAATATTGCTTTTTAAAAAAAGCTACAAACAGAATAAAACAAAGATTAGAATTAAAACAGCTTCAAGAAATGAGGTCATTAGTGACTATATTAGGATGGGGTCGGGATGCCTTACTGCAGGCGAGCGCTCACCTGAATCTTTTCTTTCCAGGGCCCGACTACCCACACCTGAAAGGAAAGTGTGATTCGGATGATACAAGGACAAGGGGTGGAAATGGACAGCTGACTCCAACCTTCTTGGATTCCCCTAAACCCTGTCTCTCCTCATGATGGGGAAAAAAAACTAGAAATCGTCTTGGGAAAAAAAAAAATAGAAGTCAGCTTGTTTGGAAGATTAGTAGAAGAACAATAATAAAATAAAAGAATTCAAATATCTAAAGAACAAGGACATATAGCTGGAAATGAAAGAAAAACATTTTTGTCCTTAAAATTCATACCCAAGATTTACTAATCTTATTTATTTCACAAAGAAAGTTTCCTTTCATTTTTAAAAAAAATCACCATTAAAGCCCAAGTTTTCCCTGCTGGTGTTGGCAGAGGCAAATGCTGGTGACCCCGCTTTGCACACTGTCTCATCAAGGTTCTCTGCCTTTTCTTTTTCTTTATTGTCAATTAACAATAAATTACAAAGTGGGGTTAAGGAGTTGGAATCATCCTAACCTGGAGGCACGGCACTAGGCGTGGAGGCTTCCTCTTCATCTGAAACAAGAAATAGGAAGAAAAAGTCAAGAAGAAAAGGACTTTGTCCTGCAAAAGAGAAGTCTCCTGCAAAAAGAGAAGGCTGAAAAAAGAGAGAACACATAAAACACCCTGAACTGATGAGTCAGCCTTAGAAGACTCGGTACCTGAAAGATTAAACTCAGTATTACAGACCAAAGAGAAAAGTAAATAAATAACTAAAGTTATTGTAAAGTTATTGTAACTAAAGTCAGTGTCAGATATAATTTGCATGCCACAGTCATTTGAACATAAGCATAAAAAAAGCATAAAAAAGAGAATTTGTTCTCTCCTGCCCCCAAAACCTTGTGACTAACTCCCCTTTTATATTTAGGAGACAAAAGACAGCACTAACTACATTAATTAAGATAAATCAGTTTGTCATACTTACTAAGTTTACCAATATCTATTTTAGGAACTTTGTGAGCATTTCCTCATGATTATATTGGTATTGGCCAAATGCTGTGTAATTAAAAAAAATATTTATGAAAACACATTTGTAAAATTCAAAACAAAATTGCTTTAGAGTGTTCATGTGCAGAGGCACTGAATATTCTCCTTTTCTAAACTGAATTTCAAAGGGTCTATATAATTTTAGATGCTTAAATAGGCATTCAGTGTTATCTGAACCTCTGCCCCTCCTTTCTCGAAGCGTAAAAACTAATGTTGGTGTAAATAATAATCTTTGTACTTAAAACACTAGAATAATTGTGAATTTCAAAACAAACTTATGACTATATAAAATAGGACACAGAAAATACATGTACATGGCTGTTAATTTTAAAGTGCTTAAAAATTCCTGACAAAAGGTAAAATAGCACATTTTTATATAATATATCATAATTATAATTATAATATATCATATTATATATAATTATACATAATATAGTCTATTAGAATATTTACTACAAAGATTATTTACTAGCCTGAGATTTCTAAAACTGCCAAACAGGAATATGTTTTATTACTTTTTAACAAAATAACTAATGTAATATGTCAAGAAACTTGATGTCATGTCTTCAAAATACAAGAGGGGATTCACTGACCACTGGGATTTGGATTCTTCAGAGGAAACTTTCTGGGGTCAAAAAAGCTTGGAAAATGCTAAGCTAAATAAAGTCAAATGTATTTTATTATATTGTATGGATGTGCTCTTACTGAGGGGTATCGCAGACTTCTGTATGCTAATGGACACTGGCACTGAGGGGTGGAGACAAAAATGATACAGCAGTTAGCCCTTCCCAAATTTTGTTCACTTTGCAATCCTTTTCTCCTGGAACATCCATTAACATTCCACAAAACCGTGCATTTGGGGAGGTATAGGTATTTCTGAGCTATTCCAGAAGATTGTTAGATAATAAAAATTTTACATAACCAAAAATAAAATACCTTGAGATTTTTCTGTATCATTTGTAATGCATTTAATTCATTATTTAGTATTCTATTCGAAGGCTTTTATTTACTGAAGTATGTAAAGGATCTTGATTTAAAGTCCTGTCAAAATTCTTTAAAAAAAAATTTTTTTTTTAGTGTTTATTTTTGACAGGGAGAGAGAGACAGAGCATGAGCAGGGGAGGGGCAGAGAGAGAGGGAGACACAGAATCCAAAGTAGGCTCCAGGCTCTCTGAGCTGTCAGCACAGAGCCCGACGCGGGCCCTGAACTCACAGACCGTGAGATCATGACCAGAGCCGAAGTCGGACACTCAACTGACTGAGCCACCCAGGTGCCCCAGTCCTGTCAAAATTCTTGAAAATGAACTTTTAAAACTGAACCAAATCCTGGGAAGGAGCTTCTTTAACTAGAAACTAGAAGCTGGAACCATTTTGAGTCAAATGAACATTTTATACAGGTTTTTGTGGTTGCTAGTTTGCTTTGTGCACTCTGCATAGTGAATTAATTGTTTAGAATGCAAAATAATTGAGAAAAGAATATTTACATATTTGCATAAAATGAAAGTGAAAAGAGAAGCCATTTGTTGAGCAGAAATTTGATGGGCAGTAGTTTCAGAGTCTACTAAATGTTAAAATTAATTGGAGTGACATTCACAATTATTTTAGACTATTAAGGCACCACATATTAAAGCAGTGCTTCAAAGTATCATGAAATGATACTCTGGATGATCCCACATTACTTCCAAACAGCAATTACTTCCCAATTGGCACTTCATTGTACATAAATGTTCAACTTTACTGAAGTTCTAGAAAATATAATTGACAAGGGGCAAATTTTATGATTCCCTCCTTTCAAAAGTAGCTTTGGTCCTGGCATCCCATAGATTGGAGAATGTAGTTAAGATGCTGGATCCTCATCTTAAATTCTAAAAAAGGTTCCTGCTTGAATTTGGTTGAATTGGATGAGAATGAAAGATCTAATTTTCTTATTTACTGTGGAAAAACAGGTTCTACTGCTAGAAGGGAAACAGAATATGCAACTGTTCTGGGTTGTGCCTAGTTCCACAACACATATCTTAAAGCCAAGGCATCGTACAAAGAACATTTTCAAACAAAACAGAACAAAAAATACAATACATAAGTCGTATTTTCTTTTTTTCTGTTTAAAAGTCACTACAGTGACGATGAAAAACATCTGTTTTGGGGTCTTCAGAATACGGCATATCTGAAGACCACAGACCAGAACACCAGACACTCTCCCCTAGCTCACGGAAGGGAGATTTACCAACACAGAATTTTACTTGTCCTTGGGTCATGGGAAAATAGCACTTTTTTTAAAACCATAAAAACGGTTCTTTAAATAACTGAAGTTCCCAGAGAAGCGGGCCTGGAAAGTAGAGGAAAAACTCTGTCTCCTATTACAAGCTTGGGATTTTAGGGGGACACATGTAAAATCTGGAATGCAGGGAGAGAACTCTAGAGATTACAGAATATATAGATTCTTATGATTCTACACATTCTCTTTGGCATAAAATAATTTCTACCTATGGTTGATATAAATTGCCTTTTTAAATTAATTTTTAAGTCATACAAAACTTGGGACAATTGATGAGATTTTTAAAAAGACCGAAAAGCACATGAAATTAAAGTATATGTGACTCTCAACAAACCTCACTTAACCACTTAACCTTGTTTGATTGCGACCAAGTTCTGAATTCCTCAAGCATAGTAATCAGTTGTGGAAAACATTGGTTCATGTGACCAAATTAACCACAGCAGCAACAACAATCATGTATGTAAGGAAATAATATCAACAGCTGACATGAATTCATCATGTTTGGAGGCATTTGATTAATTGATCACATTTTCTTTTTTTAATTAAAAAAATTTTTTTATTACATTTCTTTAGTTTTGAGAGGCAGAGAAAGAGCGTGAGTGGGAGAGGGGCAGAGTGAGAGGGAGGCACAGAATCCAAAGTAGGCTCCAGGCTCTGAGCTGTCAGCACAGAGCCCAATGCAGGGCTTGAACCCACAAACTGTGAGATCATGACCTGAACTGAAGCCAGACGCTCAACTGACTGAGCCATCCTGAAACCCCTTTTTAAAATTTTTTAAACCTTTATTTTTGAGAGAGAAAGAGAAACAGAGCATGAGTGGGGGAGGGGCAGAGAGAGAGGAAGACACAGAATAAGAAGCAGGCTCCGGGCTCTGAGCTGTCAGCATGGAGCCCACCATGGTGCAAGAAGCCACAAGCCTTGAGATCATGACCTGAGCTGAAGTCGGATGCTTAACTGACTGAACCACCCAGGCGCCTACGATCATATTTTCTTAATGAAAAGGCACATGCCTTCATACCTTGATACTTCTTATTTTTTCAATGTTTATTTATTTATTTTTGAGAGAGAGAGAAAGCGTGAGCAGGGGAGGAGCAGAGAGAGAGGGAGAGAGAAAGAATCCCAAGCCGGCTCCACACTCAGGGCAGAGCCTGAATTGGGCCTCAAGATCAGGATCTGAGGCAGAATCAAGAGTTGGACCCTAGACCAACCGAGCCACCCAGGCGTCCCTTGCACCTTGATACTTCTAAAGTCAGGATTCATCCTACAGTAAATATATACATTTATTAAGTCTTTTTCTTTTCCAAATCTATTAAATCAATGTTGTATCTTATAATGGCTGTGTCGTAAAATTGAAATATGTGGTGATAGTAGTACTTTTTCTTCTCATTTTTTTTAAAGTTTATTTATTTTTTGAGAGAGAGAGAGAGAGAGAGAGTGGGGGAGGGACAGAGAGGGAGGGAGAGAGAGAATCCCAAGCAGACTCTGTGCTATCAGCCCCAAAACAGGGCTCAAACTCATGAACCAGGAGATCATGACCTGAGCTGAAGTCAAGAGTCCAATGCTTAACCAATTGAGCCACCCGGGCACCCCAGTGATATTAGTTTTTAACAAAGATCATTACAAAGAAGTAATATAATTAGAAAGCATAAAGTACATTGGATGGTTGGTTGTCTGATACCTAAAGGTAAAATGACACAAAAAAATGTTAGCATGTGAATTAAAAACACCAGAACAATGCTATTGCAGAGAAGGGATCTAAATGAAGACAAAAAATTGGAATCACTCTTTGAATTTAAAAAAAGGATCACATCATTTAGGAGAAAACTTGCTAGAGCTTGCGCTGGTTCACTTCCTCATTTGCCAGCCACACTCATGCCAAATGAAAGGCTCTTCATCTCAAGTTATGTGAGATCTTTAATATGCACAAGGTTCATTCATGATAGTTTATGGGATAATATTGAAGTTAATGCCTGGAAAAAAGAAATTAAGTCTTTATTCACTTGCAGTGATTACCAAAAGCGAATATTTTTCTGAAAGAAAAATAAAAAGAGGCAGTAAATATCCCATTTGGGCTTACCAAAATATATCAAGACGCAAAAAATAAAAAAATATTGTTTTTAAATGCCTGAAGTTAGGTATTGAAGTGAATAATGATTTTCAAAGTAGTCTCTGATTCTAATGCTCTGGCACACCTGGAATCACTCCCAAGACCAGCTTTGAACTTCCCGTGGGATCAGGTGTTAAGGTGGAGATGAGACCCAATCTCATTACCCTGTGTTCACATGTACAAGGTTGACTGGCCAAAAAAAAGTATGATCCCATTTGATCACCAACATTATTCTCTACACATGGCCCTCCATGACAATTGTCTGTTTCCAAAACTGAAAGCCACTGTCCTCTGCTGATGGGTGCTCTCTCCTCCAAAGCTCCCTAAAGTTGGCTCCAGGAGAACAGGACCCAGCAGCCAGACCCATGCCTGGCACAGAGCCAACACTTAGTGAAAACTTGCTGAATAAATGGACATTGGAATAAAAGACAGATCTTTTGGCCCCACTGAGCATGTAGAAAAGAACCTGTACCTAGCACCCCATTGATTTGCCATCTGTGTTATTCTGAAAGAATTCTAAGCCATAGCAGCATTGTTTTTATAAAGACATTGCTTCCCAGTATGATCACTCTAAAAGGGATTTGTGCATCTAATTTCTGGTATTGCTGCTTGGTTACACACATTTCTATATTGTCATCTCTATTGTTTCAATTCCAGGACAAAGTTATCAGTATTAGGGAACAGGGTAGCTGGATGGACAACTCCAGAGGCAAGCAAGCAAATAAACAAACAAATATTAAAACCCCTTCCTGGGAAATCAGCTATTTCCCTGACAGAGACTCTTAGTAAATGTGAAAGAGTTGGCAAATCTAACCTCAAACACTACTTGTAAGATTGATATAGGAATGAAGCAACATTCTGCGGCTAACAAAAAATTTTCGGAACGTTTCCAGATTGTTCCAGAAAGATCCAGGCAACCTGAGAAAAATATTAAGTCTACACTGCTGTGCAAAATTTTCTTAGTAGTGACAGTCTCGGAGCTACTAACTGAATATACTTCAACTAATTAGATAGAAGACTAAGTGCTGAGAATGCACTAATATCCAGGAGTGGCCATTCTCAATGGTTTTAAGTGAGTTGGCCTCACAGTAAAAATCATCCATCTCTTTTGGGGATGCATAGCACCAGTGTCTCATCCTGAATCTCACTGACTCGAGAGTGTGGGGGATGTTCATACTCCTGCCCAGCAAACATGGTAAGTGGAAATAAAAATCTATCCAGGGTACCACTGTCTATATGACCAAATAGCTAAGCCTGCCTGGAAATTCAATTGTTCATTCATTCTACAAGTATTTATTAGGAGATTGCCGTGTGCAGCTCTCTGCCAAACACTGGAAGAAATGAGCTAAGGGGACCAAAGAAGTGTTAGGACATGGTGCCTGACTGTCAAAAAACTTGAAACCTGTTAGGGGAAGGACTGAACCACTAATACGTGATTAAGTTGAGAAAAGAATGATTTGATGCCAGAGGCCATAGATCCAAGAGAAATCAGGAGGAGGAAGGGCAGATGAAAGACAGCTAAGACAGTCCAGGAAAGCTGCACAGAGGAGTGAAACCTGAATTGACGGGTTAAAAAACAATGAGATGAACTGAGGGCTGAGGGAGGGTGAAGGGCAGATAGGGACATTCTAGTCAAGGCTGAAGAAAAGGTCTGCTACACCTGTCAATTCTGTTTATGCTTATGCAAGCCTTCTTTCTCAACTAGGGAAATACATAAAGCGGTGATTACTGTGTCTACCTTTTACATAGCATTTTCCTTGAAATTTCCCTCTCCTTGATGAAAGTAATAGTTCAAGAGGACTGTGTATTAGAAAATAACTTCCATCCATCTACCTTCTTTATTTAGGATATCACTTTCTATCCTAAACTGATTTGCTTCCTAGTCATGGAGAGCAAATAGAACCATGGCCATTTATGTGGCTGGGAGCATGACTGCATGTGGCCATGGGCTTGCTTAATTCTGCAAATGTCAGAAAAAGTGCTGCTAATTTCAAAATTCCCTAGTCATCTGGTCTAGCTCTTTCATCATACTGGGTTCTGTGTTTAGAGAAGAGTTTTTGTTGATTAGTTGACTGGCTGATTGGTTGATTTTAACTTATAGGAAGACATTTTCTCATTTAAGCATACAAATATAATGATGACTTTTCACATTAAGGGTCAGGCACAGGCTTTGTTTAAACATCGACAGCTTGCCCTCTGGTATTATATCATCTACTTTGTTGGTTGAGCCTTACAGCCTGGTCCAACCACCTTTCTAAATTTGGAAACAGAGGGGTATGCCACTGGCCTTGTAGAGAATAATGTTTCAATAGCTTCAGCCAGGATGTCTAAACATCCTTGAACCCTTCTCATGGAAGGAGTTCTAGAAGTTTGCACTGTCTGCATTCCATAAGCAAATAACCTTCAGAATGTAGCCCATGTGGCCAGGATTACTATTCATGTTACTATCCATGGGTGCCACTGAAGGTCAAGGACAAAAGCACCAACATTATGTGTTCATTTATGATATTGTAAATTCAAGTTAACTGAAGAAAAGAGGTCCAATATACTGAAAGAAAAAATCATTTTACTAATGTATAGGAGACAATAATACCATAGGAATTAGGTAATGAAATATGACATAGTAAGAACAAAGAAATACTTAGCATGCTTTTGAGTAGTGTCCAAAAAAAAAAAAAAAGAAATATTGCAATCAAGAAATAATTCGTTATTCAAAAATTTAAACTGTGTTATTCAATCCACAAATAAAAGAGGAACTTTTAAAAATGATTACACAAACATATAGGCAGAATTCTCTAATCTAGATCTGTGAAAACTTTCTTTTGTAGAAGGGTAATGCTCCTTAGCTTAGGACAGTTGGTCCTTTCTCCATGGAGAGACAAAGGAATGAATATTTCATGGATCCACAGTAGTAAGTAGTACATGATAAAGATTATTCACTTTCTAAGACTGGACTATCTTCATATAAAGTAAAAATAGAATAATATTACAATCATAAATGAGTTTCCAATTCAATAAGGATCAACATAATGTTTGCTTAAGGTTGTACTGTCAATATATTTAAACCATCATATAAATCTATGCGAATATACAATGTTACAAAATGAGATGCTAGCCTTAAAAAATTGCTAGTGAAACTTGGAACAGTTCATCAGTAACATGAAAATATTCCATTTAAAAAAAATGTGTAATCCAGATAACTTTCCAAACTGGCCCAATCCCAAGAATACCAGATAACTCTTTTCCTTCACATGCACATGGTAACTTGGAAACTACCAATTGATTTGCTGGCATCTCAACAAATGCTTGTGATATTTTTATCATTGTTGTTTTTCTTTTAGAAAGGTGTATCATGAAAACTGATCAAAGCACCCGTCATTATGCTGACTGGTCATGCAGGTAAGATGCAGAAGAACTCTAAACCACACCGATGAAAGGTAATGTGGAGAAGTTCTATAGGACCACCATGGATGGCAGTCATTACTGACCTCTTTCTCCTGACCTCCTTTTGTTGAATTCAGCCTCACTTCCCCTCCCCCGCAACTCACCTTTTGTTGGTGTAGTTCCGGCCTCTTTCTCTTTATTTGGTTCTGTATGGAAAGTACAAGCACATTTTTAAAAGTGTCTCAAAGAAAGCATTTAATTGTGTGATGAGCAATGGGGTGGAGGGTGGGAAAGAAGAAATTAATGACAACAGTACAGGTCATAAATGACACCACATATTCACTTATTACACTATACATGAGTTATGGATTTGGGAATTTATAATGTAGAATCCCATTAAGCTTAATAAAAGCAAATGAATAACTCTGATCACTTTTGAAAAAAGTATACATAGGGACATGCAATACAGATTTTGTTAAAATATACTTAGCTATGCTGAGACTATGTTAAATGTGCTTATGTAGAAGTGAGTATAAAATGTGGGTCACTTCATTTTAGACCCCAAAAGGGACTGACTTTTTAAGGAAGTTTGACCCACGTAGTGATTCTAATTGTTTGGACTTCGAGATGATATTATAGTAATAAGCCGGGGTATACAATCTATAATTATACAATAGTTTCAAAGCAAATATTTTGGTGCATATACTAATTTTCTAGGTTGAATGGAGAGGCAATAATGAATGCAACATGAGAGCAGTAACATCCAATTTCATCAGCTGAGGCAGACCATCTAGCTTGCTTCTCTCCGTCCAGAATTATATTAGTTTAGATATTTGCAAATATGTCTGACTTGTGATATATGTGAGAAAAGAATTATTTTAAGCATGGATTCTTTTTTTTTTTCTGGATGGGTGAAGTAGAGGTCTGAATCTTAGTTAACTAATAACTACTTTAACAGTTTGGGAGGAGACTTGCTTTAGCAACAGGAAGTCAGTATTGTGTGATGAATATGAAATATGCCTATGCCATAATAAGGGGAACTTTAGAGCAGCCCAGTGACCTCAACAGATCTGAAGAACAGAAGGGAGAGGTTATGTCTTCAATGGCCTGTAGGTTTTCAGTGTACTCAATATTGGCAAAAATAAATTTGTATGTGCAAGGAGAAAACACACCAAAGAAGAAGATCCTAAGAAGAATGTCACACATCTATACTGGCTAAAAGAAAACTAAATTGAGATCGTCCCTATTTGAACTCACGTGGCACTGAGCTTCGTTCATTCATTTTGACACATGGCAATATTCTACACTGGTTAAGGGTTTTGAGTGTGTGAATCTTGTATTCTTAGCCGGGCAAAGGGGCTCCTATGGACAGTCAAATTTCTCAAAGTGGCTTCCTGAAAATGATCTCCAGATGGAAGAGCTTCATAATCACCTTTCAAATTTCCATGCAAAAAAATCACCAGCAACTGAGGACTTTTCAGTTTCTGCTTTCACCTAGACTGGGTTGGTCTACAGTGACTTCTCACCCCTTGACTTCACACCACATTGTCAATTCAAGAAACCTGCATTAAATCACTTTCTGCCTTGTGAGATTCTCACAGTATTTCTTCGTGTTTCAATTTAGTGGTTGTATTATATTTGGTGGTTCTCCAGGCTGTATTTTATTTTCTATGTGGTTGTAAGCAAACTGAATTCAAGATAATGTTTTCTTCTTAGAGTTCCAATATTGTTCTTTTCCTTAGGTCTATGTGAACGTAAAAGCAGGTTCCACCTGTTGTGTGAAATAGTAATGCCCACTGTTGCTGGGCATCACATCTACCTGCCAAGGGGTTCACTGGAACTCTTTTTTTTTTATGTTTATTTATTCTTGAGAGAGAGAGAGTGTGAGCAGAGGAGGAGCAGAGAGAGAGAGGAAGACATGGAATCTGAAACAGGCTCCAGGCTCTGAGCTGTCAGCACAGAGCCCAACGCTGGGCTTGAACTCATGAACCACCAGATCATGACCTGAGCTGAAGCTGGATGTTTAACCAACTGAGCCACCCAGATGCCCCTTGCTGGAACTCTTTATTCCTGTTTTTTTTTGTTGTCACCAGGGGGACAACAGGGTACTATAAAGTGGAGGCGTTGAGCCTCAGAGGCCACCGAACTGTCCTGGAAACTGTTTCTTGAGGAGTTGATGGTGACGTAGTTCACAAGAAAGAAGTGGGCTTTGTTTGGCTTTAGCTATATGTGAAAAAGCTCTGCAAATCCTTCATCCCCTCAGAGGCCCAGGCTCCACAATGCTAAAACGTGCGCATGACAACAACTTTGGCATAACTAGAAGGGTCTCCGTAAGTGTATGATGTGCCATCCAAATCAGATTAATGTGAGAGGACTATACAAACACAATATATTATTTTTTATATCATTATTATTATCATTATTATTATAAACCTGTTACAACTGTGGTCATCCAATTTCTCTGGAGGAGTTAGATTAAAACTCACAGTTTCAATGGAGGCCAGATCATGCTGGGATGGAGGTTCTGTATTTGCAGCCCAGACGTGTGAAGTAGTGTTTTTACTCACCTGGGGGTGGGGCTGGGGCTGGAGCTGGGGCTGGGGCAGGCACTTCATTTTCTAGAAATGAAAAGAATAATGGAAGTATTAGTCTCACTTCTCCGAGAGAAAAGCTACTTTCCACAGCCCCAGGCCGTGCTCAACTCCAGGCAGTTAATCACCTGCACTGACAAGAGGGACAAAGCAGGAAAAGCATCAACCTGTGACCAAGACACACAGCCTTTTGGTATATGGTGTGAGGTAAGGATCTAAATGGAATTCTATAGATTTCCAGGAGGACTAAATGGAATTCTATAGATTTCCAGGAGGTGAGTTCGAGCCCCACCTTAAGTAAGTAGAGATTACTTAAAATTAAAGTCTTTTTCTTAAAAAAGCAACCACAAAAAAATTTTTAAAAAGCCCAGTTTGGTCTAACAGTCATCACTATATGCAGTCTAGACAGGCTGGAATGAGTGTATCAAGAATGAACTACACCTCAAAAAAATCAGAAAGGAGCAACACAGGCTGTTAGGATGCATTGATATCTTTTTTCATCACTAATTTTTTTGTGTTGGGTATAAACTTAAATTAAAAAAAATAACTATTTTCATTCAAATGACCATAAGTAAATATATTATCATTTACTAAAGAGAGAGAAAAATATAAAACCAAAAGAGATAAGCATATACGCTTATAGCAGAAGCTAACATGGCAGGATACAGTGTAGTTTGAAGATATAACAAGTGTCCTTTAGATGGCATCAAGGGACATGCTTTAGTTTCTTCACCACATCATGGAAAGGATTTGTGGTGCCAGTGTTAGCCAGAAGACAAAACCCTTGGTAAAAGACTTTTATTTTCAGAGATCTGAGTGCAGATGGAAATCTAATGTTGACCTCTTGGCTTTGCATGAGTTGTTGCAGCACACGGATATCAGAATACTCAGAGCAAGAGCCCAACTTCTTTGGCACACTATCTTTTGGACAGGGTCATTGTCACCCAATGCCCAAGAACATCTTCCTGGCTCTCCCTGCAGACAAATTTCTCTGTCCTCTGGTCTCTTTTTCCATAGCTGCAGGGATTACTTAATGACACAACTGTGTTTCATCCTGTTATTCTCTCTAGAGGGTCTCGGTTATCTCTTTAGTGAGGTCTACACTCTTCAAGTTCATATTCAAAGCCATTGCCAGTGGACTCTTCCTCCCTCCCTCTTTTTAAGTGCACCCCGGTGACCCCTCTGTTCTAGAGCTGGTTTCTCGTTTCAACTTCTGACCTGTCTGCCACCAAGAAGACGATGATGGTCTTCTCCCCGACAGACCTTTGATCATTCTCTGCATGTGATTTTATCAGGTAGACCTTGGTTCAAATCCTGACTCTACGCCTTATTAGTTGTGTAATCTGGGACAATTCCTTAATCTCTGTCAATTTTGGTGTCCTCATCTGTGAAATAACAATAATAAGGTGGTTATCTATGCAAACTGCAAGCACAGTTCCTGCCTATAGGTAGAGCTCTATAATTTACAACTATAACTACCATCATTATTTTGTTAATCTTTTTCTATCTTGACATTTCTCTTAAGATTCCCAGAGCTAATTATTCCCTTCTTCTCCCTTCCCTTATTCTCTTTGCATTCTGGACCACATGATAATACACTCTTTATTCACTAATTATTTTTTGACTATTTTCCATTTATCTCAGTATATATGTGTTTCTTTTCCCTCCCAACTGAACAAGAACAGAGGCTTTTTTCATTCCTTTCCCACCTCTCTGGGACCTCATTTTATTGTTGGAAATACATTAAATGCATAGTGAATTGACAAAAAAGAATTCGAAGGGCTTCATTGGTTATCACATTGACCATGCTAAACAAAGGCCAATATTTGTAAGGGAAGCTGTGATTACTCAAAATCCTGATTTGGAAGTAAGGCCAAGGGTGAATTCTAAACAAATAAATAAAGGAGAATTATCTTGGACACTGAAACCGTAAATGTATTCTGAATGTGAATTGTCCATTTCCATTGTGTCTGTGGCCCCAGTGCTCTATGTAAAAGCCCCAAGATCGAAACAAAATGAGAATTTAAAAGGCTTAGTTCAACTTCCAACAAATCCACAGAATTTCAGTCATTAACAACCGACTATATCATACTAGAGAACTATAGAAATATTATAGGATATTAATACTGATATTTTTAGGATGTTTTCAGGAAATGGAAGTAGGAAAATGCATGCCTGTCTGGCATGGAGGTAGAGCCAGAACTTTTCCTTCTTAAAATCATAGAAACCCTGTTACTATATAGCCATTGGAGGAATAAATAAATAACAACCACTTACAGGCACCAACTGCATGAAGGACATAGTGTATATTAATTCTTTTAATCTTTACAACTCTATCAAATCAGCACTTTTTAAAAAAATATTTTTTAAGTTTATTTATTTATTTATTTATTTATTTATTTATTTATAGAGAGAGAGAAAGAGCATGAGCAGGGGAAGGGCAGAGAGAGAGGGAGAAAGAGAATCCCAAGGAGGTTCTGCACTGGCAGTGCAGAGCCTGACATGGGGTTCAAACTCACGAGCCATGAGATCATGAATGAAATCAAGAGTTGGATGCTTAACCAACTAAGTCACCCAGGTGTCCCTGAAATCAGTACTTTAATTATCCATTTTGCAGATGGCAACTGAGGCAAGGTCCTACAGCCCATGAAGGATGGAGGCAAGCTCTGCCCCACCAGGTGCAGTCAGGTCTGCCTGACTCAGAACCTGGGCTCCCCAAGATGGGGCTGCACTTCCCTTCTCAGCTGCTCAGACTTGTGGAGGCAGAAGTGGATTGATGGACTTTTCAGAAATATTACTGCATTTTTCCTAGTGAATTGACTGGCCTTATTGTTATGGCCACATAACCTCATATGGATGCTGTCCTTTCTGTAGGAGTGGAATATGCCTCAATTTCCTCATCTATGCAATAGAAATAATAGCATAACCTATCTTAAGAGTTATTGACAGAAACAGATGAATTCCTACAGGGGTAAATACCATATATGCAATCTCTCTTTTTGTGGCTATCATCATTATTGTCATAATTTTACTCTGACACAACTGTGAGAATGACACTCATGCCTTTCCATACATGCCACTTGCTAGGGATTTGCCTTATTTCTAGGTCTGTGGCTGCATCATGTCAGAACATGTTTGGAATTGGGGTGGGGGCTGAGGAAGCATCTGGGAACTGAGCAGAGGTTGTAGGGACCATGCTCTTCTCCTGTGCAATGGTAATAATAATTGATTTTGATGAAAATTACATACATTGTAGAGTTTGTTTAATGTAGATACATTGACCAATCAGTCAATCAATCTTGGTAGGACAGAAAGGATGAAAAGATGAACCCTCCATAGTTTTACAAGCCTTTGAAACAAAGAATTCCCGCTGTCCTAAACCTAGAGAAATGGAGAACCGGGTGTAGTGAAGGTCAAGCAGCAAAGGAATTGGACTGGAAATGCATAGTTGCAGGTGAGTCTCAGGACCTGAGGTATCTCCTTTGCCTTAAAAGAGCTGCTAATGCATCTCTCTTACTCCAAGTCATATTTTGTCACTGACAGGTTCTGTGGTGCCCAGGTTTGCCCACCCCTCTAAAAGCCATTTGCATGTTCCCCAGATTCATTAGCTGCCTTTATAACAATCACTCATTCACAACAATTTCCATGGTACTCACTGAATGGGGACCATAGGAAGAAGGGCCCACCCAACCAGAACTCATTAAGCATAAATCCAACATAAATCTCACAAGAGTAGGCATTTATAAGAGAGGCAAAGATGAGGTGCCAGTGTTTAAGAAGCTCACAGGTAAAGGAACTACCTTTTTCTATCAAGTTAGTGACCAAACCAAGTGGCTTTGCTCTCTCAGAACATTCGAGACTCAACACCTCTACAGTCTGTCTGGTGCTTCTGAAATTGCTGTGTGGATATGAATCACCTGGGGACTTGGTCAAGTGCAGATTCTGATTCTGGGGGTCAGCGGCAGGCTTCAAGTTTCTGCATTTCTAACAGGCTCCCAGCTGATACTGATGCTGTCGGTCCACAACCCACACTTTGAGTAAGAAGTCTCAGACTGTGTCCTAAATATCACCTAATTCTGTCCCATTTCAAATGTGATTGTGAATGTAAGGGGTTACCATACATGGGCACTTTTCCTCTCTCTTTGATCACAAGCTTCTTGAGGACAAGGCCTGTCTCCTCCTCCTTTTCAAATTCTGCACAGCAGGTGCTCTATAAATATAGTTGATTGGCAGCCTGTTCAGTACGGCACAAAAGCCCCTTCTCCTCGCTGCCAAGAAATCAAGAACCGTCCGCTGGCACTCCAAGGGCAGCTTTCTTCATCTGCACTACCCACAGGGAACACTATGTCTCCCATTGGCGACCCTTCTGCTGGCTGAATGCTGTGAGGCATTCACCCAACCCCATCATTTCTTAACAAGGGCAGGAGAGCAATTAGGCTAGAGTTTTGGCCCTCAGTGCCGGTACAACCTTGGCCTTTCTAAGGAATTCCCCCTCTCAAAATCTGGGTTGCATTTCTTAGCACATAACCCTCAATCAGCCATGCTAACTCCACGGTCAACTAGCTTAGCCCTGTCCTGTCAGGAGGCACTTGGCCTTGGGAAACTCTCCAAATCTTTAGATTTGGAGGAAAGGTCATTTATTGAAGTGAGGCCCTGCTCTACTTCTGCTAATTCAAAAACCAAAAGGCAAATTTTTCAGAACTTTTCTGCCAGGTGAATAAAGTAGGATTTTTGTCCATCTCTTTCATCCTCCCCCGTTGTCTTGATTAGGAAACATACAGACAGGATGGAGTAAAGGATATACAAAGGACGTAACTTTTTTTTTTAATAAAAGGAAGAAACTTGGAAACCCAGAAAGTAATAAGTCCAGGGAAATATAATATATATATTTATAAATATATAAATAAATATATATTTATAAATATATATATAATAATATATATATATATTTAATGTTTATTCACCTTTGAAGGAGCAAGAGACAGAGCATGAGCAGGGGAGGGGCAGAGGGAGACATAGGATGCAAAGCAGGCTCCAGGTTCTGAGCTGTCAGCACAGAGCTCTACGTGGGGCTCAAACCCATGAGCTGTGAGATCGTGACTTGAACTGAAGTCGGACACTTAACCGACTGAGCCACCCAGGCACCCCAAAATGTTTTTGTGGACAACATAAAAATTAATTAGATTCTGAACCAGCAACTAAAGTTACCTCGTGCTTCCTTAGGCAAGGACGGCTGTTCTTTGATCCTTTCTAGTTCACAGATATAGACTTACCCTCCCTCTGCAACACTGAAGCATTTTCAAAGGGCTTGATCTATTTATGGTGGATTTTTCCTATGACCACCTACTGTAAGAAGCACAGGTATGCCACCAATGGCATGTCCGCACAGCGAGTGCCAGGGCACTCTAACTGACGGGCACTGGTGGCAGCTGCCTAACACACAGCCCGTATGTGGCCTCTGGGGTCTGCTGAAAGACCAGGAACCCAGAAGCTCCATAAATGGTCTGCTTTCTCTGATGCAATCCATTCCTGTTTTCTACAATCAAGGGTTCCATGGTCAGTAAATTAAAGGGGGGAAAAAACCCAACTCAGGTCTTAGGAGGCATTAACTGACCTGCCTCTCTCTATGTATGTGTCTCTACACCAAAATGATATAAACATCCCAGCTCTCTCCTTCCCATGGTCTCACTGACTCAGATAATACATTGTTTGGCTTCTTTAAAAATGTTTTATGGGCTCTCAGGTGCAGTTTAATTTAGCCTTTTGATAGCATGGAGAACACAATTACATCCTATGAATATGTTGCAGAGGCATAGAAAAGACAGGAAGAACATGTAATAACACTTGTTATGTTATCATCGAGTGGTAGAATTACAGGTCTTTTTTTGTGGCTTTCCTTTTGTCACTTTTTTGGATAAAATAATTGTGCTAAAACCATCCTTTGGTAATTTTCTGTGTGGGAGAAAATTGTTATGTTGTTCCTCATTATGTATTCTCAAAGTCACATTCTTGGTTTGAAATAAAATATGTGAATGCTTTATATATTGTAAGCATCGTGGTGAATGAGGCTTTATCTGGCCGACTTCTGTTTTGTCATGTTTGGTAGTATAGCAAATTATCTTTCTTCCCAGGTTAAATATATAAACATTGTCAGGTATATCCCCTGGTGATAGTGGGATCTGACACTGTGTGCATGTTGCAGCGTATGCCCAGCACAATGGAAACTGCTTTAGTATAAAATATTATTTGTATGGAGGTGTTCATAATACTTAGAGAAGTTTTAATTATATGAATTATAACTGTCACCAAAACTATCAGCAAACACAATGACGATGCCTTTTGTACTGGCCATATTCCTTAGGCATCAGAATCTAGGTTTGAGAAATAAATTAATGTTTAATCTAACGTTTTTACAGTTAGATGCTTAATTTGTTCCCTATTATATTCATTATAGGCTGTGGGTGTGAATATCTTATACCTTGGGATTTAGGGATTTGGGATTAGACATTTTTTAGAGGCAATTCTTTATTGGTTTATAATAGTGATTCTTAGAGTATGATCTGGGATCCTTGAGAGCACCTGAGACATTTCTGGGGAGTCCACAAGGTCACAACTATTTTCATAATAGTACTAAGACATTATTTGCCTTTTTCATTCATATTCTCTCACAAATATGCAAAGGATATATAATGTGTGATGACATCAACTCTCTGACAACTAATAGAACATGTGCTGTATATTTTTATCTCTTAAAAATTTATCAGTTTTAATTTCTAATACAGTATATATTGATAGATATAATGTGTGTAGGCTTTTTAGTTTCTCAATAGTTATTAAGTGCCAATGTATCTGAGACCACAAAGTTTGAGAAACATTTAGAATTTATGATAAATCTTCTTAAAAAATTATTTTGTGCGTGGACACTTAAAAAAATAAACTTATGTCATATGCCTCATTCAGGAAAAATCTGTAGCCTTGATGAATTAAATGAATGAAGCAGTCAAAATAAAAACTATAAATTGGTTTGGTGGGCTTAAATATAACTTATTTTCCTATGTGTACAATAATGGAGACAATAATAGAGACAAAATACTGTCTGGTAATACCTCCCCTATTCAGAATTCAGCTCTCTAGCAACCTCACTTATCCAGAGAACAGCTGCTGACCAGTCAATTTAAAAGGGTGTCCAAAGAGCAAAATGGATTTGTTTCAAGCTTCTCAAGCCCTGGGCACTAAAAGCCTAAGTGCTTGATTCACAAGAGAGCCCACCCAGGTCCTTAACAAGCCTGGGAATTGGGACTCTGGTGAGGCAGGCCAGGGGTGGGATTTAAGGAGGCA
Source organism: Prionailurus bengalensis (assembly GCF_016509475.1). Taxonomy (NCBI): domain Eukaryota; kingdom Metazoa; phylum Chordata; class Mammalia; order Carnivora; family Felidae; genus Prionailurus; species Prionailurus bengalensis. The sequence continues at coordinate 121,987,140 of NC_057358.1, read as the reverse complement.
CTCACTCACAAGTGCCAACTCGACCCTTGCATGACTCTGAGAGTGCGTGCCTCCTTAAACGTGATGCCCTAGGTGCCTTGTGGACACTCCACAGTGTAGCCCCACTCAGGGGGATTCCAGAATCCCCCTGGGGTCCACAGAAAAGAGAGGGGGACAGCTTAAAATACTGCCTGACAAGAGTAATAAAAGAAGATAGTGGACTTCTAGCAAGGGATGAAACAGGAGAGCTATGGAAAATTGCATTCAAAATGCAAATCATATGATTCTAATTAATACAAAAGCAAATAATTTGGGCTCTCAAGGCGTCACATGGCACAATAACTGACATCTATAATTTAAGACAAAGTTATTTCCACTGTAGTTTGGTTTTTTAATTTAATTAATTAATTAATTAATTTATTTTTAAGAGAGACAGAGAGAATGAGAGCAGGGGAGGGGCAGAGAGAAAGGGAGAATTTCAAGGAGGCCCTGGCTGTCAGCACAGAGCCTGATGTGGAGCTCGAACTCATGAACCATGAGATCATGACCTAGACTAAATCAAGAGTCGGACAATCACCTGAGCCACCCAGGCACCCTTGTACTTTGTTTTTAAAAGTAAGAAGTAGGGGCACCTGAGTGGCTCAGTTGGTTAAGCATCTGACTCTTGATTTCGGCTCAGGTCATGATCTCACATTTCTGTGAGCTAGCAGCACAGAGCCTGCTTGGGATTCTCTCTCTTCTCTGCCCCTACCCTGTGCATGCATGCATGCATGCATGCACACTCTCTCTTTCAAAATAAATAAAAATTTTAAAAAAAAGCAAGGAGTAAAATGTTACATTGAAGGCATGTTTCTATCCAAATTGGTTGAAATAATACGGTTTGAGAACAAAATAAACTCTGAGATTCCAAGGAGACCAGCTATTCAGAACGCTTCATTCAATTAAATCCATATTTATTTACTGTGGCTAAATATTGCCAAAAACTGTATTCTAAGGTTCTGAATACATGAAGTCTACTTGTGCATCAGGTATGCAAATTTTCAATGACTCATTATTCAGCTTGATGGAATTTCCCTGAACCCACAGGATTTTTTCCCCTTTCCTTGTAGAATTGTTATTTTTTATAAGATTTTATTTTTAAGTAATCTCTACACACAATGTGGGGCTTGAACCCACAACCCTGAAGTCAACAGTTAGCAGCTCTTCTGACTGAGACAGCCAGGTGCCCCCCCACCCCCACCCCAACCTCCAGTCAGGTTGGTCTTTTGTCTTTCTAATTATGCATGTTTCAACTTCGGAATGTCATTCCACACAGGAAAAGAATTGAAATAGGGTCAGAATTGCACAGCAACAAATAGCTTCTCACTGTTAACATGGGGCTGGATTAAAATGAAGCCTTTTGCTAAGATCTGATGACTTGTTTCTTTAGCGTGATTCTTACCATATTTGAAGTAATAGTCAAACAGGGGTTGAGTGGCATAGATGGGGTGGAGGTGGTGTGGGAAAATCTTTACTCAAATTGAAAAAGTTTAAAAATTTAGCACAGGTCACAAGGAAATTATTGCAAAAGTGATTCAAATTGTTAACAATTTCCCCTTTTAGTCCCTTATTCTGCCTCTCCCGGGGGTCTGTTCCTGGGCAGACCATCACTACAATCACAGCACTCTTATGTGGTTATACGGTTATCAGATAAATCCCTTAAAGGCCTTGCCCCAACGCATTGCTGGGCCTCCGATTGGGTGACTTTTTAAAAATAGAGGAAGGACAGGCCTGATGCCAGGTGGGGTCATAAAAATAAAATTCCACAGCAGTAAACACAGTGGCACTCAATCAATCACAACCATATGTGGTCATGGAGAGTTCTTTATGTGACTATCTCAGAAATACTCAGACCTGGAAGACCCCACCTGCTAAACGCACCCCTGTGGGGAGAGAAAGCTTAATGTTCCACAAACCCAAGCCTTTCAGCCGTTGGTGGCGGATATAGTTACATGTTCAACTGCACAGGGTGACTCTTTCAACTAAGTGGGAAAGGCCATGCTCCCACAACGGAACAGTGGAGAAACAACTGGTTATCTTCATCTGTTTAACAACTGGAGACCCCTAAGTGGACATGATATATTTCAGTGGGAACACAACATAGGCTCTGGAGTAGAGACCTCTTATTTTATCTGGGCTTCTGTGGGTGAAAACTAAGATGATTCACCCCAAGTTAAAAAAGGAAATTCTCATGGCAGTGGCAGTGATGGCTATGATAATAGCAGCAACTTCTTTGGAAGATATTATAAATATTAACAATAGTTATTAAATAAATATTAAGGAGAGGAGCAGTGGTTATTATGTACCTTACAGTGGTTGTTCCATGTTGGTGGAAATGCCCTCAAAGTTTATGTTAAGGGTAAGGCATTTAACACCTTATGCCAGATTCTGAGTTTGCTGTTTTAGAAGGAAAATACTTAAGTTCTTACATGGTAGGTCCTATTCTGAGCTTTTTACTTTATTTATCTTATTTCCTTCTTGCAAAGACCTAATGGGTCAGGTACTATTATTATTCACATTTCACAGAGGAGGAAACTGAAGCATATGAAGTGTAACTAACTCAATACATGGTACAGCTGGAACTTGAACAGCCTAGAATGTTCTATGAATAGTATACCTTGTTTATGTTACTGTGTTTAATAATGACTATGACTTAATATGCATAAGGGAAAAGCCAAAATACTATGCAGAATAATTCTAAATCCATCTAACTTTAAAAAATGAGAAATGAAAAGAAAGAATTATACAAATATATTATTTTTAAGTTACAAGTAGAGCATTCTGTTGCAAGATATATAAAATTTTATAAAATGCAGAAGGTAATATCTGATACAAGCAAAGAATTTTGAGGAGTTTGAAAAGAGATTTGATACTATTTACAGGAAGAATTGGATGATTTTGGAGAAAAAGAAAAACATTTTCTAGCCTAGGTTCTTGCAAATATCTATAGTACAAGTCAAAGAAAATGAATAAAACAAAAGTAAAGATCTAACATCTGACATATTAAACATAACTTTAGGTCTTATATTGATGTGCCAAACTGGCCCATAAAAAATATTCCTGAGGGACCGTAAAAGGGCAAAAGACTTATCAAAGTGGATTTCAGACTTGAAAGGCATAATAGAAGTCAGATTACAGTTAGCTTTTTATGAACTCATTTTTAGAGAGAGAAATAAGCATGTAACGAAATAATCCTGGTTTGCCAAATCGACCACTTCACTCCCCAATCTGAAGGAATCTAAGACTTTACTCTGGAAATGCATAAATAATACACTGCCGACAATATAGAAATGGAAAACCCATAAATAATCTGCCCCACGAATGGGAACATACTGAAATTTGGCTTACTGTCTATCTGCGTAGCTGTCCAAAACAAATGTACTTCTTATAAATTAAAACTGGGCCTAGCCACGCAAAGTAGAGCACGTGATATTGTCCCTTTGATGGTTTGGGGCTGTTTTTATAAAAAGCTGTGGGAACAGAAGCCCTGTTCTCTCTGGTTATGAGATGCTTTGCATACTTACAGGAAATTAATTGATAAAGTCTTCTTTTTCACAGTTTCATATTCCTTAATCACTATGCTTTCAAATTTTCGGAAACTGCTCTTGAATAAACAATGACTACTTCATAATTACCCCAACTAGGAACACTGTAATTCAGTAACTGTCTTTCCGCATATTTATTGGGTTTTCCTTGGGTTTAACAGGCTGGACCAACAAGGACTCCAGAAAAGACAGCTGTTCCTATCAAGAGCTGATAATGGGATAAAAACCAAGAAAGGAGACATGGCCGTATCCCCTCAGGTACACACATAAAATGAGTTTGATTTTTTGATTTTTGATTTTTGATTTCTAGGGCTTTAATTCTGTTCTTTATTATCTAACACACCCAAGTGTGTCTAGAGATGAGATCTAGAATTACCAGAAATCACAGGCTGCCAAGAGTATATTGTGTCTCTTAATATAGGTTTCAAAGACAAATTGAGGAGGAGTGCAGATAAAAATAGTAATTATTAACAATAATAAAAATTCTTCTCCGTGTGTGCCTAAAGAGCCTACAAATACATGTTAGAGAAAATAATTATAAGAAATTTCTGCAAAAATAACAAAAACGCTTTTGCTTTTTAGGGCTGTAAAAACCACAGAACTTATTTTCTTTCACAACAACTCTCTAAAATTTTAAAAAGGGATATATTTACTTACAAAAGTATGGCAAAAACATTGTTTTCATATTTGTTCAAGTTTTTTAGAAAGACCACTTGTTTATTTATTATTATGCCCGTGCATTTCTTAAAAGTGACTTCAGCCAGGGTGGTTTCTTCACCATTCATGTAGGATTCGGGGATACTTTGAAATGGCTATAAATAAGGAAAGTGTGAATTGTGTGCCCATAAGGGGCCTAAAATAAAATGTTTCAAGGCCATGTCTCGGGTCCAAAATAAAGGGAGTCATTGAGAGAACAGAGGCTTGCAGATGCTTTCCTTTTCACTTTCACTTGCGACCCTCAGACCCACTGAAGAGCCCAGCCTTTTTCTTTGCTCATTTTCAGGAACTCCCTTACAGCTGACTTTGTTGTACTTTGAAAGACCCGGAGAAGACTTCTTCAGATTTACTGGATGAGAAACAAGGATACAACTTGTTTTTTCCAAAGTTTTTTTAAAGCGATATATTTAGGGCACTTGAGAGGAAAGAATTGGCCAGTCCTTTATTTATCTTCCTAACAGGTGCAGCCCGGACAGTCATAAAAGCAGGCTACTGAAAAAGAATGATTTTGCCAAGTATTAAGCTTCTCTGGTGTGCATGCATTTGTCCCAGAGTATTCCTTCCAACAGCAGAGAGCTCAGATCTACACCACTCCTCTCCTGTACAGAATGGCAAAGTTTTGTCAGGGGGAAAAATATCGTGACATTCATTTATACAACTTCTTCATTCCTCATCCAAATCTTCAACTTGACCTAAATGAACCATTTCAGATTTGGAGGAAAATAGTCGCCCTTGATAAAATAGCTCCTCCCTCTGCTCCCATTCTTTCCCTTACTTCTTACAAATTAACTTTTCCCCAATTTGAATGAAAGGTAATATTCTATATGTAAGGTGACTTCTCCCAAAACAAATTTATTTTGGTGTTTGAAATAGGCCTTCCAGTCTCATGCAGGTGGAAACTGAAGGTCAAGGAGTAAATATGAGAGGAGGCTGGCCATCACCAGGGCACCTTTTCTGATGATGACTAAGCTTTGGGCGATGCTGAGAAATAAGCAAGAGGTGATGAATCCTGCTCTACATTCAGATAGATTTGGGGCAGAACTTTAAGATGTGATGAAATCTCTAGGGACCAAGAAAAAAAGATAAAGCAAAGGAAAAATTTCTATGGACTGAAAGAAAGTTATTCTCCTTTACCACATTCCCATCCATTCCTACTGAGAAAGGTCAAGATAGTTTTGACAGATAGATCCTGTATGTTGATATAACAAAAGAGTCTGTAGCAACAATGCCATACCTTTGATTCCTGGAGTTATCAGAATGGTCCCTTAAAGTTATGGCCATAAATGAACATATGTTTTGTCATGTTTGAGTTTTCAAGAAGAGATTTGACATGGAAGGTGAGAAAGCTATAGTGTCTTTCCCAAAGCTTTTTGAATCATACCCAGGCAACAAGGAGAACTTTTGCCTTTTTCCTATGAGTTAAGTACATGAAATACAATAGGGCCTGGTATATCACATAACAAAAAGTGAAATTGGTGTTAAGGCCTCAGATAATTTTTCTAGGTCCTGTAGATTCTGATAGTTAACAATTGTCTAAGTATATTAAAGAACCAGATTTTAATGATCACATACTATAGAGATAAAATTCTGATGAAATCATTTTATGGGTTTAAAAGCCATTCATGGCATTTTTAAAATATTAGAGGTTCTACCACAGAAGTATTTTCTAATTTCTAATTAGAAATTTTCAAGTTTCATGTTGATAAAGTCATTCCTTGAAGGAAAAGAGAAATTTCCAGTGAAAAGTGATTCTTTTACACATTAAATGCTCAGAGGCAATTAATCATGAGGGCTTTTAGAATAGATACCATGTTGTATATGTCTCTGAAATCCCAGAGACTAGCTTACAGTAAGTGCTGAATTAATAGTTGATGCATAAATACATGTATCAGAAACTCTGGGAGATTCCCACAAATCTGAAACTTCCATCCATCCCTGTTACTATTTGATTGGAATAACTAGGCCTCAGGTTCTGCATGAATCACAAGCAAAAGATAGGCCTTTTATCTGGAACTGACAGTAAAAATACTATAGTTGTCTAATGAATAAATATACAATTGATGAAGGTGGAGAGGAGGGCAATAGGAAATGGTTACTCCTTAAAAATAACGTTTTCCTGGGGCAACTGGATGGCTCAGTCAGTTAAGTGTCTAACTCTTGATCTCAGCTCAGGTCATGATCTCATGGTTCGCGAGTTCAAGCCCCATGTAGGGCTCTGGGCTGACAGTGCAGAGCCTGCTTGGGATTTTACCTCTCTTTGTCCCTCTGCCATTCCCCAACTCACACATTCTATCTCTCTCTCAAAATAAATAACTAAAGTTAAAAAAAAAAATAATGCTTTCTTTCTCCAGAAGGGGTTAGAGCCATTCAGAATGTTTTCAAGAGTCTAAATCAGAACTGTTGACTAATTACTTCCATTAGACTTCCTCCTTGAGGTCCAAAGTTACACCTGTCCTTCCTCCACCTCCTTAGAAGATTTTAGTTCTCCCAAGACCCAACATGAAGCTCCCAGAATTTGGTCACTGTAGGTTGGGAGGCAGTTAAGAGAGATATCTTTTACACATTCAGATGCTGAAAACTCAGCCTCTTTTGAGGAGTTACTGCATCCTCCTGGATCCTAGGCTCATGTGTCCTATCAAGAGTCACAGCAAGTGGTCATGTCCTTCTTGGGCATGGTTCTCCCAGGTGGAGAGAAGATGTAAGATTTATAGGAGCTGGAGGAACCTGTCCCTTGGAAGTGTTTCTGCAGATAGTTTAAAGTGACTCTGAAGACTTGGTTTGGTGGCAGGTTTTATTCTTGAGGCTATCTTTCAGAGGGATCCAAGCGGATGGAACAAAATCAACCCCAGGGAAAATGAAGTAAGTTAGGAGGAGGTACAAGGACCAGAATAGTTCCTGAATTGCCATACATCTTACTCTTTAATGTAAATAATATGAAAGTGCAATGATTTCACCAGGAAAATTATGTAAGGTGCAGTTCCTTTAAGAACCCATTCTGCTGGTAAGGAAATGGAAAAAATCCCTGTACTTCCTTAAAGGATTTTAAATACATCAGTAACCCTCTTTTTATCTCCACTCCCCACCATCCAAATTTAAACTAACCGCAGAATCTGAGTATAAAATTACTGTCCTGGGGGGTGGGGAGACTCTTACACAGAATATCAACCGTGCATTTATAGCAAAAGAAGATCATGGGGACCTTGGCATCTGTATTGATTTATTCAAAAAGAAAAAAATAAATATTTGGGGGGAGGGGGAGAATGCTGAAGTTAAAGATAGATCTTCCTTTTTGTAGCTCTAAAATTTCATGGTCTCTAAAAGCCGAGTGGGTCAGATTGAGTTGTAAAACCAGACCAAAAGTAAAACTTTATCACATCTAGCAACCAACGTAATTTGATTGGCTTTATAAGCTCTACAGTCTGTCATCTTATTTATTAGTTTTTCAGCTTGTCATTTTCAATTCAGCATTAAAATAACACATGCAAATTTATCCACTAAATGCAAGATAATTAAAACAATATTCTGTCCTTAGCCAGGAAACATAGAATGCGTTTCATCCAAATAAGCCTTGAAGAGGCTAGTCAAGTGACAGATCAAATAAAAAGGACACTTAATACACATGTAAATCATTTGCATTACAAATAAGACACTTTAGCAGGGGTTGGACTCACTGCCTGGTAGTTGGGATTAAGTTCCCATATTAATGCATGCATTTGGTGTGGTTATTTCGGGTGGAAGACTTCATCCATCAATGCCTCCACCACTAAGTAAAGCCAACCTGTAAACTGATCACCACAGCCTGTCAACACTGGTTACTTAATTACATAAAGAAAATATATTTCAAAGACTTTTGATAATTTGGGTAGTATTTCAATTTTAGGCCCCATGTCTAGCATCTTTTTCAAAGTTCTTCAAAACAATGACTAAAAGCAGTTTTAAGAATTAAAAGTGAAAATACTGAATACTATTTTTATGTTTCTGCTCATCTTTTTTTTTTTTGCTTTTATTTGCAGAAGTCAAAAATAAACTCCTGAAACCAATACTGCACTGTATGTTAACTAACTCAAATTTTAAATTAAAAAAGAAAAAAATGCAAAAACTAGAAAAACAAAATAAAATAAAATAAAATGAGCAGTGTTTTTAAAAAAAAAGATGTCAAAAATAAAGATTTGGTAAGCACTAATGAAGACTAATATGAATGAAATAATATTTTAAAAAGACATTTCCATTAAAAATTAAGCTTCCTGTACTTGTGCTGTTAATTTGTGTTTTTCATTAGTCATTTTAGTAATTTCTAATTCTAATTTATTTATGTTACTAATTAGTAGTTCTTAAATATTGATTTTTTTATAAAAGGGAGAAACTTTATTAGAGGAAGCATTTCTTCTAATGAAGGATCTTATCCTATTTTCAGTGTAATTATTCTTAAAAGGCTACATATTAAGAATATGTCTATAAGAAAAACCATTGAAGAACATAATGTAGCAGCGATATTCAAAGACATTCTCTTTTACCCAGTTGTCTCATTTTCTTTGCATGCAAGAATTTAATAATATAATAAGTAAGAAACTCCAAAATCACTGATAAAAAAATAGCTGCATCTGTATATCTGTATATTTTAAATGTCTTCCCATGAAAAAACATATAGCAAATCTGGAGATATTTGTTGCAAATTATTTTTTAAAATCTGATCGAATTTATTAACTAAGAAAGCATTACAAGCTTCTCCCACCACCCACAAATTGCAAATACATGGTGAAAAATTTGTGATTGAGCCTGAGAAAATATGCTTGAGAATGCAATATATTCACCATGAGCAATTAACATCCTTAAATTACACTTTGAGGATACCTTTCAACTGAATGATAAAATTATAATTTGATCATTTTAGTCACTATCCCTTCATAAGCCATCTTTCTCAGATATTTTTCAATTCGTTATACTCTTCCTATATTTTTCCTCTGGTCTGTGTACTGTAAAGGATCTTTTCCTTAAATCACAGTGATTCTATATCTTATAGTCTGTTTAAGAAACTGGGTATTTGTTTGAAAATAAATACCCAAATGAGCCTACTGTATTCAAAAGTACAACAAAGAGATTTATGGATGAGTCTTACCCTCTTTCTTAGTGGGTTCTGGCATGACCACAATAAAACGTTATTCTCCAAAAGTTTGTTCCCCTCCGAAACTAGTTGACAGAAACCCCACAGACAGTGAGAGATGGTGCAGGTCAGCGTGACAAGCAGTTGGGGAGAAGTCCAGTGCTTTTATACTGTGTCTGCACAGCAATCATGTTGGCACCGCCCTTTCTTCAACACAAGGATGCTGGAACTTGACAGCTATGAGGACCTTTCTCACATCTGTTGTCTGCACTCTGCTCTCTCGCCTACTGGAAGGAATCTCCTGTCCATCTCGTGTGGCTCTGAGAACACCTCTAACTTTCTAAATTCAGCTGCAGCTCCGTGTTCCTTCTTACTCTTATCTTTCTGTCTGATGAGGCATGTGTCGAGTCAGGAGTACAGAATGTTTGCTGGATGATAAAAAATTAAATTAAAAATCATAATATGCCAATTCAACATATACCTTAATTTTCACTAAGATTATAAGGAAAAAAATCTCTGTGTTCAGATGACAATGTTTATGCTTCCATTGGCTTTTTGTATGCATCAGTTCTTAATTATTGGTATTAATTTTCTTTCTCATTTTTTCAGTAATATGTTAATATTAATTTGTCAAGCCAAATTTCTATACTGAAAATCCTGCCTTATTTTTTGTTTTTGCAAGAATAGCAAGTGTTTCTGTTGGGATATACTTAGCATTTTCCTTTTTTCAAGAAATGTCCTGAAAAAAAAATACCGGACATATAAAAGAATGAAATAATGATACATGCTACAACATGGGGAAGCTTGAGAACATTATACTAAGTGAGAGAAGCTAGGTGCATAAGACCACAGTATACAATTCCACTGATATAAAATGCCCATGTTAGGCAAATCCAGAGTCAGAAAGTCAATTAGTGGTTGACTTTTTTCCAGGGGCTGAAAGGAGCTGGAATTGGGAGTCATTGATCATGGATGTGGAATTTCTTTGGGGGGGTGATGAAAATGTGTTCTAGAGTTAGATAGTAGTGATGGTTGTATAACGTTGTGAATGTGTTAAAAACCACGGAATTGTTCACTTAAAAATATATGGGCCATGAGAAAATACAGTTAGATAGACCTATAGCCATTGTTTTGTTTCAAGGTGGCCAACAGACACACAAATGTAACCTCAGATATTGGCAAACTATATCAGATTTGGCCACTTTCTCCCAAAACTCTCATGGAACTGACAAAGAAATATGAACTACCACATGGTCAAACTAAAAAAGACACCTTGCTTTCTTTGTCCACATGTGTGACACCTCAGAGACCAAGAGTAAAATTAGTTCATGTGGAAAGACGACTGTTCACGTATCTTTATTGGTATGTGTTTTTGAGATTATTTTCGAGGGACTTTGATTGATTTGTACTGAACCAGCCACACTGTCTCGTTTAATTTCCCTTGTGGCTGAGAGCGCAGCTGGTCAGACTTAGCTCTACCAAACTCTGTGCCAAGCTAACTTTTCATATAAGGATGGAAACTCAACTTAGAACTCAATAGCATCATGCTTTAGCTATGTGGTGGGGAGGGGGAGGGAAGCCAGTTAAGAAGGTCAATGAACATCTTCTATAAAGAAAGCCTTTTTTCAACCACATAGTGAGACTGAGCACATTGTTTTGCTTTTCTAAAATATTCCCTTGCTCTTAGATGCTAAACAGCTGAATGTCAGCCAGAAAACAGCCAATTTGGTAATATAAAGCTAGATATTCCTTGAAAGAAAAAGTAACTTTTTTTTGTCCTGAGTCTTCATGAGAGTATCAATTAACAGATGAAACAAATGAAAGAGGCTAGAATCTGAAGTCAGATCCTTGGGTTCTATTTTTCGACCTATCATCAACCAGCTGAGTTACTCTAAGAAAGTCAAGTGGCCTTTCTAGGCCTCAGTGTCCTTTTGTGTAAAATGAGGGACTAGAAAAAATGACCTCTGAAGCCCCTTCTAGGTTTAACGTCTTGATTCTATATGAGTAGTCCCTAAAAAAGAATCTTTTATTTTTCAGTATTCCCAGCACACTGGACACCACATGTAAAATGGACATAAGGACAAAGTGTCATATTGCAGAAGAATGTCTATAGTGATGGGCAGATTTCACGCGTGCCACAAGAGAGGTGCCATGCCATCATTGGCTTTGGCAGAAACTCCATTGGGTTTTTAATGCACTGATCATTTTACTGAAGCGAACAAATGCCAGGAAATATTGCAACCCATGGAGAAAATATTTTATGACCTGAAAAACTTTTTGGTAATATAGGACTTGATTGTAAAAAGACAAAAAAAATTATTGGAGGAATTGGAAGACAAATTCTAGGATAAATGCCATCTATAAGATGGTTGAAGTAAGATTTAAGTTAGAATAACAAGTAGATATGTGTAATTTTTCCAGGACTATATTGTTTTAGGAACACATAACCCTTGTTTTGGATCGTGTATATCCATTTAGTAGGTTACAGACTTCATCTCCAACATCACTCTCAGGAAGTGGGGAAAATAGTCAACAAGGCTCTTTTTTTCATTTGTTAAATGCTTTATTGGGTTTTTCCTTTTTTATTATTTAGTGTTATATTTGGGTGAATGTAGCCCTAAAATAACAACAGTTAAATCAAGATAGAACTGTCTTGCTCACACAAAATAAGTCTAAAAGTAACTAATTTAGAGTCATTATAGGGGCTCCACAGTGTCATCAGGATTCCAGGCTCCTTCTTCCTGCTCCACCATCCTCCAGGTAACTTCATGGCTTACTGTGGCTGCAAGTACTCTAGCTATTACATTCACATTCCAGGCAGCATTAAAAAAAAAAGAAAAAAAGGACTCAATTTTCCATTTTAATAAGACTTCTTTGAAGTTCCATACAAAACATCTAATACCTATCATTGGCCACAACTTGATTATATGGCCATATTTGGCTACAAAAGAAGCTGGGAAATGTAGTCCTTTATTCTCGGTTACAATGGACTTCTGTTACTGAAGAGAATGAAGCGAAGGGGTGTTGAATAGGCAAATATCAATCTCTGCCAGGTCTTCCAAAAGAAAAACAGTAATATTCCCTGCCTCAACCAAAGAATACAGAGAAGTATAAATGTAAGCTTCATCCTCTCTCCAACCTTGATCTCACTCCATGGTGTGAATGAAAGTCTACATTTCCTTGTGTATATAAGGACATAGCAGGGAGTTATTCATATATGTTTCACATCTTATTTTTCATATATTTTTCATAAGCAGGAGTTATTCATATATTTCTTTAAGTTTATTTTGAGAGAGAAAAAAGAGAGAGCGCATGAGCAGGGGAGGGGCAAAGAGAGAGAGGGAGAGAGAGAATCCAAACAGGCTCTACACTGTCAGTGCAGGTTGGGGTGGGGATGGAACTCACAAACCGTGAGATCACGACCTGAGCCAAAATCAAGAGTTGAACGCTTAACTGATTGAGCCACTCAGGCACCCTTATTCATCTATTTTTTATTTACTCTTTACTTTTTACATTACCCTTCAAGTTACTTTTTCCATTTAACCTGTCATAGACATCCCTTCGTGCTAATGTGTGTGTGTGTGTGTGTGCGTGTGTGTGCGTGTGTGTATACCTAACTCAATCTTTTTAATAGCTGAATAATCATTCATGGTATGGAAGTGCCATAGTGAGGCATATTTTTTCAACTAACTTCCCTTTTGATAGACATTTAGGTTATTTTCAGTGTTTCCCTACCACACTTAATACTGCAATAAGCATCATAGACGATAACCTTATATATCAATACTTTCAAATTAGGAAGATAGATTCTTAACAGTGAGCTCGCTGGTGCAAATGTATAGTTTGAATCTTAACAGATTTTTACTAGATTACACTCCCAAAAGGTTGCCTATGCTTTAGGTCAATCAGCAACATATGAGATTGCCTATTTTCTTATACCTTGGATTTTATCATTAAAAACCTCCCATAACATGTCAAATTAATGATTGAGAAATTATTATTTATTATTTGAGTTTCCATTTTTCCAAAAGGTTAAGCAGGATTTCATGTCTGCTGGTGATCTCTGTTTCTTTTTCTGTGAAACTGCTTTTTTCAAATACTTTACTTTTTATTAATCTTAACTCTGTAATATATGTTTCAAATAATTTTATCATTTTTGGTTTTTGATTTTATGATGTCTTTTGCTATCACAAAATTTTAAAATTTGTATTTATTTAAGTCTGTCATCTTCTCCTCTATAGCTTCTGGATTTCCTGTCTTATTTAAAAAAAAAAAAAGTCCCTCCACCCAGGATTACTCTTATAAATTTTCTTCAAATATTTTAAAATATTAAAATATTTTCTTATGTGAATTAGGGGGCCCAAACTTGTTTGTGTTCCCTCCTCACACATGCCTGCCTGCACCATTTCACTGTTATTTTACCACTGACTTGAAATGTTATCTAGAGTTTATGTTAAGTTCCCAAATAAACGACTCCATTCATAGAGGCAGTGTACCTTTTTCACTTGTCAGTGTGCTTTCTCTTTAAACCCATGACACAATTACTCCCTATTTACCCCCTCCTCAGCCCTCCACAAGCAACATGTTTCTGTCTCTGTGGATTTACCTATTCTGTGAATATTGTATACAAATGGACTCATTTGGTATGTGAACTTTTGTGGCTGGAATATTCTGTCTGATATTGATACTGAGGTCTGTTCCTTTCTGACAATAAATAATACCCAAACATGAATAAATAAACTAATGAAGCAAAAGTATCTTCCATCTAAAGGATACATTTCCAATAAAATGCTATTTTGTGCTTAATAATTATTTATCATGTAATATCTTTTATGTTGCTTTAATCAATTGTGTATAAACAATACTTCTAACAATAACTTAATTCTAAATACATTGCTAACACTATAAAGCCTTGTGGTCACAGAAAAAAATGTTTAAAAAAATTTCTATTTATATAACTTTTGAGGCAAAGAAAGATAAGATAAAACATTTTTTTCAACGTAAGGCAATAAATTATATTAAATGGGAATAGAATCCTATGAAGTTATGGGGCACCTGGGTGGCTCAGTCGGTTGAGCGTCCAACTTGAGCTCAGGTCATGATCTCATGGTTCATGGGTTCGATGCCCGCGTCAGTCTCTGTGCTGACAGCTCAGAGCCTGGAGCCTGCTTCGGATTCTGTCTCCCTCTTTCTCTCTGCCCCTCCCCTACTCACACTCTGTCTCTCTCTCTGTCTCAAAAATAAATAAATATTAAAAAAAAAAAAAGAATCCTATGAGGTTAAGTAGAATGAAAATATTTACCCAGGGAGAAAGGGAATAATGTTAAATTTCCTGTGTTTACTAGAGGAGAAAGCAGGAAAAGACCTCTCTGACCTCAGCTGCAGCAATTTCTTACTTGACACATCCCCAAAGGCAAGGGAATTAAAAGCAAAAATGAACTATTGGGACCTCATGAAAATAAAAAGCTTCTGCACAGCAAAGGAAACAATCAACAAAACTAAAAGGCAACCAATGGAATGGGAAAAGATATTTGCAAATGACATGTCGGACAAAGGGCTAGTATCCAAAATCTATAAAGAGCTCACCAAACTCCACACCCAAAAAACAAATAATCCAGTGAAGAAATGGGCAGAAAACATGAATAGACACTTTTCTAAAGAAGACATCCAGATGGCCAACAGGCACATGAAAAGATGCTCAGTGTCACTCCTCATCAGGTAAATACAAATCAAAACCACACTCAGATATCACCTCACGCCAGTCAGAGTGGCCAAAATGAACAAATCAGGAGACTACAGATGCTGGAGAGGATATGGAGAAATGGGAACCCTCTTGCACTGTTGGTGGGAATGCAAACTGGTGCAGCCACTCTGGAAAACAGTGTGGAGGTTCCTCAAAAAATTAAAAATAGACCTACCCTATGACCCAGCAGTAGCACTGCTAGGAATTTACCCAAGGGCTACAGGAGTACCGATGCATAGGGGCACTTGTACCCCAATGTTTAAAGCAGCACTCTCAACAATAGCCAAATTGTGGAAAAAGCCTAAATGTCCATCAACTGATGAATGGATAAAGAAATTGTGGTTTATATACACAATGGAGTACTACGTGGCAATGAGAAAGAATGAAATATGGCCCTTTGTAGCAACGTGGATGGCACTGGAGAGTGTGATGCTAAGTGAAATAAGCCATACAGAGAAAGACAGATACCATATGTTTTCACTCTTATGTGGATCCTGAGAAACTTAACAGAAACCCATGGGGGAGGGGAAGGAAAAAGAAAAAAAAGAGGTTAGAGGGGAAGAGAGAGCCAAAGCATAAGAGACTCTTAAAAACTGAGAACAAACTGAGGGTTGATAGGGGGTGGGAGGGAGGGGAGGGTAGGTGATGGGCATTGAAGAGGGCATCTTTTGGGATGAGCACTGGGTGTTGTATGGAAACTAATTTGGCAATAAATTTCATATAATAAAAAAAAATTAAAAAATATATTGGGGCACCTGGGTGGCTCAGTCGGTTAAGCGGCCGACTTTGGCTCAGGTCATGATCTCACAGCCCGTGAGTTCAAGCCCCGCGTCAGGCTCTGTGCTGACAGCTCAGAGCCTGGAGCCTGTTTCGGATTCTGTGTCTCCCTCTCTCTGACCCTCCCCCGTTCATGCTCTGTCTCTCTCTGTCTCAATAAATAAACGTTAAAAAAAAAAATATATATATATATATATACACAAACAGAAAATAAATAAATTTCCTGTGTTTAAAGAGCTTTTTTATGTGTTTTGAATATGTTAGGGTGGGTATTATACCACTCTGACATTTTTATTCTATGGAGATATTTAAAATAGTAAGGTTAGGGGCACCTGGGTTGCTCAGTCGGTTAAGCATCGACTTCAGCTCAGGTCATGATCTCACGGTTTGTGGGTTCGAGCCCCTCATCAGGCTCTGTGCTGACAGCTCAGAGCCTGGATCCTGCTTCAGATTCTGTGTCTCCCTCTCTCTCTGCCCCTCCCTGCTCATGTTCTCTCTCTCTCTCTCGCTCTCAAAAATAAATAAACATTTAAAAAATAAAATAGTAAGGTTATGGTTTTATTTTTATTTTTGATGCCAACACTTATAATTTTTTTTCAATGTTTATTTATTTTTGGGACACAGAGAGACAGAGCATGAACGGGGGAGGGGCAGAGAGAGAGGGAGACACAGAATCAGAAACAGGCTCCAGGCTCTGAGCCATCAGCCCAGAGTCTGACGCGGGGCTCGAACTCACGGACCGCGAGATCGTGACCTGGCTGAAGTCGGACGCTTAACCGACTGCGCCACCCAGGCGCCCCGATGCCAACATTTATAGAAGGCTGAAAATGATATTCTTTGCAACTATTTAAGCTTATGACAGAAACTTTTAAATAGCAATTTGAAAATCTGTAAAGATCATCCAAAATTTGCTTTGAAGGTGCATTAGCTTGGGCTACCCTAACAAAATACCACAGATTGGGTATCTTAAACAACAGAACTTGATTTCTCACAAGTCGGGAGTCCAGAAGTCTAAGATCAGAGTATCAACACGGTCAGGTTCTGGTGAGGGACCTCTTCCCAGCTATAGACAGCCACTTTCTCACTGTGTCCTCATAGGGCAGCGAGAGACAGAAAGTAAGGTCTCTGGTGCTCTTCTATAAGGGCACTAATCCCATTGTGAGGATCCCACCCTCATGACCTCATCTAAACCTAATTACCACCTAAATGCCCAATCTCCAAATACCATCAATTTAGGGTTAGGACTTAGCATATGAATTTTGGAGGCACACAGTTCAGTCCATAGCAAAAGGTATGTGAACAAAGTAGCTTCAGGGCTTTGTTTAAATGACCTGTTTTAATAAGAGACTCTTAAAAAATGAGAACAAACTGAGGGCTGATGGGGGGTGGGTGATGAGCATTGAAGAGGGCATCTTTTGGGATGAGCACTGGGTGTTGTATGGAAACCAATGTGGCAATAAATTTCATATATTTAAAATATAAATAAATAAATAAATAAATAAAATGACCTGTTTTAAGAGAAGAGAGTGGTCAGGAAGAAGTGGCTCACAGATTTAAGTGGCAATAAAAAGAGCCTGCCCCTCCCTCTGCTTCTGCTTTTCATCTCTTCCTTTGCTTGGGTCCTTGGGGTTTGGGGTGGGGAGCTTTCCCCAAGATTCTGCTCCTATCCCTCTGTTCTTTATGTATATTCTCCCCCTTGGTGAGCTAACCCTCCTCACCTTGTCATCTACGACTGTGTGAATGACTCCGAGAACCTATCTCTGACCTTGACCCTGAGCTCCACTTCTGAACATACAATGTGTACTGAGTATTAAAAATTTAATACATTAGAGATGTAACAATTGCTAAAATTGTTATATTTCCTTCCCATTGTTTCCTAAGCATATTTTGTGGAGAGTTTTTGAGTTTTAACTAAGTTGTGAAAAGCAGAGTTCCAGGATCCAAAATGAAATTAGTCCAAATACAACAGAAAACAGGTTATCAAGTGATTTAAAATTTAAAGTGTGACCCCACAGAATTATTACTGACATTCTAAGGTCTATCCATTCTCCCAGTCATAAACTGCCTCGTTGTATGTGAAACTAGAAGGAACAAGTGTGGCAAAGGTGGTGACAGCTTGGTGAATTTGTAAAATTTTAGCAGAGTTTTTGCAAAGCAATGACTACAGAGAATATTGTTTCCCTTTCTTTCTATGTGGGGTGGGGGGGATTGAGGTGTGTGTATGGGTATGGGGGGGTGGGGTGTGTATGTGTATGTGAGTGTGGGGTGTGCGGTGTGCGGTGTGTGTGTGTGTGAAATTTGTTCTATGTGCCCTTGCAGCTATCCAGACAGTGATGTTTCTACCCACGACATTATAAATTGATATGATGAATAACTTATCTTTAAATTTAGCCCACTAGTGAACAGATGGTGATAAAATTGAAGACGTTGCCCCCCAAAACTCTATAGGAACCTATTCCATTTTAAAAACTTTCTTGCACAAAATATTCCTGGACTCATCATTCTTGAAATGAAAAAGAAAGAAACCTGCCTTCTTGACATTCCTTAGTGTGACTTTGAATTTTATCTCACACCAAGTACAAGTTCATGCTGGAAGCCTTGCAGGCTATCAATAGAACTCTGCTCACCCGCCTTATTTTAAAGCAGAAGCATGTTAAGCTCTCTAAGCCTCCTCTCATAAGACATACCCTTCATCTCCCAAATTAGTCCTGGTGCCTTTGCTGGACCCCTTCCAAGATTCAGATGTTCTTTTAAGCTTCATGTCCTACCACACACCATGCAGTAGACTGCCAGCAGTGAGAGTTCCTTTGCCTCAAAATCTCCTTTAATTTATGGACCCTAACAATTTCCAGCGTCCATATCTCTTACTCTGTGCTTGTAGTGCTTACTGAAAAAACAAAAAATTGTCCCTAATTTTGATGACTATAGATTACATGTACCATACATTTATTTTCAGTAAGAAGCGAAAACTGAAGCAAAACAAAAAAACGAAGTACAGTGTCATGTACATCAGAGCTGTCTGACCTTGACCCATCATTTCCCTCTGCTGATCTTCATTCCTACTATTTCCTGCTGCTGAAGCAGTGTTCCTTCCCATCACAACGGTGCCAAAGGGGACCCATTTTGGAAGGATAAACTTGAAGTAATTTCCTCCATAGTCTTCTCTAATGCTCCAGTTGGAAATTATCTCTGGCTTCTCTCAATACTTTATATACAATCCTTGTATGGTGATTGCAGCCTTGTTTACCTCATATTGTCCTTGTTTGTGTGTCTTCGTTGCTTAAGCCAGAGACCTCAACCTGGTAGCCTACTAGCTAATTCCAGTTTGCAAATGAATTTTGTGTGGCCCACACACTTGTTTCATACAAAAAATATAAATATCATATAAAAGATGAATTTATGACTTCTCTTGGAAATATTTGGTCCAGAAAGAAACAATAAGCTGGAGCTCAACAGGGGCCACCCCGGTTGGCTTCTTGGGTCACTTCAGTCATTTATGTTACATGCCTAGTCCAGGTGGCCATTTGAACTTGCAGTACTTAGTCTAGACTATAGTATTCTTGAGGCAAGATCTTATCTTAATCGTATTTGTAGGCTACAGCAGACAGTAATTTGCAGCTGAAAAACTAAGTGTATCTGGTTTGAGAGGCAAGTCTTTCTTTTTTCTTGAAAGTGACTTAGAGGTTTGTCACTGGGATCTGACCAGTTCATCCCATTCTCCTGTCCCATCATAACACTGTTCAAAATTATCAATAAGTATCTATTCACTTTCTACTATGCGTTAAACACTTGGAGACACAAAGCAAAAAATGTGGCACCCTGCTTCATCCCAAAGGGGACTATTTGAGGTAACAAGAAATATACACATGGAATAATTTGTGAGCAAGATAGCATTGCAATTTCAAAGCCGCACAGAGAAGTGTTTAACAGATGAGATGCTGGAACCCGACAGAATTGGGTTCAGATCTTGGCTCTGTACTTAGGATCTTCTAATATCGGACAAATTATTTACCCTCTAAGCCTTAGTTTCCTCATCTTTCGCTGGCCCCTTTCGAGATCTAGCCTGAGACAATAATAATATCTGTCCTATAGAGATGTGAGAGGATTAAATGAGCTAACACATGTGAAGTCTTTGGTGCCGTGTGTGGACGTGCTAAGTGTTCTACAGGTGGAAGGAGTTATACTGGCAGTGAAATGATTCAGAATCGTCTATGGCAGATACAAGAACATCTAATCACTTTACAACATTTGCCAAGCGCTCTTTCCCATATAATCTGTATTATCAGCCAGGCTGCTATATTCTACTAAAAATGGCTGCTTAATATCCAGAATTTATTCCTATGTGGGATTGCTGACGCTGTGTGGGTGTGATGGAAAAGATCGGTTCGTCATTATGAGTCCTTTCACGCTGTGGACATGTAAAGGCCAGCCCTTGGTCTGCAGCTGCAGCTGCTATTTGCAGTGCTGGGCCTCTGAGATGGGATTCTGGGGCTCAGATTTATTTTCTGCTCCATGCCTTTGTTTGAAAAGACTGTAGTCCCGCTCAGCTGCCTTGACTGTTGCTGCTGTCCCGCAGTGCCCTCATTTTGCCTCCCTGGGTGAAGGTGTGCTTCCTCCCTCGGCTGTCTCCCAGAAAATTCAGGGAACCACTGTCATTATTCATTAGTAAACATTTATAATGTCCTGGGAGTCTTGCTAAGCATTTTACATGTATTATCTCATTTAAGTCTCACTGTTATTCTCATTTTAAGATGAGGAAACTTAGGGGTTCCTGGGTGGCTGCCAGTTAAGTGTCCCAACTTTGGCTCAGGTCATGATCTCTAGGCTCTTGGGGTAGAGCCCCGTGTCTGACTCTGTGCTGACAGGTCAGAGCCCGGAGCCTGCTTCAGATTCTGTGTCTCCCTCTCTCTCTGCCCCTCCACTACTCACACTCTGTCTCCCTCTCTCCCTCAAAGATGAATAAGTATTAAAGAAAATATGTAAGATGAGGAAACTGAGGTACAAGGAGATTAAAATTTTTTTCAAAGCTCACAGTAAGAAGTGGAACAAGTATTTGAAAGCAGGTATGTTTCCCAGAATCCACGGTCTTAACCATTAAACTATACCTCCTCAAATAAATTTATGTTAATATCTTTCCTTTGAAAACACATTTCTTCCAGTCCTTAATTGTTTAATCCTCCCTTAGCAGGACAACAAGGGTGTCCTCTCTAGGCTCACTTCATAGGCCTCCATAGAGTCATCTGAAACAGTACTGAAGGACTCTGAATAGCATTTGGACTCAGTGAGGAAAATGCAGTGATTTTTTTTTAATGTTTATTTATTTTTGAAAGAGAGAGAGAGACAGAGCATGAGTGGGGGAGGGGCAGAGAGAGAGGGAGACACAGGATCCGAAGCAGGCTCCAGGCTCCGAGCCGTCAGCACAGAGCTGGATGTGGGGCTCAAACTCACAAACCGAACTGTGAGAGCATGACCTGAGCCGAAGTTGGACACTTAACCGCAGAGCCACCCAGGTGTCCAAGGGTCTTTATATTTTAACTTTGAGGGAATGTACTAATAGATTGATTTCATTAGTTAGGGCCGCAAGTCAAAGTCACAGCATCATTTTAATGTTTCTGAAGAATATATTGTTCTTAGTTTCCATCAAGCAGAAAAGAGAAACATTTTCATATCTTAGGGGTTTGTCAAGTTCAAAGTCTTTTAAGTTAAAAAAAATTATGTATATTCAAATTATGTCAAGTCCAAAAGTCTTTAGATATTAATGGGAAGCCTATGCACATATTTAAGAGCTGAAGAAACACAAAATGATCTGATCAGCACGGTTCAGAGTTGGTTGGGAGTTGGGCTCTTAACAAAAGAGAACTAGGTACTGCGAGATAGAGGACAGAGAGCCTCCCATCAATTTTCAAAGCCCAAACCACAGTGACTAAGAGAAGGAGCTCAGGTTGACAGTAGAGGGTGGAGAAGAATCACTAAACGTCCCTGGAGCTCTAGGTGTCATGTCTGGATAAAATCACTGGTCCCAAATGATCACTATTACCTGGTATAGTATCTATCTTTATTGTGAAAAGGGCAACCTCAGTTAACTAGCCTAGTAATTGTCTTCATTAAATGAGGAGGTATTTTTGTTGTTGTTGAAAGACTGGGGGAGGGGCGTGAGTGAGCAAGGGGCAGAGAGAGACAGAGAATCTCAGAGAGGTAGAGGGAGACAGAGAGGCAAAGACAGAGAGAGAGAGAGAGAGAGAGAGAACTGGGGCTCATCTGAAGCAGGGCTCATGCTCACCAGAAGTGGGGCTCAAGCAGGGCTCCTGCTTACCCCACGCTGGGCTGGAGCTCACCTGATGGGGGACTTGAACTCAGGAACATGTGAGGCATGACCTGAGCTGAAGTCAGCTGCTTAACGACTGAGCCACCAGGTGCCCCCATGCATTTTTTTTTTTTAACTCTGGAAATATTTAGAATTAAGTCTAGGAAAATTTTCAGAGAATCAAAACCATGGTATGAATATTGTTGTATTGATGTATTGGCATTTGCTCTGTACTATTTAGAAGACAGCCTCATAACTCCAACTGAAAACGTGTAATTGAGTAATTGGTTTAGAATTGTGGTTTTAAGTTGAAATCTCATTGAGTTTTTGGGCGATATCAGCATATCTAAGGGAATTTTATTTTATACACACACATGAGTTATTTAAGTATTTAAGAATCTATTTAAGCAAAGTAAAATCTTTTAAACAAAACCCAAATATATTAAATTTATAAACTATAGCTTATTATATGTGCTACTTTGGAAAAATGATTTAGCTAACTAGATTTATTTTTATTTATTTTTTTAAGTTTATTTATTTATTTTGAGAGAAAGAAAGAACACATGCCAGTGGGGGAGGGGCAGAGAGCAAGAATGCCAAACAGGCTCAGCACTGCCCCTGGGGAGCTGGATGTGGGGCTTAAACTCATGAACTGCAAGATCATGACCTGAGCTCAAGTTGGACACTTAACCAACTGAGCCACCCAGGTGCCCCTAGCTAACAAGATATATAAGTGGAACAATCGTATGCTATCTCCTTAAAAGTGATCGCTAAATTTTACCACAGGTAAAAATATAATTATTGTATTTGTAAGCTCAGTTTAAGAGCTTAAAAAACCTAGATTTATAACGTGCAATTATGATAAACAATACCAATTGTTTATTCCAAAGCAAATCTCCAAATAATCTTTGCTATGTACAAATGCCTCCAGCACACCCTAAACCTTCCATGTACAGGAAGCATCTCTTGCCTGTCATTTGATTCAATTACAGTCTCCTGAGATATACAAGACTCCTATGACCGATCATTATCGGGGACCTCAATCCAATTCAGTTCAATGTCTATTTGTTGAGCATCTCCTTTGGGTCTACCACAGTGTTAGCACGGGGTATTCAACAATGAAAAGACTCAGTGTCTGCCCTCACAGAGCCTATAGTTTGCTGGGGAGACAGACATGAACAACTCACCTCACTGAATGACAGTTCACCACATTATCACACTCATGGTGGAGGGTTGGGTTGAGCACCTCTTCAATACCACCTAGTGGACTAGAGTTTCCTGTTACTGATACTACTATTGGTGTAGTATGGTTTGTTGGTGACACCATGGAACTATTCAAGAAGCCAGATATGATTTCTTTCATTGGTTGAAGGAGAGTCTGCCCCCACCTGCTCAAAGGACTTCTCGTAGTCAAAGTTGCATTATCCACACAGTATGACTGCTGTTTTTCCCATATTCCTTATCAGGGTTAATAGCTCTACTCTCAATTCAGTTGTCCAAGACAGAAAATCTGATTTCACATTGTCCCCCTATCCTCCAAGCTCTAATAAGTCTATTTGCACCATAGCATCTTGGTCATTTACCCTCTTATAGACAAATGGAGATTATCACAATTGCACATATAGGTCAGGTCTCCTGTTACATCCATGTGTCTCTATTTGCATATGACTTGCATCCTGGGACATATTTCCAAGTAGAAGATCTACAGAGTCATATCCCATACTTACATTACATAAATGACCTAAACCTCCAATAACATTTTTTAAATCCTACAGTTTGTATGTTTGTGATTCTGGGTCCTCCATACAGGACCTAAGTTGGCTATCTCCCATGAAGTTAGTCTTTTCTATAATCCCAGTTAGGGAATTAAACATTTTCTCAAAAAAAAGTTACTAAAGAGGGATGAGGTTCAGATATGGTACCTAAAAGCCTCTTAGACCCTCCCTCATAGGGATTAAGAGCTTTCCCACACAGGCCTTTCTTCTCCTCAGGACTATGTGGATGGGTTCTGAGCCTTCCAGGCTAACACCACAAAACAAATAAACTCTGAAATTAGAACAACCAACTTGAAAATTCTTGGCAATATTTATAAAAGCTGAATGGGACCCTGCAATTCCACTCCACACTTAATGGCGTATGCACTTTTCCATATGCATATTATACTTCAGTGCAAACTGATCCAGCTGCTCTGGAAAACAGTGTGGAGTTTCCTCAAAAAATTAAAAATAGGGGGCGCCTGGGTGGCTCAGTCGGTTAAGCGTCCGACTTCAACTCAGGTCACGATCTTACGGTTCCTGGGTTCGGGCCCCGCGTCGGGCTCTGGGCTGATGGCTCAGAGCCTGGAGACTGCTTCTGATTCTGTGTCTCCCTCTCTCTCTGACCCTCCCCGTTCATGCTCTGTCTCTCTCTGCCTCAAAAATAAATAAACGTTAAAAAAAATTAAAAAAAAAATAGAACTACCCTATGACCCAACAAAAGCACTACTAGGAATTTATCCAAAGGATACAGGAGTTCTGGTTCATAGGGGCACTTGTACCCCAATGTTTACAGAAGCACTTTCAACAATAGCCAAATCATGGAAAGAACCCAAATGTCCATTGACGGATGAATGGATAAAGAAGATGTGGTTTATATATATAATGGACTACTACTTGGCAATGAGAAAGAATGAAATCCTGCCATTTGCAACAATGTGGATAGAACTGGAGGGAATTATGCTAGGTGAAATAAGTTAGTCAGAGAAAGACAGATATCATATGTTTTCACTCATATGTGGAACTTGAGAAACTTAACAGAATACCATGGGGGAAGGGAAGGAGAAAAAATAGTTTCAAACAGAGAGGAAGGCAAACCCATAAGAGACTCTTAAGTACAGAGAACAAACCGAGGGTTTATTTGGGGGGCTGGGGGGGTGGTGGGAGACAGGAAAATGGGTGATGGGCATTGAGGAGGGCACTTGTTGGGATGAGCACTGGGTGTTGTATGTAAGTGATGAATCATGGGAATCTACCCCCGAAACCAAGAGCACACTATATACAATGTATGTTACCTAACTTGACAATAAATTATATTAAAAAATAACATTTTCTTTATTTCTTTATAAAATAAAATCTTTTAGCTATGAAAAAAATCAACTTTGGGATATAGCTCCAAAATAATATAGGTAGCAAGGGACTTGGTAGAATAAAAATCAAAAAGATTGGCTATGAGTTGATAGTTGTTGAAGCTGGGTGATTGATCATTATACCTATAGAATGATCATACTCTTGTGTTTGAAGGTTTTGATAATAAAAATACAAAAACCAGAGGAAAAAAGCTAATTACCTATCTTAGGCTAATTAGAATGGAAAGGCTGACTGGAGGAAATGAAATCACCTCTCCCCACTTTCTCCTAGTGTGAAATCTTTGGAAAATAATAATTTAGTAAAAGCTGCTTTATTCAACATGATAATAGGGTGGGCTAATAAAAAAATATGTGATAATTTTTTAATGATATCTATCAATATTTGTATGTAGACTTTACAAGTGCACATTCAGTCATCTATCTTTTGATATAAAACTAAGTCTTTTTCTTTTTTAAATATGCTGACTAGAGATCTTTGTTAATTTATCACATAAATGGCATTCATAGGATTTCCAACATTTGTTTCACAAAAGCAGAGCCAAAATTTAGTCCTAGAATTCTTCTAGATTATTATCATTTTCTAAGTCTTACAGTTCATAGTTTCACCACTTGGGCATTTATTTTTGCAATTTGAATTAATTATGTATTCCACCTAGTTATCAAATAACCCTCCACATTCACATTTAATCTGTTTACTTAACATTTAATTAAATTCTAATTACAAGTAAATGGCATAAACAAGTTTGGGAACAAAAAATACTCTTGATAAGGCTGTAACTCCATTGGTAAGAAAGGTAAGCTTATGTGGGGTGCCTGGCTGGCTCAGTCAGTAGAGCATGCAACTCTAGATCTCAGGGTCAAGAGTTCAAGCCACATTGGCATGGAGCCTACTTAAAATAAAAAATAAATGGAAAAGAAAAGAGTATTCCAGGGTGGTAGGGGCATCAGTCAGCACGTTTCTAGAGAAAGGTGGTTAATTTTTCCAGTTAAGTAGAGTTGGATAAAAATAGTTGATAGTAATGTCTATTAATTCTTGTCTACTTAGTCTGACTCAAGCATTATGCTGAGCATTTTGCATATTTTATTCCATTAAAAAATTCTTTTTAATGTTTGTTTATTTACTTTGAGAGAAGGGGGCAGGGGCAAGAGAGAAGAGAGAAAAATCCCAAGCAGGCTCCACATTGCCAGTGCAGAGCCTGATGTGGGGCTCAATCCCACAAACTACGAGAACATAACCTGAGCCAAAATCAAGAGTCAGATGCTTAACCAACTGAGCCATCCAGGCGCCGCTACATTTAATCCTTTATTAAGGATTCTGTATTCATTATTTCATTTAATTCTTTCAATATCCCTGAAATTATCATCACCATTTCACAGATGAAAAAGAAAAAAACAAACAAACAAGTTTCAGATAAATTGAGTCATTTGTCCAAATATATAGATAATTAGAAAATAGAAGAGTCAGAATTTCAACTTGTGTGGTCTGTCCAACACTCACCCTTAGCTGCTGTGGTCTCTGCTTCTCATTTTCAGTAAGTCATGGAAAGCTGGGAAAAAAAATGGTTAAAGCATGTCCCCATTACCTAAAGTAGGAGAACTTCATTTGACCAAAAATGCCCTCCACTTCAAAGTGTCTCAGGCTCACATTTTGAGGGCTTACTAAATAGGGAATAGAGCAAGATACCAGAGGAAGCCAACTGTCTGGCTTCATCCTTTCTTAGGAAGCTAGCTCTGAAAGGAGAGAAAGACCTTGGTAAGCATGACATCATAAAGTAGCCATGAGGCACCCTCAGTAAGACAAGTTCACCTTCTTTAAATAATTTCTGTGGGTATCTTCACCACAAGTCAGATTCTCTTCTCTTACCAACTGTCTTGGTTATATCATTAGCACAGTCCAGTTGCCCCCTTCTGAGAAAGGGAGGAAAAAAATTTCAAGTTCCAACCAGATGCTTGCAGGTTGCTCAGGGAATTTGAAATAGAAAATTTCTTTCAGATTTAGGTGGTTTGCAACCCAGTTACCCATCAGAATCTCCTGGGGAACCTTGAAAAAAATACCCATACCGAGGCTTTCACTGCCTTGTTCAAGTACACAGTCAGATTTAATTGGGGTGGATGGGATGGAGCTCCAGCACCATGATTTTTTGTTTATTAATGTTCTCCCAGGTGATTAAAATCTGCAGCCAAGTCTATAACCACAGGTGTCAACAGTCAGACTTTTAAAGACCGAGTGGTGTAGTTGATTGGTCCAAAGGAAGAATTTCTACAGGTGTAGCTCACTTTATACAATGGGGATATTTCTGAAAGGCCATTGGAATTATAAATGCCACCTTGCTCACTAACTTTAATTACAAAAGGCCTATTTTTTTTCTTTTGTGGCTGCTCATTGACACTCCAGTTTCTTTGTCAAGTAGCAATGATCTAATAACCATTACTAAATTCACCAGGAAAACTCATATAGAAGGAATTCTGTAGTGAATAGTTTTGTGATTATTTTTTAAAAGCCTAATACTGAACTGTGTATAAAAGGTCATATTCTGTTCATTAGTCACAGAAAAAAACAGTTTTCTCCCCCATTTCCTTTAAAAGTTATCATGTATCTTTCCTTTAAAATCTCAAGTTAGATGAAAATGGAATTTTGGTGCTGTATCTGAATTAGTAAGGACAAGAAGGTTAAAAAACATAATGTGGTTAAAAAGGAATAAAATATGGTAGCAAATAATTCTATATTATGTAACTTTTCAAAAGATTTTTTTAAAAAATGTTTATTTACTTTTGAGAAAGAGAGTGTGAGCAGAGGAGGGGCAGAGAGAGAGGGAGAAAAAAAATACCCCAAGTGGGCTCTGTGCTGACAGCAGTCAGCTCAGTGTGGGGCTTGAACTCATGAACCATGGGATCATGACCTGAGCCGAAGTCAACGCTTAACCCACTGAGCCACTCAAAGGCCCCTATGTAACCTTTTAAAATGTAAGAAAATTCATGGGATGCCTGGGTGGCTCAGTTAGTTAAGCATCCAACTTCAGCCCAGGTCATGACCCCATGCTTTGTGGGTTTAAGCCCAGCATTGGGCTCTGTGCTGACAGCTTGGAGCCTGCTTCAGATTCTGTATCTATCTCTGTCTCTGCCTCTCCCCTGCTTGCACTCTGTCTCTCTGTCCCCCAAAATAAGTAAATATTTAAAAAAATTTGTTTTAATGTAAGAAAATTCACCACTTATTTTTTCCCCCAATATCAATTTCATGATATTCCAGGGGAGGGGGGTCAACAATATGTTCAGCTAACTTAGAACAAAACAAAGATATTTTTGTATTTTACTGGTCCACATCACCCAATTATTTACAAAATAGTCTGTTAGAAAAGACTCTAACTTTACATTTTCTACTGATTTGAAAGGGAAATGGGAGAAGGAGAGAAAGAAGATCTGGATATTTTTTAAGGACTGCATTTTTGCAGGTTATGCTGATGATAAGCAAACCCTATACGTCAGAGTATAAAATCATCCCCAGAGGGACCAAAGTGGAATTTTCACAATGCTACATGGCGCAATTGGCCAAATGTGTCATAAAGTGTTATTTTCCCCTTCCTATCAAACTCAAAAGCCCATCTTTCTTATCTATTCTGAGAAAATCCCATGTGCTTGAAGTATTCTTTATGAGAGACAAGAACTCTGTCGGCACATTTCCATTTTTATAGAAAAGGGAAATCGTACATTTCCAGTTCTCTCTTATATTTCTCCTCAAGGTTTACTCAAGGTCATATTAATGTTTTTTTGTAGGAAAAAAATTTACATTCACTTGAATCAAAATGACTTTTTTTAAAGAAAGTAAAATATTAAACTCTTACACTGACCTTTTCTATATTTATTTTAAAAGAAACTGATGCTTACACAAAATGATGTGTCATCACATTTAAAAAAATATAGCTTGCTGTTCCTTCCTTCCTCCTTGGCCATTTTAAACATGTATATTTATAGGTTTGATGAAATGCATACTTTGTATATATTTATCCCATGAACCCTACATACTTAAGGAGATTTATAGAGTCATTTTCCTAAGCACAATTGACTGAAATCTCTCTTCATGACCTCTCAATGTCCCTGCAACTTTGTGTTCCCCTCAATAAACTGAGCAACCAACACATGAGTCTAAACTTTCTGAGAGAAAGGGACAATCTGCAGATTTAGAAAAAGTTTTCTCTCCCTCCCCAGAATTTCCCAGTTTCTAAAGACAGAGAACTAGAGACACTGGTTGAGAGGCCCTCCTATGGGGGAAGATTCTTCATCCCAAAATAAACTCTTCCTGCTCAAGTTAGAGCCTCAGGCTTAAAGTCTCAGCGTTCTGGAACCAGAACAATACAAACATGGGCTAAGTGGAATGAGACAGGAGCATTTGTACGTGATGTGATCATCGCTTTGTTAGTGCAGGCTCAGTGACACATTGGGAATGCGTTGAGGTTAGGGGGGATTTTTGTCAATATAAAGGAAGACTAGGTGCCACCTACTGGTGAAGAAACTGAACACTTTCCATTTTTCCAAAACAAAGTTAAGTGTCTTTTCAGACAAGGTAGTGTGTAGGAGCTGTTTGTAGGATATGCAAACCATCATCCTGTGGTCATGATAAGTTAGAAAGGCTGTCTAACACATTCCCCAGCCTGATTTGGAAACTTACATTTCCATTTCTAAAAATTTACTCTACGAAACTCTGTACACAAGATAGTAAAGATTAAGTAAAAGGGTGTTTACTGGGGCGCTGTTTGCAACTAAGAAAATGAGCCAAGTGTCCAGTAATGGGGGTCCGATTAAATATATTATATATATTTGCTACACAATAAGATGGCACATATAAAGGAGTTAATAGCCACCAAAAAGAAATAGAGTTATATTTTGTCATGGAGTGCTACGTTTGAGATATAACGGGAAATAAGCAAGTTGCAGCACAGAAATATATATGTGTATATAATATGATCCTGCTTTGTAAATAATAACAATAATAATTATAATAATAATAGGAAGTATTGTTCAATAAAGAAGTGACAGTTTTATACCATGTACCATTTGTAACTAGGATTAAAACAACACAAATGAGGGGCGCCTGGGTGGCGCAGTCTGTTAAGCGTCCGACTTCAGCCAGGTCACGATCTCGCGGTCCGTGAGTTCGAGCCCCACGTCAGGCTCTGGGCTGATGGCTCAGAGCCTGGAGCCTGTTTCCAATTCTGTGTCTCCCTCTCTCTCTGCCCCTCCCCCGTTCATGCTCTGTCTCTCTCTGTCCCCAAAATAAATAAACGTTGAAAAAAAAAACACAAATGATTTTTAAAGGAAAATAAGAAATTCTCAAGGTTTAGCTATGTAACATTTTATTGTTTAAATTTTGTACATTAAAAAAATTTTTTTAATGTTTTTTTATTTTTGAGGGGGGGCGGAGGAGGGGCAGAAAGACAGGGAGACGCAGAATCCGAAGCAGACTCCAGGCTCTGAGCTGTCAGCACAGGGCCTGACAGAGGGCTCAAACTCACAAACCGTGAGATCATGACCTGAGCCAAAGTCGGACGCTTAACCAACTGAGCCATTCAGGTGCCCCTAAATTTTGTGCATTTTAAACATAAAAATAGTTTATACCCTTTTTAAAAACTTTGATTTACACATGCACCTCCTTTTCTAGGAACTTATTCTACAAAAAAACACTTGCATGAAATAGCAAAGATTGTGTGAAATCATGCAGATAGAGAAAAGCTATAGAAATTGAAAAAAAATCCATGTGATATACAAAGAAAAAAAATAAATCACCTGCAATTCCACTACCCAAGTGTTCAATGTGGTTGGTATATTTACTTCCTTTTGGTATCAGTTTCACAGTGTTCTTTACACACACATCTTATGTGCTGCTTTTCTGTGCCACATTATAATAACTCTAGAAATTGCCCAGTTTCAAAAACACTCCTTTTCATTTCCTATGCTGCATCTTGAGGTCATTTAAAACAAACTTCACAGCTTTACCCTCCCATCTCAACCCCTTCTCTTTGTTAACCTCTAAGTTTAAATATTGCTTTCATGCCGTCACTAGGGATAAAACTTTAGCATCTTCCAAAATAGAGACCAAGGAAATGATCAGATTTCTTTAACACTCAACTCAGCATAATAACTTGGCTGATGGAATAAGTACATGCTGAAGAGTGGCGCACAGGACCTCATAAATAAAAGGCTGGTTGCAAATATCACAATTCTTGCAAAATCTGACCAATTTAGAAAATAAGATCCTTTGGTGAAATGAAACCAACTGGAAAGATTGACTTAATCTGATTTGAATCTGAGGGAAGAACTGTGTAAGACACGAGGAAGACTTATTTAGAGAAGTACTTGATAAATCAGGCTTATGTACTTTCTCTTTAACCGACAGGGAGGCTCCTCATGGACTTGGAAAAGCAAAAAGCAGGGGTTTATGCAACCCTGAGTGTTGACGGAAAATTTTATTCAAGTGCCTGGCTTGCCTAAGAAAGGAGGAGAAAACAATTGAGGTGACAGTGATAGTGAGCCAGAGGCTTGAGGGTTTTGCTATGTGAGGCACCACTGTATTACACTCAGAGCTATTTTGGGGACGGTCACAAGAGTACTTGAACCCTGAACAAAGAACCTCTCCTTGCCTTATCCCATTGCAGATGGGAGTGAAGTGTTTCAAGTGCCCGAAATCTAAAGCAACTGTGAAACTCCAACCAAAAGGCTAATGGATGGGGGTCTCTTCCATTCTTTTGGTCTGCCCTCCTTCTAAAAAACTGCAACGTCCCCAAACCCATTTTAGCCCCATTTACTCATGGCATTTATAATCGTCTGCTTAAGGGCACATTTGATAGGACTGATGAAACAGAGTGAGCATCTGATACAGCTGGTGACAGGTACAGTAAGGAAATGTCATTAACTCTGGTTACACTTAGTTTTAGCCAACTTCGTCCTCAGAGACTGCCATGGGTACCAGTGGCCATTGAATTTAGGAAAGGAAAAATAACAATACCAAGAACACATGCCCAAAGTCATTTTCCCTTGCAGGTCAGCAATTCAGGAATATTCAAACCTTTAAGCTTTTCCTGTGACAGATACAGGAGAATAAGTTTTAAATAATAATACAGAGAAAAACACCTTACGATATACAACAAGCCACACTACAGTTAGTTGGATAATATTAAGGTCTTTCCGAGCTCAACATTACTCAGTATCTGCTCTCGAAAATATCTCTGTAACAAGTTAAGACATGGATCCCAAGCCCTATCCTACATTAGTGCCAGCTACCTGCAGTCTTTTCCCCCTTCTTTCATTGGCCTGAACTTGACTAAGATCCCAAATGAACAAGGATCTTTCATCTATGCCACAGACTTCCAGGGCAGTTATAAATATAGGCTCAAACTGCCTTACTCATGGAGTTAAGTTTAACTTCTGATATACGAAGTGCTAATAGTTTCAGTGAAGACCTGGCAAAATATCTGAAGTGCTCTCTTTCCTAGTAATATATTATGATTCTATTATCCAAGCTAATTACAACTCATTCAGATGATAACTTCTCCCAGCCTCTTTGCTTTCTATCCTCATTCAGATTTAATTGTAATGTTCAAGTTCTGTTTCATCAAAACATTTTAATATAAGAAGAAAACCATTCTCAGCTCTCCATCTCAAGAGGGCTAATGTAACAAATACTACTCTTTACTGTTTATGAGTACAACAATACTGTGTGGAAGGTATTATTACCATCCTCCTTTTACAGATGAAGAAGCTCCTTTTACCCAAGTTACACAGCTAGCAAGTGGTGGAATGAGATCTGACGCTAGACAGTCGGGCTTCAAGCCCATATTCTGAAACTTGGAGAAAATATAAGCTAACATTTTATCTCCCCCACTAAATAGCAGCTTGTTCCATATATTTTGAGCACAATTCAGGGATGTGTTCGTTGCTGATGTGGTTCTTCAATAATTCACTTCCACGCATAATACTTACAGATTTAAACAATAACATCTCCTCCAAAGATACTAGATTATCTTATACCCATGGATAGCATTCATTCATTAGCTGTGCAAATTCTACCATACTAGTGACATCCAACAGCCATATCAATAGAGTAAAAAAGATATTTTAAGTTACAGTCAGGTGGTTAGGTCACCCCTTTCTCCTTTCCATCCTGGCAACCCACCTGCTGTTGTTACTCCTTTCACATGCCTTTCCACTTCTACCTTGGTTCTCCTCTTCTATTTGTCTCTGGCACATTCCTTCCTGCAGGTTGCCAAACATCCTTGTGATGGGACCAAAACAAAAAAACAAAAAACAAAAACACACCCTGTAAGTGTATCTACAACTTTCCTTTCCTCCCTGCCTTGCCAAGGAGAATTCTCCCTCTTCCCAAAGCCCTAAAAAAGGAATATTCTTGGGGTACCTGGGTGGCTCAGCCAGTTCAGCATCCAACTCTTGATTTCAGCTCAAGTCATGATCTCACGGTTCATGAGATCAAGCCACACATCAGGCTCTGTGCTGACAGCGCAGAGCCTGCTTGGGATTCTCTCTCTCTCTCTCTCTCTCTCTGACCTCACCCCCCCCCCACACTTGCTCACATGTTCTCTTTCTCTGTCTCTCTCTCAAAGTAAATAAACATTAAAAAATTAAAAAAAAAGATTCTTGCTTGATGGAAGAAAAGCTAGGTTAATTCAAAGATGAGGAAACTGAGTCATAGAGGTTGCTTTCCCTAAAGTTCACTCTATGGTTAAATGACAACGCCAAGATTCTAAATGTAAATGTTGCAGCAATTACATCTTATTAATGTTTGTATCCCCATAGCATGGTGCTAAATGTGGTAGCTGGGTACTACGTGTTTGATCAAAATTTGTTTTGTGACTGAAATGGATCGGAAGGAAGAAAGGAAAAGAGGGAAGAAAAGAAAGAAAATTGCTAACAAGTGGTATGTATTACTATGCTTGAACTCGTGGAAGGCAGAGATAAAATTAGGTGGAATTATGATCATGGTTGTTTCTGCGCTTCTTGTAACTAGAACCTCTTGGGTGACATCTAAACATGACGTAGGTTTATGCCTAATTCTATGTTAGAGTTGGTTGTGTAATAGTGAAGTGTTGAATTTAAGTTGTCCTTGGATGTCACTGAATACCCAATTTTCTTTCCGTGTTTTCATTCCCTGTGGATTTTGCCAACCAACAGATTTGGAGGCCTGCTATCTACTAGTGACTATGCAGGGTGAAAGAGGAACAAAAAATGGGTAGGGATGATAATCTAGTTGGGGAGGTCACAATATGGAGCCAAACAGTTATGGTAGAGGATGGTAAGTGGTCTGGTGGACAAATGTACCCAGTGCTGGGCACAGTGGAAAGTAGTTCCATCTTCCATGGAAAGAAGAAAATAATCAGGGAAAGTTTTTCAGAGGAAAAATTTGGAGGCCGTGAAAGACATTCCTGACAGAGGAAGCAGCCAAAACAACGGCATGGAGGCATACACATCATGCTGTGTTCAGAGACTGGCAAGAAGTCTG
Source organism: Prionailurus bengalensis (assembly GCF_016509475.1). Classification (NCBI taxonomy): domain Eukaryota; kingdom Metazoa; phylum Chordata; class Mammalia; order Carnivora; family Felidae; genus Prionailurus; species Prionailurus bengalensis. Next base: position 121,952,306 of record NC_057358.1, on the reverse strand, counting down.
GTGGGGCTGGCTAGAAGTGCCTGATGGAACCTGCAGAGTGCCGAGGGCCGAGACCAACACTGAAGCTGAGCCAGATTCTGAGGGACCTTATCTGCTCTGCTAAGGAACTCAGGCTTCTTCTTCTTCTTCTTCTTCTTCTTCTTTTTCTTTTTTTTTTTTTTTTTTTTTTTTTTTTTTTAACGTTTATTTATCTTTGAGACAGGGAGAGACAGAGCATGAACGGGGGAGGGTCAGAGAGAGGGAGACACAGAATCGGAAACAGGCTCCAGGCTCCGAGCCATCAGCCCAGAGCCTGACGCGGGGCTCGAACTCACGGACCGCGAGATCGTGACCTGGCTGAAGTCGGACGCTTAACCGACTGCGCCACCCAGGCGCCCCTTCTTCTTCTTTTTCAATAATCAGGCTTATATAGTTTTCTTGCATAGATATCTGTGTGCTCCTTGTTCTCTGATCTCCTTTCCAAGTAGACCTGCTCCAAATGCCTCCACCAGCCTGGACCTTGGTGTTTCTGGCAAGACATCCTAGAAGACTCTATTTTGGTAAGACTGCAATTGCCAGCCACAGCTGGATGAGCAGCCTGGAACAATGAGGATATTCTGGAGGTGTGTGTGTGTGTGTGTGTGTGTGTGTGTGAAGGGGTGTGGGGAGAGACATAATAAACATTTGTCCCAAGCACACCACAAAACATTATTTTTGTTTTCAAAGGATGAGCCTCTAAGAATCTTTTTCTCTTAAATCTGCTTTACATATTATATATGTATTTATGCTATTACATAATTAACCTTAAAGTAAAAGATCAATAAAATCAAAGAGGCAAATAATTCCATGTCAAAATACCAACTACTAGCATTTACAAAATTTATTGACTTTTTGATTTTAATCATTGTGTAAATCATTTTTACATAATTAATATAAAGCACACATGTCCTGTTCTACTTTTTCACTTAGCAGTATCTCATATAGAGTTCTCCATTTGTCTATTCATTTGCTCATTTATTTTATAAATAATAAAGTAGTGGTAGTAATAATAAGGATATGCATATCTTATCTAATACTCAGAGCAAATCTATTGGTTAGATACTATTGTTATCCCCATTTCAAGATGAAGAAGCTAAAACCCAAAGATGTTAACTGACATGCTTAAAGCCACACAGCCTCCAAGAAACAGAACCAGGACTCAAACACAAGCACAACATATACCTAGTTCTGGCCTTTACTATTGTATTACAATGTACTTAGTACATTATGGTTTGCTGAGTTACTCCCTGATTTTTGGCCATGCGGGTTTTCTATTGCACTGTTGAAGAAACATGTATACATTAAAAAAATAATAATAAAAAGGGTCATTCATAAAGAGAGGACAGGTAGATATTTTTTCCAGATATATTCCCAAAGTGAGTATCATTTATTCTAGAAAATTTGTTTATGCTGCTCAGCTACTTTCAACAATGAGTCCACTGATTCTTGGGGCCCCCAATTACATGTCAGCATATTTGCTTCTCAACAGTCCTGTCAACATTGAGGGTTTTTTCCTCATATTTTTTTTAAAATTTAAATTCAAGTTGGTTCATACAATGTAGTCTTGGCTTCAGGAGTAGAACCCAGTGATTCATCTCTTACATATGACACCCAGAGCTCATACCAAAAACTGTCCTCTTAAATGCCAATCATCCATTTAATCTTTCCCCCCAACCATCACCCCCTCCAGTAACCCTCAGTTTGTTCTCTGTATTTAAGAGTCTCTTATAGTTTGCCTCCCTCTCTGTTTTTATCTTATTTTTCCTCCCTTTCCCCTATGCTCATCTGTGGAGTTTCTCAAATTCTTCACACTTTATGTGATTTTATTTTCAAATCTCAGAAGAAATACCTGCTTTTTACCACAAGCCAAACAATACAATGAAAAAGCAAACATTCTTATCTACAGGATTTCCTCTACCACAAATCCCATCATACTCTCTCAAATCTCAAGGTAACTAACAGTATCGGTTGAAGTATATCTTTCCATATCTTTCCCTGTCACGTACAAATTTCCTTTTAGCTTTTTTTACTTGAGTGGATTGAGCTGTACATATTACAGTACAACTTGTTAATTCCTCTCACTATATCACAAACATTACTTAAAATAAACAGATACAGCATTACTTTTACTAGCATGGATATACCTCAAATTTTCTGGTTTTTATATTAATGGCATTAATATTTTTGCTAAAATAATGCCACAAAAAATCTTTGTGCAAATCTCCTTATATTCTGGTGCTTTTATTTATTCAGGACAAAAGAGTATGAATGTTTTTAATTTTAGTGTATACTGACATTTCTTTCCCCCAAAGTTGTAGTAACTCAAGTGTTTTTTTTCTTTTTTTCTTTTCTTTTTTTTTTTTTTAGTAACTCAAATTTTTTTGTAGCTTAAATTTTTAATAGCAATACATGGCAATGTCTATGCACCCATATCCTTGTCTACGCTGGATATTACTAACCTTTTGATTTTATCTATTTTATTTTTATATTTATTTATTTGCTTGTTTTAGAGAGAGAGAGAGGGAGTGAGAGAGAGAAAGTGGGGGAGGGGTGCAGAGGGAGAGAGAGAGAATCTTAAGCAGCCTCTGCACTGTCAGTGAGGAGCTCAACACAGGGCTTGATCCCATGACTGTGAGAGCATGACCTGAGCCAAAATCAAGAGTTGGAGACCCAGCGCACTGAGCCACCCAGGTGCCCATGGACATTACTAATCTTTTTACTATCCTCTGAAATATTTCCTCCCAAATGGTATATCATTGCTTTAATATACATTTCCATGATTACCACTGTGGTAGACTATCTTTTCATGTATTTATCATGTTTATTAGCCCTTGAGGGAATTTTCTTTCCTATGAATCCATTTTTATTTATAAATGCTTTATAATGCATTGCTCTGTTTGAAAATCCATGAAATGAAAAACAACAATCTTTTTAAATCTTTATAAACTGATAAATATTAAAGTGCTTATGTCAGGTGGAGAGAGGAGTTGTATAGATGGGTTGATTGTGAGGTGTTCCTATTTCCTATTTAAAACTTTTCTGTAGATCTCATTACTCTGTGCGCACACACACACACACACACACAATTGTTTCTCTTTTCTCCTCATTTTGCTCTTCACTCTGCTTTTCTCTTATCCATAACAGATCCTGTTGGTGCCCTACCCATGACCTCTGGGCACTAACCATTCTATTGCATGCCTGTAGGAGTCCTCTCCACTTAAGGGCCTTTTCTTGGCCCACTAAAAGCAGGCCAAGTGGTTGGAAATTGGAGATTAAATACTTTATCTTCCTTCCCTCTGGGGAAGGCAAATAATTTTGAGATGCCTCTGGATGGTCTCCCCAGTGTGATTGTCTCAGGTGCTCAATAACATACCATTATAGGCCTCCTTGTCTTCCCTGTCTCTCTTCTCTGCCTCTTTATTAGTGCTTCCTCCAGGCATATCTACTTTTAGCCAGGCACTTTGTGAACTCCTGTCTACACTCCGGTGAATAACACACCCAAGGTTCTTCTCCATGCAAACTTAGTCTTATTTTTTTATTTCTATTCTTTGGTTCTGAGCTTGTTGAATAGCATCAGCTAGTGCAAGTTGCAGAAAACAGATGCTACAGAGCCCAACATCATTCATAAGGTGGTCTAATATTCAGATAGTGTTGGAACAAACTCAGAGAGACAGAAAACTTGGAATCTGCTCCTCTACCCATTATTTGTTAAGAATTTGGCATGAACATGTCTAACTTGACATATGTTGCTATAATCAACCCCAAGTGTTTACATTCCTTACCCCAGCCCTACCCCAGCCCTATCTTCCAGTGAGAAACCCTACCTGACTGATATGTAAATTGTGAGTCACAGGAGAATTCAGACCACAATGTTTGATCTTGACTCCATGTTCTGGTTGATGGATTGTGAAGGCTATCCTCTAAACACACACACACACACACACACACACACACACATTACCTAAATGAAGAATCAGAGTACAAGCTTCAGAAAATTTCTCTTTTAATACATGGGTTGCTATGGTGATGGGAGGGTGGGATACTATGGTGGAATTGAGAAGGGCTTATGGAAATATCTGTAAATGAGGCTTAAATAATCTTCAAGCACATTTTCCTCTCTAAGTCAAGATTGAGCAAGAGCAAGATGTTGGGCACCTTCAGCTTATGGTGAACACGGTTTTATGTTAATTCATTTAATAACTTCATGTGGTAGGTAACGGGTCTACAGTGGTGAACACATGCCAGTACCTGCCTGCCAGGAATCAATGGTGAAATAAGACACCTTCATTAACAAGTAGGAGCATAAGTAGGATAAATGGTATCAAGAAAAGAACAGGGCTATAAGAAGAATTATATTTTATATTTCTCATTTATTTACATATTATATTTGTGATGACATAATAGGGGAAAACAGAGAAAGGTTTGGGGAAGGCAAGCTCTCAAAGGAAGCACTAGTAAACTGTGGTCAGAAGAATGAGTAACAGTCCTGTGCCATGCCTGAGGGTGGAAATAGAGGAAGTAGAGCAACAGCACAGGTTAGGAGGTGGGGAAGAAAGGTGCTGCATCCTGGGACTGAAAGTGCAGGGAGCAGAGAGTCTAGAGAATGAGATGAAGAGTGAGGAGATGGGACTGGAGTTGGAGGTGGCTCCCAGTGGCTTCACACTATGTATGTTTGCTTGTCTGTTTCCGGATCATTATCTCACTCCTAGAAGCCTTTTAAACTTGAATTCTCTGTGCTTCAACTTCCCTCTCTGAAATATGCCCCAAGATTGAGAACCGGACCACCTGTTTGGGAAAAGATGAACCTGCTTTTGCATAGAGACAATTACCAGGAAGGAATAAAAATGACGTGTGCCAAGAATCCCACTAAGCCTTCAGGAGTATATCCCTGTGTTGATACATGAGACCACTTGCCAGGGTCACCCACGTAGGCTTTCTGTGCTTCCTGAAACACTTCCTTTCTTGGCTCCCATAACCCATGCCTCTCCTGGTTTCCTCCTGTGTTGACATTTTCTCCTTTTTCTCCTTTGCAGGCTCATCACTGGCTTTGGAATGATGGAGCCTCTCACAGGTCAGCTCTCATTTTTGCTGGTTAACGACTATCATTCAAATCTCACTCTGAGCATCACTTCCTTGGTGAAGGATTTCCTCGTCTCCTTGACAAATCAAACGCTCTTGTGGGCTGAATGTTTGTGTGCCCCCCCAAAATTCGTATATTGAAACCTTAACCTCCAATATGTTGGTATTTGGAGATGAGGTCTTTAGCAGATAATTAGATTTAGATGAGGTCATGATGTGGTTGGTGTCTTTTTAAGAAGAGGAAGAGACCAGAGCTCTGTCTCTATGCCATATGAGGACACAGAGAAGGTGGCCATCTGCAAGCCAGGAAGAGCTTTCACCAGAACCCAACTATGCTGGCACTCTGATCATGGACTTCCGGCCTCCAGAACTATAATAGACCTCTTTTGTTCAAGCTGCCCATTCTGTGGTATTTTATGGCAGCCTGAGCTGACTGAGACACCTCCTCTTCCAGACATGGCACCATGCTCTTGTCCTTCAGCTGTCCTTATAGAGTCATGATTTTAGGTTAATTGGTGTGAATTAAGCTCCATGAGTACAAACGTTCTTGTTTCCTAAGGCTTATCAGGAGAACTGGCTTCATGTAATGCAGTCACACAGTCCCTATGCTCAGAAGGGCCCCGTGGCTGGTTTAATGCTCTATCGTTACCATCTTGAAATTCTTCTTTTTTTCTTTTTTTTTTTTAAAGTTTATGTATTTATTTTTGAAAGAGAGAGAGCGCACAAGTAGGGAGGGGCAGAGAGAGAGAGAGAGAGAGAGAGAGAGACAGAATTGCAAGCAGGCTCCACACTGCCAACGCAGAGCCAGACGTGGGGCATGACCTCACGGTCATGACCCTTAACTGACTGAACCACCCAGCCTCCCTATCATCTTGAAATTCTTAATGCTTTTTGAACAGGGGAACTGCATTTTCGTTTTTCACTGGCCTCACAAATTATGTTATCTGGTCCTGCTTACCCCTTTCTCTCAGCACCGAGTACAGTGTCTGTCACATAGTAGACTCTCAATACATATTAGTTGAATGAGTGAATGAGTGGATAACTGACTGGATGAATATAAAATGTGAGAGCTAAGAATTATGGCTGGGTCTGTTTGACCCCGAAGCCCATGTATTTTCCACCACCCCATATAACACTATTTACCCTTACATACGGGGCTGGGTTTGACTAAGTCTGCCTGAGGACCTTCCTCTCTCACTTATTGCTCCAGATTATTTTCTCCTGGGACATCTCTGGGGTAGTGTTGCAGTGGCAGCGTTCTCTGGCATAAACATCCCTCTGAGTCATAGAGCAATGCCATCGCGAGGGGCCGGGACAGCTGCAGCTGTCAGGCATCTGTGAGCTACTTTCGAGATGGCATGAAAAATATCTCCCGATTGGTTAAATCTACCTTATGTCCTGCCCCCAGATCTGTAGGATTGACATTTGTAGAGAATACTTTTCTATACATGTGAAAATACACCACCTGCTGCAGAATGGAATGGGCCTCCTCAAAATCAGTGAAGATAATCCCTCACTTCAAAATTAATTTGGATTTTATCTGAAGCTCTTTGACACTTCTCTAGTCATAGTTAATTAGCAGGAGTAACATGAAAGGATCACACTTGGAATCAAGAGCCTGGGGCAGTCCAGGAGAATTGATCCAGTTTAGGTAAGGGAATTTGCGAATTGGCTTGCTTTCCCAAAGCCGAGAGGTCTGTCTCTATGGTTAAGTGTGCAGCAAGATAGATTTGCAAAATCCTACCTTGAAGCAACCCAAAGCTAAAAAGCTGGGGCTGCCTTTGGTGCAGTGCCCACTGGGCAAATATTTAGCTCTTCCAGCATTCCAGAGATGAGCTCTGTGCCCATAAACCATCTTCAAATGGCAAGCTGGGGAGAGGTTTGGGCTCAAAGAGAATTAGCTGGTGTGCTTTCAGCCATGCATAAATCACACCCTGAGTGAGGGGTAAGGGGCAAGGGTTGCTATAGAAATGGATCAGCCTTAGGAATAGCAAGGCCTAACATTCTTTAAATAAAAATCTGACCTGGGCTCTTTTCATGAGATTGTGCTTTGCCGCATCAACAATGTCACTGACCCTAGCATGGCCCACACCACCTTTGCTTTAGTTTGTCCTCTTGGTATTATGATGCAGCAATGGGTAGCAAATCCTGTCTACTTTGGGCTCCTTTTAAGGATGGAGGTTATTATCTTTTGGATCTATAGGTTTAAATGGCAAGTTGTTAGAATCTCAAAGAAACTCCAGTCTGCTCAGTGACTCTGTGTACCGTAGAAAAGTCTCAAGAGCTGAGTTTAAGGTCCACATGAGTCTCTGGCAGGTACAGAAAGGACACTCTAGCACATTTGTCTATCCCAGACATATCAGGAGCTCTCAAAGGCCAATTGACTCACTCTTTCCGATATCATCCTAAGAGAACGGCCAGAAATGTCTCCTACCAGCCACTCAACTCTCATATAATAGTATTGATAATAATAGCGAGGTAATCACTAACACTGTTCCAGTGATTACAATATACAGAAACTATTCTAATGTATATACATTTTACATGTATTGATTGATTTATTCTGTGAGTAAAGCCCTCTGAGATAGGTACTATTGTTCCTGTCCTTCGACAGATGAGGAAACTGAGGCACAGAGAGTTACGTAGGTTCTCTATGCCTAGGGAAGGGACTACAGTGGTTATCCTCACCATATTTTCAGGACTCTGTTAGGAGTTTGCAAAGATAACTTGAGAAATAGGTTTCAACATAAAACATTTGGTGTGGACACAAACATTCAGTCTATAGCACTACTAATTACCAGTCAGGTTTCTGTGATAATTTTTAGATATCTCTCTGTGAAGCTGGGCCTACATTTATTTCTTTTTCTCTGACGTTCAATAGAAATGTTGGAAGGTATGTTTGAAGAAATATTCCAGAAAATATGTCAAAAAGAAAAAGAGATGAAAAATAGGATGTAACACCTGAACAGCAAGAGTTATACTAAAAAAGCAGAAAAAAAACGAAGGCAAGAAAAGCCTCAAAGAAATAATTCAAGAGCATTGCACACACTGGAGTACTTGAGCTTCCAGACTGGAAACATCCATGAAGCACCTTGGGTCTTTCCAATCCATCTACTTGTCATCACGTTTGACGTCACCTCTCGCCTAGTTGATAGCAACAGTGTTCTTATCTCCTTGCATCCTCTCTTAACCTTCTCTAAACTCCCCTCACTCTTTTCCCCACCTGTATCTAATTATCTTTTCTTTTCTTTTTTTAAAGTTTGTAAAATTTAAGTCATCCCCAATGTGGGGCTCAAACTCACAACCCCAAGATCAGGAGTCACATGCCCTTCCAACTGACCCAGGCACCCTTCTAGTTATTTTTTCCAAATGTGATCATCTTTCCTCTTTGCTCTTACACAGAATGGAGACTCATTGGTCAGACTTAAAATATGTAAGAGCTTTACTTCCTTTTCTGGAACAGTTGATTTCTTCAGGGGTTCACATATAAGCTGTGGTCAAAACTCCTCTATCAGCTGCTCTGCTAAACACCGAGAAAAACACAAGACTGAGGCTCAGAATTGGTTGGATAACTGAAGAAGAGGAGCTACAGGGAGAACCAGAGGCAGGAGCTACTGTGGCTGTTGTTACTGGTTGCACTTGATAAGAAATAGAGGCTATGTGTAGCCCTTTGCCTGATCTCTATGTCTTGGTGTCCTGACAGTTTATTTCATCATAATTACAAAGAATTAAAATGAGGTTTGACACAGCAAAGAAAAGCATCCCCAAGTTTTGGAGACCCAGTGACAGCTTTCCAATGTTCTTCATGTAAATATAAAATCCTTAACATGGTTATCAAGAACCTGCGATGTCTGGCCTTACCTATTTCCAGTTAAACCTCAGCCAGCCTCCTTCATGGTTTTAGTATCTCTCCCTCACCAGGCCCTGTCACCCCAGGACTTGTATTCATGCTCTTTCTTCTGTCTGGAATGCAGTTCCCTGCTCTCTCCATCTGGTTAACTCTTACTCATCCAGATTTCAGCCCAATCAGCACTTCCTTGGAAAAAAGCTTCCTGACCAAATCAAATGCCCTCCTCATAGGCTCTCAAAGCAATCCTTCCTTTTTTTTGATAGCAATTATGTCAGTTGACAATTTTATTTGTGTGGTTATTTGGATAACATTTTTCTCCCCTAGTAGACTACAAGCTCATGGGGACAGACTGTATGTTCTGCTTACTATTGACTCTTTAGTACCTAGCAAAATTTCTGGCCCATAGTAAGCCCTCAATATATATTTGTTGAATAAATGGATAGTTAAATGACTGAATATGTAAATGAATGAAAGAATTAAGATTTAGAAACATCTAAAATCTAAAATATATCTATTTTAAAAATATAAATCTAAATAAAATATAAAATATAAAATATAAAATATATATAATATATATAATATATAATATAATATAAATATAAAATATAAAATATAAATATAAATAAAATATAAAATATAAAATAAAAATATAAATCTAAAATATATCTATTTTAAAAAAATCTAAAATATATTTTTAAAGTGATCGATAATGAGGGACGCCTGGTTGGCTCAGTCGGTTGAACGTCCAACTTCAGCTCAGGTCATGATCTCACAGCTTGTGAGTTCAAACCCCACGTCAAGCTCTGTGCTGACAGCTTGAAGCCTGGAGCCTGCTTTGATTCTGTGCCTCCCTCTCTCTCTGCCCCTAATCCACTCACATTTTGTCTCTGTCTCTCTCAAAAATAAATAAACATTTTAAAAAATTAAAAATAAATAAAGTGATCTATAATGACTGTTGTAGAATTGTTCCATTGTTTATTCACATGCTGTCATAAAAGTGCCCCAGGTAAAAATTAATGTATCATGCTGTTTAGGCTCTCAAATATATCCTGTGATACTAATATGGGTTTGTAGCTGTAAGCCATAGTTTCAAGAAGACAGTGCTATCTTCTTACTACAGTGAAGCATGGTTTCAATCTATAAGAGATCACCAGAAAGCAAGCTGGGATGATTTTATAGCTGTGAACCTAATTTTATATCCCAATAAAAATACGATATTGCTTATTTGGAAAATTCAATAAGAATCTATTTGCAGAAGCACCTGGCTGGCTCAGTCAGTAGAGCATGGGACTCTCTTGATCTCTTGATCTCTTGGTCTTGGGGTCATGAGTTCAAGCCCCACGTTGGATGTAGACCCTACTTTAAAAAAATCTATTTGCAGACTTAATAGTATGAGGAACTTTGTCAAATTACAGGTTACCCAGCTTTATGAAAGCACAGCTCAAGACCAAACTCTCTTTGATAACCTTTGTTTGAAGTCAGAGAGGAATTCTGGAGTGTCGTATGATTTTTATCATTGCAAAATATCAGACATATAGCCCCTATTTAGAAAGCTCAGAACAGGACCTTACTGAAAGATTGTTTTGATCATTACAAGGATGTGGTTAAATGTATATTTGATGATAATAAAAAAGCACATTTACTGAGCACCAACTCTGTGTCAGGCAAAGTTCTAAGTGCTCATTTAATCCTCATAACAATTCTAAATGAAGTAGGGACTATCCTGTTTCCCAGCTTTGTAGATGAGTAAACTGACCCACAGAGGTTATGTGACTTTCCCCATATTACACCTCTAGCTACTCTGGCTGTGGAGTACCTACACTGCCCAATATGGAGCCCACTACTCCAAGTGGCTATTGAGCACATGAAATGTGGCCAGTCAAAATTGAGATGTGCTGTATGCTAGATTTTGAAAACTTAGTATGGAACACATATATCTTATTAATTTTTTCTTTAAAAATTTTATATGTTTTTATTTATTTTTGAGAGACAGAGTACAAGAGGAGGACAAGCAGAGAGAGAAGGAGACACAGAATCTGAAGCAAGCTCCAGGCTCTGAGCTGTCATCACAGAGTCCAACATGGGGCTCAAACCCACAAATAGTGAGATCATGACCTGAGTCGAAGTTGGACACTTAACTGACTGAGCCACATGGGTGCCCCGTATATCTCATTAATTTTTCTACTATTTACATGTTGAAATGATATTTTAGATAAAGCTCAATAAAACATGATTAAAATGGGGCGCCTGGGTGGTTCAGTTGGTTAAACATCTGACTTCGGCTCAAGTCATAATCTCCCGGTTCGTGAGTTTGAGCCCCGTGATAGCTCTGTGCTGACAGTTCAGGGCCTGGAGCCTGCTTCGGATTCTGTGTCTCCCTCTCTCTCTGCCCCATCCCGTTTGTGCTCTCTCTCTCTCAAAAATAAAGAAATATACATATTTAAAAAAAAAATTTTAAAACACATGATTAAAATTAATTTTATTTATTTCTTTCCTTTTTTCATGTAGCTATGAGAAAATTTTCAATTACAGTCATGGCTTGTATTCTGTTTCTATTGAACAGCACTGATCCATACTCTCATACTATATTATACTGTCTCTTCATCCAGTAGCAAAGCATTTCATTGCTAATGGTTGTATTTTGTATAGGGCAACTAGCAATGAGAATGAACCATCAGTGTGAATGATGCAGTGAAAATTGTGGAAAGAAACAAAAGAAGAGAAGAAGAGATGTCACCTGAAATGATCAACAGTAAAATCTCAAAGCAGTGGGATATGCTGGCAGTTGGCTTCAGCACATATAGCTCTGTGGCACTATTTGTTGTATAGAATGCCTACTCATTTCTCGACTCTGTCCTGGCTCAAGCCTTTAATAAGGGCAGACACCAGCAATTAACATCTTCCTTTTTCCCTTCTAGACAATTTTAAAAAACACCCCCCTTGATGATTTACCTGGGGGCCCATCAACATATTTCCCCCTACCTAGAAATGGCATCCATTCATGGATTTGTTCTTTTATTCCCAAGTCAGATTAAATCCTTGTCCTTGATGTGTTGAAGAAATACAGCCTCCTTCACTCCCTTTTGGCAGACCCTAAGGGGCAAAAGATGTAGGGACATGGGAGAGAAGAAGAACAAAACAAGAAGGAACTAGAGAAGGATTCCACGTGAAGAGGAGGGGCTGTGGTGGTCATGGCCCAGGACACGAAGATGACAAACTGTCCTTGTCTCTGTCCAGTAGTGGCAACCCCTCATCAGAGTATGAGCTTTGCTCTCCCCTCCTCATTCACCATGCTCCTCACTACTTTGGCTTGGAAGCCTCTTTCAGGATTTAAGTTTTAGTTGTTTTCATCCGAATCTGCAAAGGGGCAGGGTAATTAGCCAGGTTAGTCATGCAGGAAAAGAAGAGGGTGGATCACAAGCAACATGGGTCCTGATGACTCCAGAAAATTAAAAAAAAAAATTGTTTTAATGTTTATGTATTTTTGAGAGACAGAGAGAGAGACAGAGCATGAGTGGGGGAAGAGCAGAGAAAGAAGGAGACACAGAATCTGAAGCAGGCTCCAGGCTCTGAGCTGTCAGCACAGAGCTCAATGCAGGGCTCAAACTCATGAACCACGAGATCATGACCTAAGCTGAAGTCGGACGCTTAACTGACTGAGCCACCCAGGAGCCCCTGAGAAAGTTTCTTTTTAAGACCTAAAAAAATGTTTTAGAGACACAAGATGAAATGATGCCTGAAAACTCAGTAGAATCTGAGATGTGAACACTGAGTCCCAGACTTGGGATTCTTTGGCTTTCTGAACAGGATATTCCAAGGTACACAGTATGGGGCCTTCCTTGGACAGTCATTGATCCCCTAAGAACACCACACCCAGGCTAAAGTTCCTAAAGACATAACAAGTACCTATTTTTCCTTTTGCCCCAGAAAACCCCATGTGTCAGCTCAGCAGGCAATGGATGTTAAGGACAGACCTATTAAAAAAACAAAAATTAGAAAATTCTCACAACATAATGTAAAGGAAAATAACCAACAAATGTACAATAGTATAAACAACATTAGCCTGATTTAGTTTTTTAAATCTGTGTATATATTTTCCTGAGCCTTCATATATCATCCACTAGAATGTAACTCCATGAAGGCAAAGATTTTTGTCTAGTTTGTTCATTGCTGTATTACCATCACCTAGAAATCACCTGGCCCATAGCAAATACTCAAGAGATATTTGTTGGGACACCTGGGTGTCTCAGTCAGTTATTCAGCTCAGGTCATGATCTTGCAGACTGTGAGTTCGAGCCCCGTGTCAGGCTCTGTGCTGACAGCTCAGAGCCTGGAGTCTGCTTCAGATTCTGTGTCTCCCTCTCTCTTTCTGTCCCTCCCCCACTCGTGCTCTGTCTCTCAAAAATGAATAAACGTTAAAAAAAAGTTTAAAAAATATAAAAAAGAGATATTTGTTGAATGAATGAATAAATTAATATATAATTGGAAAAAATGTTTTAAAATGTTAATGAGGTGGAGATATTGTAGATGAATTGTATTTTTTCTTCATAATATTTTGCATTTCCCAATTTTTTTAAGTTTATTTATATATTTTGAGAGAGAGAGAGATAGAACATAAGCAAGGAAGGGGCAGAGAGGGAAAGAGAGAATCCCAACCAGGCTCTGAGCTGTCAGCACAGAGCCTGATGTGGGGCTCAAACTCACAAACCGTGAAATCATAGCCAGAGTTGAAATCAAGGGTTGGATGCTTACCTGACTGAGGCACCCAGGCACCCCACATTTTCCAATTCTAAACAACTATGAAATACTTATAACTGAGACAAAATAAAGATTAGAAAGACTGTTAGACAATAACTTTTTAAGGCATACTAGTGCATTTAAAATAATATAAGCATTTCCTCCTTTTTACTATGTATTCTGGGGCACCAATACATGCAGGCCAAACTATAAGACATTGGCATGGAGGCTGCATTCTAACTCAGAACCTACTACTATGTGTTGGGCACTGTGGACACAAAAGGCTGAAGATGATGGAGCCATTGCCCTTAAAGCAGGTCATAGGGAAGAAAATATGAAACGATGGTATGAAGCTTTAAAGAAATCTTTGCAATTTTATTACATTTATGATTTTATATAATCACAGTAGAATACATCGAGAAGCTCTGAGGAATCAGGGCAGGTGTCATTCCCATGTTACAGATGAGGTTGTGTTGCTGAGAAATTGAATTGCTTGCTTAAGGTCAAGTAGTCAGAAAGTAGTAGATTCACACACACTCAGGTCCTTACACTGCCCTGTGTTTGTCAGCTTTCCAAAGAACTTCCACAAGCCCAGATCCAGGGGAGGAACTCTTAAGTAGAAATTTGTGTTTTTCTAGCTACAGGTCTATTTAAATTTAAATTAATCAAAATTAATTAAACATTAAACACTCGGCGCTTCAATTCTGTTAGCCACATTTCAAATGCTCAATAACCAGGCACAGTGAATAGCTACTGAATTGGACAGCATGGAATTGGGCATGTCCATAATCTCTGAACGTTCTATTGGATAGCATAGTTATAAATTCATTGTACAGTAGAACTTTGGTTTGCAAGCATAATTCGTTCTGGAAACATACTGGTAATCCAAAGCACTTGTATATCAAAGCAAATTTCAAGCACCATTGGCTCAGTTGTGATCATGTGACATTAGCATCCCGTGTTACCCATATTGCATGGCATCACTCGTTTATCATGTTAAAATTTATTAGAAATGTTTGCTCGTCACGTGGAGCACTGGTAGAACATGTTACTTGCAATCAAAGTTTTACTGTAATTGGTTTTTATTAACAAATAACAAACAGCTGGGGCGCCTGGGTGCCTCAGTCAGTTAAGCGTTGAACACTGTTCAGGTCATGATCTCACAGTCTGTGAGTTTGAGCCCCGCGTTGGGCTCTGTGCTGACAGCTCAGAGCCTGGAACCTGCTTCAGATTCTGTGTCTCCGTCTCTCTCTGCCCCCTCCCCTGCTCATGCTCTGTCTCTCTCTGTCTCAAAAATAAATAAAAATATTTTTAAAAATTAAAAAAAAACAAATAACAAATAGCAATCAAATAATAATCAAATAATCCATACAAGAAGTATGGATTATATGTGTATTGAATAACTGTGCTGTATGAGGCCTCATTTAAACCTCCTAATAACTTCTAGAGGAAGGCTCTGTTATTATCTCCACTTTCCAATAAGGAAACTGAGGCCAGAGGGAGGAAGCAGCTTACTCAAGATCATATATTAGTGAAAAAGGGTAGTTGGGACATGAATGTCTGGCACTGGGGCTGGTGTCCTTAACTACGTCAGTCAGTCTCAAAGTGTGGTCTCTGGACCAGCAACACTAGCATGACCTGGAGGCGTGGTAGAAATGCAAATTCTTAGGCCCCACCAGACCTCCTGAATCGGAAACCGGAAAATGCCCTCTGCATTTTCACCAGCCCCCCAGCCAAGTTGGGTGTATACTCGAGTCTGAGAACCACTGTGCTCTGCTGTGCTGCACCCCCACTTTGTAAGCATCTCTGACCTACCCAGCCCTGTGCTGGGCCTTGGCTACCAGTGCATTTTAAATTCACACTAGTACGTCTCAAAAGATATTTTTATCAGATAAAAAGGATAATTAACACGTACTGAGCACTTACTCTGTAACAGACTCAGGGGTCCATTTCTCACTTAAATGGACTTGGATCCATCATCTGACTTGTCCACAGTCACACAGTTAATACGTGGTGAAGCAGTCATGTGAATCCAGTCTCCTGGCCCCAAAGCCCATCCTCTTCACCATGAATTCTTACTTAGAGGACGGTGAAAAAGCAACTCCTCACGTCCCTAAATACAAATGAGTTTTCAAATTCTCTGCTGCTGGAATGTCCTTCTTATTTCTTATCTCCTGAAGGAGACGGACTCTCCCATGTCGTCCCCAAGTCACACTCTATCCATTTCTTAAAGTGTATCCCGAGAGGAGCGGGGATGGGTGAAATAGGTGAAGGAGAATTAAGAGTACACTTACCTTGTTTAAAAATATTTTTTAGGGGCGCCTGGGTGGCGCAGTCGGTTAAGCGTCCGACTTCAGCCAGGTCACGATCTCGCGGTCCGTGGGTTCGAGCCCCGCGTCGGGCTCTGGGCTGATGGCTCAGAGCCTGGAGCCTGTTTCCGATTCTGTGTCTCCCTCTCTCTCTGCCCCTCCCCCGTTCATGCTCTGTCTCTCTCTGTCCCAAAAATAAATAAACGTTGAAAAAAAAATTTAAAAAAAAAATATTTTTTAAATGTTTTTATTTAAAAAATTAAAAAATAAAATGTTTTTATTTATTTTTGAGAGAGAGAGACAGAGAAAGCGAGTGGAAGAGGGGCAGAGAGAGAGGGGGACAGAGGATCCAATGTAGGCTTTGAGCTGACAGCAGAGAGCCCAGTGTGGGACTTGAACTCACGAAATGCGAGGTCATGACCTGAACTAAAGTCAGATTCTTAACTGACTGAGCCACCCAAGCGCCCGTGGAGTACACTTATCTTGAGTACACTGAGTAATACAGAATTGTTGAATCATAGTGTACACCTGAAACTAATATAACATTGTATGTTAACTATACTGGAATTCCTTTTTATTTTATTTATTTATTTATTTAGAGACAGAGCATGAGCAGGGGAGGAGCAGAGAGAGGGGGAGACACAGAATCTGAAGCAGGCTCCAGGCTCTGAGCTGTCAGCACAGAACCTGACGACGAGGGGCTCGAACTCACAAACAGTGAGATTATGACCTGGGCAGAAGTCGGACGCTTAACTGACTGAGCCACCCAGGTGCCCGTGGAAATTTTTTATACTGGAATTTTTTAAAAGGTGTATCCCAACATAAAATAATTTTTGACATCAAAATATATCTGTCCTAGAATGTGCCAAACTGAAGTTCAGAATTTCTACTACTGAAGTTTTTCAAAACAATAAAAATTCATTCATTCATTCTTCCATATAACAAATTATCAATGCCTTTTATGTGACAGGCACAGTTTTAGGCAATGAGGAGCAAACAATAGTCAAGAGACAAGGCTCCTGCCTTCATGGGCTGATGTAGTAGAAAGACAGACAATAAACAGGTAAGCAAATAAATAGAAACAATAAATGCAGATTATAAAAAAATAGTAGGAAGGAAATAAACAAGATGCTTTTGCTATGGAATAAATACTGGTCATTAGGCATAGGAATGACTTCTCTGAGAAGGGGACTTTCAGGCTGATACATTAAAGAAAAGAAGAAGACTGTCATCCACATAGGAGATGGCATTCCAGGTAGAGAGAACAGAACATGAAAAGGCCTCAGGCAGAAAAAGAGTTTGGCTTGTTCTAGGAATTGGCAATCTGTGGAGCATAAGGGGCTAAGGGGAGACTAAGCTGAGGTTGGAGATACAGGAGGGAGCAAAGTCATGCAGAGCTATGTGGACCAAGATAAGAAATTTGCATTTTATTCTAAATGGGATTCTATGCTTTAGCAAAGGAATGGCATGATCTGATTTACAGTGTTGAAAGACCACTCTGAGTATGAAGTGGTTTCAAAAAGTCAAAAATGGAAGCAAGGAGTAATAGGGTAAGAACCTGTGACTGTGGTCCACAGGACGATGACAATGGAGCTAGAAGTAAGTAGATAGAAGTATTTTGCAGCTGGATGCTGTGTTTTCAGTACCTAATAGGAAGTGAATGCATTCAGTGAATGAATGAATGAATGAATGAATGAAAATTTCTAGACTGCAGGTCTGGACAGTGTCTTATTCAACATCTTTTCCCAGTACTTCCCAGTACTTTTCCCAGAACCTACTTAATAACTATTTTTTGAACAAGTAAGTTGGGCAAGAGCATTGTAAAACTGATTCTAGTAAGAACTCTATTTTTTCTTCTGAGACTAAAAAAATGGCAGCTCTAATTTATGAAATACCTTCTCCAGGCCAATTGTGCATTCATCAAATTGTATTCACAACAATATGGTGAAGTGGTACTATTATCATCGCTTT
Source organism: Prionailurus bengalensis (assembly GCF_016509475.1). Taxonomy (NCBI): domain Eukaryota; kingdom Metazoa; phylum Chordata; class Mammalia; order Carnivora; family Felidae; genus Prionailurus; species Prionailurus bengalensis. The sequence goes on along the minus strand of NC_057358.1, from coordinate 121,934,342 downwards.
TATACAGTTGGCAAATGTGCCTTCAACACATTTAGTCTGTAAGTGTTTACTGAGTGCTCGTGTGTCAGGTCTCATGGACAAGAAGTGACAGATCTAGTCTTGAACTTAAGACTGATTCTGAAGCCCACACTCTTTTACTAAGTTATACTATGTCTAACGAAAATTAGAGAATTGAAAAATCTATAATCTCCCTAAATTTGCTCTGTAATTTATAGATAACAGCAAGTACAAAATGGGAGCTGGCAGGTTGGGCTTAGAGTGCATCACGAGCCTATACCCCTGACCTTTTCTCCCCAACTCAGAACACTACCATGCATGACACCAGGATCTCTTGTCATGAGTGGAGACAGGGAGCTGGCCGGGTCCATGTGTCTACATTCCCGCTTGCTGTCCCAAAGTTCCAACTGCCTGCAGCTCCCCAGTGTTATGTCCTGATTGCTAAGTCTGGTCTGGCACAGGGACAGAGGGACTCCGAGGCCGAGGAGTCGAGAATTCTTGCTGGCCGCTTGGGAGGGCCAGATAACACAAGTGAGACACTGGCATGCTAAAAAGAGGGAGTGCTATTTTGAGAATCTGTTCAAGTAATGTTTCACAGTGGAAAAATGGTGGCACTCTGAACAGGATGTGACCTGACAGGAGTTATGTCTCAGGCGTCAGTGCCCTGGGTTTCTATTTTTATTGCTAAAACTTGGAGTTTGAACCTAAAAAGGCTGGCTTCTGATAAATAGGTAAAGATTGGTATGAAATCTGGAAAAATTTTTGGAAATTATACAAATCAAGATTGGAGAGTCAATCTATTAAATACATCATACCATATCAGCACAAGGAATACCATGCAGTGATTAAATGACAATATGAGGCTCGATTCACCCACATTTTTCTGTGTAAAGAGATTATCACAAACAGGGCACACTTATGACACCATTTTGTAAAATTTACACATATTTTTTTTGTGTATATAAAAGGTTTGGAAGGAGATATTTTAAAGAGGTAGTTATTGGGCCTTTATATCTATTATTAAATTTTAATAAGAAATATCGATTACATGTGTGCAACTAGGAAAAAATGAATCAATTTCTATTTTGGAGGAAAAAGAGGACAAGCAAGTGATTAAGGAAAATCCTGGAGGGTAAAGTTCAGATAAGAAAAGGCCAAAGTCCTTAGCTCATGCTTTTTTTCCAATATTCTCATGAAAGAAAGTGCTCTATTCCTAAAATAATGCCAAAATTGCTTATACTGTGATGATTACATATGAGATCTAGATTATATGTATAGTTTTGGGTTCAAAGGCCATCTAAAAAGTCAACAAAGGAAAAAAGAAGAAATAAAAATTAATCAGCTATCATATCCACAAATTTATACTTAGTTCATGGGAACTAATTAGCATGGAAATCTTTGTCTATTTATGTGAGCTTAATGGAAGTCTACTAAAGGCAGGGGCCCAGTGAGGGGGGAAAAAAAAAAACAACTAAATGCTTCTAGAGTTTGGGCACCTTGACTGTGAGAGTTAGTATAAAGGACACATTGCAGAGGGGAAACAAAACTTAACCTCACCATGTGCCAGTGTCGAATTCATCTGCCATGTTAAATTTTCTTAGCTCTTCAATTTAGAGGGAGCATTTTTTTCCTCTCAATTCTCCCTTGACTGGATATTCTGCCTAAATGTCAATTCATTTAAACTGCATAATATTTTGAGTAAATATTTAATTGGAAAGAGGGTATTTTCATTAATACTTTGAAACATATATTAATATTGTGCAGTTATAATATGTAACACAAAGTTCTATGTGGCTGGGTTATGGGTTGAATTGTGTCTCCCCCAGATTCATATGTTGAAGTCCTGAACCCCAGTATCTCAGAATGTGACCTCATATGGAAATAGGGTTGATATGTAGTTAGTTAAGATGAGGTCATACTGATTTAGAGTGGGCTTTTAATCCAATATGACCTGTGTCCTTATAAAGGTGAAATTTGGACACGGAGAGATGCATAGAGAGAAGATGATGTAAAGAGACACAGGTAAAGAGGCCAAGAACAGACTCTTCCATCACAGTCTTTAGAAGGAGCCAATCCTGACAACATCTTGATTTCCAAGCTTCTAGTCTCCAGAACTGTAAGATAATGCATTTACATTGCTTCAGCCATCCAGATTAGTGTACTTTGTTACAGGAACTTTAGCAATATATCCTAAGGATATGTGTGTGTTGAATTCTAATAATACACATTTGAGTTTGGTGATCATGTTTTCCTTCTTTATGGGAGATGTCACTAAAGCCCTAAATGAAGAGCAGGCCCAAGATCAGTCAAAGTTGGAAGTCATCCCCATGTTCTCTTACCATATCTGGCTTCCCACAGTAACTGTTCTCAATCCAATCCTTAGAAGCACATTACAGGGGCACCTGGGTGGCTTAGTCAGTTGAGCGTCCAACTCTTGATTTTGGCTCAGGTCATGATCCCAGGATTATGGGATTGAGTCCTATGTCAGCTCTGCACTGAGCATGGAGCCTGCTTAAGATTCTCTCTCTCTCTCTCTCTCTCTCTCTCTCTCTCTCTCTCTCCCTCTGCCTTTCTCCTCCACTCATGCTCCCTATCACTAAAATAAAATAAATAATTTTTTTTTTAAAAAAAGACATCACTAATGGTAAACTCATTTATCCCAATCAAACCATTTCCTTAAGGAGATACAGACTTTTCTACCCATTAATAGCAAAAAGAGTACTGGACCAATTATTAAAGGTACCGTGATAAATTTAAGGAAGACTTTGTGCTTGCTTTCTCCAAGAGAAGAAAACCATTATCTAAAATGAAAAGTCTTAAAGATCTGTTGGCAGTAACAGAGCCCCTCCCTACCATCTTGCTTCTATGTCCCTAGTTTTAATTCTCTGCAAGACACTTATGACATTTTGTGTGTTTGTTTATTTAAGATCTGTCTCTCCCTTCTAGCAAGTGAGCTTCAGGAGAGCTGAGACCTTATCCATCTTGTGCCCGACTGAATCCTCAATATCTAGAAATGGTTCCTGGAACATAGCAGACTTCAGTAAATGTTTATTGAATGTACAAAGGGATGGACATGTATTTTTTTTTAAGTTTAATCATTTATTTTTGAGAGAGAGATAAAGCATAAGTGGCAAAAGGGCAGAGAGAGAGAGAGAGAGAGAGTCCCAAGCAGGCTCTGCACTGACAGTGTAGAACCCAAGAACCATGAGATCATGACCTGAGCTGAAACCAAGAGTCCAATGCTTAACCGACTGAGCCACCCAGGCACCCCTGGATAATTTTAATGTAAATTAATACAGAAGTTTGGCAGTTTTATAGGATATTGCACTCAAATTCTGTTGATGTCAATTCTTAATGCTAGTGTATAGATGGAAAGATTTTTAACACACTTGAGCACACCACACATTCTACAAGAGGCTGAATAGTTTCTTCTTAATTCCAGTATGGAAGGATATAATTGAATGGTTGTTCTGTATAGAAATAGAAGAATCTTAATATATGATAATGCATTTTGGGCTTGGAAATCTGGCACAGTCAACAGAAATGTTTCTACATAACGCTAGTAAATTAAATTTCCGAGTTTATTCCTAGGCCTAATGACTTATTAAATTTTCTCAGTACCAGCATGGTAGTTAAGATCAGATTCTCAACTGTCTGACTAGACAGTCTAGTCTTAAATCCCAGATTTGCCCCTTAGCTGTGTGACCGTGGACACAAAGTCAAATGAGCTGAATAAGTTATTCAGTATGGAGGTAACAGGATAGCAAAAATATTTTTATGACTTTGAATGACATATTCCTTCATGTCACTCAGGGCACATGATAGGATATTCTTGCTTCACAAAAATGTTTTTACATCATCCTGATATCATGTAGTCGCTACATATAAATGCTTCTAAAAATATCCATAATAAATGTTGGGTTGTTTTTGCCTCTGAAAAAAATTTTCGTAGGGAAACCTAAAAGAAATTCTAATTTGCTGTGACCAAATGTATACAACTAATGGTTTTCCTTGTATTTTAAGGTGCCATACATATTTTAAAGTACAGCAATATAGTAATTCCATTTGAATAGCCTAAGAAATGCTAATGTCTCTTATGTTGATTATCTAACCTCCTTATATTAGATTCGGTTGATTTCCCTCAACTTAAAAAAACAGTAAATAAATATATACAAAAGATGAGTAATTAAATCAGAAATTACGAATAAGAGTGTTCAAGTAAATGGAGAAACAAATGAGTAGGACTGATTGTTATTAAATGCCTGTGATCTTGTGTTCCAAATTTCCTGGCCATTGGAGCAATACAGAAGGAGGAAGAAGCAAATTAGATGCAATTAGTGTTTCTCAAACATCCCTTTTTAAGTTCAAGAGGAAATATTCTTGGGGTACATAGACTGAAACAATTTGCCAGAAGTGAAAAATTATTTCATGATTTAGCATAAGAATTAATGGAAATACTGTGTTTGTTTTTTTAACATTTATTTATTTTGAGAGAGAAAGAGAGAAAATGGTGGGGCAGAGAGAGAGAGAGAGAGAGAGAGAGAATCCCAAGCAGGCTCTGTGCTGTCAGCATGGAGCCTGATGCAGGCCTCAAACCCACAAATCGTGAATTCATGACCTGAGCTGAAATCAAGAGTCAATGCTTAACCACTGAGCCACCCAGGAACCCCATAAATACTGTGTTCTGTGATTAACACACTGAAATTTATTTTAATGAAAACATAATGGTTTTTATTGTCCCTATCTGGGTAGAAGTTGTTCCCCAAAATAAAGTAGTGTGTTGATCCTTAGCTTAACACCATATTCCCACAATATCATACATTTACTCTTACTCCTGGGAAGTAAATATGCGCAGTTTAAAAAACATATGTTTACAAAACCCATTATCTGATGTATTTGTTAAAATCATACACCAGACCTTTTGAAGTAAAAAAAAAAAAATTTAATTTTGGTATAACATATATGCAGGGTTATACCCTAATAAATAGTATTTTAAAAATAGGTTATGGACTGCCTGGGTGGCTCAGTTGGTTAAGTGTCTGACTCTTGATTTTGGCTTGGGTCATGATCTCATGGTTCCTGAGTTAGAACCCTGCCTCTGGCTCTGTGCAGACAGTACAGAGCCTGCTTGGGATTTTCTCTCTCTCCCTCTCCTTCTGCCCTTCCCCTGCTCACACACTCTCTGTCTCTCAAAATAAATAAATAAACATTAAAAAATTATTTAAGAAAATAGGTTTTACCTTATAAAGACTGAAACTCAGTCTTGAATTTGTTCAACCCCTGACTGGCTTAAGGTGATCTGCTCCTAATCTATATTTTAACCAAAGCTAAGAAAAAAATCCTTCCTGGAGAAAATAAAATAATTCAGAGTCTATAATTTTTCATATTAAAAATCTGGCATTCAATTTAAAAGTACCAGACATACCAAGAAATGGCGCCAAGAGGAAAAATAGGCCATAGAAGTAGACCCACAAATGATCCAATGGAGAGGTAGTAACTGCCTTGGACAACAAAAGCACATTTCAAACCCATATGTACAGAAGGAGAAACTTATGAACCAAGCTGATTTGCCCCTGCCTGAGAAGTTCAGAATTCGGAGACACCAGGTATCATAGAAAGCAGAAGGCAACATAGGGTTGAAAATAAATGATTAGTTGGAAGTCTTTAAATGGAGCACTTTCATCTCCAGTTCCTCCATCCAGAAAGGTAACTCTTCCATCTAATAGGAGATTATAAGTTTATTATGTGGATAAATTGGATCAGAATGGCTCCAACTTAGGTTGGAGGATAGAGTGAAATGTGAAGCTAAAAACACTAATATTGAGTGAATGTCTGCTCACTGAATGATGGGATACTCATATCCTTTTTCAATCTACTCTGGGAACCCCAGTCTCCCTCCAGGAGTATTGTTCTCAGGAAGATTTTTTGCAGGTGAAAACATTTGGGTTTCCCAGAGAAATAGCCAGCTTCCAACCATACCATCTTAAAATGAAGTCTATAGTTAGCAAATTCTACCAAAAAATGCTTTTAAGTACCTTGCACATTAGTGGAGAGACCAGAATCATCAGACATTTGAAGAAAGTCACAAACATAAGACAGAAGGACAAGTAAATAGAAAAACAAATAAACTAGAGGGGAGTACTTGGAAAGAAAGGAAATTATGCTGGAAATGGAAGAAAACTTATATATTAAATAACTTTAGAGAGGTAGTAGAGGATAATGCATCCATAGAATAAAAGCAAGATATAGTGAAAATGAAACAGGAAAAAAAGATATAACATTTGGCTATTTAAAATGTAATATAGGAGCTCCTGGGTGGCTCAGTCGGTTAAGTGTCTGACTTCAGCTCAGGTCATGATCTCACGGTCTGTGAGTTCGAGCCCTGTGTTGGGCTCTGTGAGGACATCTCAGAGCCTGGAACCTGCTTCGGATTCTGTGTCTCCCACTCTCTCTGCCCCTCCCCGGCTCACGCTCTGTCTTTCTCTCAAGAATAAATAAACATTAAAAGAAAAAAATAAAATATAATATATAAAATAAAATTTAATTGAAGAGTTGGAATACAAAGTTAAAGTATTCCAGAAAGTAGAATAAAATAACTGAAAAATAGAAGAGGAATAAAAAAACTTACAGGATCAATTCACAGAATCTAATGGTTAGGATCTCTAAAATGAGAGTCCAAGAAAATAGTGTGGAGGAAATTATCAAAAAAATAACAAGAAAAATATCCTATAACTGAAAAGCACAGTCTCTGGGTTTAAAAGGTCCCATAAGCGCTCAACATAATATGTTTAAAAATACTCATGCCAGGGAACACATCAAGAAATCTCAGAATTACCCAGAATTAAAAGGAGGTCCAAAAATGTTCCAAAAGGAAAGAAAAGGAGCTACTGTCTGAGGGTCACATGGTGTCTCAAAACTAAATGTGAGAAGGCAAGGGAGAGATGCCTTCCAAATCCAGAAGGAAACTGATTTTTAACCTTGAATTCACTATCCTGTCAAACTACAAATAAAGTATAAGGATAAAATGAAGATGTTTTACACATACATGGACTAAACATTATTAACCTGTTGTAAAGTTATATCGAGAAGTTCTTTGAAGATGTTCCTTAGCAAAATGAGAGGAAGCCTGATATCCTATAAGTGTGGACCCAGCACAGGAGATTGGCAGGCTGGTAATGTCAACTGATATTATCTAAAGTTGGGAAACCAAGAAATAGTAGCACTAGAATTTATTTAGACATGTGCCATAAATGTAAAAGAAATAGCTAAAAAATTTTAAGTTGTTGCCTCTCAAGAGCAACTCTGGAAGAAGAGAGAGAGCAGCCTTACTACTGTTTTTCATTATAAACTTTTTAGAGCTACTTAAAGCTTAAGTTCTGTACATGAGTGCCTTGATAAAATTTTTAAAATATACTGACTTTAATTATGTGGATTTAAGACTGATTAATACCATCACACTATTTTCCAAAAGTATACTAATATATACTCCCATCAACAGTGATGGAGAGTAGGTGGTTATTTTATATATCGTTTTTATTAATAGCATTGAATAAACTTAGCAAAGGCTTTTCTGCACAACAATAATGCTATGAAGATCTAGCACTGACACAGGAGAGAACCTGTATCAAGGCATAACTAAGATACTCTTTACATCAGCAGACATTATGGCATAGTAGAAAGAATTTGAACCTGAGTTCAAATTGACAATAAGACATTCATTAGTAGGTTGACTTTAGAAAATATAAATTCTTCTGGTATCAATTTCTCCATCTACAAAATGGGGCTTCTAACACCCACCTTGACTCATGGTATAGTCTGCCTGAAACAGAAAAGGAAAGAGGGAGAAAGGAGACAGGAAACATACTAGTATTCCAGTAAATTCTATCCCCTGGTCCACTGCTGTCATCCAGAATTGATACAACTGAGTGTCATTCAAATGAGGAACATCAGTCGTCATTGGAGGAGCATTGTCCTCATACAAATGAAGAACATTTCTCAGAATTATTCCAACTATGGGATGAAGAGACAGAGGTAAGTATTTACCAACTCCTATCTGTCATTGATTGAGAGCTGTTCCTAAGTGGCTGTTAAACTTTGAATACTCCCAATGTACCGCTTACATCCTCAAAGCAAGCTGTGGCAACCGGAAAATACTCTTGGGGAAAAATCAGTATCGGTTATCTTATATAGTTGTGACTGGTTGATTATATTATTTTGAGTTCTTCAAACTTAATCCCAATGAAACTGGAACACTTTAAGAAATCTCTAAACAAAGGAAAACAGATATGAATAAAGCCTCCATATTGTGAAAGTTAGACATTATAGACTTTAATTTCTTAGATTTAGCTTCAGTTATAAGTTAAAATTTTGATTTTATATTTGAGAATTCAAATGCTGTGCTGAAACTGTCTTTTCAGAAAGATAAGGAAAAGTTGTTTAGAGACTATTTAAATTCCTATGAGCACAAAACAACCAAGAACAAAGAGCATTTTTGGAGACTATCCAGGCAGAGCAAAGGTCTTTAAAAGTAAACTATACATGCTCTGATTCTTATTGCTGTAGTTAAAAATTCTAATGAATTTTGTCATTCTTTTGGCTGCCCAGCATCTGAACCCCATCCTATGTTTGGGGAATTTTTGACCTTAGGAGTCTTGATAGGATGCTGAAACAATCTCTCAGTATAAGAACCGAAAGTTCCACGGACGCCCGGATGGCTCAGTCAGTAAAGCGACTGACTCTTGATTTTAGGTCAGGTCATGATCTTCCGGTTTGCAGGATTGAACCCTGCGTCCCCTGCTCGGGATTCTATCTCTCCCTCTCTCTCTTCCCCTCACCCCTCTCAAAATAAACAAATAAACTTAAAAAAATGATAACGAAAGTTCCAGATAATCATTTTCTTTGCAGTCACGTACGGGCACATGACCAAGCATGAGCCAATCAGAAGTTCCCTTCCCAGAATGTGAATGAGGATCTAGAGATTTATAGAAGCCGGGATGGCAGATAACTGTCTTGCAGCAACTGAATGCAATGGCTGCAGCAAGATAGATTCTGGGGGCAACAGTGATGCTATGGTAGCTCTTTTCAGTGACATGTGAGATGACATAAAGTTGAGGCATCTAGTAATTGGTAACAGTGGCAGTGATGTCCTCACTTGGACAGACCTTTGATGTGGTTTAGGGCTTAATGACTGGCTGCTTGTTCTCTAGCTTCCTCAGAAATTCTGTAAGCAATATATTTTAATAAATCCCAGTGAATACTTCAGTGATTAAAGCTTCAAAGCTGATTTCGGTTAGCTACAACTAAGAGTTCAAAATTCAGTACCAGGAAGTAGGGTGTTGTCAGTAGCAAATGCTAAAATGTGGAATTGGCAATCTCAGAGTTCTGAACTTGTGATAACATACTGCTGCTCAGAACTAAGAAAGCACATCTTTCAAATGCCTATTTCAGGTATGGCCATAGAAAAAAAAAAAACCAGGAAGATAATCCTAAGAGGCAGACCCAGAGATTATGAAGGACATGATGAAGGGCATTCCCTGAAAAGAGTGGAAATAGGGTCAGCCTCATTGACTGACAGGAACTTACTCCTCTCCCAGGCGGGAGTCTCACCATTCCTGTATAGTTTGGTTAAGATATGTGTTAAGGGGAAGTGACTGGGAGTTGTTTTCTGCTCTTGCCCTTTCCCAATCAGACTTTATATTATAGTTACTGCTGAACCATGAAGAGCAAACACAGTCATGGATCAAAGGAGACAAATAAGCATTTGTATTCATAGCTTCCGTAAACTTGATGCTTCAATGTCTGCCCTGCATGAATATGCCAGACATAGGCTTTTCTGGACAACCCATCAATATGCCTGAGTTACCTGACCTTAGCCAACTGCCTCCCTTGTTACCTACACCATCCCCTTCCAGGGGGAGTCCTCCCTGGGGTGTGATTTTAAATAAAAGCCAACCAATCCAGAGTCTATACCCAACCACTTCCCTTATAGGGTTCTCATGTTCTGGGCCACTATATACACATCCTAAACACCCCAGTGCCAGGCACCAGGCAACTAGGGAAAGCCTCTTTGCCCCTAAATTATTCAAACTAGCCAATCTTAAACCTGTTCACCTGCCTTACACATTTCTTCTTGCACAATTCATAATAAAGCCTTTTACCCACAAGTCCCCCCTCCATCTGCCTCATGACTGACCCTCGTGCTTCTCCATGTAGCCTCCTTGGCATGATGTATACTCTCTCGTACCTGAGAGTGAAATAAATGATCTCTTCAATGGCACTCAGCTCCAGATCTACTGGCTTTACCATGTCTAAATAATAATAGGATGTATTAAAACGACATTATCCAACAATCTTGGACTTGGATGTAATAACTCGATGAGGCTTAAGATTAGTTCCCCTTAGGCAGTATGTGAATAATTTCAATAAAGGCATGGACACCTTTTCCTTCTTTTTTAAAGTAAACTCTACTTACAATGTGGGGCTTGAACTCATGACTGTGAGATCAAGAGTCACATGCTCTACTGACTGAGCCAGCCAGGCACCCCAAGGTATGAACACCTTTTAAGTGTATGTAGGAACATTGGGCAATCAAAGTGGTGGACTGTAGCAAAAATTGTTGGTTTTCCACTGAACGTCCGTTACTCTCTCTTCAGGCAAAACACTAGTTTTATTCAGGGATTCATCCCTCTCTTCTGTGACTCAAGGGATCATGACCTTTTTCCTCTTCCAGGATTAAAGTCTATTTCATCTGAGCAGTCCCAGTGGTCCCTTTCCCTTTGCCAGTGAATGATTTAGGCTTGAGCAAGGATTCCAGGCATGGACAATAGGACATGAGCATAGATATTCTGGGGGGAGGGAGGGTTCTAGAAAGTTTCCCCCTTACTGTAAAGAGGACACTGGAAGAAGTGGCCCTCTCTGTTGCTGGACATTTGCTGTGCTGAGATGTAGCTGGACCTGCAGTTGTCATTTTACTCTTAGAAAAAGCAAACTTAAGGAGAAGCCATGGCAAGAAGGAGAAACAAAAGACTCACCAGAAAATGAAATCAGAACAATAATGTATCATGGTGGTGGCTCACTCTTCCTTTGGACTTCTTGTTCTGTGACATAGTAAATTTTCTTATCATTTAAACGAGTTTGAGTCAGGGTTTTTTGTTACTTGAAGCCCAGAGTGTCCCTGCTTTTACTAAGAGTTATTGATATGAAGCAAAGTGTTCCAATAGATAACAAGAGACTCCCAAGGGTCCAAGAGACTCTAAAACTTGTAAATGTGACCTCTCAACACATGACTTGCTATAATTTGATTGCTTATATAAAGCATGATTGTTAAAGGAAATTTTACTTGTTCACATATATCATAAAATGTTTATTATAGGAAATTCTGTTTGCTCACTTAAGCTGCATATGAACTCACTGGCCTTTTGGTGATTAATCCTCCATTACAAATCCTGGTTGAATGTGCTTATCAAAGAGAATCTTCACTAGCTTCCACAGCTGTCCGGAATAAAGCTATCTCTGATAGCAGATCCAAACATTGTACAAAGCTTTGTTCTTGCACAATTTGCAAGTTTCTCATATTTGAACCACATCGACTTCTTTGACACCAATGGCTGACTCATCAGGTCACCATTGAAACATTCGTGTGCTGCTCTCTATATGTGGATTTCTGATCCTGGGGCCCACTGATAAAAACCTACTTGCTCCAGATTCTTCTTCTATGCTTAGTCTTTTATTTAACTAGTTCATGGCCTAGGTAAGTCAGGGCTACTCCTGACAATCCCTGAGGCAGTCTGTTTCACACATTTATGGGATGCCTCACTGTTCTCCCCTGACAAAGTACACACAATCCCTACCTGCAGCCCCCTTTATCTCTAGTATCTACCCATTTTAAGCTCTTAAAATCCATCCAGGCTTAAATTACAAAGACAGCCATCCATCAAATTCAAAATAATTTTTCATCATATTGCAAAGGCAAACACATAGGGTATCCTTAGCTTTGATTTGGGGGATAGCAAACTTGAAGAAAGAAGGTTCATTTTAGTTGTTAAAAATGTTTTCATTAACTTTCATAAATCCATGAAAAAGGAGTAAAGCCTATTTTATATTAATAGCTTCATTATCAGAATCTGTAGCATCAAAATACAAAATCAAATTTCATCCAGATTATATGAGTTGGATAAAAATATATAAACCAAAATATCTAAATATAAATTTAAATTGTGGTTATATGAAGGTGTACATCATTCCAACTCTTGGAGGACAGGTATCAATGATGTTTGTTAATAAAGGAACACTATCCATGTAAGTGTGAGAATATTTAGCATCCATTTTATATTATAAAGTCTAGAGATTAAAGAAAAGATTTCAGGCGCTGTCCTTTAAAAATCAGGAGCTGACGGGGTGCCTGGGTGGCTCAGTCAGTTAAGTGGCCAACTTCACCTGGGGTCATGATCTCGGGGTTTGTGAGTTCAAGCCCCTCATTTGACTGTCAGCCATGGCCTGCCTGCTTCAGATCCTCTGTCCCCTTCTCTCTCTGCTCCTCCCCCACTTGTTCTCTCCCTCTCTCTGTCTCCCTCTCTCGCTCAAAATAAATAAATAAATAAATAAACCTCAGGAGCTGAAAAGCAATGAAAAAGAATAAATTCCTCTTACATCCAGCAACACTGATGCACTTCATAAATATTATATTGAGGAAGATGAAAGCAAATGCAAAAGAGTACACACTGTATGATTCCATTTACATGATGTTCAAGAAGGTGGGCAGATCTTGGGAAAGGAAGTGAGAGAAATTTATGAGATGTGGGAAGCATTCTTAATCTTAATCTAGAAGATGGCTAAGTGGGTGTATGCATCAATCTATGCAGGTAAAATATAATTAATGCTGCCACATTAATGCACTTTACATGCTTTACAAATATATGTGTGCCAAATAAACCAACAAATTACTCATCAGTCAGCCTTTAGGTAAGTTTTGATTAAATATTAATAGAACTTATAAATCTATAATTAAATATTAATAGAAATGAAGCTTCATGACAGAGAAAACCATGTCTGTTTCACTTAGCACTGGATACCTTCTCACTGGAGAATTTAACTGAGCCTTTCAGCCAGCTGACAGTGATAAGATGAAGGATGGGATACCATATACCCGGAAATGAAGGAGCATGAATGGAGCCTAACAAGTATCTCTACCCTGTCCTTCAGTGATGGTAGGGAGTAACACCTTGTTTGAAATAGGGCACATTTCACACAATATATAGAGGTTTTAGTCTTTGAGCAACTGGAATGAGCATGTCTTCATAAGGACCTACTTGTAAAAATGGCCTTTGGTCAACCCACTTTGGGTAAAAGGCAGAACCCAGGTTTCTGCCCAAGAGAAAGCTACTTTGTAGAACAGTACAAAACACAGTTGGAGCTGACTGGGGACTTCTGGGGGAGAATTGTCAAGATGAACCCCTCAAGCTGGCATTGGGTGTAGGAGGGACTATGGAGAGAAGTAAAATGTTGATGAGATTTTAGTAAGTTGTTGACTGAATGATCTGTATAGTAAAACCTCTTCACCATTTCCTCTTTGCAATCTCTGGTAAAATTTATGTTTTTTACTAATTTATAGAACATATTTCTTTGTAGGAGAAAGCATAAATGCTGGATCCTACCTTTAAGGTTAACACTGATTGAAACTGTTAGTCCATTTGGGTTGCTATAACAGAATACCATAAATCGGGTGGCTTACAAACAACAGAAATTTATTTCTCACAGTTCAGGAAGCTGGGAAGTCCAAGATCAAGGCACCAGCACATTCAGTGTCTGGTGAAAGCCTGCTTCCTGGTTCATGGGAGGCCATTTCTTGTTGTGTCTTCACAAGGCTGCAGGGGCAAGGGAGCTCTCTGAATCTCTTTTATAAGGCACCAATCTCATTCCTGAGTGCTCCACCCTCTGACCTAATTACCTTTCAAAGACCCGCCTCCAAATACCATCACACTGGGGATTAGGTTTCAACATATGATTTTTCGGAGGACACAAACATTCAGTCTATAACAGAAGCCCAGACTACACGTGGAGATGGCCAATATCGTTAGCCTTCATTTAGTCACTCTGGGTCTGCCATGTTCTTAATCCCTGAGGGATGAAAGGCACCAGGAGGACACAAAGAAAAAGGGAAAATCTGCAAATCAAACAGGGTAGGCTTCTGGAAGCTCTTGGCCAGCCAGCTGGGCCCTGTTGGCCTGGACTGAAGGTGGCCCAAGCAGTCTAGGAAGGTCTCCTATGTCGTGGAAATACAGATGGGTATGTATGAACCTGCCAAGCAGGAAGTAAGAAACAGGGTTTCTTCCCAGAGTTTCTTTCTTCTTCATTACTGATGGGATCTTGAGAATAAACCATAGCTTTCAAGTCAGTCTTTCTAAATCCTCGTTCCTCCCTGTATTTATTTGCTAGTCTCTATTCTTTAACAAGTCTATTTTTTTTTTTTTCTTTTCTTTTTGTCCAATTGTTCCAGTCGGGTCTTAGCTGGGCTAATTCAAAGAGGAGGTCATGTTTCAAAGTTGATCCAGAAAGATGACAAGGCAAGATCACCTCCTTGTGGCTGAGTGGCAGGATAACAAGAAATGTTAGCTCCTGGATCTACCCTAGGGGAGAAACGCCAGGAAATGATTTGTGGGAAGTGTAAGCTTTGGTGTTCTACTATCATTAAGGTAGATGGCAGTTTCCTTAGATCCTTAGATCATTTCTTTAGTGCCACATAAAGTCTGAAGTGCAGAAAAAATATATAGTTTTTAAAGTCATGAGTATATTTTAGCATGAAGACTATTATATGCAATTATTTTATTTTGTCACTAAAGCCATCAGATATATATTACAAGTGATTTTTTTTTTGGCTTGAGTGTATGACAGGAAAACAATGTTTAAATCAATGCGTCAAATCATCTCTACTAGCATTGTTTATCTAGAAGAATTGCATAGACAAAAGTAAGAGCAAGGACATTTAGTCTATGCTTTCAAATGGGACTTGGTCATTTAAACTTAAATCTGTTTACTGGCAGATTTTTTTTTCATCATGACTATAGAGATTATATGTTATTTAAAAGAAACAATGAAGTTAATTGTTTCTTCCTTTTCAGTGTTTGCTTTAAGAGAAAAATCCTGAAATTGGTAGGGATTTCAGGTTGGTAGGATGTCAGGAAATCATGAAATGTAAGAGAAAACTTAGCAGTCAGGGTGGCTTAACTCATGGTAATCAGCATATGTACAATTATAATTTGCATTCCAGTTACTGAGGCTGAGAAACCCTTGCTCTGGCTGAACATATGGTGAGTAGAAGATCTCTTTTTCTAAGAAATAAGATGGCGAGAGTCTTTGGAGAATAGCTTCACTGAACTGGTAAGTTAGTTTTCTCCGGATTTTCGTGATTTCCCCAGTTCTTCCATAATTCCTCAGTGCTCTGGCCATTTTCTGGTAAGTCATGGTCTTCCGGTTACCTTTTCTTTTCCCCCAAAGTTGGGCAAGTTTTTCTTTGTTTTTTGACATAAACTGAAAGATGCCTTTGGTTTTATCTACCCACTGAATACAAGATGCCATCTCAGGATTACACAGGGATTCATGAAGGTATTCGAACAGTCGAAGCTTCTTCCTGCCTAAAATGGAGAACAAATATCATACTTCACCATGGCTATGCACAAAGAACATACTCAGGAAAGGTTTGTTGAGTGACTATAAAATTCAAAGCTGCACTGAGTCTTGAAAGTCAAAGGTCTATTTGGCTTATTGAAGTTTTAATTGGACCTTTCTTTGTTAGAGATATTGTAAAAAAATTTTATATTGTCCATTACTAGAAAAGGGAAGGCTGGAACTTGACCCAAGTCTCTCATCTGTCATGTGGTCTTTCTTCAGCTAAATCTTAACTACTGGTTTTATGTCATATGCTAAACTTCCTATAGAACAACAAAACTGAGCAAAATTTAGTGGTTTTAAAGAGAAGCCTCAGAAGCCCTTTTCAGAAAGCAAATCATTTGAAAGGGCTTTATTCAAATGAGGTAAGTCAAATGAGGTAAGGAATGTGAATGTATTTTGTAAAATGCAAAACAATATTCAAATATAAAGTAACATTAGTGACATTAATAACAAAGACTTAGTTAAAAAAAAAAAAAACTCTGGGTGTGCACAGTTGCTTGAAAAATAAAGAAAATGCCAAAATATCGTTATGACATTTGGACATCATTTATGAGCAATGACAATGGGCATCGTGATGTTTTTCGTTGCTGTAAAATAACATGGTACAATGAGAGTTTTTGTCCCTTTAGGAACACAGCCCTTTATATTTTAGAATTTCTAGATAGGAAACTTTAGGAAGATTTGTCGTGATTTTTGTTCTGTTGATTGTATCTCTTTGGCCTATGAGAGAACCAAGGGGACAGCCCATGTTGTGGCTTCTGAGTTGTCCTGTAAATACCATGCTTCACCAGATCTGTCAGTAGCTGAGATAGCTATGGTCAAATTTCCTTTTGCTCTAGATAGAGTTGAATAGTGGATACCCAAACTGCTTTGAACAGCCTCTCGGGAGTAATACTCTTATACCAGTCATCATTCATCCCAAAACCTCAAAAGTTTTTAAGATTATCTTTTTGAGTTATATTATCTTGAATTTACAAATTGAGAAATGAAAGGGACTTACCAAAAAACACATCATGAATTAAAGTCACAGCCTTAAACAAACTCTGTCCCTTATCTGATGGTCAAATCCATGATAATGGATGCTCATCTTTTAAAATTTGTTTTCAATTTTGAAAAAAAATGTTTAAATTTTTGTTAAAAAAGTATTTTGTGGGGGCACATGGGTGGCTCAGTCGGTTGAGCGTCCGACTTCAGCTCAGGTCATATCACAGCTCGTGAGTTCGAGCCCCACGTCGGCTCTGTGCTGACAGCTCAGAGCCTGGAGCCTGCTTCAGATTCTGTGTCTCCTTCTCTCCCTGCCCCTAACCCACTCACATTCTGTCTCTGTCTCTCTCGAAAATAAATAAACACTAAAAAAAAATTTTTTTTAAGTATGTGCTCACAGTAAAAGATTCAATCAGAAGCACAAAGTGAAAAAAAAAAGCACAAAGTGAAAGTAAAATTCTAGTCTATCCTACAGTTTTTAAATTCAAAAAAATTTTTTGCATATAAACATATGTATAGCCTTTAAAAATACAAGTGGTATCAAAGTAATATGCCCTTTTCCAATGTTATATACCTTAAATTATATCAGAGAATATAGAAATTAGCTACAGATGGGTAAAATACCCAACTGTTGACAAATGGCTACTTCCCAGGATATAGCATGGGAAGAAAGAAGGAACACTTCTACTTATTCTTTACGTATTTCTGAATCCTTTCTACTTTTAATCATGTGCATTGTTACTTTTAAATTATGGAATTAAATGGGATTAAGACAAAAGAATGTACTCTAAAGTTCTTTATCAACACATATGATATGCCTGCATGCCTTTTAAAAGCTATGTGTTCTGTTTTATGCATGTACTATTTTTCTCTGGATAATAAATGCCCAGATTATTTTGAAATTTCATTCTGTTTCAAATGTATCCCTATTTCAAGCGGAAGATGAAACTTGAAAAACAGAAGATGGTGAGTAATATGTCCCATAATGGCAAAGCTCCACAACATAAAAGCATCAGTGGAAAGACATAGGCTTTACACCCTGGAATGAGTTAGTTTAAAAAAATAATAGTGACTAGCTAAACACCTGCACAGAAGTAGAAGTGTAATTCTCCTTATATTAAATTACCACCATAGTTCAATATCCAGTACCAATATTCAGTGATACAGATTTATTTTCTCTGTGTGATTTTATGCATTATTCTTTGCTGGATTAGATTATAACTGAATATTTAGAATTTTATTATAGGATACAGTGTACAGTATTCTAGGATGGAGATATAGAAACAAAACTAGTTTTTCCAAAAAAAGCTCATTTAAAATAATTTAGTAACTATGATAAACCATTTTTTAAAAATTTCATCATAAAATTATAGTGCATCTTACACATTTCTGTTCCTTATACACAGACAAATGCAGTGGGTAATTTCCATTCTTTTACTACAACAACAACACACACACACACACACACACACACCCCTATGGTATCTTGAGAAATTATCCAGTGCCAGGCTATGAGCATAATGCTTTACATAGGCTTTCATTTGATTTTTACAGAAATCTTATGATTTATTTGTACAATTACCATTATTTGCCTTTTGAATGAGGAAACTGTGGAACAAAAGGTTGAGTGATTTTCCCAGGCTCATACAATTAACCCATAGTTCACACTCAATCACTGAGTTACATAGTCCCTAAGAGTCAAAAGATGGGAACATTTAAATTTTTGATAGTGCCAAATTACCTTACAAAACTTTGTACCAGTCAATCTACACTGCCTCCAAAATGTCAGCGGCTACTATCCTGCTTTAACATTTTGCCCATCTGTTAGGTGAGATCATCATCGTCTGAAATTTATGAAATCAAGATTTCAAATTTATGAAATATTGAATTATTATGGAACTTCATTTGCAGAAAACTTAACAGAGAAGACAACTTTTACACCAAGGCCTTTACAATTAGAATAAGATTGCTAAAACAACTTATGGAAAAGTTCCTCCTTCTATACCCCAAATATATACACATTATTCTCGAATGCAGATTTATTTGAGTGAAGCAACACAATGCAGCTTCATAACATTTCTATGAAACAATAGGAAGCCTCATCCAAGGTGAATGGCTTGGAGTGGTTCAGTCCGTCACATGTGAATTCTTCTTAATCACAATACGAGAATATTTTGCAAATGCAATTCTAAACTCAGATATGAAATCCCTTTAAAGCTGCTTTGAAGATTTGGTTCTTTTACTTATAAAAGGAGTAATGGATCCACATACCTTTTCCTCCCTTTTGATGGAGAACAGCAGGTTGTACCAGCTGGTTTTCAGGGATGTTTGGCAGAGATTGATGAATATTTCCTTCAAAATAGAGGTCCGCAGCACTGTTCTATATAAATAATGCAGCAGATGTTAAGCGGGACTTTCCATGTGGCCCCCAGTTGATGGCTAAAGTTAAAAGCTGGGGACAAAAAGACTGCTAAGAATCTCCCAAATTCTAACAAGCACTATTTTCAGTTGCAGCCAGTTATCTCCCAGGGCAGAACTAGCCTCAAACCCACATAAAGAGAGGACCAAGGGATGCAAAGCAATCTTTGGCTTTGTGGGGACTTTCATATCATACCCTCCTTATGAGAAAAAAGAGGGTGTTCCTTCCTTCCTTCTCCCTAAAAATGCCCAGCCAGAAAGAAAAATTTTAAAGAATTATTAGTAGAAATTGAAGTGCCCACAAAAAAGGGAAGATGGGCTTTCCATTCCTCTGTTGGATGCTGGGCAAGAGACACAGAGAAAAAGATGTCAGCCAAGGAAGGGCAGAGCCAAGAGAGGGGACAGGTGGAAGCAGCCTGAGGTGTTACCATTACATACGGCAAGGATATATAGGTCTCCTCAGGTTAATTCAAACTCCCTCTTCAAAGAAATGTCATATGGAGAGGCCCTGACAGAACTTACAAGGTAAGAAAAAGGACATCTGCTATACAGCATGGTTGAAGGGAATGACTGGGAAAAAAAAAAAAAAGAAAACCATGTCGCATTTACACCCTACCACATTAAGACTGCTGGCATTAAGAAAACAACACAAAAGAACACATGTATGGAGAAATAGATGATGGGGACACTTCATTTGCAGGGCACACTACTACAATATCCATGAGTTGATCCAAAACATCTAACTAGCTCTAAGCCTGGGAAGGAAAATAGAGAAGGTGTCAGGGTGCCTGGGTGGTTCAGTTGATTAAGTGTCCGACTCTTGGTTTCCTCTCAGGTCATGATCTCATGGTTCCTGGGTTTGAGCCCTGCATTGGGCTCCATGCCAGCAGCATGGAGCCTGCTTGGGATTCTCTCTCTCCCTCTCTCTCTGTCCCTGCCCTGCTTGTGCTCTTTCTCTCCCTCAAAATAAACAAACTTAAAAAAATAATTTAAAAAATGAAAATTTCTTTAGAAAATAGTGGAGGTTGATAGAAGACTGTAGGTAAAACCAGTGTAGAGTAAGTTTGGGCTTTGCCCTATGGCATATAGGGGAACCATGGCTTTTTGCAATTTTCCAGATGGACTAAAGAGTAGCAGTAATGTGAGAACCCTAAAAATACATCTTTAGAGAAGTCATTCACACCCTCTGATGCTGGGTGAAGAGCAATGATGGAGGACAGTTTCCTTCTTGACAGCACTGCTGAAGCTCACCCCATGTTGACTCTCAGGGTCACACCACTGATGGCTGTGAATGTTCTCACAGTCTGTGCTGCCTCTAAGCTGGGTTTCAGCTAGCATACACCAAGTGAAAGGCAGGACTGAATAGGGAATTTGCCTGTGAATAGGGAATTTGCCTGTTACTGGGGGGTGGTCTCCTGGTACATGTACTCACTATTACTGTTCTCCAATTATAGACAGGTTCCTCTGCAGGCAGCATACCATAGCAGTTGGAATTCCCTCTGATATGAGAGCAGTGGTTGATGAACGCCAGGTAATTTTTGTAATCTAATTTAAAAACAGAGACAGAAACTGAAAAAGTCAAAGTTTATGATTACACACATGTGCATGTATGCATATATGCTTATGTGTGATTGCTCTATCATGTGTTTTCTATCACTTTGCATTTCTTTTTTTAAATTTAATTTATTATTTTTTTTAATTTACATCCAAGTTAGTTAGCATATAGTGCAACAATGATTTCAGGAGTAGATTCCTTAATGCCCCTTACCATTTAGCCCCTCGCCCCTCCCACAACCCCTCCAGTAATCCTCTGTTTGTTCTCCATGTTTAAGAGTCTCTTATGTCTTGTCTCCCTCCCTGTTTTTGTATTATTTTTGCTTCCCTTCCCTTATGTTCATCTCACTTTGCATTTCTTTACATTTATTGCATTGTGCTGGTATCAGAGATCTCTTTTTACATGTCCCATTTTCCCTTAGTAGAGTATGTGTTCCTTGCAAGTAGAGATCCATGATCTCTTATCTTGGTACTGCCTGCAACACCCTGCATAAACTCGGTAGGCAAAATACCTGTATCTCACCTACACTATCTTTCTATAGTCTAGAGGGCGATGGGTGAGGAAGAATAAAAGAATATTTATTCTTCTGATTATAATATCTCTTGCATGGAAAGTCTATAAGATAAATTAGAATAACTGAAAAGTCCACTCTGAACAGTTAAAATTATCAATTAGATAAATATCAACTAGATATTTTTAATAGCAAATAATTATATGTGCTAGTATTTCTATGTGGAATGTCATTCTTTACATTTTTATATATGACACTTTAAATTTACTTAGGCTAGGTAACCCTGGAAGCTTTCTGCCTTAGAATTAATCCTAGATGCACTAGGTAAAAATGGTCTTCTCTGTTCTGGTAATTATTATTTGTGTCTGACTAACAAGCCATTTGATATCCCAGTGAAAGAAGGGGACCGACATCTTTACCTGGGGAGTATGGAAGATCTCCGGTTGAATGTTGCCTCAGGACCTCAAAAGCATCTTCAAAGGCTTGACCCAGCTTGTCTTGTTCAACACAGGCCTGCTAGAAAAATGGCAGAACTCTCGAGTTTTGAAATTATCAATTGAACTTAATTTTTCTGTTATAAAGTAGAGTTTCTCACCCACAGCACTATTGACATGTTAGGTTGGCTAAGACTTTGCTGTGGGGGGGCTGTCCTATGTATTGTAGGATATTGAGCAACATCCCTGGCTTCTACCCACTAGATGCCAGTTAACACCTCACAGTTGTGACAATCGAAAATGTCTCAGAAATCACCAAATATGCCCTGGGAGACAAAATCAACCCTGGTTGAGATCCACTGCTCTATAACATATAGTATTTAGAGAACAGTACTCATTCTATAGCATAGTATTTAACATTCTTGTAAAATTTTAGTAAGGAGTTGTATAGCAGAAGACTGATTTGGAAAAAGGGATCAGGCATATATCTTTAATGAAAAAATCTGAATTGCTGCTTAAAAATGGAATGTTCTTTGTCAGACTTCAGCTCAGGTCATGATCTCATGGTTCGTGGGTTTGAGCCCCGCATAGGGCTCTGTGTTGACAGGAGCCTGCTTCAGATTCTGTGTCTCCCTCTCTCTATCCCTCCCCTGCTCGTGCTCTCTCTCTCTCAAAAAAATGAACATTAAAAATAATAATAAAAAAATGGAATGCTCTTAATTTCAAAAACATGTCTCTAAGACCTAAAATTAAACTGTCTTGCAAACCATTTCACGCCCTTATAATCTGAACCATATATTTTATTTTCCAAATGGAGGATGTTCATCCTCCAAATCACCCAAAGATTTTAAAATGCCAACTTACCATGCTTCATTAATGAGTTTACGATTCTGAAAAAGATTAATAAGTAAAAAGCAAAATTAATAGTGTCTCTATTTCATTTGCCTCTGAATTAAAGGATCTTACTCAAAATATTTCCTGAAAATACCTAATGTAAACCAAAAGTACCATCTAAATTTTTTTTAATTTAATTCTGAACAAAATTTCCTACAAACTTTTTTTTGCTCTTCTATCATTACAAAACGTTTTAAATGTGAAAATAGCTAAATAGAGTTAATTACCTAAATTGCTTAACTTACAAGACAATAGGAAAAAACTCAATATTTAACTATTTCAATATTTCAACATTCTTTTAAGAGTTAAAGTATATAAATTATCTTAGCATAGGTGTCCACTTATAACAGTGTTGTTGTTTTTAGATCTTTCTGGTGTCAGCCTAATGAGAATCTGGTGAATGATAGGCTTTTTAGCTCACAAACTCTGGACCTACATTACAAATAAAATTTACCCTGGGGTGCCTGGGTGGCCCAGTTGGTTAAGCGTCCGACTCAGATCAAGATCATGGCTCAGATCCTGATCTCAGAGTCGGTGAGTTCGGGTTCTGTGCTAGAGCCTGCTTGAGGTTGTGTCTCTTCTCTCTCTGACCCTCCCCCACTTATGCTCTGTGTGTGTCTCTCTCAAAAATAAATAAACGTTAAAAAATGGAAAAAAAGCAAATAAAATTTACCCTATGAAACCCATCCAACGACTTTCTGAAATGGTAGAATAGGAACCGTGCATGGCCTACTTTCTTATCCCTGTAAGTTAGATTTTGTTTTAAATAAACAATGATCACACAGACCCACATTAAATGTTCTTTTTAAGTTTAAATTCTATAGAACTAAACACAAACAAATCTACATAACAAGAAAGAGTATGTGGTGGGTCCAACATTGCTTATCATTTCATTTAGCACAAGCAACTGTTTATACAAGTTGTTAATATTTACCCTGCAAACATAGTGAACTTACTCATTAACACTGAAGAATACAGAGATAATATAATCTAACACTATTATTATATACATGTATCAATAATTACATCAATATAATATGTCAAACATTGGAATTCTATTCAGCTCTTTGAAATCACTATATCATGTCAGTTAAAAGAAAACATGAGAGGAAAAGTGATAAAAAAGGTAATTATACGAGGTGATGGAAATGTTAACTAATCTTATCATGGTAATCATTTCATAATATACATGTATGTCAAATAATTACATTTTACACCTTAAATTTATAAAATCTTATATGTCAATTATATCTCAATAAAGCTGGAAAAAAAGACAGCTTCCCAATGTGGGAAATGCTGAACAATTTAACAAAAACTAAAAAAAAAAAAAAAAAATCCATAAATCACTGGGTTATGATTCCTAATAAATATTATCAACATATGTATTTTTAAAGACCAGTAAATGACTTTCAATTAATTATGCCTCAACTCATAAGCACCAAAGCAAATACATGAGTATTGTATGACTTTGACAAAAATACTCCACAAAATTATCACAACTATTACAACTAAAGTTAAAGTAGCAAACCAAAAGGGAAGAAAAAAGCTTGAAAACGTTATCGATCAATGCAATTGCTTGATATTTCTTATATCAGAACAGTCAATGAGAAACGTTAGGTCAAAGGAGAAATTTAAGTTTTCACAAGGTATTTTGAAAAACAGAAGCTAAATACTTACCAGGAAGACACTTCAACCCTCTGCAAAGATGTTTCATTAATATCGGGATCCTAAGACAAGACTGTCAAGAACTCACTGGCAGAGTTGCATTAAATAGCTGTTTTTAAGGAAGTGCTACAAAAGGGGATTTTTTTAAAAGATACAGTGTCCTCATGATTTCTATTTCATTATAGGCCAGAGGCTATTATTTTGAAGAGACACATAAAAGTTCATATCCCATGGGCTGAAAGCATTCGAACAAACCCCGTGAATCTTCCGCCAGCATAAATTGAGTCTCCTCTGGCCCCCTGTAGCCCCACTGGAAATCTCTGACCTGCACAACTCTCGTCCATCCTTTTTTTATTCCTTTTGTGTCCCCCCTGATTCTAGACCCTGTATTGCCTGTCTTGCCTGGACTATAAACAACTTTCACTCTGGCCTTCCCAAAGTGGTCTCTTTCCTCTCAAACCACTTGACTCATACTGATTGCCTTACTTAGAGATATTAAAGGCACAGTCTCTTGCCCTGGCATTCAAGGCTCCTCATTCTAACCTTAGCTTTATTTATCACCATTCATTTAGGAGAAGGAAATGAAATTCAGGTTGTAGCCTTCTCTCCATACCTAAATCCAGTAGGGCCTCCAAAAAGGTCAGGAACAGCTCCTGGGTGGTGATCCGGTGATCCAGGATACACTTGAAGCTCCTGATCTGCACAGAGGTCCAGTTCTCTCATTTAGCCAGAAGTTCTATTGGAGATGGGTTTTGGTGGCTTTGGTGGAAATCATGGGGTGCTCCTCCACCTATAATGCTTGCTTCCCAGTCCATTCATGTGCCCCGTTACCCATTCCATTTTACCTATCAGAGTCTGATCTAGCATCCACGTGTACCAGGCAGAAATAACTTTCCCGTCTGAAGCACGTGTCTGCATCACCCTTCCCTAACTGTAACCTTCTGCCATTATAACAGATATCACATTTCGCCAGGGGGAAAACCACCTAAGAATTTTTGGTAAACCTTTTGGGTGGAGAGATTTTCTGTTTTGCATGGTTGGAATCTGAACTCACCTTTGATATGGGACCATTGTTCTAGACCATCTACTTTTTTTACTCAATTTGTTATGCAAATGTAAACACACATCTCCTCTTCAGAAATGTAGATGTTATAATAACAAGTGTATAAAACTGTAATCACTAATGTTGATGAGGTTTTAATCTGTACCATTTCCATGTGTACGCCCTTTTGTGCCATTTTGTTCCATTTGATTTATTTTTTTAACAAGTATATATTTCTGAGCTTTTTTCTCTGCTGGACACTGTCCTGTGTCCATGGAATATAGCCCTGAACAAGTTATAATGAGAAATGATTTTTTAAAAAAGCAAACTAGACATGTATTAGATAATAAATACTAAGAAAACGATAAGAGAAAGGGTATAGAAAGAGTATGTAGTTGTGATGAATGATCATGAAAATCCTCTGGGGAGGGAATGTGTGAGAGCTGAAATCTAACAAGAAGAAAGAGTGAGCAAAAGAAATGCAGGGATATAAAGTACTGCCTGGCGGAATAAACAACAGGTGCAAAGAACCTTAGAAATGAAAGCCATGGGGGCTCAAGCAGAATGAGACTGGGGACTGAGAGGCAAAGTTAGAAGGTAGGAGGGAGGGTTCAGATGAACCCAAATGTAGAGCTAGAAGAACACACACACATATATATACATATATATATGTATATATATTTCAAAAGAATCTAAAAATCATACATGATAGTAGTTGCCTGCTTAGCCCCATTTTACAGATGAGGAATCTAAACCGAGGCTCAAAGACATTTTGTGATTTTTCCTAAGGTCCAATTGCTAGTGAGAGATGGGCTGGGCTGGGTCTAGATTTGGGCCCAGATGACATCATGAACATGCTCTCAGCCGCCATGCTGGAGGCTTGTGTCTGCACTTAGGTTCCATTTGACCAAGGTTCTCAGTCGCCATGGCAGTTTCCATAGCATCCAGCAGATACTTCTAGCTTGGTATGTATTTGAAATGGAAGGAAAAATAAATGAACTTTCTAAGCAGGTATTTTCCCACTGGTGTCTCCAGAGTTTTATTCTGCAAGATATTAATAAATGAACCCATAAAAAGTATTGAGTAGAAGCAAGTTTTGCTTTTTAGCACTTCTTCAGCCAGGCTCAGTCCATAGAGCATGCAACTCTTGATCTCGGGGTTGTGAGTTCGAGCCCCATGTAGGCTCCAAGTAGAGCCAACAGACCCAAGTTCAGGAGTTCCTGCTATAATGTATTTTTAAAGCCTTATTTAAGGTCCAAGTATTGCTTCTTGAGACATTTATACCTAATACAAACGCACATACACAGAACATCTTTTTCAAGGTGGACATTAATGTTTCCTTCAACCCCAGAAGTGAACTAACAAGGGCTCTAAAGAAAAGATTCCTAGTCTTTTGCAGAAGTTCATTGTGCTCAGTGGTAACTGAGATTATTTTAGAGAATCTTAAGCAACAGATGTTCTGGAGTCTAAATCATATGGTGCCAAGCTTCTGATGGAAGATTGCATTTTCTGAGAATAGAGAGCTTCAGAACACAGGAAAAAGGAGACTAAATTCAAGCTCTTA
The DNA here is from genome assembly GCF_016509475.1 of Prionailurus bengalensis. Lineage (NCBI taxonomy): Eukaryota > Metazoa > Chordata > Mammalia > Carnivora > Felidae > Prionailurus > Prionailurus bengalensis. Next base: position 121,907,612 of record NC_057358.1, on the reverse strand, counting down.
TCATTACTTCTAATTAAATAACTCCATTGTTCACTTCCTCAAAAAATTAAACATAGAACTACCATATGATCCAGTAATGCCACTGCTAGGTATTTAACCAAAGAATACAAAAACATTAATTGAAAAATATATATGCACCCCTAGGTTTATTGTGGCATTATTTACAATAACCAAATTGTGGAAGAAGCCCAAATGTCAATCGATAGGCGAATGGATATAGAAGATGTGGTGTATATATACAATGGAATTTTACTCAGCCATAAAAAAAAAAAATGAGTTCTTGCCATTTACAACAACATGAATGGATCTAAAAGGTATAATACTAAGTGAAATAAGTCAGAGACAGACAAATACCATATGACTTTACTCAGATGTGGAATTTAAGAAATAAAACAAATGAACAACGAAGAAAAAAGACAAACCAAGTAACAGACTCTTGAGCATAGGGAAAAAATTGATAGTTACCCGAGGGGAGTGGGGTGGAGGAATGGGAGAAATAGGTGATGGGGATTAAGGAGTACATTTGTTGTGATGAGCCCCTGGAAATGTTGAATCACTCTATTGTACACCTGAAACTAATATAACTGTATGTTAACTCCTCTGGAATTTAAAGAAATAATAATAAAAACTAAAAATAACTCCATTGTTTAGAGGATTAAAGAACTGAGTCCTGAACTTAGATCTCTGAAAACCTAACAAGCAAATAATATTGCTAGACTGTGAAGAAGATGCTAGAAAATTTCTTATGTCAGAGTAGGAGAATTCACAGAACCACAGATCATGAGACAAATAGCTAGCCTTCGCTCTTACTTTAATAATTACTTGCACAGATTATTCTTCGAAATTTATTGACACTTGCTTTGTGACCCAACATAGGGCCTTATATTGATGAATACTCCATTTGTATTTGGAAGAATGTATATTTTGCAATTATTGTATATAGTGCCTCATAAATAAAATAGAACCAGTTAGATCTGGTTCATTGATAATATTGTTCAAATTTTCCATATCTCTACTGCCTTTTTCTTTGGCCTGCATATTTTATCAGTTACAAAGATTACAGAAGATTACAGAGTATACAAAGAGTAACATCCAACTATAATCACAGATTTGTCTATTTCTGCCTTTAGTTCTGTCCATTTTTGCTTCATGTTTTTTGAAGCTCTATTATTAGATGCATACTCATTTGGAATTGTTATGTGTTCTTGATAAATTGAGTCTTTTATCATGATAAAATTTCTGTATTTCATTTTGGTAATCCTTTTTTGGTAATCCTTGAAATCTAATTTGATATTATCCACACTAGCTCTCTTATTTATTTATTTATTTATTAAAAAAATTTTTTTAATGTTTATTTATTTTTGAGAGAGAGAGAGACTGAGCATGAGCAGGGGAGGAGCAGAGAGAGAAAGGGAGACACAAAATCTTAAGCAGGCTCCAGGCTTTGAGCTATCAGCAGAGACCGATGAGGGGCTCAAACTCACGAACTGAGAGAACATGACCTGAGCCCGAAGTCAGTCCCTTAACTGACTGAACCACCCAGGCGCCCCACACTAGCTCTTTTATCTTTTTTACTTTTGACATGTCCAATCTGTCTTCACATTTAAAAGTATGTCTTTTTAAGCAGCATGTAATTGGGTATTGCTTTTTTTTTTATACAGTTTGACGATCTCTGTGTTTTTAGTGTTTATCCAATTGAGTAATTACAAATAGTTAAGCTCAAATCTGCCATCTTCCTATTTGTTTTCTATTTTTCCTATTTGTTTGTTCCTCTGTTCTTTTCTTTCCTGCTTTCTTTTGTATCAAACACGCATTTTTATTATTTCATTTTATTTCCACCATTAGCTTTTTATATTTTTATTTTATGTTATGTTTATATATGTTATGATATGATATACTTCTATAATTTATTTTTTGTGATTGTTCCAAGGATTACAATATGCATTCTTGATTTTTCAGTCTATCATGAGTTACTATTATACCACTTCATGTATCATGTAAGAACCTTATCACAGTACCCAGTGGACCCTTGAACAACACAGGTTTGGCCTGTGTAGGTCCACCTATATGCAGATTTTCTTTGATAAATACAGTACTATGTTATAAATGTATTTTCTCTTCCTTATCCTTATGATTTTCTTGATAACATTTTTCTTTTCTCCAGCTTTCTTTATTGTAAGAAATACAGGATATAATATAAAAGGATATAATATAAAAGGATATAATATAAAAGGATATAATATAAAATATGTGTTAATCGACCTTTTATGTTATCGGTAAGGCTTACTGTCAACAGTAGGCTATTAGTAGTTAAGTTTTGGGGGAGTCAAAAGTTATGCGTAGATTTTCGACTACACGGGGGTGTCGATACCCCAATCTCTGTGTTGTTCAAGCGTTAACTGTAATTTAATTTACATCCCCTTCCATCTTTTGTGCTAAACTTATATATTTACTTCTATGTATGTATAATATATTATTTAACCTCACAATAATGCTGTGAAATGGCGTTACTATCCACGAGTTTTGATTCTGGCTCCATATTTCCCATCTGTGTAAACTTGGACAACTTACCCTCTCAGTTTCCTCTCTGTAAAATGTGGATAATGATTTTACTCATCACGCAGAGTTATGAAAATCTGAGTGAATCCATGTAATATACTTTTGACAGCCCTGACATTTAATAAATGCTCAACAAATGTTAGGTGCTGCTTTGTAATTATCCCCTGTTCTTTTTGAAGAAACAGAGGCTCAGGGAAGTTAAGGGCCTTACCCAAGCTCACATGGCTAGTAAGCTGTAGAGGTGAAGATTTTCAAACCAGTTCTACCCAACTCCAACCAAAGGCTTTTAACCATTTGACCAGACGTTGCTTCCTTATCTACTACAGAGTGAGACTGAGACAAAATGAGAATGAGAATAAGAATTCGATAATGGTCAAAGGGCTCTTGAGAGGTTTTATTGAGATAGTGCAGAAGAACAGTAAACATGCACTATGGTAGCTATGCCATCACCAAAACCATTCATCTCCTCCCACATCTGGGTCTTGTAGCCTAGCTGGAACTCAAACTCAGGTCTTCCCTTGCCGTGTGTGGTGCCTCTTCCCAGCAACGGGGTTGCATAAATATTCCGCACAGGCTCCATGTATTTCCTGTAATTAATTGCTTCTATCAAAAAAAAAAAAAAAGCTCCTATCAATGTTCATACCAATGGAGGAAACTCCTCTGATACAAGACTAGTAAAAGAACTACCCAGCTCGCCAGAGAAGAAGAGACAACAGATCTATGCTCACGGTCTCTGTGGGGCATTGCAAAGGGGGGGGATTTGTTATCCTGTGTTCTAAACCATGACTGACCCTGTGCAAGGGCACTCTCTCTAACAACCTACTGGTATACCTGCTGCATCCTAGGCAGAGAGAAGTGAGCTAAACCGCAGCTGAATTCTTAATACATCCTTATTCTGATCCAGAGAGCAAGTATTCCTCTTCACTTCCGTCCTTCTGGCTTCAAAAGCTTCTAAACCCAAACTACTCACTGGCCCAGGAAAAGGGAAGAGTAACGACCCCTCCCTCCTCTTACTGGGGTCTTCATGCCTATTTTCACTTTCTAGTTCACTAGGAAGATAGGCTAACAATTAATTCTGCCTCATCTCTAGGTCTATCTCTCTCTCTCTCTTTTTTTCCTAGCAATTTGTGAGTGGTAACTCCATGTTTTAACAAAATCTGTTAGCAAGGCTACAATGTCCTTTGTTGTAGAGAAGCAGTATCCTGTTGCTACAGAAGTTAACTGATTAACTGGTAGGAAATTGGTAGGGAAAGTGGGGCAGGGGTGAGAGGTGGGATACTCTGAGCTCAAAGAAGTTTGGGCAACTGACAGATATGTGTATATATATATATATATATATAGTGAGAGATGGCGCAAGTGAGGGAGGACAGAGAGAGAGGGAGACAGAGAGAGAAGCAGGGCTCACTTGAAGAGGGCCTCATGTTCACCCCAAGCAATGCTTGAGCTCACCCCAAGTGGGGCTCATGCTCACCCAATGCAGGGCTCAACCTCATGAACCATGAGATCATGACCTGAGCTGAAGTCAGATGCTTAACCAACTGAGCCACCCAGGCGCCTTACTTCTGTTTTAATGTTACCCATCTTTATATGTTATTACAAACTTATGAAAACTTTTTATTCTATGAATGGCTATAAGTATTTACACAATTGTATACAAGTGCCAAGGTATCTGTACAGAGATGGTGTTAACAGCCATGTTGATAATGGAAAAGATCTGCAAACAACTCCTTTCTCTATGGAGAATGAAAGAGGTATTTATACACACACACACACACACACACACACAGATTCATACACACATATGTGCACGTATATACACACTGACAAGAGAATGAATAAATTGTGCTATGTTCACATAATGGAATAGTAAGTTCAGTGAAAAAAGTAAGACTGAGAAACCACTTAAAATATGGCAAGATTTTTAGGGCTCAGAAACAACTAAACAGTATGTTTGATTTATTTGTTTAAGTAGACTCCATGCCTAATGTAGGGTTTGAACTCATGACCCTGAGATTGAGAGTCATGTGCTCTACTGACTGAGCCAGCTAAGCACCCCAAAATAATATATTTTAATCAGCTTTTCTTTTTTCTTTATTTCCTTGTTACTTTCTTTATCTATCTACCTATCTATATCATCTATCTATCTATCTTATCATCTTTCTATGGTGTGTGTTTGTGTTTGTAAACCAAGGGAATAATAAGCACAAAGTTAGAGCAGTGGATACTCCTGGGAATGGAAAAGCAGGGAGATTGTCAAGGAAGAAGGACACAATTTATTAAAAATGTTTTAATTTCGGGATCAGGAGAGGGTTCATGTATGTTCATCTTATTAAAATGAGATCATATATGCTTTCATGTGTTTCAAACAACATACTAAAATAATAAAAAACAATAGACAAAGGGAACAAATGATGTCAGAAAGCCATCTAACAAAGTAAGTTCCAAAAAGAGAAAATAATAAGCAAACATTTTGCTTTGAGTATGAAAATGCTCACTAGTCAGTGTTGCAAAATTACATTTTTTATTCTATTAAAAGTCCTTCATGATTTAAATATAATCTGTGTAAATTTATTATAGAAGTTTAGAAGTATGACAGTAATGAAGAAGTCTGACAGTTTACAAAACCAGTTCTGTCCCCCTCACCTCAGCCTCCAATCAATTCTAAGTGCTATTTCTTGTTTGAAGCCCTATACTCAAATGGGAGTAATTTTGCCATCAGATAGTAACACTACACTTTACATATGGACTCTAGATTGTTTTCTTGGCGTGCCACTTTGGAAAAATATAAAAGCAGACTCATCTGGTTTTAAATATATTTGGTAAGTCATCTATGACTTCTTGTTTTGTCCACTGAGAAACCAAAAGGCCCACTTATTTTTCTTTTGCATTCATGGTGCAAATTCTCACAGTTTCTGTGGAAAAGAAGTTAAAGATTCAACTGTCAGATTTGCGGTACTGATTGTGCTAATGTGCCTAAATACTCATGTGTTTGCAAGGATCACCATCAGATGAGGTTGAGTGAGAGTCTCTCGGGAACTTGGACAGAGGAAAGACAACATTGCTCCCATTTGACTAAACAGCAAGGAGAATAAAACCAAACTCAAAATCTTTTGAAAAAGATGGGTGAGCAGGGATATTCAAACAGAGAATGAGTCATTCAAGAGAGAGGGCTGCTAATCCAGGAACCTAAGAGAAATAAGCCTGTCCTAGAACTCTTCAAGAAGTATCCACAAGGAAAGGTAATCCAATTCTGGGGAAAACCATTGCTATTGTGGAAAGGGATGTTGGGTGTGGTAAAATACGTAGGGAATCTCTTAGGAGACCATCCTCACGGTGAGATGCAGAGCCAGATAAGGGTGGGCAGGGCAAGCAGGTTCCAGGAACGACAATCTACAATATCTAAACTTGAGCTATCTCCACAAATGTTTAGAGGTAAAGGAAACATATTTACCCGAATTCCTCTTGAGGACAAGGCTATCATAAGTAGTTGGGGAAAAAAAAGTTTGATACAAAAGATGGGGCAGTTTGGGGAAGTGAAACACGTGGACATCAGTGGGAAGACAATCTAGGCAGAAGAAAACACCAGTGAGATAGCAGGTCAAAGGCTGAAAGGCAGCACTGGGGCCACGGGTTTCTTAGGAGGGAGAGTCCCAGTTAATTACAGGATTATATTAGGTGCTTGGAGACACTGACAAAAGTGATCTTTATTTGACCTTTCCTGCAGTCAGAACTCACTTCTAAATGCTTTAAATGTCAGAAATTTTAGGGATATGGATTTGAGTGTGCACCAAATTAGGAGCCTATCTAGTATACCCATTTGTTTCCATCTCTTCTGATGCCGTTAAACATTTGCTGTGGCTGGCTCTGGGTAGGGGAGGCATTTAAATTCCCCCTGGAGCAATTTGGGTTGAGAGCCTGTGGGCCTTTTACCCTTGGAGTACATCAAAACAGGAGGTAGACTTGCCCTACTGGGAAATGTAGCCCAGTTTTGTACCTGTCCTTCCAATCCCTGAAATTGGATTAAGACAATCCCTGCTGTTAATGTCTTTAGGCACTTTTCCGGTAGAAGGTTACATGATAGCCTCAAATTACCTCTGCATGGTTTTCAAATAAAAGGTTCAAGAGACCTTAAAGAATCATCAGGCACTTAGATTAGGCAAACTTGAAGGAGAACCAGTAGTTAACAGCAGAAAATAGAGATAGCCACACAAGGGCTTTTGACACTCGGCTTGTCAGCCCAGGCTTTAAAATAATATTTATTGTGTTTAAGGAGGTAAATAGAAGATTGAAAACCTCAGCAGAGAACTGACAATTATTATTTTTTGTTAATAGCAGAGTTGGGGGGCATGGCAGATATGAAGGACCAAATAGAAATTCTAGAGCTGAAAAATGCAAAAACCATAAATAAGAACTCAATACATCCATACATGCTTTCTCTATTTTACAAAAAAAAAAATAATTTTGCTGACCTTTTCAAAAAAATGGACACTGCTGCTTTTATTATTTCCTTCTTCAATTCATCCTCACATTTAATATATCCTTCCTTTATTCTCTTTGGATTTATTCTGATTTCCTTTCTAATCTCTTATTTGGGATACTTGTTTTTAATTTTTGTTTGTGCTTGTTTTTGTTTTTGTTTTTTAACTATGAGTCTATATAAGACTAAAAATGTCACTTTTGCTCTATCCCACAAATTCTGATATAGAATGTTTTCACTATCATTCTGTTCTAATTATTAATTAACTTCCATTATGATTTCTTCCTTGACCCAGGAGTTGTTTATAAGTCTGTTTTAAATTTCTAAATACAGTATCTCAACAGCTTTTTTTTTTAATTTTTAAAAAATGTTTATTTCTTCTTGAGAGGTAGAGAGACACAGAGCATGAGCAGGGGAGGGGCAGAGAGAAAGAGAGAGAGAGAGACAGAATCCAAAGCAGGCTCCAGGCGGTGAGCTGTCAGCAGCACAGAGCCTGACTCGGGCTCAAACTGACAAATGGTGATATGACCTGAACTGAGGTTGAACGTCTAACCCCCTAGGCCACCCAGGTGCCCCTCAATGGCTTTTAGTATTAACTTCTTTGTTACTAAATTCTAACTCAAAGTTTAGTAGCAAAAACAGAACCTAGCAAACTTTTTCTGCAAAGAATCAAGTAGCAAATATTTTAGGCTTTGTGAACAATATATGGTTTCTGTTGCATATTGTTCAATGGAATGTTACATAGCCATTACAATGAGGTAGGTTTTTTTTTTATATCAATGTGGAATTCTGATATATATTAAAAAATAAAAAATGTATGATGCTAGTGTGTATAGAAGAATTTTATTATATTTAAAAGACTGTATTAAATATTATATGTGCTTACATACACATAGAATAGCCTGGAGGTTACATAAGAAATTGTTTAAAAAAAAGTGAGTGTCTTGGGGAACACTAAGGATTGTGTCAGAGATGGGAGACTTACTTTTCACTATATAGTTTTTGATACTCTTTGAATTCCTTTTTTTCATATGTATTACCTAGTTAAAAAATATAAAACCTTCTTAAAAATGAGAGGCTGGCACACGTTTAATATATACTTTCTTCCTTTGTCCAGAAGAAAATTTTCACAATTAGGAATAAACGAGGGCAGATGAATGAAATAGGTGAAGAGGATTAAGAGTGCATTTATTGTGATGAGCACTGAGTGATGGATAGAATTATTGAATCACTGCATTGTAAGGGCACCTGGGTGGCTCCGTTGGTTAAGCGTCAGACTCTTGATTTCGGCTCAGGTCATGATCTCACACTTTGTAAGTTCGAGTCCCACATTGGGCTCTGTGCTGACAGTGCAAAGCCTGCTTGGGATTCTCTCTCTCTCTCTCTCTCTTTCTCTCTCTCTCTCTCTCTCTCTCCTCTTTCTCTGTCCCTACCCCACTTGCACTCTTTCTTTCTCAAAATAAACAAACTTAAAAAGATAAAAGAATTAAAAAAATAAAAATTTTGAATCACTGTATTGTACACATGAAACTAATATAGCCCTATATGTTAACAATACTGGAATTTTTTTTTTTAAGGTACTGTGAAAACAGGTAAGAATACTCCATTAACACATAATCTCAATAGAATAAAGAAACACTCTTAGATGTTGACAGAACAAAAGAAAAACAAAAACCCTCAGTCTGTATTTAAAAACTTGCTGGGTGTGGCCTTTAAAAGTTACATTTTGAACAGAATTTCTTTTTGCTCCAAGTTTGTTGTTCATATTCCGGAAGAGTGTAGCTCTTTTGAAAAGGAGAGTTAAGTTGACAAAATTAAAATTTAGAAAAAAATAAAAAATTCTGAGAGACAGAACTGAAAATAAATTAGGAAGTTAAACTTCAAAAGCATCATGAGAGAAGCAGCAGAGTGCAGGGCAAAAGCTTAAACTTTGCAAATCTCTAGTCAGAATCTGGGTAATGTTTATCTATTGGTTCATTTTTTCAGCTATAAAATAAACTACCTATCTCCTTGGCTGTTACGGATCAGCTGAGAACACACATCCCACAGACAGAGTATTGAACAGATGTTGCTTTTCTCCCTCTTCCCTTGGTATAATGTCATATAGAAGGAAATGTGGTGATAGAAATACTGCGTTATATATATAATTAGAAGAAAATGAGAAAATAATACACTTGCCAAGCAATTTTATTTTATACTTTACAGAACTGAATACCTGACTTAAATGGAAATGATTGTCAGGTGTTGTAAAAAGGAAACATAATAAAGTAAAAAAGGGCTTATTTCCTCTCTTATTTCAATCTCTTTACAGCAAGACCCAGTTTATTAAACCTAAAAAAGGAGTAAGTATTCTAAGTTGGGACTTCTTTCACAGCAACTGGGATTTCTACTGGTCTTAGTTCACAGTTCAAGGAAACCAACTTTGTTTACTTTTGCTTCTACATGCTGTAGTCTAACAATATGTTAACAGAAAAAAAATCATGTGACAGTGTGGTTTAGAAATCAAAAGTCAGAATTTAATCTATATATTTAAGCCAAATATTATGGAAGTATACCTTCAGAGATGAAATTATAGAAACAATATTTTTTAAAAAACCAAGAAATTAACAACCTTCCAAAAAGATAGCAGTGTACCTGTATTGATAAAGAAGAAGGTTGTTTTTTGTTTTGTTTTGTTTTGTGTGTGTGTGTGTCTGTGTTTGTCATTCTCAATAATTCCCCCTTATTTATTGCCTTATCCCCATCACAGACAGCTTGGTCAAATATTTTCTCAGGTTTATCAGAAGATAAATTACCTCAAATCTTTATGCTTCCTGTATCACCATCATCAAATACTTTGAAAACCTTCAATATTTTTTCTTTCATCATTTTCGAACATTTTCAAACTTAACATAGGAAGAAAAAGTTTCCAAGTCAATTGTCTCAATAATTTCTTTCTTAACTTTAGCCATCATTGTTTTCCTTTTATTATTTTTTCAGATCAAGATCAGGAATTGCAATTTCAACTCTTTTGCATCTGTGATTCAATGCCCATCACACAATAAAAGGCCTCTTTAACTTTTCATTTTTGTGCAGTTCAATTTAAAAAAATCAGTGTTGGGATGCCTGGCTTAGTTGGTAGAGCATGTGACTCTTGATTTAGGGGTTGTGTGTTTGAGCCCCACATTGAGCATAGAGACAACTAAAAAAAAATCAGTGTTATTGAGGTTCATTAAAAGATAAGCTGATGCTCATTAAAGTTTACAAGAGTTTAAATGAGTAAATATTGATTTGAACTAGGCAGCACCAAACCAAAAGTGATTAGGAGCACTCCCCTTCCAGAAGCTAGGGGAAAGGCTTGTAGGCTCCTATAGAGCAGACATAGAAGACATAGCACAAACAAGGAAATTATTTGATTGACTATAACTTAAGCAATTTAAAAAACTTTTTTTAATGTTTATTATTTTTGAGAGAGAGAGAGAGAGAGAGAGAGAGAGCATGAGCAGGGAAGGGGCAGAGAGCGAGAGGGAGACACAGAATCTGAAACAGGCTCCAGGCTCTGAGCTGTCAGCACAGAGCCCAACGCAGGGCTTGAACTCAGGAATGGTGAGATCATGACCAGAGCTAAAGTCAGACACTTAACTGACTGAGCCACCCAGGTGCCCTCAAGTGGTTGTTTTGTTTGGGAAAGCCTAGTTGGCTGTTTGTGATTGGTTGTTCTTAAATTTCATCCTCTTGGATATGAATGCATTTACAATTGACTATGTCCTAGGTTTTGGTTTGCTTACATAGGCCATCGAGGCAAGAGAGTCACCTCAGTAATAGTCTCTTTAACTGCTTTAACAGATACGATTTACATTCAATAAAATATACCCACTTCAAGTGTATAGCTCTATTTAATATTGTACTGTAGGTCCTGGCCAGTGTAGTAACGCAAGGAAAAGGAATAAAAAGCATACAATCTGGAAAAGAAGCTGTAAAATTGTCTTTATTTAAAGATGATATGATTAAATAAATAAATAAGCAAATAAATGTGATATGATTAGCTATATATACAATACTAAGGAATCCACAAAACAGCTGTCACTGCTAATAAATGAATTTAGCAAGGTTGCAGAATATAAGTTAACATAAAAAAATCAATTGTGTTTCTATATACTGGCAACAAACTATTGGACTTTGATATTTGAAAACAGTAGCATTTATAATAGCATTAAAGAATATTTTTTAACATTTATTCATTTTTTGAGAGACAGAGAGAGAGCACAAGCAGGGGAGGGGCAGAGAGAGGGGGAGATACAGAATTCGAAGCAGGCTCCAGGCTCTGAGCTGTCAGCACAGAGCCGAGTGAACTCATGAAACGTGAGATCATGACCTGAGCTGAAGTCGGACACTTAACCAACAGAGCCACCCAGGCACCCCTATAATAACATTTTAAAAACACAAAATACTTAAGGATAAATACATGTAAGACCTGAACACTGAAAACAGTGTTGAGAGATATCAAAGAAGATCTGAATAAGTGGAGAGTTATACAATGTTCATGAATCAGAAAACTCATTATTGTTAAGATGTCAAAGCCTTTCAAATTTAATTATAGATTTTAGAAGATACCAATCAAAATGCAGCACATGACTTGTAGAAATTGACAAGCTGATTATAAAATTTCTATAAAAGTTAAAAGAATGTAAAATAGCTAAACAATTTTACAAAAAAAAATAATGTTGGAGACTTACCATAAAGCTACAGTAATCAATATCATAATCTGGTATTGGCATAAGGATAGACATGTAGGTACAGTATAAGTCTAGTTATACATGACTTATACATGTATGACTGATTGAGTTTTTAAAATGAATCTGGAAAATTTTGATATACAGTTGGAAAAAGAAAACCCTGACTTTTACCTCATAACATATAAAATTATTAACTCAAAATGACTCAAAGATTTAAAGAGATAAAACTCTGAAACTTCAATATGAAAACATAAAGAAGAAAATTGTATGCCCTTATGTTTCACAAAGATTTCTAAAATAAGACACAAAACACACAGAACCTAAAACACTAAAAATTGGTAAGCTGAACTTCATATAAATTTGTACTTTGGCTCTTCAAATGATCCTGAGAAGATAATTAAAAGCCAAGACACAAACTGGAAGAATATATATGCAAAACTTATTTCTGATAAAGGACTTGTATCTAAAACATAAAAAAAAATAAAAAGCTTTAAAACTCAATAATAAGACTAAAACTCGAGTTTAAAAAGGACACAAAATATTTAAACAGATATTTCACTAAAGAAAATATATCAATGATAAACACCTGAAAAGGTACTTAGCATCATTCATCAGTGGGGAAATTCAAATAAAAAACCACAATGAGCTACATCGACACACATACTAAAATGGATATAATTAAAAAGATTGATAGTTACTAAGTGTTAGCAAGGATATGAAGCAAGTGGAACACTCATACATTGCTGGTGGGAATATAAAATGGTATAACCATTTGGGAAATAGTTTGTTAGTTTCTTATAAAGTTGCACATGCACCTACTGTATGACCTAGCTTTCTACTCCTCGGTATTTGCCCAAGAGGAATGAAAACATGTCCACACAAAGACTTGTATGAAAATGATCATGGCAGCTTTATCCATAATATACCCAAACTGGAAATAATCCAAATTTCCATCAACTCTTGAATGAATAAACAAATTGCAGCATACCCATACAATGGAATTTTACTCAAGAGAAAAAGGAACAAACTATTTTACACACCCACTCAATATGGATGAATTTCAAAAGCATTTTGCTAAGTAAAAGAATTCAGACACAAAAGATTACATACTGTAAGACTGTAAGATTCAAATTATATGAAATTCTAGAAGAAGCAAAAACTATGGTGTCACAGACCAGATCAGTGGCTATCTAGGGTCTTTTTCTCAATTTAAGAAATCAAGAAAAATGGATAAGAGCCCAGACTCTTAAGGGTGGAGACAGAATTCCTTGGGTTGAAATCCCAGTACTGTCATTTTCCAAATTCAATTTTTCCTATGCCTAATATTAACAACAGTAACAATGACATCACTGACATTATTTATGATATAGCACAGAGGGGTTAAATAACTTGCCCAAGTTCACATAGCACTATCTACCTGAGGAAAAGCCTCACTTTTATGGAGATACTTGGCAAAGGCAAATTCATCCTTTAAATACTATTTTTTATATGTTTATTTATTTTTGACAGAGAAAGAGACAGAACATGAGCAGGGGAGGGTCAGAGAGAGAGGGAGACACAGAATCTGAAGCAGGCTCCAGGCTCTGAGCTGTCAGCACAGAGCCGGATGCAGGGCTCGAACTCACAGACTGCGAGATCATGACCTGAGCCGAAGTCGGACGCTCAACCGACTGAGCCACCCAGACGCCCCTTTTAAATAGTATTTAAAACATGGAAAGTAAAATTTATTGAGCCATTGACTGAGCCTGTGCAAAAACAGGACAAGACTTCTTTCCTCTGGGCTCTGAAAGTCTTTATGGTGTTGTATGAAGAAACAGCCAGAATAGTTGTGTAAGAGAAATAGACATGGGAAAAGAATTTTGGCAACTTAGTTCTGCATGGATATGAGGTGAAGGTCTGAATGAATTAGGAAAAGCCAGAGAGAGAAAGGACCTTGGAAAGGTACTTTAATATATATATATTTTTAATGTTTATTTATTTTTGAGAGAGACAGAGCAGGAGTGGGGGAGGGACAGAGAGAGAGGGAGACACAGAATCTGTAGCAGACTCCACACTCCGAGGTGTCAGCACAGAGCCTGACTCGGGGCTCAAACTCAAAGACCGTGAGATCATGACCAGACTGAAATCGGACACCAACTGACTGAGCCACCTAGATGCCTCAGAAAGGCACTTTAGAACATGGTATTCAGAATTGTCTTCAGATGAAGTTCTAGGTCCCTAGAACACTGTAGTGGAAGTTGATTTATTCCCATATAACTATGATTTAAGTGGGAGTCAATCTTAACTCTGTTCAGCTAATATTTTTTATCTCTTTTAAAAAATAAGTTGTTGAGATTGTAGTATGTGCATGACATTGTTCTGATCACACTGCCTATGTTAAATTATTTATCCAGTATTTCTTTTTTTTTTTTTAATGTTTATTTATTTTTGAGAGAGAAAGAGACAGAGCATGAGCAGGGAAAGAATCCAAAGCAGAATCCAAACTCTGAGCTGTCAGCACAGAGCCTGACGTGGGGCTTGAACCCACAAACTGGTATCATGACCTGAACTGAAGTCTGATGTTTAACTGACAGGACTGAGCCATCCAGGCGTCCCCATCTTGTATTTCTTGTATTAATCAGAAGCATGCAGAAGGAGAGAAGTTCAAAAACTTTTTATACTCTTTCAAAAATGATGATGGCTGGTTAGATAAAACAAATCTGTGAGAAATGGAAAATATATTTATGCTTCAATAAGTATTTCTCTTGTATATAACTGATTTTGCTTTCTCACAGCTAATCTCTGCTTTTACAGTATACTGATTTATAACCTATTTGTATCCCTTGTGAAAGGGCGGGCCTACGCCAGCCGACTCCATCTTGTTCTGTGTCCTTCACCTTGACCACGCCTCCTCCCCTTGAGTAACCTCCCGCTCACCCGTTCAAACTTCCCGATCAAAACACACCCAGCGACCTGAGTAACAGGACTCCGACCCTTCCCCAGCCAATCGGCTGAGGCCACAGCCATTACCTCACCAACTGTCCCTAGGCCCCAATAAAACCTTTGTCCTTTTGAAACTCGCCTTCTCTCTCTGGTATCTCACCGCTGCGTCGGTGCAGGTAGGGGATTGAGCTGGAGCTAGCTCGAATAAAGGCTCTTTTGCTTTTACATCGGACTTGGCTCCCTGGCGGTATTTGGGGATCACGACTTCTGGGCATAACAGTGAACACAATTTTATTCACCCAGTTTAAGGTCTTCTGTGAAACTACTCTTGGCAATTCAGAAACTCTTCTGACCTTGGGGGAAAGAAGGTTTGGAAACTTTGCCCTGGTTTGCTTGTTTTTCTCCAGTAGTTTATATGCCCGCATGCCTTAGGGAAGGATGGGAAGCTACCAGCATCTGTGGTTTTTGTTGAGCGATCTATTCAGTGCATTAATGCTTTGAGTGAGAGTGAATTTGAATAGAATGGGCGGTTTTTCTAATTCTCAACCACTCCACCAGAGCCTTGGATTTCTGTTGCCTGAGAATGCCTTTGCTTTCAAAGGGGATTTCCATTTCTCTTCAGTTTTTATATTACCATGGAACTAATGGTTACAAAAATTCATGGCCCCTTCTGACACCCCACTGAGACTTCATTTCTTTCCTCCCTCAAAACCTCCAAGGAGGAGGAAACCATAACCTTCCTTTGAAAACCAAGCCTAATGAATCAAAAGCCTTTATGATAAAGGAAATCAATCACAGCTTGGGTTCTACCAGTCTTACCTACAATGAATTAGATGCATAGCATTCTGTACATATCCTTGCCTAAAACTTACTTTTCTGTGGCCAGAAGCAGTGCCTAGTGTCAACCAGGCCATGAATAAATGCTTCTTTTTTTTTTTAATTTTTTTTTCAAAAAAGTCAAAATTTAAACAATTTTATGAATAGTGCAGATTCAGTAATTGTTAGTGATTTGCTATTTTTGCTTATCTCTTTTTATTTATACATATAACTATGAATCATTTGAAAGCAAGTTTTATTTTATTTAAAAAATTTTTTTTAATGTTTATTTTTGAGAGAGAGAATGCAAGCAAGGAGCACAGAGAGAGGGAGACACAGAATATGAAGCAGGCTTCAGGCTCTGAGCTGTTAGTACAGAGCCCAAAACAGGGCTCAAACTCAGGAACCGCGAAATCATGACCTGAGCCAAAGTCAGATGTTTAAATTTTTTTTTTTCAACGTTTATTTTTGGGACAGAGAGAGACAGAGCATGAACAGGGGAGGGGCAGAGAGAGAGGGAGACACAGAATCGGAAACAGGCTCCAGGCTCTGAGCCATCAGCCCAGAGCCCGACGCGGGGCTTGAACTCCCGGACCGCGAGATCGTGACCTGGCTGAAGTTGGACGCTTAACCGACTGCGCCACCCAGGCGCCCCCAAAGTCAGATGTTTAATGGACTGAGCCACCCAGGCACCCTGAAAGCAGGTTTTAGACATCATGCCCCTTCATGTCTAGATAGCTCTATAGATAAGTCCTAAAAACAAGAACATTCTCTTAGTTAACTGTGAGAAAATAGAAAATATATATCGGTCTCTGCCCCTGGTTCCTGACACAGAACTTTTGAAACTCTTGTAAATTCCTAAGTGATAAGAGCATTAGGAGCATCTTTTGTTCTATGAAGTGACTCTGGGTGGGCTCCTGGATGGCTTCTGGATGGGAGTAGTCACCGGAAAGACCTAGTCTTGATTAGAAGCTTGGCATCTTCAGCTCCAACCCCCATTCTCCAGAGAGGGGAGAGGGGTTAGAAATGGAGTTAATATTTGATCGTGCCCATGTGAGGAAGCCTCCATAAAATCTAATAATATGAAGTTCAGTGAGCTTCCAGTTTGGTGAATGCATCCACACCAGGTGGGTGATGAATCCCAACTCCATGGGGACAGAAGTTCCAGTACTCAGGACCCTCCCAGACCTCTCCCTATGCATCTCTTCATCTGGCTATTCATCCGTATCCTTTACCGTATCTTTGTATAAACTCATAAATGTTAAGTGTTTCCCTGAGTTTTGTGAGCCTCTCTAGCAAATTAATCAAACCCAAGAAGGGGGTCACTGGAACCTCCGATGTAGAGCTAGTTGGTCAGAAACACAGATGACAACCTGGGCTTGGAGTCTGAAGTGGGTATGTTGAAGGAGAATGCATGGCACTAAACCCTTACATGTGGGATCTGACACTGTCTCTGGATAAATAGTATGAGAATTGAGTTAAATTGTAGGACACTGAGTTGGTGTCACAAAGAATTACTTGGTGTGGAGAAAAATCTCTACACATCTGGTGACCAGAAGTGTTTTCTGGGAGCTGTAAAGGAGATTCACAGGGAAGAAACACACAGGTGGAAAACTGAGGATTTCTCTTTTCTTTTTTTTACTTTTCTTTTTTCATTTTTCTTTTCTTTTCAAGAGACAGAGAGAGGCACGAATGAGCGAGTGTCAGAGACAGAAAGAGAGAGAGAGAAACAGGGCTCACCTGAAGGGGGGACTCATGTTTTACCAGAAGTGGGGCTTGAGCTCACTGATGTGGGACTCCAAGTCAAGAACTGTCAGATCATGACCTGAGCTGAAGTCAGATGCTTAACCAACTGAGCCACCCCAGCGCCCCTTGAGGTTGTCCGTTTTCTTTTTCATTCATTCTTCTTTTTTTTTTTTTAATGTTTATCTATTTTTGAGACAGAGAGACAGAGCATGAATGGGGGAGGGGCAGAGAGAGAGGGAGACACAGAATCGAAGCAGGCTCCAGGCTCTGGGCCATCAGCCCAGAGCCCGACGCGGGGCTCGAACTCACGGACCATGAGATCGTGACCTGAGCTGAAGTCGGACGTTTAACCGACTGAGCCACCCAGGCGCCCCCTTTTTTTTTTTTATTTTTAATATTTATTTATTTTTGACAGAGACAGATCATGGGTCAGGGAGGGGCAGAGAGAGAGGGGGACACACAGAATCTGAAGCAGTCTCCAGGCTCTTGAGCTGTCAGCACAGAGCCCAACGTGGGGCTCAAACCCATGGACCATGGGATCATGACCTGAGCTGAAGCCAGACGCTTAACCAACTGAGCCACCCAGGTGCCTGAGTTTGTTTTCAATAATCATAGTATAATTTTCAAATTTGGAAATGTATTATTATCATAATACTCATATAATATAGTGTTCATATTTCAATTTCAACTGTTGCCCTCAAAATGTCCTTCATAACCTTTTTGAGCCCCTCTTCTAGGATCCAATTCAAGATCATACATTGTACTTTGTGGTTCTCTTCATCCTCTTACATCTGGAGGAGTTCCTCAGTCTTTGTCCTTTATGGCACTGACATTTTTGAAGAATGCAGGCCAGTTGTTTTGTACACTGTCCTTCAGTTTGGGTTTTTTTTCTCAGATTCAGATCATGAACTTTGGGCAGAAATGCTGTGTGTTGTGTTCTCAGTGTTCATCAGGATGCACATTATCTCAGTTTTCTCCACTACTGATGACATTAACAATAGTCATTTCTTCAACTGAATGGGTAAATTGAGCTTATTTATCATCACACAAATGAATTTTATAATTCGTATCCTCTATTTTTACTATTAAAAGCAATCTGTTGTTCTTCAAAGCCTTACTCTGATGACTTACATAGGTGAGATTAAATCAGAGTGGCTATGAGCACAGGCTTTAGCACCTGACATATTAGTACAGATCTCTGACCCCACTTAGCAATTGTGATCTTGAACAAATGAACCAATCCCTTAATTTCTTCATATGGAAACTGAGCATAATGAGTGTCTGCAGTTCATTTCCATGTACTAAGAATTAAATGGAGCAGTGGATGTAATAACGCACATATTAACTCTTGACCTAGCAGAAAGTAAGTACTCAATAAAGATTAGTACTTGTTGGGGTACCTGGATGGCTAAATTGTTGGTTAAATGTCTGACTCTTGATTTTAGCTCAAAGTCGTGATCTTATGGTTTGTGAGATCGAGCCCCTCGTCGGGCTCTGAGACAAGTGTGGAGCCTGCTTGGGATTCTCTCTACCTCTCTCTCTGCCTCCTCCCCCACTAGTGCTGTCCTTATTTCTCTTAAAAATAAATAAATAAACATTAAAAAATAGTGATTGTTATTATTATAATTAACTCATACAATGGCGAGCAGAGACGGCTAGTTCTCCCAAAAACATTGTCAACCTCTTTTGCCATGGGCATGGGCCCATTTGATCAATTCTGGCCACAGGAATCTGAGTGGAAGTGCCGTGTGCCACTTCTGGACTTAAGGCCCTCTGAGCCAGTATGCTGCCTCCGTCTTGCTCTCTCACTCTTCCATCATGACCTTGGAGGCTCTAAGTTCCAGGTAGAGTAGCTAGCTATAAGGTAGAGATAGGACATCCATCACATATAGAATTTAAATACATATGAAGTAGCCCTTTTGTCTTATGCCATTGAGATTTTAAAGTTTATATTTTACTACAGTAGAAACTAACATTTTCTTGATTAACTTAAGTGACATGTCTACATAATGTGTGAACAATGACTTGACAATTATTCAAAAGACTAAATAAACTTTCAATTCTATCTTTACTGAGAGTTGACTCTATGTTTAGAGATATTCAACAAATATTTATTGAGCACCGACTATAAGCCTGATTGTTCTGGTAAGGGGCAAGTGAAACCAGAGTTCCTGTAATCATGAAGGGAATAGTCCTGTAATCACGAAATGACATAAGCAAGTAGTTGCAAAATGTTCTGCTTGGAAGAAAGGAGAGGACCATGGTGCTACGAGACACTGTAATTGAGGAATGAGGTCTATCACTGGCTCAGTGAGTCTGGATAACTTGGCTTGGCAGCCTCAGTTATCTCTGTAAAATGAGTACATTGGCCTTGTTTATCCTAAAGGTCCCTTTCAGTTCTAATCTTATATTTCTTTGTGAATTCTTATTTTTTCCTTGTTTGCATGAGCACTTGTTAGTGAGAAAAAAACTAATTTAGCAGAAACTGGCTAGCAGATAAGGCAACGTGACTTTCTTTCAAACCACTAATTTAAATCTAATACTGTTAGGCAGCCTCCCTCAATGTTTTTGCTGAAACTTTGGAATAATGCTTACTAATCATCTTCAGGGGAACTTTGTGAGCTATGAGTAAGCAAGTTTCATTGAGTAAGAAAGGCAGGGGGTTTATATCCATTTAGCAAAGATGACCCTTTCTGGGGTAGAATTTGAAAAGTACCTATAGAAAGCTGTGAGTGAAAATATCTCCTCCTTTAGCTACCTAAAACCCCATATTATTCATGACTTCAGAAAATGTTTGAGTGACAGTATTTACCAGGGAGAACATTTTCTAATAATTTTTTTCCTAATACTGGAGTGTGAATGTCTTGTAGCAGCTGGAAGTCAGCTAGGGATAAACAAAAGAAAGAGCTCAGAAAGATCTAGAACTTGAGAGACTGGGCCAGAGAATGCAGAGTTGGGTCTGAGTGCAGAGGTATGTATGCTCTGGGAGGGCCTTTGCTGGAAAGCAGAAGAGACCACCCAAATGAAGGACCAAGAAACAATAACTTTACTTGGCAATGTTGCCACAGGCCAACAATTAATACCTGGCATGTTCATTACCAACTAAATTCATTACTTAATACCAAGCACCATAATAACACGGAATAGTGGTCTTACATAGTCTAAGGAAAGAAATATAACCTAAGTACTTTAAGCGAAAGAAGGGAGTGTGATTTTTCTCCCCAAAATGACTAGAGGTCTTTGTTATGAATTTCATAACATCTGTATGCCCTAGATAGGTGTCAAAGAGGAAAAGGACAGAAATAAAATGAGCACTAACTTCAATTCATGTGACTTTGTTTCCCACGTTGATGCCAGCGAAAAAGCCAATACATAACTGCAAAATAACTTTAAAAAAAATACATGACTAAGCAAAACTGGTATTAATAAGCCAGTTCTTCTTTTTTGTAAAGGACTCGAAACTTGCTAACATAATAGGAGCAGTTTTCTCATGCCCATAGCACCATTTTCACATCCCACATTTTGCCAGTTTGGTATTTCCTTCCTTATTGCTTAAAAGATTGTCAGAAATTTTGAAAGGAGAAAAGAATTCAATTAAAATGTACGTAGACTGTACTTTGAGAATTCTGATAGGACAAGGAGAATTTTAAAAATCAGAAACAAGTAAATATGAGTGTTTTGTTTTGTTTTTGTGTTTTAAAAGGGCAAGGAACTTTGGTTAATGTTCTATATCCATAGGGGAAAATGTTATATTTATGTTAAAAGTAAATTTTTCATCCATTCAAGCAAAGTAATTCACTTATTTCATATGATTCTTGAGTTGTCTCAAACATAATGTCCACATGTAGCTTTTAAGGAATTTAAGGAAAATAAAAATTTCCCCACAATAATATGTATATCTACTTTTACAGAAAGGACTTTGGGGAGCCTGTGATTTTCTAATCTTTTTCCTTTTTTTTCAGTGAAATCATTTATATAATAAACTTTCATATGGAAGGTCATGTGTATAAAGCACATGAAAACTGCCTTGATGGGAGAGGGGACTAAGGACCCCAACCCAATGTCAATCCAGTACTCATTTCACATAAGCTTTCTTTGCTTCACTATTTCATCACCAAAGTCCAGCAGAAGATCTAGCATACAGTAGGACTTGATGTATATTTGTTGAAGGAATATATTATGCTGCCTCAGTCAGTATCAAATAGAGGTTATCCCTTATAATACACATTAGAAAATGTATAAAGATAAATAAATAATGTAATAATAGAAACTATTATTTAGTGTATTATTTTAAATAGCAATTGGTCAGGTAATAGTTGGCCTTAAAATATGTTTTAGCACTTGGCAAAGCAATGTGAATTCATTTTCATTTGAGAAGTGTATTTTGAGTTCAACAGTGTGCCATGCTGAAGTGAACTGGAAAGAGCAAGTAGCTGCTGTCCACTTTGCCCAGACACTTGTTCCCTAGTCCTTGCATGACTGGCTCCTTCTCATCTTTCACCCTTCAGACTTCAGTTGAAATGTCACCTTCCCTGACCCTTCTATCTAAAATAGCCCCTTCTTTCCAGTTAGTAACATTTGATCACATTATCCTACCCATTTCTTCCATAGCATTTATTGCAATCTATAGATACCTTGTTTATTTACTTGTTTATATGTTGAAACTGACACATTCTTCTCCTTTGCAGGTAAGTCCCCAGGATGAGGCACAATGGTTGGCCTTTCACCAGGTCTTAATGATATTTGTTCAGTGAATGGATGAATAAATAATGAAACGTGTGGTGTTCAAGGGCACATAGCTGCCCATGATGAACATAGAATTTAAAAGAAGGGGCACCTGGCTGGCTCAGTTGGTAGTGACTCTTGATTTCAGGGTCATGAGTTTGGGCCCTATGTTGGGTATATAGATTACTTTAAAAAAGAAAAAGAAAGAAAGAAAGAAAGAGAGGAAGGAAGGAAGAAAAAGCTTTAAAAAAGTTTAATTTCAAGTTGTACTTGAAATGGCTGTGGATGGAGGAGTTCCCCAGCCCTGGGAAGGCAGTCTGGAGAAACAGAAGACTTTAATATCAGTTAATACCCACTCCCTGCTTGAACACCACAGACTCACTTTTTTCCATCTGTTATACTTATCCTCACTTTTCTCAGCCGTAAATGGCAATAATACATCAATTTTGAAGTCCATTAATAAATGTCAAATTTGATGTCCATTAATAAAAGTCTGTTTTCACCATGCATGCCAATAAGGCTCATGTGAGGCAAGAGGACTCCATAGGAGTGCTGCATTGTGTGTTTTTAGCAGTGGAGATGGGATGGCATGTGTGACTCATCTTGAGCCACTGAATACAGTCTCACTAAATGGACTCAACTGGGAATATTCAGACTTTAGCTGAAGAGGGTCTACCAGAGATCTGTTTGCATGAAAGACCCAGGAACTTTATAGGAAGACTTATTCCAAAGGAATTACTGGTGAAGAAAGACATTTTTGAGTGTTGCATATTATTTATTACTCAGATCTGAAGGGCTTATGTGTCATGTCAAAACCAAGAACTGGACAAGTTGCTCTGACACAAAAGTTTTAGTGGAACTATCAGGGGAAGAAATGCCATGCTGTCTTGTGTTGTGAATAGCATGATAGGAACTTCTCTGTTGATGGCACCAGAGGGTTCACCTATATCTCTCTTCATCTCTTGGAGGCTCATAGGATAGATCTGTGGGATTTGCAGGGTGGGGCTGGAAATCTTCCAGTCACACATACAGGATAGAGCCCAAGAAACACTATTTATTGATGTTAATGAATTTTCACCTTCTTATTATTCTGCAATGGAACAATTTCCCACTGTTTAAAAAGAATAAGGTAAATTTACATGTATTGATATAGAACATTTGCCAAGATACATTAAGTGTAAAAACATACAGAACAGTGTAAATATAATGCTACCATCTATATTAAAGGAAATGTACATATACAGGCACACCTCAGAGATACTGCAGGTTCAGTGCCAGACCACCACAATAAAGCAAATATCACAATAAAGCAAGTAAAATGAAGTTTTTGGCTTCCCAGTGCCTATACAAGTTGTATTTAACTATACTATAGTCTACTAAGTGTACAATAGCATTACATATAAAAACAATGTATAGTTGACACAAACAATGTGGAGTTTAGGTGCACCACCCTCCATACAGTCCAAAATCCATGTTTAACTTGACTTCTCCAAAATTTAACTACTAATAGCCTATCATTGACTAGAAGTCTTACTGACAAGTGTCGATTAACGTATGTTTTGAATGCTATAAACATTATATACTATATTCTTACAATAAAGCAAGCTAGAGAAAAGAAAATGTTAGTAAGAAAATCACAAGGAAGAGGGGCGCTTGGCTGGCTCAGTCAGCAGAACGTGCAATTCTTGATCTCAGGGTTGTGACTTTGAGCCCCACGTTGGGCATAGAGTACTTAAAAAAAATTCAGTATCTAAAAAGAAAAGAAAAGAAAATCACAAGGAAGAGAAAATATGTTACAGTACTGTACTGTATTTATTTTTTTTTAATGTTTTTTTTTCAACGTTTATTTATTTTTGGGACAGAGAGAGACAGAGCATGAACGGGGGAGGGGCAGAGAGAGAGGGAGACACAGAATCGAAAACAGGCTCCAGGCTCTGAGCCATCAGCCCAGAGCCCGACGCGGGGCTCGAACTCACGGACCGCGAGATCGTGACCTGGCTGAAGTTGGACGCTTAACCAACTGCGCCACCCAGGTGCCCCTACTGTACTGTATTTATTTTAAAAATCTGCATATAAATGGACCCATGTAGTTCAAACTCATGTTGTTCAAGGGTCAATTGTACATATCTTAATCAATAAATACTTTATTGTTAAGAAATGCTAACCATCCTCTGAGCTTTCAGCGAGTTGTAATCTTTTTGCTGCTGCTTGCCTTAATATTGATGGCTGCTAACTGATCAAGCTGGTGATTGTAGAAAGTTGCGGTGGCTGTGGCAATTTCTTAAAATGAGACAACAATAAAGTTTGTCACATTGATTGACTCCCATTCACAAATGATTTCTCTGCAGCACATGATGCTGTTTGATAGCATTTTATGCACAGTAGAACTTCTTTCAAAATTGGAATCAATCCTCTCAAACCCTACCATTGCTTTATCAACTAAATTTATGTAATATTCTAAATCCTTTTCTGTAATGTCAACAATCTTCATAGCATCTCCACCAGGAGTAGATTACATCGTAAGAAACCACTTTCTTTGTTCATCCATAAGAAGCAAATCTTCACCCATTAAAGTTTTACCATGAGATTTCAGCAATTCAATCACATCTTCAGGCTCCACTTGTAATTCTAGTTCTCTTGCTATTTCCACCACATCTGCAGTTACTTCCTCCTCTGAAGTCTTGAATCCTCAAAGTCATCCTTGAGAGTTGGAATCAACTTCTTCCAAACTCCTGTTCATGATATTTTGACCTCTTCTCTTGAATTAAAAATGTTCTTAGTGGCATGTAGAATGGTGAATTCTTTCCAGGAGGTTTTCAATTTACTTTGCCCAGATCCATCAGAAGAATCGCCATCTATGGCAGCTATAGCCTTGCAAAATGTATTTCTTAAATAATAAATCTTGAAAGTCTAAATTATTCCTTGATCTATGGGCTACAGAATAAATGTTGTGTCAACAGGCAGGAAAACAACATTGATCTCATTCTCCATCTCCATCAGTGATTTTGGGTGAACAGGTGCATTGTAGGTGAGCAGTAATATTTCGAAAGAAATATTTTTTTCTGAGCAGCTGGTCTCAACAGTGGGCTTAAAATCTTCAGAAAACCATGCTGTAAACAGATGTGCTGTCATCTAGACTTTGTTGTTTCATTGGGAGAGCACAGGCAGAAAGGATCTGGCATAATTCTTAATGGCCCTTGGATTTTCAGAATGGTAAGTGAGAATTGGCTTCAACTTTAAGTCACCAGCTGCATTAGCACCTAACAAGAGAGTCATCCTGTCCTTTGAAACATTGAAACCGGGCATTTATTTTCCTCTTTAGCTATGAAAGTCCTAGATGGCATCTTTTCTCAATAGAAGATTGTTTTGTCTACATTGAAAATCTGTTGTTTAGTGTAGTCACCTTCATTAATTATCTTAGCTGGATCTGGATAACTTGTTGCAGCTTCTATATTGGCACTTGCTATTCACCTTGTAATTTCATGTTATTGAGACAGCTTCTTTCCTTAAACCTCATGAACTAAACTTTTCTTCTTCTTTTTTAAAATTTATTTTGAGAGAGAGAGAGGGAGAGCACACACCCATGGGAGTTGGGGATGGAAGAAAGAGAGGGAGAGAGAGAATCCCAAGCAAGCTCTGAGCTGTTGGCACTGAGCCTGATGTGGTGCTCAAATTCACGGACCATGAGATCATGACCTGAGCTGAAATTGAGTCAGACACTTAACTGGTCAAGTGACCCAGGTGCCCCTGAACTAATCTCTTCTAGCTTCAAATTTTCTTCTGCAGTTTCCTCACCTGTCTCAGCCTTCATAGAATTGGAGAGAGTTAGGGCCTTGCTCTGGATTGGGCTTTGGCTTAAGGGAATGTTGTGGCTGGTTTGACCACTAAACTTTCTAGACCACTAAAACTTTCTCCATATCAGCAATAAGGCTGTTTCATTTTCTTTTATTAAAAAAAAATTAATGTTTACTTATTTTTGAGAGAGAGAGAGGCAGAGAGAGAGTGAGACACAGAATCCAAATCAGGGTCCAGGTTCTGAACTGTCAGCACAGAGCCCGACACAGGGCTTGAACTCACAAACCGCAAGATCTGACCTGAGCTAACCAGGCACCCCAAGGCTGTTTCATTTTCTTATTATTTGTGTGTTCACTGGAGTAACACTTTTCATTTCCTTTAAGAACTTTTCTGTTGCATTCACAACTTGGTTAATTATTTTTTTTAATTTTTTTTTTTAGTGTTTATTTTTGAGAGAGAGAGAGAGAGAGAGAGAGACAGCAAGAGAAGGGCAGAGAGAGAAGGAGACACAGAATCTGAAGTAGGATCCAGGCTCTGAGCTGTCAGCACAGAGCCTGTCACAGGGCTCAAACTCACGAATCGTGAGACCATGACCTGAGCCAAAGTCAGACACTTAACTGACTGAGCCACCCAGGCGCCCTACAACTTGGCTAATTATTTGATACAAAAGGCCTTGCTTTTGGCCTAGCTTGGCTTTTTACATGCGTTTCTCACTAAGCTTAATCATTTTTAGCTTTTGCTTTAAAGTGAGACACATGTAGGGTGCCTGGGTGGCTCAGTCAGTTAAGGGTCGGACTCTTGATTTCAGCTCAGGGCATGGAGCCTGCTTAAGATTCTCTCTCTCCTTCTGCCCCTTCCCCACTTGCACTCTGTCTCTCACAAAAAAAGGGAGGGGGGCACCTGGGTGGCTCAGTCAGTTGAGCATCTGACTCTTGATTTTGGCTCAGATCAAGATCCCAGGGTCATGCAGTAAAATGAAGCACAGTAAGGTGAGACATACCTGTATATGTGTATATGCGTAGAATACATTTTGAAGGATACACAAAACCATTTATAGTGATTGATTTGAGAAGGTGACTCTGGGTATAGAAGTCAGAGTAGGAGAGAGATTTTTCATTCTTTACTCTTGTACTGTTTGAATTTTTTTTTTGGATACATAAACATGTATAACTTAAAATTTTTTAAAAATGTATTTGAGAGAGAGCACATGTAAGCAGGGGAGGGGCAGAGAGAGAGAGAGAGAGGGAGAAACTCAAGCAGGCTCTGCACTGCCTGTGTGGAGACCAATGCGGGCCTTGAAATCATGAACTGCAAGATCATGACATGAGCTGAAACCAAGAGCCCCCCAGGCACCCCAACATATGTTATCTTTAAAGTAACTATGCATTGCAAAAAGTAAAATTTAAATTGAAAATGACTGATAAATTAGGCTGAACTCTCTCATATTGACTATTACTATCTATCCCAAATAAAACAAAAAGAACACATCATTTAGAAAATAACGTGTAAATATTTTCATATATACATATCTTTTTATAAATAATAAGGACGTTTCTTATTTTGGGTAGATCAGTTTTTTTTCCCAGAAGCAACACACCGCAATAGTGCTTAAGAGGCCTGGTTCTGATGCCAAACAGCTCGGGATCCAGTCTTAGCTCTGCCACATTCTAGCTCTGCACCTTGGGTAAATTACTTAACCTGACTAAGCTGCAATTTTTTTGTCTTTAAAATGTGGGAGAATAATAATATATATTTTATAGGGCTGTTTATGAAAATGGAATGAAGTAAAATGGAAAAATGTGGTTACCCAGTGACAAATACAGGTAATGAGACACATTTAGAGAAGTTCTATTTGTGTAATTACCATCTAGTAATTTCCAGTCAGTGGTTGAATTTTGAGTCTCTCAAGGATGGCCAACCAAGTGAGAGCTGAGTGGGGTGTGGATCAAATGGCAGAGCTCTGCAGACAGCCCAGAAGAGACTGGGCTACCTCCTTCATTTACGTGTGTTTCTTTTTTTCTTTTTAATTTAATTTTTATTTATTTTTAATTTTTTTAATTCTTATTTATTTTTGAGAGAGAGAGAGAGACATAGTGTGAGCAGGGGCCCTCCCCCACAGAGAGAGAGAGAGAGAGAGAGAGAGAGAGAGAATCCGAAGCAGGCTCCAGGCTCTGAGCTGTCAGCACAGAGCCCAATGCGGGGCTTGGACCTATACACCATGAGATCATGACCTGAGCTGAAGTATGATGCTTAACCGACTGAGCCACCCAGGTGCCCTTATGTGTGTTTCTGGATGCTCTTACCATTCATAGTTTTCCTATGTCTCACTTAAAAAGGTGGAAAGGACCATGGATTAAAGAGAAGGAGTAGAGTTCAAGCCTGACTGTCACCAATGAGCTGGGTGACATCAAGGCCACGGTGTCTCCACTTGTAAAATGAGGAGACTGGCCCCAATGATCTTCAATGTTCTTTCAGGTTCTATGGAGATGACAATTTATAATAACAAAACCCCCTACTTAGCCCTTGTGGTATCCATCAATTGTATATTCTGTGTTGCTTCATTCTGATGAACTCAGATTGGGAGGTGACAGAGAGCTTTGCAAAGCCTGAGCTAAAAATAACCTCTTCCCATAAATATTTTATTAGAGCTAGAGAACTAAATAAAATAAAGATAATTAAAAATCAGTATTAATGTCTGCTTCCTGAGACTTTTCACTTTATTATTTATTTTGTGAAGAGACGTTCCCATCAGAAGTGGGTAAACTAAATTAAGAATGGAAATCCTTTGGAACTGAAATAAAACACACTGATTTAGATTACTAAAACCTAGTAAAAGTAAGACTAATATCTCCATTCAAGTGATACAGCACTTTTACTAGTTGTACTCACTTAGCTCACGTTTTCCAGCATTTTTTTTTTTTTTAATTTATTTTTGGGACAGAGAGAGACAGAGCATGAACGGGGGAGGGGCAGAGAGAGAGGGAGACACAGAATCGGAAACAGGCTCCAGGCTCTGAGCCATCAGCCCAGAGCCTGACGCGGGGCTCGAACTCACGGGCCGCGAGATTGTGACCTGGCTGAAGTCGGACGCTTAACCGACTGCGCCACCCAGGCGCCCCATGTTTTCCAGCATTTTGCAGAAGTGTTATGCCTTACGCATAACCATGATTAAAGTGCTCTACATTTGTGGAGCTGTCGTTTCACAGTCTATCAAGAAGTTTTACAGTCTGATAACTTATAACTCAAACATCTATCTGGTCAAAAACTTGATAATATACAATATAGCTCTTTTCTCTTGTCAAAAATGGTAAATTGATATTTGAGTTAAAGTCTAGTTTATGAAACAATTTTGCAAGTTAAGAAAAAAACTTTAATAGAAATGCAAAATAGGGTACTTTGTTCTGAAATGCTTCTAACTTTTTTTTTCCCACAATAGTGAGTTAGGCAATATTCAAAGAACTTCCTTATTTTAACTTTAAAACAACTTCTCTATATCAATAAGAAGGATTCTTTGTTTTTCACCAGAGAGTTTACTTTATTATTTGATATGCAACATGGCATTGGGCGTAAAGCAGGTTGTTTAACCAGGATATTGAAATCATGATAAAATACCAATTCATATTCTATAGGACCAATCTTTTATTCCACATAATGTGAAGCTCTCATTATATTTCTCATATAATATATTATGTACATTTGGTTTTGGAAATTGGGACAGAAACAGAGGTAGCAAATTTCATTGTTTCAGAAACTAAAGGGAGAAATTTGTATTTTAAGATAAATTCGTTTTAGATATTTTAATATCATTTATTTTTAAAAAGATCAAATTGTTGTTTAGATTGAACTGCCTCATTTAGGTAGACTGGGGAAATTCCATACTGGCTCTTTCCTCCATATTCTGGAAAAGAACAATATAGTACAGTAAAACATTTGATTTCTCTCTGGAGTAGTAATGCTGAAGTGAGTCATTCATTCATTCATTTATTCAACAATGATTTGTTGAGTACTTCCTATATGTGAGGCATTGTGTTGAGCCTCATAAGAAAGAAAAAGAAGGATATAACTGGGTACTCACATACAGACAATGTTAACCAGTAATTATTTGTAGATGATGGGTCAAACACGAAGCACCAATAATGGATACTTTATTTATTTTATAATTTTTTAATGTGTATTTATTTGTTTTGAGAAGGAGAAAGAGAGTGTGAATGAGCGAGAGTAGGACAGAGAGAGAGGGAAACAGAGAATCCCAAGCAGGCTCCATGTTGACAGTGCAATGTGGGACTTGAACTCACCAACAGTGAGACCATGACCCGAGCCAAAATCAAGAATATGATGCTTAACCAACTGAACCACCCAGGCTCCCTGGATACTTTAGTAGAGTAAAAAAAGATTGAGTAGGGGCACTAGAGCAGTCAGAGAAAGCTTTGCCCAGGAGTAAGATCCTGAAAAGATGGGTTGGATTCAAATAGGAGGAAATAAATGGAGAAAGCATCCCAGGGAGGAGAGGCAATATACAAAATGGTATAGTGTCAGTCATGCAGAAGGTATGTCCAGAAGATATTAAAAAGGTTGCAGAGGACAAAATTTTATAATTACTTGAAGGGTGGCCAGTCTGTGGACCATTAGCATTAACATCCCCTGGGAGCTAGTAGAAACACAGGATCAGAATCTGATCTTGCATGTTCAAGGTCTTTGGGTGCTTTGTGTATATGTTAAAGTCTGAGAAGCTCTAATGTGGTCCAATCCTTCATTTTGCAGAGGAAGAGAACTACAGAGCAGTAGGTGTCTTCTTTGATAATAGTGGTAAACTTTACTTTAGAACTAAAATCTAGAGGGTCCTGGAAACAGTGAGTACCCCACCCCCCAACCTCAATTCACAATTTTTGCCTAAACTGGAGAGAGATAGTAAGTTGGATTGAACTGTGGAAGTTTTTGAATACCATGTTAAGAAGCTCAGGCCTCATCCATTTATGAATTCAACAAACATTTACTGAACTCCAACATGGTAACATTGGGGATACATAGAAGAGTAAGAAAGGCCTTGCCCTTAAGAACCCCACAGTCTTCTGTAAAAGTAACCAACAGTTATAAACATCTTTGTGCAATGAGTTTTAAAGGCTTATGATAGAGAGATTAACATGAGTTTTATTCAGTTAACGTTTATTGAGTACCTAGTACATGCTAGACTTTAATTAGATGCAAAATGGTGATGTTTAGGGGTATTTGAGAGTGGGGAGAAAAAGATGGATCAGTTAAGTGGTTACTGTCTAAGAGTAGGAAGTAAAGGAAGAATGGGAAGGGTTTGGTCACTGTGAAGGGCCAGAAGAAGGAGCAAGTCTGTATTAACCAGAGATGGTAAGGCAAGATAGAATTTGGATCACTGAGCAAAGAAATAGGGAAGTTGGAAAAGTGAACCAGATTTAGGGGTGTTTGTTTTACTTTTCTTTTAGAAGAAAATATAGGTGTAAATCTTCATGAGTTTGGATTAGGCAGTAGATTCTTAGATTTGACATGCAAAGCACACTACAAAAGAAAAAATAGGTAAGACAGACTTCATCGAAATTAAAAGCTGTGCATCAAAGGACACTATCAACAAACTGAAAAGACAACTCACGGGATTGGAAAAATATTTGTAATTATATATTTGATAAAGTTATAATATCCAGAATACATACAGAAAACTTTTACACCTCAACAATAAAAAAGACAAATAACTTGATTAAAAAATAGGCAGTGGATTTGAGTAGACATTTCTCTAAAGAAAATATAGATATTGCCAATAAGCACATGAAAAGGTGTTCAGCATCACTAGTCATCAGGAATACTTAAAAAATTTTATTAACATTTATTTATTTTTGAGAGAAAGAGACAGAGTGCGAGCAGGGGAGGGGCAGAAAGTGAGGGAGACACAGAATTTGAAGCAGGCTTCAGGCTCTGAGCTGTCAGCACAAAGCCTGATGTGGGTTCTGAGTTCAAGTCCCAGGTTGGGCTCCATGCTGGGTGTGGAGCCTACTCAGAAACAAACAAACAAACAAACAAACCCCAATGAGATACCATTTTACACCTATTAGGATGGCTAGGATTTAAAAAGTGGAAAAGAAGTATAGGTGAGTATGTGAAAAATAAGAACCCTGAAACATTCTTGATGCAAATGTTAAAATCGTGGAAAACAGTTTCAGCAAACAATGCAGCTGGAAAACAGTTTGGTAGTTCCTCAAAAAGTTAAACATAGAAAAAAAAAGTTAAACATAAGAGTTACCATATGATTCAGCAATTCCATTCCTAGGTTTATACTCCACAAAACTGAAAACATATATTCCCACAAAAACTTGTACACAAATGTTCATAGCACCATTATTCAAATAGCCAAAAAACGAGGTCAACTCAAATGTCCATCAACTGTTGAATACACAAAACATGGCATATACAACAGAATCTTATTCAGTCATAGAAAGGAATGAAGTATTTGATAAATGCTATAACATGAATGAACTCCGAAAACATGCTAAGTAAAATAAGACAAATACTGGACAAATGTTGTATGGTTCCACTTATATGAAATATCTAGAATAGGCAAACTCATAGAGACAGAAAATAGATTACAGGTTATAAGAGGCTAGGGGAGGGGTGGACTGGGAAGTTATTATTGCTTAATGGGTACAGAGTTTTTGTTTAGGGTGATGAAAATGTTCTGAAATTTGGGTGATCTTTGCAAACCTTGTGAATATACTAAAAGTCACTTAATGTACACTTAAAAATTGTGAATTTTGGGGGTGCCTGGGTGTCTCAATCGGTTGAGCATCAGACTTTGTTCAGGTCATGATCTCACAGTTTGTGAGTTTAAGCCCCGCATCTGCCTCTCTGCTTCAGATCCTCCGTCCTGCTCTCTCTCTGCCCTTCCCCCGCTCATACTCTCTCTTTCTCTCCCTCTCTCAAAAATAAACAAACATTAAAATATTTTTAAAAATTGTGACTTGTAGGGGTGTCTGAGTGCCTCTGTCGGTTGAGTGTCTGACTCTTAATTTCAGCTCAGGTCATAATCAACAGTTTGTGAGTTCTAGCCCTGTGATGGGCTCTGTGCTGACAGTGAGGAGGCTGCTTGGGATTCTCTCGCTTCCTCCCTCTCTCCCTCTGCCCCTCCCTCACTTGAGTGCACTCTCTTTCTCTCTATCTCTCGAAATAAATAAACATTTAAAAATTGTGAATTTTATTGTATGTGAATTACATCTCAATAACCTTTAAAGAGAAACTCTTCAATGTTGGCAAAGTGCATGTCATTGAAAGGAAACATGTGAAATATAATCAAAATCTTGCTTTGTGAAAATCACACACCTAGTTATGATTTCAAAATGCTTCTTAGTTTATTTTGATTTTTATTTTTTAAGTAGTCTCCATGCCCAGTGTGGATCCCAGTGTGGGGCTTGAACTCACAACACTGAGACCAAGACCTGAGCTGAGATCAAGAGTCAGATGCCTAACTGAGCCACCCAGACACCCCAAAATGCTCCTTAGTTTAAAATACAATTATAAATACACAGTATGATAAGCCCTTTTGAAGCTTATATTTATCATATACTTATTATATTTCACAGG
The DNA here is from genome assembly GCF_016509475.1 of Prionailurus bengalensis. NCBI lineage: Eukaryota > Metazoa > Chordata > Mammalia > Carnivora > Felidae > Prionailurus > Prionailurus bengalensis. The sequence goes on along the minus strand of NC_057358.1, from coordinate 121,874,261 downwards.
TTTCTGCTTCATAGAATAAGATCTGAGTGAAAGAATGTAACTTCCACTAGGTAATGGAACATATAGAAATGTTTAGTTCCGAGCCTTGGAAACTACAGATTCTTGAGTCATGGTCATATGTATGAATATCAATTTACCGAATGGATAGATCATGGTTCAGTTACAGAAAGCATCATAATCTAGTTACTCCAGGCCTGGAAGTCAAATGATTAGGGTTGCTTTCCTGGCTGTTTCTTAGGTTGTTTCTACTACATCTGTAATTGAGGTGGTTTTGAGGAATTGAGGTTCCTCCTAGCTTTAAAATTCTGAACTTACTTGATCTTATTGTGATTTTAGAGTCAAAGGAGTTTTAAGCTTGTATTGCTTGCTTGGACTGCATTAAAACATTCACATTTTAAAATTTAGTTAATTATTCTTGGACCATGAGATTTGAAAAGGATTAAATTGTCCACTCAGCTTTTGATAAATTGGACCAATTGATCTCAGTCTATGGAGAATTAGTATGAAGCAATACCACCACCTGGTGGCTTTTCCTCAAATATGACAACTTTTGTTTGTTTAAGTAGGTTCCACACCCATTGCGGGGCTTAAACTCACAGCCCTGAGATCAAGAGTTGGATGCTCTGCTGACTGAAGCAGCCAAGTGCCCCAACAACCTTCTTTATCTGAATATGATAGTTTGGCTTCTATCAAACTATGACAGGTGGTTTAGATATGCCTACTTTAGGAAACAAGTTTAATAATATTGCACAATATATGTTTATGTTAACTAATGCTTATGGCATTGGCCTTAAAAACTTATAATTCAGCAAATTCTCTCAACAAATATGTTTCGTGCCCAAGTATTAGGACAAAGCAGTGAACAAAATAAACAAAAATATTGGCATTCATAGATGTTACATTCTAGTGAGAGGAAGTAGACAAAATATAGGCATAATAGACAAGTAAATTATGTTTAGTGGCAAGTTCTTTTAAAAAATCAGGATGAGGATGGCACACCTGGGTGGCTCAGTTGGTTGGGTGTCTGGCTTCAGCTCAGGTCATGATCTCACAGCTTGTGAGTTCCGGCCCTGCATTGGGCTCTGTGCTGACAGCTCAGAGCCTGGAGCCTGCTTCGGATGTTGTCTCTCCCTCTCTCTGCCCCTCCCCAGCTCACACTGTCTCTGTCTCTTTCTAAAATAAATAAACGTTAAAAAAATTTTAAAAATCAGGATAAGGAGGATGTTGGGTGGGTTGCAGTTTTAAATAGGATGACATTTGAGCAACGACTTGAAAGGTGAGGTCAATTTTATGTGCTTATCTGAAGAATAAAATTACATAGACTTACAACTAAATATTTAGCCTTAATTCTAGCATGCTGCTATAATTCTGCTTCCTCAAGTATCTCTTTTTAGTAAGCAGGAACTGTAATGCCAGGCCAATATTAATAGGAATGATTACATTTTGAAAAAGGACATTGAAAAAAAAAAAAGGAAGAAAAAAGAAAAGAAAAAAGAAAAATGATGTTGCCCTAAAGATAAGTATCTTTACTTTGTAATGTCTTTAGTTAATATCAGAAAAGAGACATAAAATGGTAGCTTTGTTATCTTACTTTTCACAACCTTACCTTTACACATTGAAAATTGTGTTCTTATGAAAGTAGGAACTGCTCTAGTCTTAGGAATTGAGAATTGAGAGAAGGGAAAAGGTAGAAGTGAGATGATACCACCAATAAATATTAGTTAAGTTTCCCTAAGCTGTTTATGGTTTTGTTATTTATAAATTTGCCAAGGTACTTTGTAAAATTATTTACATTTTTGGACTTAAACGCTCTTGGGTTAATGAGTGCCTCTAAAAGTTAGAACCTTGAGAGTAGGTACTGTTTTAGACTATGTTGTAGGTGTAGCATAAGGCCTTGAACACAGTAAGTGGTCAGAAAAGTTATTTTATTTGTCCTAAATCTATACTAGAAAAACTTTAAAGATAACATCCTAATATTTTGGGATTTTTCTTTAGGTCAAAGTTTGCTGAGAATGGAGAAGAGTTTTTGATGCAACCAGGAAATGAGATAAAATCTTAACAAAGAGTTAAATGGGTAAATGTAAAAAATAAAGTTTTGATCCAATTGCAGAGGGTTTTTTTTCCCTAAGTTTTATTTATTTATTTTGAGAGAGAGAGGGTGGGACAGAGAGAAAGACAGAGGGAGAGAGAGAATGCCAAGCAGGCTACTCAATATTAGAGCTGACCCCATGAGGGTTAATCTAACCATCCTGGTATCATGACCGGAGCCAAAATCAAGAGTGGGATGCTTAATGGACTGAGCCACACAGGCTCCCCTTTTGTTTGTGTTTTATCATATTATTGTTTCCAAAGTGACTTCTAATTAGGTGCTTAATACACATTATGAAAGGCTGACATGCCATCCAATAGTATTAATAATGGTTTTAAATTTGTAGATAGCACTTCAATTCACACAGTGTCTTCACATAGGTAGGTCTCATTTGCTTATTTGGTTCAGAATATGCACTGCAAATATAAAGTTTACAGCATACCTTTCCTTTTAGTTCCTATTTTTTTAATGTTTGTTTATTGGTTGGGGAGGGGGGAGAGAAAAGAGAGTGCACTGGGAAGGGGCAGAGAGAGAGGACACAGAATCTGAAGCAGGCTCCGGGCTCTGAGCTGTCAGCACAGAGCCCCATGCCAGGCTCTAACTCAAGAACTGAGATATCATTACCTGATCAAAGTCATACGATTAACCGCCTGAGCCACCCAGGCGCCCTTCCTTTTAGTTCTTTAAAGGGAATTTGTATTTTCACAGAACTACATGCATTATACTGGAAATCTGACATGGACAAAATTTTAAGTAGCAACGGTCAAGATTTGCCAATCTTGACAATCGAATCTTGACAAGCTTGTCAATGCTAATATTGACAAGCTAATTTTGGCAAAGACAGGCAGGGGAAGAGGATGAAGAACAGGAGAAAAAGGTCAGTGGAATCCCAGCCCACTGAAGTCCAACAGCTGGCACATTATAATGCTTACAACACACAGCCTTAAAAAAGGTCCAGGTGTTCAGATAAAGAGTCGCTCAACTCTCTCCTCAAAACAACAAAGATAAAAAAACAAATAAAACCTTCCCTTGCAAGAAAAATTCTGTGAATTTATTAAACTGATAACAGGTGCTACACTTGATCTTAGCCAAAAGGCCGAGAAGCGATTTTGTGAATTTATAATTTAGAAGCGGGGAAGGGAGGCGAGGGCAACAGGTAGGTCTAGTTTCAATGCCTAGGCAGCTGGAGAGGTCTGAAAATTGAAACAAAAGTCAGTCCATAAACTTCTGTTGAATGGATGAAAATCTCTATTATAAATAAAAACATAAAATGCCAAAACCATATTTGGAAGGAGACCCAAGAAAGAGTTTACAATGGTGACTTCTAGGGAGAACTGTGGTATTGTGGCTACGGATCGGTTTACTTTTCTGTGTACCTTTACGAATTAAGACACGCACGCTCAACCTTTAAAAAAATTACAGTCTAGGAGAATCCCTTCTTCCCATCGTCCAAGTACTGCTTCCTTTCTCCCAATACAATTCCCTGTCAAAACCGGCATTACTGTCGACAGACGCCCCTGGAAGGAACCAGCCCGTCCGCACTACCAAGCACACAAAGCTGGTCAGGTGCTCAGAATTAGGTGGAAGAACGGAGTGAAGGGCTCTAACGCTGACCCAGCACGCCAATGCGACACTAAAAAACTCCAGTTAGCGACCTCAGGCGTAAGGCTGCTTTGCATTGGCGGCGCGGGGCTCTTCCTATTATTATTACGTAGTCCTATTTCCGTGTGGGAGAGAGAACCCAAAGAAAGGTGCTTCGCCCCCGCAGGACGCTTCAGGACCTGCAACTTCTGCCACGCTGCACCCGATGCCGGCGTCCAGTCGACTGCTGCATCGAGGCCCAACTCGAATTTTTGGGTGACAGATTCGCCACTTTTGGGGGTCAGAATTTAAAAGGAAAATTCGAATTTCCCTGTTTGGGAAGCCCTTTCAACAAGAAAATAGAAGCAGGAGAAACTTGGGGTCCTTGAATATTTTTTATCCTCTGGCTTTCACTTTGCGCGCCCGGGACTTTTGTCGAAAGCGACGACGCGGACGCTCAGGTCGCCGTTCCCGGCGCGTAGTCGCAGCGGCCCGTCGCTCCCGCCCCCGCCGGGAGTCCGACGTGGAAGTTGCTGGCGGACCGGACTTCCAAGGAAACCGCTTCCGAGCCGGAGCCGGAGGCCGAGGCTTGCAGAGGTGGCGGCGCCGAGGCTCGAATAGGAGTCGCTGCCGAGGCCGGGGCCTGTCTCTAACCACCAACAAGGGCGGACAGGCGGTTCATCATGGGTGAGGATCTGAGGAGGGCGCCCGGGCGCGCTCGAGGGGCTTCGGCCCGAGGGCCGGGGTCTGGAGGAGAGGGGTCGGCCTGGGAAGCTCGGAGTAGCCAGCTTTTCAGGGGCAGGTCGGTGAGGACTTAACTCACCTTGGCTGTTCGCCTGTGGGAGTGGACCCTGCCTCGAGCGTTCCCTCTGCCCTCGCTCCTGTCCCCTTTATCCCAAAAGGGTCAGGGGGCGGGGGCGGCGCAGGTCCGCCCGGCGCTGCGGCCGGAGGAACCCGGCCCCGAGACCTTTCCCCTGACCGTGAACTTTTCCCTGTCCCTCTCAGACCCAGCTCGATTTGGGGGTCAGAGGTGGTCTTGGGAAGCTTGGCAACTTGTCAGTCGCAGGTGCGCTGAGGTTTCTTGCGTGAAAAATAAGATTTGACCCCACAGTAGAAGCGTGATTCTCTTCCTGGTCGCTGGAACTGCGTCAGTGTAAAAAATCCAAAGGGAACTGTTGCTCATAATGTTTTTAGTCCGCTTGTTATTTGCCTGCTTGCTGTAGCTTTTCATGTAGATAATAGAGTAATGTGGAGAAGGAAATGGGGAGGGTAGTGGTCATAACTGGTCAGTGAGTGAAATTTTAATCTCGATTTTTTTGGAGTGCTGGTTGAGGGAACTACATTGTCATCACAAGTACCAACCGAAGCCTCCCTCCCCGCTGAAGCCCAAATGCAGATTTTTAAACTGGTTTACACCTCTCCAAATGGTGCACGTTCGATGACTGACTTTAATTCCTCTACGATTTTCTGGGGGGATTTACCTACCCTGGAATATCACAGGCGCTTTCCTGCTTTTTTTCCATAAGTCCTTTCATTTTTTTTTTTTTTAAGGTTTTCTTTTTAAGTACTTTCTACATCCAGGACGGGGCTGGAACTTACAACCCCAAGATGGAGTAGCCTGTTGTACCTACTGAGCCAGCCAGGCGCCCCAGTTTTTTTTTTTTTTAAGGTGTAAAAAGGTACTATGGATTTTGTCAAGTCACACCCCTTCTTTTTTTTTTTTTTAATGAAATTTATTGACAAATTGGTTTCCATACAACACCCAGTGCTCATCCCAAAAGGTGCCCTCCTCAATACCCATCACCCACCCTCTCCTCCCTCCCACCCCCCATCAACCCTGAGTTTGTTCTCAGTTTTTAACAGTCTCTTATGCTTTGGCTCTCTCCCATTCTAACCTCTTTTTTTTTTTTTTTTTTCCTTCCCCTCCCCCATGGGTTCCTGTTAAGTTTCTCAGGATCCACATAAGAGTGAAACCATATGGTATCTGTCTTTCTCTGTATGGCTTATTTCACTTAGCATCACACTCTCCAGTTCCATCCACGTTGCTACAAAAGGCCATATTTCATTTTTTCTCATTGCCACGTAATATTCCATTGTGTATATAAACCACAATTTCTTTATCCATTCATCAGTTGATGGACATTTAGGCTCTTTCCATAATTTGGCTATTGTTGAGAGTGCTGCTATGAACATTGGGGTACAAGTGCCCCTATGCATCAGTACTCCTGTATCCCTTGGATAAATTCCTAGCAGTGCTATTGCTGGGTCATAGGGTAGGTCTATTTTTAATTTTCTGAGGAACCTCCACACTGCTTTCCAGAGCGGCTGCACCAGTTTGCATTCCCACCAACAGTGCAAGAGGGTTCCCGTTTCTCCACATCCTCTCCAGCATCTATAGTCTCCTGATTTGTTCATTTTGGCCACTCTGACTGGCGTGAGGTGATACCTGAGTGTGGTTTTGATTTGTATTTCCCTGATGAGGAGCGACGCCGAACATCTTTTCATGTGCCTGTTGGCCATCCGGATGTCTTCTTTAGAGAAGTGTCTATTCATGTTTTCTGCCCATTTCTTCACTGGGTTATTTGTTTTTCGGGTGTGGAGTTTGGTGAGCTCTTTATAGATTTTGGATACTAGCCCTTTGTCCGATATGTCATTTGCGAATATCTTTTCCCATTCCGTTGGTTGCCTTTTAGTTTTGTTGGTTGTTTCCTTTGCTGTGCAGAAGCTTTTTATCTTCATAAGGTCCCAGTAATTCACTTTTGCTTTTAATTCCCTTGCCTTTGGGGATGTGTCGAGTAAGAGATTGCTACGGCTGAGGTCAGAGAGGTCTTTTCCTGCTTTCTCCTCTAAGGTTTTGATGGTTTCCTGTCTCACATTTAGGTCCTTTATCCATTTTGAGTTTATTTTTGTGAATGGTGTGAGAAAGTGGTCTAGTTTCAACCTTCTGCATGTTGCTGTCCAGTTCTCCCAGCACCATTTGTTAAACAGGCTGTCTTTTTTCCATTGGATGTTCTTTCCTGCTTTGTCAAAGATGAGTTGGCCATACGTTTGTGGGTCTAGTTCTGGGGTTTCTATTCTATTCCATTGGTCTATGTGTCTGTTTTTGTGCCAAGGTCACACCCCTTCTGCTACACTTTCTTTCCCAGGGTTCTCTGGCCCGTGGTGTCTTTATTTTTCCAGACTTGCAGCTCTTAATTGTGCCATTTCTTTGTCAAATAACCATGTATCGTGTGGCATCGCTTCTGTTGTCAACTTTTTTTTATATTGTTAATGTAACTTTCAGTCTTCTCTAATGGCTTTTGGTGGAGAAGGCCCAAAGTGCTTTTTTCTGGAATCATTAAAGAAAAAATGTATTTTAAAAAAGCTTCTTTATTTTGTTGTAAAAAGAATAATACTCTAAATCACCATTTATTTAAACACAATCCAAATGAATCAATACCTTAATCTGTTACCAGCAGGCCCTGCTGAGACAAAGGATAATTTTTTTAATTTTAATTTTTTCCAGGTTTCTTGAGGTATGAATGAAAAAATTGCATATATTTAAGTATGACGTTTTGATATATATAATATATATACACATTGTGAAATGACTACCGTAATCAAGCTAATTAATACATCCTTTTTTGTGTGTGGTGAGAACACTTCCAGATCTACTCTCTTAGCAAATTTCAACTGTACAATACATTGTTATTAATTGTAGTTACCATGCTGTTAATTAGGTGTCCAGAAATTACTACTATTGTAAGGAAAGTTTGTACCCTTGACATCTCTCCCATTTCCCCCACTCCCCCAGCATCTGATGACTACCATTCTACTCTGTTCACAAGTGCTTTTATATTACACAGTACCTTGCATATAGGAAGCTTTCTGGAAATATTTCAAGATACATTGAATGTAGCTTTATTATTTTTTTAAATGAGTTTTCTGCCAAAAGTAGGTTTTGTTATTTTGGGCTTCTGTGCCTCAATTTATTTTGCTAATTCTATTGCTTACAGAGAAATCTCAGTGATTGAAGGTAGTTATCATGGTGCTACTGTACAATGATAATAATTGCTTTTCATATATAAGGATCTCATTGTCCCAGTGTCATTCTTATTTGTCCTTTGGTGTTTGAGGGTTGTGAGGAGATCATGCTAAGGTATCCATATTCTCATGATTAGAAAGTGAGCTTCATGAGGAAGGTAGACCTATTTCTCTTATGCTGCAATGTATCTTCTGTGCCTTCCTAATGCAGTATCTAGGACATAGTGACGATCAGTAATTACTTGTTTGGTGTTGAATAATGTATATCATTGGGAGCAAACTTAATGAACCTATGAATCAAGGAAAATACTATAGTATTATTTAATTTGGCATAGCTTTAATTTTTTTTTTTTCTTGAGAGAGAGCCTGTGACAGTTGGGGAGGGGTCCTGGGAAAGGGAGAGAATCTTAAGGAGGCTCCAGGCCCAGTGCAGAGGCCCACCTGGAGCTGGATCTCATGAACCTGAGAAGATCATGACCTGAGCCGAAATCAAGAGTCTGATGCTTAACCAACTGAGCCATCCAGGCACCCTGGTATAGCTTAAAAAGGGCGAGATTAAATGTTCTGTGGACCTAGTTCAGAAAATGATAATACATTTTTTCCTTTATTATTTTTTTCAGGTGGCTTTTTCTCAAGTATTTTTTCCAGTCTGTTTGGAACCCGGGAAATGAGGATTTTAATTTTGGGATTAGATGGAGCAGGAAAAACTACAATTTTGTACAGATTACAGGTTGGAGAAGTCGTTACTACGATTCCTAGTAAGTGTTAGTACGATAAACAAATTGTAGGGGGTTTTTGTTTTCCATATAACATAACTTTATTTCTGAATAAGTAATTCATATAATAAGTTAATGTTAAGGTTTGTAAACTTCTAGTGTGGGCATAATATTGATAACATTTTTCATAAATTTAGAGGCATTTTGTAAACCCCTGTGCATGGCTGGGTTTTGCTGTTTAAAGCTAATTTTAAAAGTTGGATAGAGTTAAGGCACTTAATCTCATTGAGGGCTAGTATCTTTATTGATAAAATGAAGATAATAAATATACCCACTGACTTTGAGGGGGGAATAAGTGAAATATATAAAATACTTTGTAAACCTGTTTAAAGAATTATATGGATGTTAAGTGATACTATTGCATCTGAAGTGATTTTTTCCCCCCGTATGTTACTATTTATATATATATGTATTTTAAACTTTATTTATTTTTGAGAGACAGAATGTGAGTAGGGGAGGAGCAGAGAGAGAGGGAGACACAGAATCTGAAGCAGGCTCCAGGCTCCAAGCTGTCAGCACAGAGCCTGATGCAGGGCCCGAACCCACGAACCATGAGATTGTGACCTGAGCTGAAGTCAGACGCTCAATCACGCTCAATAGACTGAGCCACCCAGGCGCCCCTATTTGTTATTATTTTAATAAGATTTGTTTCTCTTAAGGAATTCATTGCTTTTAAAGATCTGAGTTGAAGAGATTGTTGAATTAATCTGGTACCTGAAAATATCAAGAAAAGAAACACCTCAACTTTAAATCAGTTGTTGATATCTTAGAGGAATATTCTCAAATAATCCTGTTTTACTACATGAGAAAACTATTATTTATACTTTTTTTTATTTGTTGGCCTGAATTGACTTCGAGAAGATTAATATATTAAACTAAGTTTAAGAGTTTGTTGAAGAGTATTTTAAATTATGCCTCTAAAATCACTGTCATGCAAGGTATTTCTATATTTAGTAGTATTTAAATTTCCAGATTAAAAGAGAAAAAGGTCTAGCTTTTATGAAAGAAGAACCTTTTAAGCTCTGTGGCATCTGATTTATTTTTGCCACCATCAGTAAATTTCAGTTCCCTTGATTTTTGCTTCTCAAAATTGCCCATCTCTGCAGTGGTTAAGTCTTGGTGGCCCCTGCAGTGCACACAGCCCAGTGGATTGCATTTCAGGGAACACACTTTACAGCCCACCCTTGTCCTTTGAATATAAAAAGTGTTATCGAGGTAAATATGGTGATTACACTCCTACCTAATTCGAAGGGACACATCATGTACTTGCACTTGATCTTAGCCAAAAGGCTGAGAAGCGGTTCATATACTTGCTTTTTAATTTTTCACTCAGGTTTATTATAGTTACTTTTTAGTTGTGATAGGTATACTTATGTAAACTTATTAGCATCATTTACCAATAGACTTAAATTTAAAACAAAAATTGTCCAGTTATAGCTATGTCATTTTTTACTTTAAGATTATGAAATCTTATTAAAAAAAAATTTTTTTTTAATGTTTTTATTTATTTTTGAGACAGAGACAAAGCATGAGCAGGGGAGGGGCAGAGAGAGCACGGGACACAGAATCCAAAGCAGGCTCCAGGCTCTGAGCTGTCAGCACAGAGTCCGACATGGGGCTTGAACTCATGGACTGTGAGATCATGACCTGAGCTGAAATCAGACACTTAACTGACCGAGCCACCCAGGTGCCCCAAGATTATGAAATCTTATTAATCCAAATTTTTCAGCATCTTCTCCACCTTTCCTTAGATTCCTTTCAATGAAAATAGTAGTATCCTGCCTTAGCCATATGGTGCCACACCTCCACCTAAAAAGAATGGCAGGGAAAAGAGATGAGACACCTCCCATCTGAGCATCCAACCATGACCTTACACAAATGAGCTCTTGAGGAAGTCTGCAGCGAGTCTGTGAGATTGCTACCCTTAGAGAACCCAGTTTCTATAAAGTGGTATACAGCTTTTGCTGAATCCTTAACCACTGAAGCTTAAAATGTTGGCTTTCTTGGTTTTGTTCCATTTATATTTGCTATCTATCAAAATTCCATTTTTTTTTGTAATACATCTACATCTGTTCTTTCTAAGCATAACTTTCTGAACACTTTTGTATGCCAGGATTGTATTATATGGAGAGTTTAACATAGTAGACTTCCCACTGAGCTAAAAATTCTGTATTTGTAGAGGTAACGGGATTCTTATATAATCTGAAAGTGGTACTGATCTTGCTAATTGATTGTGTGTGTTTGTGTGTGTGTAGCACAACTGTTTTATATTAAATGGAATAATATTTCAACCAGTAATGTGATTCAGTGGTAATTCATTAATTGCTAAGATGCAGTTAGATTGGATACTTTGAAGGTAGAATGCATTAGTCTACATATACTACTGATTTTGATTTCTCTTCTAGCTATTGGATTTAATGTTGAGACAGTAACATACAAAAACCTTAAATTCCAAGTCTGGGATTTGGGAGGACAGACAAGTATCAGGTATGGTACAAAGACCAGATTACTTTCTAGTATTGAATGTTTATTGGCCCTTGAAGGGTGAAGAGCAGTAAACCCAAATATGTCTTCTTTTGTAATTTAACAATTATTTATTTTTGAGAGATAGAGTGTGAGCAGGGGAGGGGCAGAGAGAAAGGGAGACACAGATTCTGAAGCAGGCTCTAGGCTCTGAGCTGTCAGCACAGAGCCAAATGGCAGGTCTCGAACTCATGAACCGAACCGTGAGATCATGACCTGAGCCAAAGTCGGACACTTAACCGACTGAGCCACCTAAATGCCCCTCTTTTGTAATTTAAAATAAGGAAGAATTTCCTGTTCTCTTAATTGAATTAAAATTTAAGGAAGCCAGTTTTCCAGATACCACCTAAATGAAAAAAATTTTCAGGAAAATCCCAAGACCTAATTACTTGGGGAGTTTTTAACTAAAAATCCTCATTTAGTCAGTCACTTTGTCTATAAGACAGACTGTTTTGGATTTTATAAAAATACCTTTCAGCCCACCGTTTAGTGTTTAATGTGAACATAGATGCCTTCTGGAATGCAGGTCTCCTGCCTAGCATTCTGTGCTTGGCATGGCAACTGTGAATGTTTGGTGACTGTCAGTGGTTGCTCACTGTGGTGCCTGCCATCTTAAAACATGGGTAGTGCAGTCTCCAAATATCCTGCTGCCTTTTTTACTCATTTTATTTATTTTTTAAAAAGTTTATTTATTTTGAGAGAAGGGAGAGTGCAAGTGGGGGAGGGGCAGAGAGAGAGGGGGAGAGAGAATCCCAAGCAGGCTCCGTGCTGTCAGTGCAGAGCCCAATGTGGGGCTCAATTCTAGGAACCGTGAGATGATGATATGAACCAAAATCAAGAGTCAGACACCCAACCAACTGAGCCACCCAGGTGCCCCTAACTTGTTTTATTTTTTGAACCACTTTTGAGGCCCTCTCTAATTTTAGCCATTTCTACCTCATGAAGTCTTTAGTAATCAACTTAATGTCTGTTATATAAAATCGTACTAAAAGTTTTTTTAAGAACCCATTTCTTAAGGAGTTCCTAGTTAAAGATTTATAAGATATAACAATAAGGTCTGGTATAACTTTATCTTAGTACATTTAGTGATTTAGGTTGATTATAAATGTCTTCCCTTAGCCTGAAGTCTGAAACTCCTCGATCCTGTGATTTAGTGTTTATCATTCCACCCCCATCCCATCTGAAGGATGTGATACATATCCTTCAGAAACAGTGAATCATTATGGCATTAATTCTTTCATGGGTGGGGAAGATTGGCATATAAGCCCCCACCTCCCATCATTGCCAAGTCCTAGCACATAAATTAACATAGCAGGTTCTTTTTCTTTCAAATAATAATATATTCTCCCTTGCTGAATTTTCTTTAGGCCATACTGGAGATGTTACTATTCAAACACAGATGCAGTCATTTATGTGGTAGACAGTTGTGACCGAGACCGAATTGGCATTTCCAAATCAGAGTTAGTTGCCATGTTGGAGGTAAGAAAACTGTATTCAGATGTGGGGAAATCTTTTACATTTGCTTGCTGCTCTCATTATTACCACATGCAGGAATAATGAAAAGGAAAGCAGGAATTTTTTTTCCCCTCATGCCTTTAGTATCATTTTCTTTTATGCAAATTATTTCCTATTCCAGAAATTCTATTGGAAAGAGGGATGGAGACCAAAAACAAAACAAAACAAAAGAGAAACAAAGAATCCAGCCTTGTAACTTTAAACTAGATTCCTTGATTTCTACCAAGCTCAGAGCTGAACTCTTTCTAAACTGAAGGAACTATTCTAAGTTACTTTTATGAAGTGCTTTCTATAGAATGTTCTGTTTCTACTTGTATTTCTAGTTGTATAAATTAGAGAAGCAGATAAGGGTATACATAGTAAGCATATTTGTTTGTTTTAGAATTTCTGGGTATTTGGCACAACTTTGATCCTTGTTTACCTCTTCCAGCTTTATTGTTCTTTACTCTTGCCTGTGTTTCCAGTGCTTCAGCCATACTGACCTTTCTGTTCTTTGGATACACTGAGCCAGCACACTGGACACTTGGTTGAGGGCTCTTTGCACTTGTTCATCTTTCTGCTTGTAGTGCTTTTCCTCCAAATCTGCATGGCTCCTTCTTGACGTGTTTTATCTCATGTTTCTGTTCCAGAGAGGAAGCTCAGTTATTTTCTAAACTGAGCTTTATTTTTTGTACCACTTACTGTTTCTTTCCGTAATTTAATTTAATTTATTTTAAAATCTGTTTTTCTTTTTAAATTTTTTATTTTATAGATAGAGAGCATGAGTTGGGGAGAGGGGCAAAGGGGGAGAAAGAGAGACTCTTAAGCAGGCTCCACACACAGTGCAGAGTCCAACATGGGGCTTGATCCCATGACCCTGGAATCATGACCAGAGCTGAAACCAAGAGTGGGACACTTAACCGACTGAGCCACCCAGGTGCCCCTCTTTCCTTTATTTTAAAATATATTTGTTTACTTATATAAATCTCCCAACCTAAAATGTAAGTTCTTTGAGTTTACCCTAATATCCCTGATGTGTAGAACAGCGTATAGCACTTACTAAAAACTCAATACATTGTATTCACTGAAGTTTATAGAATAAAAATTTATTGGCTAACTGAATTCAGAGGATGCATTAAATAATCAAAAGTTCAAAAAAAATCTCCAATTGCTAAATAAGCTTTTCATATGTACTAATGATTAATTTAAGTAATAATGATATTGCCTTATGCTTGAGAAAATTAGATACCTAAGTTTCCTTTTCCTACCAAAACTATGATTCTGAAGTATCCAATCATTGAATGTTTAAGTTCTAGGCCATTTGATTACCTACATAGAAGCTTTCTGAGAATGCTTTAGACTTCTGATTTCCTGATTACTGACTTAATGGCTGAGTTATAAAGTGAAGACCTAATAGTTTCAAACTTTTGCTTAATTTTTTTTACAACATAGCATCATATTTATCATAAGAGCTTCTTAGACCAAATTCAAGTATAAGGAATTTTAAGGGACCATTTAAGTGCTTTTAGTATAATGGATTTAAAAAAAAAAGGTTTGTTTAGGTGTTAAGTCACATGGTATAATTGATTTTTATCATATAAAGTACTGCATAAAGGAAATGGATTATTAACTTAAGTTTGTAATTCTTGTGCTGGTTTATTATTTGTGATATTAGAATTTGACTTGTATAATCATGAGAAAGAACTAAAAATTATATTCATTTTTAGGAAGTAACTTGTTTCAGTCAATATATATAATGTAAAGTACATATAGCATGTGAGTCGGGTCTATTATCTATTGCATTAAAACTTACAGGCATATAAATCAATTTAAGTTTTCCCATTTTTGTATGCAAAAATACATTCTAAATGGAGTAAGAATGAAATGTAAAGAATGGAAATTGTTAACTCCAAGAATATGTAAGTGAATATGTTTAAAATTTCTGGATAGGGAAGGTCCTTCTAAATCAAAGGATTGGAAGGAATTAGAAAAGATAGATTTAATTATATTAATACAAACAAAAACCTCGCAAATACAACTTAGGGTAAAGCAGGGAACCAGGACATAGTTTCATAACCAGTGACTAAGGATTTGTGTTCTTAATCATATCAAGACCTTTTGCAAATAAATAGGAAACTGAACAGAAGGAATGAATCTGCAGTGCACAAGACAAAACTATATTCGAATATTTGCATTTCTTATACTCTGGTAATAAATAAGCATTTAATGACATGCTATGTTTGGAAAAATATACTATACATAGATACATATTTCTAATTCTTTCAGGGCTGCATTGAAGAGTGGTACTGTTATACACTGTTGGTGGAGTCTAAATTGTTAAAAACCTTTCTGGAAAGCAGTTTATTTTATTTTTAAAAAAAATTTTTTTAACGTTTATTTATTTTTGAGACAGAGAGAGACAGAGCATGAACAGGGGAGGGGCAGAGAGAGAGGGAGACACAGAATCTGAAACAGGCTCCAGGCTCTGAGCTGTCAGCACAGAGCCCGACGTGGGGCTCGAACTCACGGACCGTGAGATCATGACCTGAGCCGAAGTCGGACGCTTAACCGACCAAGCCACCCAGGCGCCCTGAAAGCAGTTTATTAATACATATAATAGGAGTCTAAAAAAATTCATACTCTGATTCTATTTTTAGAGAATTTGTTAAAGAAAAAGATTTCTGTGTAATGACTGCATCCCTTAGGTTTCTATAGTAGTCAAGGAAAAAGAATCTAGTAAGAATTTCTGGAGAACAGTTAGTGTATGGTGTATGCATTCATAGTGCAGAGTATATTTAACCATTAAATTTTTTTGTTTAAAAATTTTTAAAAATATTTTCTTACGTTTGTTTTTGAGAGCAAGTGCACACGTGCGTGTGTGAGAGAGGGGCAAAGAGGGAGACAGAGGATCCTAAGTGGCCTCTGCACTGACAGCAGAGAGCTTGATGTGGGGCCTGAACAAACGAGCCACGAGATCATGACCTGAGCTGAAGTTGGACACTTAACTGAGCCACTCAGGCGCCCCATTAAATTTTTTTTTTTTTTGAAAAAATTTTGGTTGTTTGGATAAATATCCATGATATAATGTTTATTATTTTTTAAAAATATTTTTTAATGTTCATTTATTATTGAGAGAGAGAGTGTGAGCAGGGGAGGATCAGAGAGGGAAGGAGACAGATTTGGAAGCAGGCTCCAGGCTCTCAGCCATCAGCACAGAGCCTGATGCAGGGCTTGAACTCACAAACTGTGAGATCATGACCTGAGCCACAGTTGGATGCTTAACCAACTGAGCCACCCAGGTGCCCCAAATGTTTATTTTTTTAGAGCAGAGTATAGAACTGTGTGTATATATATTGATTTTCAAATATGTAAATGTATTTACTAAATAAACTATAAGTATCTAAATTACAAAGCAATAGAAAATACCCACAGTGTTAACAGTGATCATGTTTGGAAGATAGGATTATGGATGAAGCTTGTTTTCTTCATTCTTCTCTGTAATTTCAAATAATTTATAAAGAACATTATATATTCATAATTAGGAAATATACTTTTAAAATAATGTATTTGTTAGCATTTTCCCCCAAATTGAAGGGGGCAAATTGATGAGAAAAAATTAAGTAGCTTCTATTTTATTTAGGAAGAAGAGCTGAGAAAAGCCATTTTGGTGGTGTTTGCAAATAAGCAGGACATGGAGCAGGCCATGACTCCCTCAGAGATGGCAAATTCACTTGGGTTACCTGCATTGAAGGACCGAAAATGGCAAATATTCAAAACTTCAGCAACCAAAGGCACTGGCCTTGATGAGGCAATGGAATGGTTAAGTATCATGTTTCTAGAAGCCATTTGTGCATTTGTTTGTGTGTGCAGGTGTGCATATGTGTGATTTCCCTTTAGTCTTAAGGACAAAATTCAGATTACTTAGCAGCATATCAAATTAAGTTCCTCAAGCCTTTTCTTCCACTGGTCTTCATATACATTGGCTTTTATTTCAGCCACACCCACCTGATTATAGTTAGATAAGCCACCTCTCCGCCATTTTTTTTTTTTTTTTTTTTTAGCTTTTTTCCTTCTTTACCTCATCCTCCAGTTCCTTATCCTTTAGTACTTAGATTAAGACTTTCTTCTCAAGAACCTTTCCTTGCACCTCTCCGTGCCCAATGCCTACCGCACATGTAGGTATCCTTGTCACAGACCAGTAGTAATGTAGTAGTTATACTGTCTTATAATTGATTTGTGATCTGCTCATTAGATTTTCAGCTTCATGAGGACTGAGAATAGTTTTCACCTCTGAATTATCCACATCTGGCCTTGCTGCAGTAGTTACAGCCTGGAAAGTAGATATTTGGTCTTTTTTTTTTTTTTTTTTTATTCATTCAGAGCATAGATAAAAGTAAAAGCTAAGAGAGGCCTTCATCGAAATTGAGTCCATACCTTTATTCTTCTGATATAACTATCTTAGCTTTCATCATTTAAAGTGCTTTGGAATCCACTTCCAGTATAAAACCTACTATAAATGATCATGTTTTATACCTGAAAGTTTGAGGTTAATTTTATGAAACTGTTCATTTTCTTTTCACAGGTTAGTTGAAACATTAAAGAGCAGACAGTAATTCAGTCACTTCCATTCCTCTGAAATGAAAACTACATCACATATCCCTTTGGAAACAGTTAAGTGTGCTTCGTGCTACTAAATGTTAAAACTCTGTGATTGTTGGCATATACTGAACTGACTGCAATATTTGTAATAAATATAAGTATTCGGTTGGAAGGGTAGCTTACCATGATTGAACCAACTGAATGTCTGTTTTGTGTAATGTAAAATCTTTCCTTTCTTGTGTTAAGTATATATATTCTATTTGTATGGAATTCTTATTCAAGTAGAGTCCTATTAAAGAATGTATTCTCATTGAGGAAAATACCCTCCTATTTTTGAATCAGTGGTTGCATCTTGTTTGTATAAACACTAATAAATATCTTAACTCATATATTTCCCTCTAAAATGAATTAAGTTTTTTCCAGAGATTAGATTCAATAGGCTAGGAACATAGTTTGAGTTAATATGTCTTCATTTGCTTAATGACTACTTTATTTAAGCTGTTTTGTTTAAAAGCTTTTGGTTATAGGCATGAAACTGAAGTAATTATTTTGGCAGTTAAAACCTCACTCACCTCTGTAATTGTCATGTTATAGTACCATATAGTTGTTGGAAAATTTTTACATATAGGAACCCTGTCATATAGGTAGCACCAGTTGTAATGTCTTCATTTTATGGATGTGGACCCAAGATTTTGATGAGTTGGCTTGCCTCAGGATCACCTGCTAGTGAGGTGGGAACAGGACTCAAAGTGAGATTTCAGGGTCAGAAGCTTGTCTCATAAACTGTACCATTAATTCCTGAAAATGTCAACACTGGCAACACAGACAACTGTAACTGCTTAAACAAAATTATGCTAATTGAAGTAGACACAATACATTTAAAATAATTTCTGTAAATTTGTCTATACTAGGAGAGGTAGTAAAAACACTCCTAAATGGTTATATTTGATGGAATCCACAACATATTAAAGGAAATTGAAAAAAATCTATTTTAAGAAGCATTGTAAAAGATGTCTTGACTGTCTTTCATTTATCTATAATTGGACATGTAAATTTGGTGAAAAGTAAAAAATTAGTGGTTGTACAGGGAGAAATTAAGCATTCTTGGTTTTAAAAAAACACTTACTACTAGGCTATCAAAAAGTTATGTTCAAAGGAACTTTTCAAACTATCCAGTCTACTACAGGATTGGCTACAGTTGTGACAGAAGTAAACATAGTCCCTTGTATTTACTAAAACTAGGGGGAATCTTTAAGTTGGACAACTAGCATTTAAAAAACCTGATGCCCCTTACTAGTGTTCTTGGGAACACCAGTGGTCCATTACCTGTCCCTGCCACAGTCTTTCTAGGTGTTGGCCTCTAGCTGCTTTCCTTCATACTTATGGTTATTCAGATCAAATGAATGTGGCTTTTTCTTTTCACCTGTGAGACTTTCACTTTTTTTTTTTTTTTTTTTTTTTTTTGTTCCCCAGTACCCACTCTTAATTTGGTCTCTGAAGTATTTTCTGGAGGTCTTTCAGGCCCAGGTGTTCTGAGTGCTACACCTAATATTAACTGAGCATGTAATTAACATTATTTCATCGTTTCCAAATCACTCCGGACGTACAGACTGCCCTTTTCATATTTATATACTTAGAATCCAGTGTGGTGCCTGGCATATTACTGCACCTCAGATGTGTGCATGGTTTAAATAGTAGGTATATGTCAACTAGGGAAATAGTATCTCTCCCACCTATACTTGGGTTCCCTTCTGGTCAGTGGCACATGTCTGGTGCTGGGTTTATATCTAAGTGGCTAAGTACGCCCCCAGCCAGCAGTCTAGGAACACTGTGAGAATGTAAGTGTGGGGCAAGAGAGGCCCTGGCAGGCAGATGTTGCCCAGCACATTGCTCTTGCCATCTTGAATACTGAACGCACATGAAGTAGTAGCAAAGGCAAGCACTTGGATGATCTGGATCTGTTTTATCACAAAGAATAGAATATCACAAAGAGCATACATGTACTTTAATGTGGTATAAATTATGAGGTCCTTGTGTAGCAGGAAACAACTGTACAGGTAAGTTACAGGAGTTTGAGTGCTATTTATAAAAATCTACTGAATATTGTTTTGGAGAAGCTTGAAAATGGGAAAAGCACCAAACTTAGAACACATGAATTCTAGGCACAAGTGGTCATTCCTTCAGTTTTTTTCTTATAAAAGAAGAGACTTGGACAGATCCTATCAAAGGTTTCTTTTAGTTCTAATATTCTATTTTATAACTCTGGTAGTTGTGCTATGTCAGGTGTTCACATTAAAAAAAAAATTGAGAGTGGTGGAATTTTGTTATTAGAATACGAGATACACTTGTGGAAATGTAACCTCCTTGAAGGTAGGGACTGGATCTTTTTTTTTTTTTTTTTTAATATTTCAATATTTATTTTTGAGAGAGAATGAGCAGGGGAGGGGTAGAGAGAGAGTGAGACAGAGGATCCAAAGAGGGCTCTGCAGTGACAGCAGAATCTGATACAAGGCTTGAACTCATGAACTGTGAAATCATGACCTGAGCTGAAATCAGGAGCCACCCAGGCACTCCAAGACACGTTATCTTACTGTATCTCTTGCATGTAGTGTGGTGCACTTGGCACATAGTGGGCACTCAGTAATTATTTACTAAATTGTGCTCAGTATCCCTGAGGATGTTTACTTTTCTTCTTCTGAAATTTCCCTAAGTGTTAACTTTTGATTTTTTATTTTAAAAATTTTTATAAAAGCAGTACATATATTTTAAATCACTTAGAATTAATTGAAATCAACCTTCTGTGATGCACCATGTTTATGCTCTTGGCACATTACAAACTCCTTGGAAGTGTGAGAACTCCTGTTTGAGACAAACTACATCAAAACACAGATGCTGAAGTTCAAGAATGTTTGAACATTTGATTTCTATGCCTTATGCTACATTCTGACTCCATATTTAGAAATTATAAAGAACATAGGCTTTTAATCCTGGGTATGAATCCTGCAACCTGTATTACCCTTAGGTAAATTATTTAACCTGACTCTGTTTCTTCATCTGTAAAAGAGGAACCAATTTTTAGGAAACTTTTGAGCAACACTATGAAGACTAAAATGTTAACAAAGTGCCTGGCACATTGGATGGCTCTTCTTCCTCCGTCTATTGAGCACTAAAGAATATTGCTTCCACATCAACTGTAGAGTGAGACCAAGATACCATTAATACCATATGGGTGAACAAGATAATGCCAGACTGTTTTCCAAAGTGGTTTATAAGAGTTCCCTTTGCTCCACCAAGCTTGCCAATATTTGATACTGTCAACTTTATCAATCTAAAGGGTTCAATGGAATTTCATTCTGATGTTAATTTGCATTTCCTAATTACTAACTTGCATATTCCTAATAATTTCCTAATTATAAAAGACTGATTCAAAATATTTAACAACCAGACATAGCTGATATAGGAGGACCCTCTACCAGTCTAGGTATTAATCTTGTAATTTTTGGTGTGGGGAAATAGGGAATCTAGGGACTTGGGTAGCCAGGGTAGCTTGAGTGTCTCAAGGCAGTGAAACATAAGTATATATATGTACATAAAGTACATAAGTACTTTAATATTTAAGAACTGTACAGCCACATCGGCTAAGTATTAATGTTTACTTCTTTTCTGTGCAATGACTATTTCTCTCCTGACACTTTTTCTATTGGGTTATCTTTGTTGATTCATAGTTACTCATTATATCCTGGATTCTACCAAATTCATTATCAGTATATGCTACATATCATATCCCAGTTGTGTCTTACAAGCAGAAAATTCTTAATTTTCACGTAGAATTTATCACATGTTCACTACAGGCAGCACTTTTTTGTGACTTAACATTTGATATCTGACAGGGAAAAGTCCTCACCGTATTACCCTTTTTAAGAACATCATGGCTATTCTCGGCTTATCTTCTATATAAATTTTAGAATCCTCTTATTAGGATAATCTGAAGAAATCTTGGGATTTTACACAGATATGCCTTTAGCCAATGGGGTCTAACTTGGGAAGAACTAGCATGATATTAAATCTTCCTATCCACGAACATGGTTATTTCTCCATTTGTGCATATCCTTCTTTTAGTGCCCTTTGATAAAATTTTGTAATTTTCTCCCTAAAAGTATTGTAAATCATTTGATTTATTCCTTCTATATTCTGTCTTGTTATTTTAAAGTGTGCTTAAAAAAATAATTTGTAAGCTTTTTATTGCTTTTTTAGACAGTGAAGATACAGTAATATTATGAAATGTTTTAATTTAAAAAAATATGAGCAGGATTATATTAAACTGTATAATATATAATCTATGCCATTGTAACTTAAATAATAAAATCTGCTGTGATTTCAGACCAGCAGATATACCAGGAAGTTCAGGCTTTGGGGTAAATGGAGATACTTTATCAGCAGAGGGAGCACATTACTCCAATATTGCTAAATCTTTCAGGCTGTGGCTCTTTTGTCTCTTGGCCTTATAGCCTGGACGCAGGAACTCTATCTTTCTCTTCTTGGCTTCACTTTTATTTTTGTGTTTCTTCAGCTTTTTCTTGGCAGCAATATCAGGATTAGTTACGAACTTGAAAAAAGAATAGAAATTTTATATTACTTTAAAAGTAAATATTAAACCAATAAAAACCAAATGCAGAAATGGGCCATTTTGTTCACCTTTAAATATCACAAATGCAGCACATTCCCATTAAAGAAAATTTGGAGCCCCACCTATAAAGTCCCCACTTCTCAAACACAGCCAATTCCTCTTTCCTCTCTGTGTTAAGTGTGACACACACGCATGCACACACCTGTGGTTAAAAATATCTATTAAGGAACACGCTATATTTTCAAACAGCAAACATACCTCTAAAGCCTTCCTCTTTTTCCGGAGTGCCCTTTTCTCATTAGCCTGTTTCTGTACAGAGGCAAAAGCTAAGGAGAAGCTCTCAAGCCCAACGAGCTTTTTGAGTAGTTCTATGATTTCCTGCGATAGATTCTTCAGCAGAGGATCTGATCACACACAGAGTAATAATTAGTCGTATAGGAAAAGACACATTTAACATCTATAAAATCAAGAACATGCAAAATTCAACCCCTGTGGAATCATCACTTTTATTACCTGAACATTAAACACTGATCTAAAACCAGCCTCTATGTTTCTGAGATGTGAAAAAAGGAAGTGTTGGGTAGGACACTTCCCAGCCACCACCACTCATCTGGGAGGCACTAAGAGTATCACAGACTCCATGAAGCCCACTTACCAGTGGAATCCTGGCTCAGAAGACACTAATTTGAGAAGCCGACAGAAACATTTTGGGTTACTTTATTAACCTGCTCAACTCTGCAGATGGGAAAGGTAAATATTTCTCTATGCCCCTTCTAATTCATGGGTCACAGATGCTTAGTTCTGGCCACAGCTTTTTTTTTTTTTTTTTTTTTTTTGGTTGTGGGGGGAGGTTAAGACTTCTGAGAAACTGACAAAAATCTTTGCTTTCCCACCCTTCCCTACCTTCTGTCTCCCAAATACACATAACCCACATATTTCTGTATTCAGTTTCAGGACAGCTGTTCTAGATTACAAAGTTTTCTTTGGATATTTCTTGAAGATAAGGACTAGGTCTTTTCTCCAATGTTGAACCCCCAGTACCTGGCAAATATTACATGCTCAATAAATGCTGAATAATGAGAACCAAAGTGGACCTGGCCTTGACCACTGCTTTTTCCTCTCTGAGAGGAAGGAAATGTATAGTTCCTGCTTTGATACTCACTTGTTTTATTTTAAAACTTAATACCTACTTTACCTCCTCTTTCCAACCCCCATTCCCTCTTTTCCTATCATCAAAAGAGAATTTAGGATCAGTGAGAGAAATGTACAAATAAATGCCCAGGCAAGGAAAATGACATATAGGAAAAGTAAACAACATATTTTTAAAGTATTTCATACTTTTGCCTTACAGTTCACAATAATAGAATACCATGACATTTTATTGTTCATTATTGTCCATAGCACTATGGGGTTTAGAACCACCTCAACTTACAGTTTTCTTTGAATATTTCATCTATGCTTAGGAGTAAAACATCTTTTAGGAGAGAAACATCACTCTTAGACATGAGGAAGCACACAGAAGGCAGTCGTAGATAAAACAAAGATGCCTTACTTGTTTGCTATTGTTTTGATACCTAGCAAGTTTTCTTAAAACTCTGGCAGGGAAGGAAGATAGAAAAGAAGGAAGCATTTAGGAGAGAAGTGAGGATATCTAATGTACAAGTATTCAGAAAACAGGCTGCAGTTACCCTGGTCTGAATAGGTGCTGTTCAGTTCTCGGAACAAAGGAGCTATGATCACTGGGAGATACGGCTTCACCTTGTCTATTCCAAGATCCATTGCCACAGCTCCAAGAAACTTAAAGATGCATGTTCTCTGAAAGTACAGATCATTCATTGTTATCTGAAGTGTTTCTTTTATTGCAGCCATATAAACAATTCAGAAAAGGTCTCTTTGGGGCAGATATTATTGCTGCAGTTTTTGGTTGAAGAGTTTCTAGAGATGTGGGAGCATTACTAATACCACTGAAATACTTTAAAAAAAAAATGACTACTTTCAGGCATTCTGAACATTCACTGCACCTTTAAGGGGTTTCTAGGTGAGTAGGCAGCTTCCAGTTTTGCAATCCAGGACAACTTCTGGATCAACCACAGCAGTGTGGCTGGCTTGCTGTGCTCTTCCTTTGCCTCCTTGTTTTCTTCTTTGTCAGAGTCCATCTCCTCATCTGCACAGGACTTGCGTTTTCTTATTTTCTCTCTGGCTACACCATCTCCCAAAGCTGCTTGTTCTTCCATGTCTTCTTTTATCTCACCTTGCTCATCCTCAGAATCAGATTCCAGTAAATATAAGACTTTGGCTACAAATAACAAATTCTTAACAACCTTTAAAAAAGGAAGGGAGAGAAAGGGAGGAATTGGGACTTTGATTGTGAAACAGATATGGCTCAGTAAAAAATAGGTATTCTACAATTAGGAAAAAACTCCCCCAAAACAGGTATTGCACTATTAAACTGATGATTATTCCATTTTTTTGATAATTCAGTTCTACCTTATAGTATACCCAAACCCATTTCCATGTAACTTATCTACTTGACCTAGTTTTACCTTTTAAGGTCACAAAGAATAAGTAAATAATTTCATTCTAGACTATCCATTTACATTTTTGAGAGAACTTTCATCCCTCCTCTATTAAATTTCTTCATAGAAATAACAGTTTCCACTTACTGAGCACTGATTCTATATACAGCATTCTAATTCAACTTTAAAATATCACTATTAGATACTATTATCAGGAGAGAAAATCAAGGCTCAGAGTTACTAAGTGACTCACCCAAAGGCAAAGCAAGTCGTCAGCCAAGATTGAA
This sequence comes from Prionailurus bengalensis, assembly GCF_016509475.1. NCBI lineage: Eukaryota > Metazoa > Chordata > Mammalia > Carnivora > Felidae > Prionailurus > Prionailurus bengalensis. The sequence goes on along the minus strand of NC_057358.1, from coordinate 121,849,746 downwards.
TGGTCTTTAGAATTCAAGCCTAAGTTCTTAAACACTGAGCTCTTCCTCAAATCATGTGATCCAGATAAATAGCCCAGGGACCAATTTTAGTCTTATAATAATGGACCCATATAGTGAGTCCCTAACTCTGACATCCATGAAATCTCTGACATAGATATTTCACATTGATTATGTGACGGAGGAAGTCAAGTTGCTTTTGAGTTCCTTTACCATCCTGGCTGCTCTGTTGGGAGTGCTGTGTGCCAAAAGTTTCCTCCAAATGTAGTACTCAGAATCCCACATACTGTCCAAGGTTAGCTTGGCCATCGAGAATTCATGCCAAGATTATAATTTCCTTCTGGAAGCTTGGTCTCCCTAAAGACAGTCCCAGTTTTGGAGGCCTTTTCCCCTTGTGGCAGCCACTTCACAGTTAACTCACCGTAAGATCACAGTGAACTGAATTCCATTAATTTCTTTCATCCTGGGTTAGTACTAGTAAATCCCTTCCTGTCCCTAGTTTCCATGGTTGTATCTGTTAGCCTCTATTAAGACTGATATTTTGTGAGACACCACCTGCTATCTACCCTGGTAGGATTTCTTTGGCTTCACTTTACTATCCACTGAATAGCTATCCATTCTTTCTCTGGCCCTGCCATATAATGAAGGGTACTATATTTCCATATAAAAAGTGATGGAAATATGAGGGCTTATGGCATCCTACTTGAGATCACTCTTTGGATACAGTGTTCACCTAGCTTCTTGTGTCCCATCACTTAATCTGTATTGCTGCTCCATTGTGTCCATAATGACAAGAGTCACAAATAACTGTCTTGCTCATACCAAGATACCACATCTGTGTATCTCATCTACCAGCCCAATGGCTTTATCAAAGGAGGAAAAAATAAAGGGAATAGACCTTACTCAAAAGTAATTTACATTTACTGCATATTTATACATGCTTCTCTATATTCACAATTTACTTATAGTTACATTCTATAGTATGAAAACAAAGTTTTTAGTGATTTATCTGCCTTCAGTTAAGGATAGACAATTCTCACACCACACTGTAACATAACTATTACTGCTTTCTCTTCAACTTCCAGGGGTAAGGGAAAGAAATTCAGTACTGTAGTTCATTATAGGGACAATGAAAATCAACCAACCAACCAACCAACCAAAGCCCTTCAAAGCTGGTCACAACGTTGAGTAGATGGTTAAAACTGAACATGAAAAGATTAACAGTCAGCCTCTCACTGCACCATCTTTATTGGGCATTTTAAATGAAGCCAAGAATAACCCCAACATAGACTCCAGAGTTGATTAGATTTATAACTGAACATGTATTTCAGTGTATGCCTATATTTCATTTAATTCCCCAAGCATTAAAATAGGAAAACAAACCAACAAAACCCCCCACAAATACCAAATGTAAGCCTATTCCTAGACTTGGTAGAACAGATCACTTCTATTAAACCAGGAGGATGACAATACTGACCTGTTCTCCTAGAGATTGATCTAAGAACTTGGAATGCAACTGATGGCAAGAGGCTAGGGAGATACTTTTCATCTGTGAAAAGAAAATGGACACTGGCAGACACTATGCAGGGTATTTCTGATTGTTTTTAAAAAGTCCAAGTAACCAACCATAATAATATAACTGAAGTGCTAGATTTTGTTCTGAATGACTTGTATAGGTCTGGAGAGGGAAGGTCTCTACTTTCTACCTGCCACAAACATTTTAGCTCAAATAAAGGGGATATTTTCAAGCTTTGGGGATATTAATAATCCCTCAGATTATTAGCAGGAAACTTTACAACAGTCCAGTATTTTTTTCCTTTTTTCCCCCTCCATCTTCCAATCATTCACTATTTATGGAGTCTCCACTATGAGTCAGGCATTGTGTTGGGCCCTAGGAAATCAGAGATGGATGTAATGTGGTCTCTACCTAAGATTTTCATGAACGTGATCTCAGTCATCAACAGTTTATGAAGGAGGCGGGATAGACAGTATTGCTCTCATTTTAATAAATACTATTTTCCAGTGTTGATAAAGAACTTGAACCAATAATAGAAGATGAACAACAGAAGTGGACTAGACTGATAGTCTAAAAATTATCTTTGAAAAACCTTGGCCTTGAGGTTGACCCTTTCTAGTTCCCAGCACACCTACAGAAACGTGCAACAAGTCAGCTGTCAGAGTTTTTCCCAAGGGCCAACCCCCAAATAGTTACATGAACCAGAAGGAACATCTCACATAGATCACAAAGAAAAGGTTTTAGAGAAACCTTACCTTTTGTTCAAGGTCATTTGTTAGAAATCTTACTGCTACAGGTTCTGAGAACTTCTTTTTAGTTGTTTTAGATTTCCATTTTCTAGTAAGTTCCTCTGGTTGGCAAGAGGCAAAGAGCAATCCAAAAATCTGGGCTGCAGTGAGCCACACCCAGCTGTGTGGATGTCTCAGGTGACAATGAACATAACCTAAGGGAACCAAAATGCATTTTCAGATGTCTCACAGCTTTCCCAGCTCTTTGGTGGTAAATATGATTAGATTAGGCATTCGCTATCTATTACATGCTTGGATTTAGGAACCAAAGATGAACAACATCTTTTGGCTGTAACATTTACAATTTCTAAATTAGGTAATATAAATTTGTATACAGGCACATGTTTGTTCCTAATAGTTATTGAAATTGGTGGAGAGTTATCATTTATTGAGGCTTTCTGTGTGCCAGGCACAGGGCTCAGTGTGTTACATATGTTTCATTTAGACCTCACAACAGTTCTATGACCTTACAACTGTCAGTTGCATTTTACAGATGAGGAAATGTTTCAGAGGGGCCAGATGAGGCACCACGCTGTAACAGACAAAACCAGGCCTGGGCCCTAGCTTGATCTGGCCCCAAACCTTACACTCTTATGTTACATGGCCACTTTCCATATATTACACTTGGAAAATACAGTAGAAAAGCCTTGTGGGTTGTAGGGAACAAGATTAAAATTCTGGATGAACCATATCATATCTGAGTTTTAGTCTATGCTGTTATACATTTCATAAACATGGTTTTACTTTTGTTCTATATGTATTTTCTAATAATCTGGCCATGTCTCTGTGGAATCATACCAGAGTAGGCCGTATAGTAATTTAGTAATTTCCATAGGATCATGAATTCTTTTAAAACAGGTGGGTACTTAAAGCATTCATTCCAATGTCTGTTTCCTATTGGCTAATCAAGATTAAATATGTTAAATTAAAAATTCTAGGATCTTATTTGTTATTTAAAGACCGATATACAGGGGCACCTGGGTAGCTCAATAGGTTAAGTGTCCAACTTTGGCTCAGGTCAAGATCTCATGGTTCTTGACTTTGAGCCCCGTGTTGGGCTCTGTGCTGACAGCTCAGATCCTGGAGCCTGCTTTGGATTCCATGTCCCCCCCTCTCTCTGCCCCTCCCCTGCTCATGTGCTCTCTCTCAAAAATAAATATATATATTAAAAAAAAAAGAGTGATATACAATAACTTAAGTGTCTCACAAGGGTTAAATGGTTTACTAAATCATGGCATATTTGCATGGTGGACTATTTACAGCTATTTTAAAAAGCTTTCTACTGAGTGTATTATAGTATAATATTCTTATTTAGGTACAAACAAGATATAAGTTTATATGGAATTATGCAATCTCTGTAAAAAAAAACCTGTGTCTATATATAACAAAAAGACAGACTGGATGGAAATATATACCAAATTAACACCAAGCAGCAAGGAAGACTTTGAAAAACTTTCCTTTCTTTTACTTTCCCATAATTAATATTCCTTCTTTTACAAATGAAATGTATTACTTGTGAAATCATAAACATATTATTTTTCCTAGAAACATTTTCACTATAATCAATTTGAAAGGGTCTTTTAAATCTTTTTCTCATGGACTTTTCCCCTGACATTATAGACTTTCTAAGTATTCATACTCTAATTCCCCAAATTGGTTTTTAGTAATTCTGTCACAACTAATGTGTTTGTTTTTAGATGTAAATAAAAAGGAAATACTTACTCCAGATTTTATTCAGCGTCTCGGAGGGCTTGGTAAACTGAATAATATTACATTCCTTGATGAGTTTACTAATCAGTGTAAGAAAACTAAACAGAAGGCGATCTGCAGCTTTTTCTTCAGTCTCTTCCATGATCTAAAAACAGGATGGATATAAATCCATTGAGACAACTTCAGGGTTTCTATCAGTACTACTGTCACTTTGGGTCAATTTTTTGTTGTGGGTGCTGCCCTCTGGACTACAGGCTGATCTGCAGCATTCATGGTCTCTGCCTGCTAGATGCTAGTAGCACCCTCCACGCTCCAGTTGTGACAACCAAACATGTCTCCAGGTGTTGATAAGTGTCTAGCGGGGTTGGCAGTGGGGTGGTGAAATCCCCCTGCTGGAGAAACTTCGATCTTCACATACTATGGAAGATAACTTACTTTAAATCTCATTTTTAAAAAGAAGATCCAGCTACACTGAATTCTTGCTTTCATTAAGAAACATTTTTGAACACACATAATATTTAAGCTGTTAGCTAAACCACCTTAAGTAAAACTACAAAAATTAGCACAAGTTTTATTCTCTGGCAAATTACTTACATCTTTAAAGTTTTCAGGATCAATTTCCTTTTCAATCACAGGAAGAATAGTTCCAAGTCTTCTCTCAAAAGAGACTCCTTCACTTTCCACAAACAAGCCACAGATGAGGGCAGCTAGTTGCCTATTTAAGCTCTACCAAAAATAAACCACAGAAAGACAATGTTAATAACACCACTTGGTACGCCATTTCCAAATTCATAAAATGGGCATGACTCTGTCTTCAATATTTCTTCTTTAAGTCTTTTCTTAATGTTTATTCATTTTTGACAGAGAGAGAGAGAGAGAGACAGAGCATGAGCAGGGGAGGGGCAGAGAGAGAGGGAGACAAAGAATGCGAAGCAGGCTCCAGGCTCCGAGCTGTCAGCACAGAGCCAGACATAGGGCTTGACCTCACGAACTGCGAGACTGTGACCTGAGCCGAAGTCAGACACTCAACCGACTGAGCCACCCAGGCACCCCTCAATATTTCTTTATAATGCCAGAAATCAATAGAATATGGATCTTTGGTGGCTTAAAATGAAAAATATAGAGAATCTTCACACCCAAGAATAACATTAAAAAAGAAATGGAACTCATCATTACCCACATTCTCCCATTTTAAATTAAAAAAAAAAAATCAAGATGAGCACTGAATAATATACAGAATTGTCGAGTATCAATGTCATACACTTGAAGCTAGTAACACTGTGTGTCAATTATATTTCAATAAAAAAAAATTAATTAAAAAACTGGAAGTTGCATACAATACCCCCCCATTCTAACTTTAATATGTATTACAGTCAGTATTAAGATACAACACGTTTATATTCCACAAACATGGGCCACTGTTGATGGTGGCAAGTCAGCAAGTGGATATAATCACTGACAAACATTACATTTCATTAACTGAATATGCAAAACTGAAAACAAAGATATTCATCATTGGGGACTGGTTAGATACATTCAATACATTCATATAGCAGTGTCATTGGCTGACAATCATGTAGTGGGACTACAGGTGATTTTTATGTTACTCTCTATAATTTATATTTCCTGAAGTTTTACTATAAGAATATATATATATTTTTAAAATTTTATTTCCAATATAGTTAACATACAATTAGTTTCAGGTGTACAATATAGTGATTCAACAATTCTATACATTATTCAGTGCTCATCATAAGGATACTCTTTAATCCCTATCACCTACTTAACCCATCCCCCCCACCCAGCAAGAGTACATTATTAACATAATCTAAAAAAAATAAAATTTGGGAAAAATTCAACAATGTTTAAGATGTATTCTTATTTAAAGTGAATACCAAAAGCTAAGACTTTTCATTGAAATTTAACTATAAGCAACCTTAACCTTTTTTGCTCCAAACCAGGTGGTAACCATATCAAAGAGCCAATCTTTTTTCTCAAGGTTGATTTTACTGAGTAAAGATTTGATTGTCATGGATGCCATCTTCTTGCACACGGCAGAATCATCGTTCACCATCATTAGACAAAGAGGAATAAAGAACATTCCACAGTTCTCATGGAGTAGTCCCTAGAAGAAAACAGGCAGTTAAGAGCACACTCAGACTGGAATTCTTATAGATGCCCAAACAAGGGAGGCTCCCTGTGGGCCCCCAGGGCTCAAGGGGAACATAACTACAGTCTGTGATTCAAGGTACCTGAGGGAATGTGTCAAAGAGATAGGAGATCATTTCCAAGGCAGACTCTCTCCCGGTCTCATGTTCATAACTAAGGCAAGAACATTAGATAGACTTGTTAGTATTTTTTCAATTACCAATAATTGTTTTAAAAAATTTTAAACATTGTTTTAAGGTGTTAGTCTGTTTCTTAAAAAGTAGAAAAAAAATCCATGTTCCCAATTTTAATACTTATGTAAATCTATCACGCTACTATTCAGCTTTAAATGTGATTCTGTTAGATTTTTACCATTCTCCTTAAATAGACTCTTAATGAAAATCAGTGGTCAGACCGAATTCGAAAAGCAACTTACACAACTGTCACATGAAGCCATGTACACTGTTTGATAATCAAGTCAATGATTCAAATGATAACACCCTCAGATGTTTAGATTTTGTCATTTTCCAGACAGGTGCCACAATAAAATGAGAGGAAACTACTCTTCTGCCCCTATGTAGTTTATGGCTTAAACTTACTTGAGTTGAGCAAGCATGAATTCCAAGTTTGGTCTCAATTTGTCACCCAGGGGATAGTCAAGAATATATTTCAGAAAAACCTACGAACAGAAGTCACATAGATGATTATTTGGGTCCTATCTCTCCAGGATTTCTGCTTCCTAACCTGCTGATACACTGTTCAGTTACAAAGACCTTTCAGAAGACTGATCAATCCTCCTGAGTCAACTGCACGCTTTCCTTTCTTCTCCTACTTCACTTACTCAGGTCCTGCCCCAAGTGCCTGATTAGAAGTCCTAGCCTACCACTGGCATGGTTGTTTTGGGCTCCAGATCTAAGCTCACGTGTTGGAAGCTCCTCTCTTCCATAGGTAGTGTGGTATGGTGGACTGAGTACGGACTGTGGTTCACCCCTGTATTTCCCCTTGAATAAGAATGACAATGATGATTGATATTAATACAGATAATACTAATTCATTTACTAATTATACGTCAATTAATTCTATATGCCAAGCACTGTGCTAAGTGTTCCTCAGTTAACTGTCATCACTTTCTTGGAAAGTAGGGGATATTATCCCCATCTTACAGATGAAGAGAATGAAGTTGGCACAGAGAGGTGAGTAACATGCTCAGGTGACAGTGCCAGAATTCCATGCCTGGTTTATCTTCTTTCAAACCATTGTACTAATTTATTAATAAAAGTAATTAATAAAATAATATAAGTATTTATATATAAGCTATTATATATCAATAGCTTTCTGCTACTGGAATAAAGCCCTAAATAAATCTTTAACAAGTACACGAGGTCTTGCCTGACCTGGCTCCCTTCCCCACCTCACTTAACCTTCATTTATCTCCTCTAATAAGTAAGGCCCTTACCTACCTCAAGGCTTACCTTCCTTAGGCATTGGCTGCTCCCTTCACCTGGAAAACTAAGCCTTTTTCTTCCTTCACATTTCTGCTGACAAGCCAATCCTCAGGAGAGCCCTTCCTGATTCTAACACCAGGGTGGTCCTCAACCTGATCATATGTTCTTATCATCTACTCTTCCATATTTTGTCAATTCTAAGCAGCACAGTTTTTCACATTTTAACAGATCTGAAATTGGGATGTATCTTAAAATTGATGGCATCTTACCACTGTGTCATAGTGTTTTCTTTCTTTGAAGTATATAAATAAAGGTATGTCTTATAAATAATGAAATATGACAGTGCTTTCTCCCTCCTGGCACTTAGGATGCCTGTAATTAAATACCTGTGGAATTTTTGCTTTGTGCCTGTGTACTTTAAAATTTCACTATCTGACAGGGACTATAAAAATTTTGTTGACTGCTTTTCCAGCAGCACCTGGCACATAGTAATACGCATAAGTAGTTGATGACTGGACCAATGGATGGAAATATTTGGTGCAGGCTATCATGCTACAGAAGGAAAATATACATCTTTATCCATTTGAAACATTCCACATGTGATGGGTTATTCTCAAAATGCTCTTTGTTAACTGAAATCCCCTTAAGGCAGAGCAGACATGCTTCTCACACTTGGTAAGTAAATGGGTTCCTGAGTCTCAGAATAAAGCAACAATTGGACACAAAATTATCTTCAGAATTCAGTCAATGTTGACATCTGTCTATCTAAATATGGAACAGAGAAGACAGGACCCAACACTTGCTACGGGAATAAGGCTTCTTCTCTACAAACCTGTCTGCATTGGACTCTGACAGGTTCACTTTGTGCAGAAATTGCCAACTTGGATACTTTCCGCATGACATCATCGATTTCTGGGACTAACAACTTCCTTGATAAAATGGCCTAAAATAAAAAAGGAAGACATCTCATTTCATGTTCTACTGCAGATGGTTCTAAGCTGATGCACTGTTAAAGCAGTCATAGGCAATTTTCAAAAATAATGAAAGTAACCTTCAAGAGAAAAAAAACATACACTTAAAAATGGTTAAAATAGTGACTTTTATTTTATGTATTTTATAATTAAAAAAAGAAAAAAGCTCCACAAAGTCCAATACAGTAAATACAAGCATTTTTTAAACTTTCCTCTACTTTTATAGAAGGCTCTGGAAGTGTTAATTGAATTCATGTTCAAACATTTTAATAAGTAGGTATGTTAGATTACCATTAATCCATCAAAATCATCACAATGTTTATAAATTAATTTTGGAAATCCACAGCTAGTCAAAATACTTTGTTCCACATTATTCTAAGTATCTAATCTGAGGCACACAAACTGTAAAATCCAACATTCTGGTGATACCATACCTTCAGAAGACCAAATGCAGTGGCCTGTCTTGAAGTATCATAAATGTCTTCTTCAGCATATGCTAGTAGAACTTGAAGCTGCTTTTCGGTTATCTGGTAAGACTTCACTTTCTTCACAACTATGGTCACACACTGTAAATTAAACTAGTGAGGTTAATAGCCAGGACATCCCACGAATGAATAATCAGTGAAATGGTAAGGCTTTAATACAACATCAATGCTTTTTCACACAGGATACCAACCCTCTGGCCTTAGCAAATTAATCTGGAAAAAATTCTGAACAGGACCAAAGGACAATGAGGAAACCTAAGTTTGATGTTAAACCTGGTCCTGGCTCTTTCGAAGTATAACTAAAAACACCTCACCTTGAAACAATTTACCACCAGGTGGAAGTTCTGGCCCCTGGCAGCTCCAAGTTTTGCATAGTCCTTCAGCAACAGGAAGAGGTGTTTTGTCAGCTGTTCTGCTTTTGTTTCTATGGAAGGCAGAGGGAACCTCAAGACCCAGATCAGGCACTGTAAAGCACCTGTGATCACCTGAAAAACAAAACCAACCAATTTATGTAGTGATCAAACCCAACAGTCAAGCACCTGAGGCTGTGTAGACTCTATAAGCAATCAAGTTGAAAAAATGAAATACTCTGCTCAGCCCACTCTAGAAGAACCATATACCAAAAGCATAAGAAGAGAAGGAGATTTCCTATTCCCTGTGGTAGAACTTACTGCTTCTCTAAGGCACATAAAGGTGATGCAAGTAAATAAGAAAGAGTGCACCATATTCTTAACCTATATGAGTCAATGACTGGAAGAACTGGCCAATTTATTTATTTTCAATGTTTTTATTTTTTATTTTTGAGAGAGAGAGCAGGGGAGAGGCAGAAAGAGAGGGAGAGAGAGGATCCCAAGCAGGCTCTGCACTGTCAGCACAGAGCCCAATGTGGTGCTCAAACTCATGAACTGTAATATCATGACCTGAGCTGAAATCAAGAGTCAGATGCTTAACCAACTGAGTCACCCAGGCATCCTGAATTGGCCAATTTCAGCAACTTTTTTTTGTGTCTGGAAAGATACATTATAAATGACTTTTCTATTTTCTAGAATGGTACTTTAATCCATTCTAAGCAACCGTATACAAGGCACTCTAAAAATCAGAATTACAAAGATAAAGAGAACACCGTCCCTCTATTTAAAGAGCAGACAGCTGGCTAAGAAATTAAGCATGAGAACAATACACTACAATTTAATATAGTTAAGTGCTTTGCAAAAGATATGAAAAAAGTGTGCTGGGACCAAGCAATGACATGAGAATCCTTGACCTCCGGCTCAAACCTTAGAGACTACTGAGATCAGTTACTTCACCTAGTTCAGCTGTGCCTAATAGACCCACACTGCTCTGGTTGCTGTAAGGTCTTCTTGGGCTGGATTAGATGAAGCCATAGAGGAAAGGTCTTTGGAGTCACAAAGGCCAGGGCTTAAATCCCAGCTCTGCAGTTTATTACCTATTCAACTACAGAGATGTTACTTAACCTCCTGGCACCTTGACTATAAGACAGGCAGTCAGGAAACGGGAGATGTGTCGGCTCTGGAGTCTGACGGACTGATATCCTAGATCTGTGATCTAGGCCAAGTCAGCTGATAGCCTACTTTTCTCACTGATAAAACAGAAGCATTAATAATATGTGCTTCATAGGTTGTTATGAGGATTCACACCAGTGAGGGCAGTAGTGACAAGGATGATGGAGATGATCAGTGCTGACATGGTGACACCATTACTCAGCCTCATGATGTTGCAAGGACCCAATGAAATAAGTACAATGTATCTACCAGAGCCTGTAAAACTGTTGAAGGCTATCCAAATATATGGCTGGAAAGCAACGTAATGTAGGGAACAGAAGTCGTTCACAATATCATAAAGTCACTTAAAAACTCCATCATCTTGTGAAGCACAAGCCTAAAAGTTCTGGGTATTTTGTGCAACACAGTTCTCATGAAGGAACAGAAGCTCACCTTCACATCCATGGAAACCAGGCAGTCTATGAGGAGAGATACAAAAGGATCCAACATTTCCAGAACAGGTTCACTTGAAGACTTGATCTTGGAAGTCTTTAGACTCAGATGTAGCAGCTAAAAGATTCAAAAAGATATTTCATACCAGTTGCCCATAAGACCAAATGAGTTAGGTAAAGGTAAAATGATTTTAAGAGAGATACATGAAACATTAAGATGCTTCCGTTTGAAGCGACAAAAATTCTGAAGGAATGGTAAAGGGCCTGGGAGACTCTCAGTAAGTGAAGAAGGTGGGAGTTCACTGTGCAGCTGAGATGCTGAGCTCATTTACCAAATGATTACTCAGGATTTACTTTGATTCGAGGCACTGGCTTGGCACACAGGGCACAGCAATGATCAAGATGAACATGGTTCCTGCCTGATGGATCTTAACCAGGAATAGAGACTCTAGCAAATAATTAACTGTAAATGCAGTGTGCTTTGGGAGTTCTGTGGGGACCCTGGCAAAGGGAGGAGCCCGTGGTGAAGTCCTGGAGTGACAGAGTGTGGAGACTATGAAACTGAAGGGAAGCCAGTGTGGCTGAGCTGTGTGTTGGGAATGGTACAATACAAAGTTTGGCCCCTGTAGCCCAGATGAAAGACCAGGCTCTCAAGAAAAATGGGAGCCAATGAAGGTAATAAAAAGGAAATAAAACGATCAGATTTGTGTTTTTAGACACTTACATCTTTAAAAAGAATTCAAAATAATTTAGAGATGCCCATGGGCAAATCAAAGTGAACCCATAATAAATGTTAGGTCAGAATCATTAACCCTGAGACCATTATATCATCAAAGTAAGTACTAGAAGAGAGAAATGGTAAATGGACCAATGCACCTTTAAAAAAATGGCCCAGGGGCACCTGGGCAGCTCAGCTGATTACGTGTCCAACTCTCGATCTCGGCTCAAGTCATGTACTCATGGTTCATGGGATTGAGCCCCACATCAGGTTCTACGCTGACAGTGTGGAGCCTGCTTGGGATTCTCTCTCTCCCTCTCTCTCCGCTCCTCCCCTGCTCACGCTGTCTCTCCCTCTCAAACTAAATAAACAAACAAACAAAAAAATAGCCTGTAATTTATTTCTGATAAGGCATTTACAGTGGGAATGAGCAGAGAACTGAAAGGCATACTCACTGTGGGCAGCAAATCACACTTTAAGGGTTAATTCTTACCCGGAGTCCAGACTCAATAAATATGTGCATGTTGGTTTTCCTGCTCACAACAGCTTTCTGCCCACCTCGAACTGGAGTTGGGGGGAGCAGAAGACAGCTCTGGGGTGGCAGACGTGGATCCAGTGCAGGGGCTGCTGGGTTTCTGTCAATCACAAAGGAAAAACAGGGGCAAGAACACTGTATGCACTCTAAGTCACGTGACCCTGTCTGGTGACTGGAGTCCAGCACTAAGTAGTATGCTATTCACTGTGAGCTTTTTTTCTCCTTCAACCATGAGAAAAAGATTATTAGGTTGTTGATCAAAGCTGTAGAACAACCCCAGAAAAAGAAATCAGATTGATGAACACAGGTTTAAATTAAGATGAACAGTAAAAGGACACTCCCTTGATGTTTGAAAACAAATGCCAAGGAGTTTCTTTTAGAACCCAAAAGCAAAATCCAAAGGAGGTATTTTAAAACCTTTTCAGGTCTAGATATCTATTTAATCAGAAGAAAAGCTATGTATTTAAAATCTATCCTAACTTTGATTCAATAAATAACTGGCTGCTGTCACAGCTAACTTACTCATTTATCAGAAAATCATCTCATGCTGATATTTATCACCTGGAAGGGCTTTAGCCCAAACACCACAAAGGAGAACCGTCTCATAACTCAAATATATATAGCATATATTATACAAGTATGTAATTGTATATGTATTAATTATGTATATAATTATATGTACACATAAATAATTGTACATGTATTATAAATTATGTAATTGTATAATATATGTAAACATGCATATGCAGTAAAACCTTGGTTTGTAAGCATAATTCATTCCGGAAAACATGCTTGTAACCCGAAGCATTTGTATATCAAAGTAAATTTCAAGAACCGTTGGCTCAGTTGTGATCATGTGATATATGGCATCAGGTACTACTTATATTGCAAGACGTCACTCTTTTATCAAGTTAAAATTTATTAGAAATGTTTGCTTGTCTTGCAGAACAAGTTACTCGCAATCCAAGGTTTTACTCTGTGTGTGTGTGTGTGTGTGTGTGTGTGTGTGTGTGTGTGTTTTAACTAAGGTAAATTATTAAATTAACTCACTTAAGAGTAAATGAAAACTGAATGGTTTATCAGAAGCAAGCACCCAAGGATAGTTTTTTTTTTTTTTTTCTTTCAAACTTACTTTTCTTTCTCTGTTAACAGGGGAAGATTTTCACTGACCAACCCATAACTGAGCAATAGTATGGATTCTGCCGTCATTTCTTGATTTACAATTAATCCTGCTATGATTCGGCGCAAGGTTTCATGAACTTTCCGGGCCAGTTTTAAACTCGTGGTATTTTGTAAGATCTAAAGGCAAACATAAATGTCATGTTGAGATAACACAGAACTGCCTTTTTGTTTGTTGTGATGGTAGTTTTTAAAAAATACATTTCCTTTTTAATATAGGTTTTTTTTCTAATTAAAAAGAAACATCCTTAATAAAATTTCAAACAGCATACAAAGTAACATTTACACATACTGTCAATCCCAGAGACAACCACTATCAGCATCATGTATGTCTCTGGATTTCTCTGTGCTCTCTGTTGGTGAGACCTCAGGGCACAGGACTGGAGACATGATGTGATACATGGAAGACATCAACCCTGTAAGTGCATCATAGGCAAGCACATGCACATATACAACATTACCAAAATGCAGTCAGTACTCATCTGAAACCATGCTAACAGTGCTGTGATGGCCAAGCCTCAGGGTTTGATATTAGTCATTAGGCCGAATCATAGGAACTTAATGGGAATCTAGGACCATCAATATCAACAAAACCCTCAGCACTTTATAAATATTCCTTTGCACAGGACACGGTATTAATAACTTTAACTATCTTGGAGGGATTTGATAATATACATGGAAAATACATGTGCTGTGTTAATTCTTTTTCATCCTCAAAACATACCTAACATTCTCAGGTTTAGATAAGATTAATGCATTGTAGAAAAAAAATTATGGAGTTATTCTGACACCAAAACATTTGGAATTAAGGTTAATTCATGTCATTAAATAGTGTTTTGCTCTAGTTTTTGTGCATAAAATTATAATAAAATGAGTTAATAACATTTGTTGAGTGTTCACCCCTACATTAGGCACAGAGAACATAATGAAGGTAAGTAAACTACAGTCCCTGTCCGACAGGAGCAGAACGAAAACAGTGCAAAGAATGTAAGCTTTGGATCAGAAAGATCTACAAGTAACGTTTTACTTTCCTCCTTAATCATGACCCTTCTACCTTTTGTTGAGCCTACATTTTCTTATCTGTAAGATGAAAGTACCATTGATCTCAGAGTGGTTGTGCAGATTAGAAGAGATCATGAAACATGATGTTGAGAACATAATATATGTTCAACAGATGTCACTTTTCTCCCTCTTGGCAATCTGGGAGCAGCAATCTGTCTTCAAAAGCTATGTTCTTAGCTGCTGACTTGAGCCAACTATAAAACTCACTTGAATTTCAATTTTTTGTTTCTGCATCACATGGTTTACATCCAGGAATCTGGTTCTTAGTTTAGAATGCCACCTAGGGCTGCCAGCTAGTGGCCATGTGGTATCCATGCCCTTCATACCAAATGAAATCCTGGTGGTCAAGTGCAGCATTACTGCATGGGTCGTTTTAAGAACTCATGATGCTGTAATGTGGGGATCTCCTGTACTGCATTCAAGTCCTTACCTCTTTTAATGGAAGGATAAGTTTTGTAACCTGATCTTTCCCTACAAACTTGCCCAGGATTTCATAAGAATCGTAACTCTTGCTTCTTCGTGCCTCCATGACTTTGGAGAGGATCTGCTTCACTTCCTTCTCTTCAGCAATGGCACCAAACAACTCATGGTTAAAAATCTTTGAAAGAAAAAAGCCAAATGGCAATTATGTGTAATCAGCAAGATATGTCAACACAAGCAGTCTCTGATACATCCAGATCGGAGGAAAACAAGTTGGACAGGACTGAAATTAGATGGCAGGAATTTCTATTAGATTTCACTTTTTCAAGGCAGTTCAGGGACCAATTACTGAAAGACAAGCAAATACCGCAACACCTGAAGGTTTTTACTAAGGGGAAATAAAAGAGTGCTATATAGATTTACATATATGATTGTATAATATAAGAGACAGGTACTTCCTCTTGGATATTACCAAAGAGTAGCCTCATTTCCCTTTAAAAAACTGATGATATTTGTAACTTATCAAAACTGATGTGTTTAATTCAAAATGTTTAAATACGTACATTTTTTTATGAATGAACAAAGGCAGTATGGCAAATTTAGTCTCTTCCTAATCTCACCCCCCAAATTATCACATTATCAATTTTAAAAGTTGATGGTTATTAAATTTTTCACTACTGTACGTAAAGCTCTGGTGCACATATTTTTATATAAACCCCAGACTAAATACATCTCAAATTCGTAAAAGTGGTCGATATTTTTGCTTATTTTAAAGCTCCTGATACACAACATCAACTTTCTTCCCAGAAAGGTTATACCAAAACTCATGACCTACTAGCAATGGTAGAGAGTCCACCTCACTTCACCTGAGTCAGCTTTTTAAACTTCTGCTAATCTAAGAGATGAGATAGTACATCATTTTCATTTTTACAGGTTATAAATATTTCGTATTTTGTGAGCCGATTTTCTGTGTCCACTGCCCAGTTGAGAAAATGACACTCCTTTTTTCTAAATCTTACCTCAATCATTATATCTAAACAGGAGTCCAAATCCCCAACTTGTAGCTTGTTGGTGAGGCCTTGCAGCAACATATAAACAGTGTAAGTCAGCACATGGACCTAAAATGAAATGCGCAGTAAGAATAAGAATGGTTAAGAATACCATAGTAGAAAAAAAATAAGATCTAAGAAGTACTGCAGAGAGCGCTCAGAGTTTCCATAATTACTGTAGGGAGAAGTTTTGACAAATGACACATACTTCTATCACCATCTAAAAGACTTTAACCTGGCACCAAAACAGACACATAGACCAATGGAATAGAATAGAAACCCCAGAACTAGACCCACAAACGTATGGCCAACTCATCTTTGACAAAGCAGGAAAGAACATCTACTGGAAAAAAGAGTCTCTTTAACAAATGGTGCTAGGAGAACTGGACAGCAACATGCAGAAGATTGAAACTAGACCACTTTCTCACACCATTCACAAAAATAAACTCAAAATGGATAAAGGACCTGAATGTGAGACAGGAAACCATCAAAACCCTAGAGGAGAAAGCAGGAAAAGACCTCTCTGACCTCAGCCATAGCAATTTCTTACTTGACACATCTCCAAAGGCAAGGGAATTAAAAGCAAAAATGAACTACTAGGACCTTATGAAGATAAAAAGCTTCTGCACAGCAAAGGAAACAACCAACAAAACGGGAAAAGATATTTGCAAATCACATATTGGACAAAGGGCTAGTATCCAAAATCTATAAAGAGCTCACCAAACTCCACACCCGAAAAACAAATAACCCAGTGAAGAAATGGGCAGAAGACATGAATAGACACTTCTCTAAAGAAGACATCCAGATGGCCAACAGGCACATGAAAAGATGCTCAACATTGCTCCTCATCAGGGAAATACAAATCAAAACCACACTCAGATATCACCTCACACCAGTCAGAGTGGCCAAAATGAACAAATCAGGAGACTATAGATGCTGGAGAGGATGTGAAGAAACGGGAACCCTCTTGCACTGTTGGTGGGAATGCAAATTGGTGCAGCCACTCTGGAAAACAGTGTGGAGGCTCCTCAAAAAATTAAAAATAGACCTACTCTATGACCCAGCAATAGCACTGCTAGGAATTTACCCAAGGGCTACAGGAGTACTGATGCATAGGGGCACTTGTACCCCAATGTTCATAGCAGCACTCTCAACAATAGCCAAATTATGGAAAGAGCCTAAATGTCCATCAACTGATGAATGGATAAAGAAATTGTGGTTTATATACACAATGGAGTACTACGTGGCAATGAGAAAGAATGAAATATGGCCCTTTGTAGCAACCTGGATGGAACTGGAGAGTGTGATGCTAAGTGAAATAAATCATACAGAGAAAGACAGATACCATATGGTTTCACTCTTATGTGGATCCTGAGAAACTTAACAGAAACCAATGGGGGAGGGGAAGGAAAAAAAAAGAGGTTAGAGTGGGAGAGAGCCAAAGCATAAGAGACTGTTAAAAACTGAGAACAAACTGAGGGTTGATGGGGGGTGGGAAGGCGGGGAGGGTGGGTGATGGGTATTGAGGAGGACACCTTTTGGGATGAGCACTGGGTGTTGTATGGAAACCAATTTGACAATAAACTTCATATATTGAAAAAAATAAATAAATAAATAAAATAAAAGACTTTAACCAAATGATCACTTTGTACAAAAGATGCTCAGAAACATATCACCAAGCTTGGCGTGTACTACTGTGACTAAACCAGGCCACTGATTTATTTTATTTTATTTTATTTTATTTTATTTTATTTTATTTTTATTTTATTTTATGTTTATTTATTTATTTTGGGGGGGGGAAGGGAGGGAGGGAACAAGCTGGCGGGGGGCAGAGAGAGAGCGAGAAAGAGAAAACCCCAAACAGACTCCACACTGTCAGTGCAGAGCTCAATGCAGGGCTCAAACTCATGAAATCATAACGTGAGCTGAATGAAGTTGGCCGCTTAATCGACTGAGCCACCTAGGCACCTCCAGGCCATTGATTTATAAAGAAAAGGCACAAGAGTCTTGAACTTTAAAAACCAACCTGTGAATTAAAGAGCTTGCCAATGTTGGGTGCAATCAAAGCTGTTATGAAGGAAATAGACAAGTTTTTGCTCTTCACAGTAACCATAGTTAATAACATTCCTAAGAGCTTACTATGGGCTAGTAAAATTATTGTATTAATACCTCACATGTATTAAATCATTTAATCCTTGCTCACTGTATCCATGGTATAGGGTGCTATATTTATCGGCACTTTTCAGGTGAGAAAGCTGAGGCACAGAGAGATCAAGTAACTTGCCCCAAGTTGCATGGGTAGGCAGTGGTAGAGTCAGGATTTGAAACCACAGAGCTGGTGCCACAGCCCCAGCTCTGCATCACTACACTATGTTGCCTCTCAAGCTTTCTGCATTCTTTATACTGCTTCTAGTGTTACAAATTATCACAGGGAACACCAGATAATGATCATAGGCTAAGGAAACATAATTGGTTGTCAATACACAGATTGGATTTTATTTTTTTTAAGTAATCTCTACAGTGAATGTGGGGCTCAAATTCACAACTCCAAGATCAAAAGTCACACACTCTAACGACTGAGCTAGCCTGGCGCCCCAGTTGGTTGAGCATCCGACTTCAGCTTAGGCCATGATCTTGCAGTTCCTGAGTTCGAGCCCCGTGTCGGGCTCTGTGCTGACACCTCAGAGCCTGGAGCCTGCTTCGAATTCTGTGACTCCCTCTCTCTCTGCCCCTCCCTTGCCTGCGTTCTGTCTCTCTCTCAAAAATGAATAAATGTTAAAAAAAAAAAAAAATTAAAAAAATTAAAAAAATTTTTAAGTGTTTATTTTATCTTATTTTTTTTAAGTGTTTATTTTTAAGAGAGAGAGAGCATGAGCAGGGAGGGGCAGAGAGAGAGGGAGACACACAATCTGAGGCAGGCTCTAGGCTCTGAGCTGTCAGCACAGAGCCCGACGTGGGGCTCGAACTCATGAACCTCGAGATCATGACCGGAGCTGAAGTCGGACAGTCAACCAACTGAGCCACCCAGGCGCCCCCCCCAGAATGAACTTTAAAGGCATAATTTCATATGTATCTACTGGTGATCAGTTGGGTTAAAAACCCAACTTAGACACATTACAGTCAAACTACTAAAAAATAAAGGCCAAGAAAAAGTTCTTAAAGCAGCCAGAGAAAACGATGCATGACTTAGAGGAGAAAACTGTTTTGAATAACTGGATTTTTCATCCAAAAGACCAGAAGGAAGTGATACAACATTTTTAAGAAGCTGAAAGAAAAGTACTGTCAATGTAGAATCAGATATCCAATGACAGTATCCTTCAGGAATAAGGTGAAAAGATATTCAGAGATGACAGAAAACTAACAGCATTTGCTGCCGTCACATGTGCTCTACAAGACTGCTGATGGAAATTCTTTAGACTGAAGGGAAATGATACCAGAAAGAAACTTGGAAATTCAGAAATGAAAGAAGAGAAGTAGAAATGATAAATATCTGGGCAAACTAATAGACTATTCTTCTCCTCTTGAGTTAAGATATGTTTGACAATTACAAGCAAAAACTCTAACATTGCCCAATAAAGTTTTCAATATATAGAGATGTAATATACAAACAACTATAAAACAAAAGAAGGGTGAAGGGATCCATGTATGGTAGTAAGGTTTCCACATTCCACTTGAAGATGTAAAATATTGTTTCCAAGTAGATTGTTAAAAGTAAGAATGTATATGGTAATTCCTAGAGCAACCATTAAAAAACTACACCAGGAGGGGCATCTGGGTGGCTCAGTCAGTTAAGCGTCCGACTTTGTCTCAGGCCATGATCTCAGGGTTGGTGGGTTCGTCCCCTTGTGTCAGGCTCTTTGCTGTCAGCTTAGAGCCTGGAGCTTGCTTCAGATTCCGTGTCTCCCTCTCTCTCTGCCCCTCCCCTGCTTGAGTTCTGTCTCTCTCTCAAAAAGGAAACATTAAAAAAAATTAAAATAAAAAACTATACCAAGAGAGACAATTCAAATAAATACTGATATTTTTACTGCATTAGATTTAGAACCCACAGAATAGGAAGTTTACCTTTGAGCAAATTTAGACACAGAAGGTAAAGCTAACTACCCAGAGTCTTGACTGAGTACTTGAAAAGAACAAGCAACAGTGTTTCTTGAACTTCAAATCACTCAGGGATCTTACTGAAATGCAGGCAGTATAGGTCAGGTGTAGGGCCCTAAATTGTGCGTGTCTAACAAGCTCCCAGGTGTTGCTGAACACTTGGAGTAGTAAGGAGCCAGCCAGCCACGTCACCACTCAAAGAGCTTTCTATTCCACCTGGAGATCCTATTATTTTTATTACTTGTATGTTTCAATCCTTAAACAAATGCCTATGCTCTTTATTATTCACATTTGTGGTAATAAATTCAATATGCATTCAATAAGAATATTTTTAAGAACTCTCAAAATACAAAACTTGGTATCAAATGATTTGAGAAAAATAGGTTATATAACCCTGGCCTATAAGTATCTTTATAAAAATCAGATACGGGAGTTTTTGTTTGTTATTTTTAAATAGATTTTTAAAATGCTGATTAGAAACTTGTAAATATTCTTTTTTTAAAAGTTTATTTTTCAGGGAGAGAGAGAGAGAGAGAGAGAGAGAGAGAGAGAGAGGGAGAGAGAGAGAATCCCAAGCAGGATCCGTGATGTCAGTGCAGGGTCTGGCGTGGGGCTTGAACTCAGGAACCCTGAGATCATGACCTGAGACAAAATCAAGTGGGATGCTTAACTGACTGAGCCCCGAAACTTATGAATATTCTTGATTACTACCTCAGTGGATCAACTTTACTGAATACAGACAGAAGGCAACATCACTTGTAGTGTTCAAATTGCAAATATTTGAACTTCAATCCAACTTGAATGAATATAAGGCGCATAATGCAATTTACCTGATATCCACGGACAAGGGTACTTTGTAATTCTTTTAAAATATATTGTAGGTAGTGCACACCCAGATCTTCTATTATTTTTGCTAGAGTGCTGCGTGCAATGTCTCTGATTTCCTGTGCTCTGTTCTTGAGGAGGGCACACACTTTCAGCAAAATACTAGAAAATGAAAAATTGAAAAGGACTAATCAAAAACCAGAAGCAAATAAAAATACAGACATCCTCTGGTCTCTTAATTATTCATTACCCAAATTTCCCAATTAGGATTCTAAAAAAAAAATTATTTTTAAGGCCAATTTATTTTTGAGAGACAGAGACATAGAGTGTGAGCAGGGGAGGGGCAGAGAGAGAGGAGACACAGAATCCAAAGCAGGCTCCAGGCTCCCAGCTGTCAGCAAAGAGCTGGACGTAGGGCCCAAACCCATGCATGAACTGTGAGATCATGACCTGAGCTTAACCAACTGAGCCACCCAGGTGCCCCCCAATTAGAATTCTAAATCACAGCAAATTGTGACAATACGTCTCTTCCTCACAAAAAGAGACTCAAGAGTCAGGAAGAAAGAACCAAGTTTTGAGTTTCACTGAACATTTCTAATTTGTCACACAATATACCTTGGCAGGTTAGCTTCCATAACTTCTTGTGGAAGGGACTGCATTAGTTTAACCATGGCAAAAGCTAAAGGAACTCGAACTACTTCCTCATCATTCACAACCTTGGATTTTATGAGCTTGTGTTCTTCTTCCCTTTTAGTCTGTAAGAAAAATTTAGATTAAACTAAAACAAAAATAAATGGATCGGGGACCTACCAACACTGAAATCTTGCATTTGAACGATAAGCTCTTTGATATGACACTTCTAAGTTTATGGTCTTAAAAAACAAACTAAATTATGCAATTTGAGAATAACTCTCAAAGAATTATAAAAATAATAGGAATAATAATGTTTTTTCCAAAGAAGAGCCCAAATATCCATCAACTGACGAATGGATAAAGAAGACGTGGTTTATATATACAATGGAATACTACTTGGCAATGAGAAAGAATGAAATCTTGCCATTTGCAACAATGTGGATGGAACTGGAGGGTATTATGCAAAGTGAAGTAAGTCAGTCAGAGAAGGACAGATTTCATATGTTTTCACTCATATGTGGAATTTGAGAAACTTAACAGATGACCATGGGGGAAGGGAAGGGGAAAAAATAGTTTCAAGCAGAGAGGAGGCAAACACAAGAGACTCTTAAATAGAACAAACTGATGATTGATGGGGCGGCAGGGGAGAGGGGAAAATGGGTGATGGACATTAAGGAGGGCACCTGTTGGGATGAGCACTGGGTGTTTATGTAAGTGATGAATCACAGGAATCTACTCCCAAAGCCAAGAGCATACTATATACACTGTATGTTAGTTAAGTTGACAATAAATTATATTAAAAAAATAAAAAGAGAGAATGTTTTTTCCCAAAGGAACAATCAGAAAAAAATAGTCAAGTTTTCACTGATGTGGATTAAGATTGCTGTGAAATATCTAAAAATCATAAAAAATTTGTATCAATCGGGATTTTCAAGAGTTTGAGTGACAGTGTTTGTACATAAGAAATATAGTGCCTCAAGTAAGAAGTTATATTTACAAATATACAAAATGACCAAGTCAATATTTTACACCAGGGGCTGGCAAACTTCTGTAGAGGGCCAGATAGTATTTTTGGCTTAAGATCTCTGTTGAAGCTACTCAACTCTGCTGTGGTAACACAAAAGCAGAATTAGACAATATGCAAATCGATAAATGTAACCGTGTTCCAAAAAACTTTACTTACAACAGGCTGCAGGATAGATCCAGCCCATGGACTACAGTTTGCCAACCCCTGTTTTACCCTGAGAAAGAAAGGCTCTGACTTCATGAGAATCCACTGCTAAATGTTATTCCTATTACCCAGGAAGAAGATGAATTCTGAACAGCAGAGAAGTGGCCAAGAAGTAGAAAAGGGAAACATATTCTAATTTTCTAAAACTCTTTTTTTTTTTTTTGAAATGAGAATTATCTAATTATCTGCTTTGGAGATATCTACCAGATGAAAATCATAATGAAGAAAAATTGCTGCTTTGCTGCAGCAGAAGATGAACCTAAAGATGATGAGACAAAACAAGGGAGGTGAATTCTGAAATGTTGAGATGAAAGAAAACCCAAAAGCTGAAGTCAATCAATAATAGTCAGGAGGCTCAGGCTGGCAGAGTGCCACAAACACTTGGGTTCACACAGACAGAATGGGCCCCATTCTGTTGGGCCCCAACCAGAATGATTACCGTAGAGGCCAGGCATTTATGTAGCCTGGGTAGGATATCCCCAGTTATGGTTCCTTGGATATTTTTAATTGTTCTCTCCAATTCTTCCTTATTCCGAGGAAGGAAAGAGATGGACCCAGTGACACATTCAGGTTCTTTAGCTGATGCCCCTTGACATTCAGCTGGATCGGGGTTTCCCGGTTCTTTGTTGTTGTCTGACAAATTCTTACATTTGTTTTCCTTCTCTTCCTCATCCATATGCTCTAATTCCATGGTTTCATGCTCTGGCAACTCAATCACTTCTACTGTGTCTATGTTTAGTAAACAACAAAAGTCACCTTAAATCAAATAAGGAAACAACACAGTTGTGTTACAAGTCTTTCCCACCAACATCCAATAAAAACGATCTAGTCTCCAACTACAGATAGGTAAGATAAAGTACTAAAGGAAACAGCACTATGTGAGAGGGTTATGATTTTTTGCTCTCTTACAGTTTGGAGTCTAATGGGGAACAGAGACAAGTAAACGGACAGTTATGAGTGTGGGAGAGCAAGTGCAGGCTATGTTGGGAATACACTTGGAGACTAGGTGGGGAGGAGGGTCTTAACCAAAAGAAAGCTTCCAAAGTATTGTGGTTGGAGGTTTCCAAAAACAAAAACCTATACTCATGAGCATGAAAACTATAATGCAGCCAACAGTTCTCATGCAGAAATGTCCCTTACTATAGGGCTCAGTTCATTAAAGAAAATTAGGCAGTGTTGTACTGGGGCAAGTCCAGGCATGGATCTGCTAACAAGCCATATGACCAAAGTGAGTTAACCTAAGCCTAGTGGGCTTTGTATTCTTTATCAGTAAGATGGAGATGGCACCACTTGCAAGGCTGTTGTCACGATTCAATGAGATAAAGTCTATAATCACCCAAATATACATTTCTGATACGTCACAGACTTTCAAAAAAATGGTAGCCATTAGTCTTTATTTTATTTCCTGGCTGTGTAGCTTTGGGAAAGTTACTTTACATTTCTGAACTGTAATTTCTCATATCAAAAAATAATGGTGTAACTAACAACTAAGGTTCTTGTAAGGTTTTTATGAGAACAAAGGAGATAATGTCTCGAAAGGCCCAGCTCATAGTACTCAATAAATGTTTTAAACTCTAGTCATATCTAAGAAAATAGACAGTTAAGCAGATTATTTTAATTTTTAATGTTTTTATTGATGCAAAATTGCAAAATGCAGATTCAACTGCCTGAAGATAAACCGTTGAGAGACTTTAGTTTGATCAATGGTTTAAAGCATTAACGGTTTTAATTAATGGTTTAAAACACAAAAGGTTCCTACAAATTCAAGCCAGTCTTTGCTATTTATTAGTGTGGCTCTGTAATGATTTTACTGTGAATCAAAGAATTAGAAATTCTTGAGTAGGAAGGAATGCTGAAGTAGTGCAAACTAAGTGCCAAAATATTTCAATGTCTTTTAGCAAAAACAGCCTATTGGCCTATTTAAGTGTTCATCCTCTAACAGGTTAAGGAAATTTCTATTTGTTCCTTATTTGATATCATGACTAAATACTAAATCTAACCAAATGTTTCCCTTGTGCCTCTTTAGAGGACCACATGTTTTTTGCATGCTAATGTTAAATTCCATTAACCAATTATACCAACTTCATGAGTTAGTGGAAGCTTCCTTTTTATTAATCATCTGAAATAGGTGATGTAAGGTTGAAATTACCCATTCCTTCAATATTTGTATAACTAGCCTATAAAGCAATGTGAACCTGGTATTTTCATCAGGAGAAGGTTTATAACTACAGAGTCAATTTTTTAGTAGTTAGAGATATACCCAGATTTTCTATTTCTTTTAAAGCCAGCTTTTGTATTTTATTTTTCTAAGAGTTTGTATATCTCACTCAAGTATTCAAATTTTTAAGTTCAAAGATCATAATATTATTTTACCTTTTTAATTTGATTGGGACCTTTAAAAATTCTTAATGTTTATTATGCCTATGCCTTCTATTTTTACTGATCAATCTTGACAGAGGTTTGCCAATTTATAATCTTTTCATATACCTATTTTTAGCTTTGATGATCCTTTCTTATTGTATCTACTTTGTCTTATTAATTGTTGCTCTAATTTTTAATTCTTTTCTTATACTATCTTTGCATTCATTGCTTACTGTTCTTTCCATACATGCAGGTGGTAAAATTGGATTTCTATATAAATAATTTAAGCTCAGATTTTTTTTTACCCATATAATTTAGACTGGCCTTCTCTATTGTTAAAAAAAAGATTTTACACAAATACTCAAACCATTTGCTTTAACTTCCTCCTGACTCATTCACTGGTCACTGCTCTAAGTAGAAAAAGGTGATAAGTTGAATTTTGCCATCTTTAATTCATTAACATCAATTATCCAAGAATAGAGTGGAAATCTAGTTTAAGAAAGTTTTAAAAACTTACTTTCTTCATTCTGAATTTTTCTCATTTGTTCTTCAAGAGTTTTGTGGTCGAAGTGGAATGCTTCTAACACTATTACTAGCAAACTGTTGAAAAAAGAATGTACACACAAATGTCTGATTCATAACATCATTTGATGATTAAAGTGAAGGATTTAAAGACTTATCAACAGTAAAATTATTTTTACCAGTTTTAGGTATTTTTGAATTCAACAAATATTAGCATAACCTCATTAATACAAGGTAAAAGCAAACTAAGATTAGAGAGACCACTTCAGGAAATAATCCAAAATTTACATTTTAAAAACAAAGCAAAAATAAGCTTGACCATACATACCTGACACCCAACTTTTGATTGATCTGTCCTGTCTGTAAGACATGAATGAAATGTTTCAAGTAATATATATATGCTGACCAAGAGAGGTGTTTGCAAATAGCTCCAATAACTTCTGTGGCAGCAATGGTTATATTTTCATGCTGTAAAACAAATCAAGAGCATCCACATAGAATAGTATTTGCTAATAAAATAAAGAGCTAACTTCGTACACTAAAAAGCTTAGACAGGGGCGCCTGGGTGGCTCAGTCGGTTAAGCATCTGACTTTGGCTCAGGTCATGATCTCACGGTTCATGAGTTCGAGCCCCGCGTTGGGTTCTGTGCTGACAGCTCAGAGCCTGGAGCCTGTTTCAGATTCTGTGTCTCCCTCTCTCTCTCTGACCCTCCCCCATTCATGCTCTGTCTCTTTCTGTCTCAAAAGTAAATAAACGTTAAAAAAATTTTTTTTAAATAAATAAATAAATAAAAAGCTTAGACAGTAGGTGATTAGCAATTATAGAAGGGAAAGAATGCCCAAACTATATCCCACTCCCCCTAACAGCTCTAGGAAAAGACACTGTCAATTAAAGAAATGACACCATCTTTAATTAAAGGATATTAATCAGTTCATACTTTGTACTTTTTTCCACTCAGACCTCCCTGATGGGTTAAAGCCTATAGACAGTGAATGAAGTAAATTCAGTGTGTAAAGTTAAACACTAAAGTTAACTTTAACGTACAGCTCAGCATTCAACAGTACAGATGCCTTGGAGACATTTCTTTCACACCACCATAAAGAACAGGGACTGGTTTTACCCTGATACCTTAAACTAGAAAAATCGACAAAAATATATGAAATAGCAGTTTTCAGACTTTGGACATTGAACAGTGCAGTACAGTGCTAGCTGAGAGAAAGGCAACAAATGAAATGTGTCTTATAATTATCCTAATTTCACTGTGTGAAGAGAACTGTCAGGTCATAGCACAGGAGAAACCCAAAAAGGGCCCAGTGGTCTCCCTGAGGTAAGGAGGCAGAGAGAAGGCTGTGGCAGCCAGAGTCCAAAGGGCAAAGCATAGAGAGGAGAGAGCTACACAGAGAAGAAAGCTGCAGAAAATACCTCTCATGACAAGAAAAATCAACCAGTAGAAACAGACCCCAAAGTGACACAGATAATAGACTTAAGTAGACAAAGAAAGACAATTGATGAAATTACATTCCATAAGATCAAGAAGGGAAAGGAAAGCAGAAGCATGTTAAGGAGAGGTAAGATATAAAATTATAAGGCCCAAGCCAAAAATTCAGAAATAGAAAAGACAGTTCTGGAAGGAAAGACACACTGGATAGGATTCAAATCAGATTAGACTCTGAAGAAGAAAAGATTAGTGAACTTGAAGACACAGCGATACAAATTTGAAACAAAAATGAAACAAGATGAAACCCTGGGTGGAGGGGGAGAAACTAATGAAAAAAAAAAAAAAAAAAAAAAAAAGAGCTTCAGTGAGTTTGGGCCAATTCTGAGTGGCCTAATACACACTGGAGTCTCCAAAGGCAAGAAGGGGACCCAAAAGTATCTTTGAAGAAATAATGGCAAAAAATTCCAAGTTTGAAGAACACTACAAATCAGTAGATCCAAAAAGCTCAACAAACCCCAAGCACAAGAAATATGAAGGAAACTACACTAAGGCACAGCATAATCAACTAGCTTAAAACCAGTGATATAGAGAAAATTTTCAAGGCAGCCCCTAAAAATAGATATATTACACTCAAAGGAAGAAAGATAAGAATGACTTCTTGTTGGAAATGATATAAGTCAGAAGACAATAGAGCAATTATCTTTAAAGAATAGAAAGAAAAACAACCCTGTCAATCTAGAATTCCACAACTTCCAGAAACATCATCTTTCAAAAGCAAAGATGAGAAAAGACATAAAAACTGAAAGAATTCATCACCAGTAGACCTTTATTACAAAAAATTTAAAGGAGGTCTTCCTGTCAGGAATAAAATGATATAGCAGTATATCTGGATCTACCCAAAGGAATAACTGGAAAATTATAAGTAATTGGAAGTAACCAGAAATTATAAATATGTAAGGAAATATAAAGATCTTTCCTTATTTTGAAAGATCACTTTAAAAGATAATTGACTGTTTAAGGCAAAAATAACAATATATGTTTAAAACTAATGTATAGGTAGGGGCACCTGGGTGGCTCAGTCAGTTGAGTGTCTGACTCTTGGTTTCAGCTCAGGTCATGATCTCATGGTTCATGGGATTGAGCCCTGCCTGAGTCAGGCTCCATGATGACTGCACAGAGCCTGCTTGGGATTCTCTCTATCCCTCTTTCTCTGCTTCTCCCCTGGTTGTGCATGCTCTTGGACACATGCACTCTATTTCTCTATCAAAATACATAAACTGAAAAAAAAAAAAAAAAAAAAAAAAAAAAAAAAAAGGACACCAGAACTAATGTAGAGGTAAAACCTATAAATAGAGCTCAGTGATAACTAATAAGCCAACAGAAATACAATAAAATCGCTTAAAAAATCCAATTAATCCAATACAAGGGAAAAAAGAGAGGGACAAATGGAATATAAACAACATCAAAGATATAAATCCAACCATATTAATAATCATATTAAATGTAAATGGTCTAAAAAACAATTTTTTTTTTTTTTGAGAGAAAGCATGAACAGGGGAGGGGCAGAGGAAGAAGAGAGAGAGAACCCCAAGCAGGCTTCATACTGTCAGTGTGGAGCCTGATGCAGAGCTTGATCTCACCACTGTGAGATCATAACCGGAGACAAAAATCAAGAGTCAGATGCTTTACTGCACCATCTAGATGCCCCTGTCTAAAACCTATTAAAAGGCAGAGATCGTCAGATTTGATAAAACTGCCAAGACCCAGTTATATGTTATCTACCAGAAACCAACTGTAAATACAAAATCACAAATATGTTAAAAAAAAAAAAAAATAGAACACTAAAAAGATATATCATATTGCGGTGCCTGGGTGGCTCAGCTGGTTAAGCATCTGACTCTTGATTTCAGCTCAGGTCATGAGCTCATGGTTCATGGGACTGAACCCCCCATCCGGGTCTGCACTAACACTGTGGCAACTGTCTCTCCCTCTCTCTCTGCCCCTCCCCCACTCATGAGCAGTCTCTCCCTTAACATAAATAAACGTTTAAAGAGATATGTTAATATCAACCAAAACTAAATATAATTTATTTTTTTCATCTACACCTCTTTCCTATTTTACTGCCATCAAACTATAAATTGGTTGTGCTTACTGGCTCTTCAAGCCAGAATTTAGGGGGAGTATTCTTTTATTTACGTACGTAATTCTTTTCTTTTCTTTTTTTTTAATGTTTATTCATCTTTGAATGGTCGGGGGGAGGGACAGAGAGAGAGGGGGAGACACAGAATCTGAGGCAGGCTTCAGGCTCTGAGCCATCAGCATGGAGCCTGATGTGGGGCTCAAACCCACAAACCATGAGATCATGACCTGAGCTGAAGTCAGACGCTTAACCAACTGAGCCACCCAGGCGCCCCTATGTAGGTAATTCTTTAAAAAAATTTTGAAACAATAGGGGAAACCGAAACTTGCACAAGACCATGTGATCAACACAGAATAAGTTCGACCAACAGCTCCTGATATCGCCTCAAATTGGACTTAAATTTCACTCTTTCATTAATCTGATCAATAAATATCATTTACCAGGGTCTTACAATGTGCCAGGCACTGTTTTTTTGGCACTGTGTAGTCTAACAGTGAAGACAGGCCTAAGTTCAAATACTGATTCTCATTCTGTATGTCTTTGAGAAAGATAAATACCTCACATATTCCCAGTTTACTTTCCTGTAATATACTGACAACAATCCCCCCCATAGGGCTGAGCTGTGGTGAGGATGAAGTAAGACTATGTAAAGTACTTAAAATAGCTCCTGTAGCTGGTATAGTGTTAAAGAAAAGGTAGCAATTGTGTGACTTCATTTCTTGTAAGACATTTGGGAAAATACTGATTATTAATGGTATTTATCAGAATTAAAAATACAATGATATTGTAAATCATTATTATTGTAAATAAATGTAAATAAATTTATTTGTAATTTATTGTAAATTGTAAATAAATTTATTGTAAATAAATGATACAAAAATAAAAGTATGCTATGTTAGTAATGTGATCATTTCTAAGAGGGGAAATATTTTGTGGCTGGCCTTTGCGAGCTAATAATAATGAAAATAAAAATAATGCCTACCATTTATAGAACATTTACTGTGTGCCAAGTACCATTCTAAGGGCTTCAGAACTATTCTAAGCCTCTAATTATGGTGACAACATCAACATGGATGCCACCAACCCCATATGCATTTTGGAAAATTGTGTCACGGTATGGGTAGAGGTTTAATGGTTTCTTTTCTTTTTTTTTAATGTTTATTTTTAGAGAGAGAGAGAGAGAGAGAGCGCGAGACAGAGTGTGAGCAGGAGAGGGGCAGAGGGCCAGGGAGACACAGAATCTGAAGCAGGCTCCAGGCTCTGAGCTGTCAGCACAGAGCCCAATGCGGGGCTCAAAGTCACAAACCATGAGACCATGACCTGAACCAAAGTTGGATGACGCCTAACCGACTGAGCCACCCAGGTGCCCTGAGGTTTAATGTTTTCTAAATCTAATGTCCTACCTTGAGCATTTTCTCATCAAAAATTGGAGTCATGGCATAAGGCATGATGTAATTCTGGAGAGATTTAGAAGACAGCATAACTTTGCCTTCCATTAGCTGTTTTGCCAGTTTCTTCAAGGCTCTTGCTCTTCTGTGGATCTATGCGTTAGATAAAATAAGAATGTTACTGAATGAACTCACCTATGACCAGCTCCATTTCTGTATCATTTCTTTTTGAAGTTTATTTATTTATTTTGAGAGAGACAGAGACAGTGCAAGTGGGGGCAGGGCAGAGAGAGAGAGGGAGAGAGAGAGAATCCTAGGCAGGCTTCATGCTGCCAGCACTGAGCCTGACGTGGGGCTCAAACCCACGAAACTGTGAGATCATGACCTGAGCCAAAACCACAAGTTGGATGCTCAACTGACTGAGTCACTCAGGTGCCCCAGTATCATGTTCCTTTTGCATGAAGAGATTAAAGGAGTGAAGGGCAGTCCCTGTGTTACATGAGCAACACCTATGCCTTGATTTGCTTCCAGAGATATAATCCATAGCATTTGTTTAACAATGGATCCTAAAGCAGTTAAACTTCTTAGCAAATGGCAGAGAAAGGTGACACTGTAATTGTGGTTTATGATACCATGAAAGAAAACAGACCCCAGGAAAATGATCATTTCCTGTGCTAATTTCATTGATGATCAAGAAGACCAAGAAATCAGAGGCTCAAAACTTTTTGGAAAATTAAAATATATCTTTTTAAATGAGACAGAACAGTTTGAAATACTTATAGGCAGGGAAAAAAAGAACTGAACAGAACTGTCTTCTACCTGAATGTGTTTCATATTCTCAAAGAAGTCCATTTCTGGATCATGGCAATCAGTAAGCTGTACCAACTCTTTAAATTCTGGTTGATTTGGAAAAGTTTGAATTAAACAGGAAAGCACTGTGGTATAATCCTGTTGAATATTCTGCAAATGCCAAATTGAGGGGAAAAAAATTTTTTTAAAGAATTTGTTTTCTAGAGGATACAAAGAAACACACAACAAAGCCATTACAATTTTTTTTCTTTTTTTTAAAGTAAAATATTCCCACTATAAACAAACTGAAATCAGAAGTGATTGCTCTCCTTTCTATTCTCATTCTCCTGTTAAAAGTTTGGTATTTATGCAATCAAGTATTTTAATTAAATGTACTTATAAGACTGACTGCTTTTCAACAACAGTATAAGTAGGGAAAAACAAAACCAATACCAAAACTCACAGACAGTAGTATGTAAAAGACAAAAATACAATCGCAAACCCCAATACCTCTGTCTGGCTCTTCAATCCTTTCCTCAATTTCTCCAGGAGTGAACGATGAATGATTTCCCTGTATTCCTTCTCTGTGACGTTCAAGGCAGCTACCTTCTTGATGATACTCATCAGGCATAGGCTGGCATTATCACTTAAAGACATGTCTCCTAACTGGAAACAGGAAAAAGAAAAAACCCCAAATTATTCTGTGTAATATCTGTAATATGGAATATTATTTCCCAATGAAAGAGTTTACCCCTCAATGAAAATGTTGCCACTCGTCTATGTAAAAATCATAAGGAAGAACCAAATGTAGGGTTGTGAGGAACATGCAGGCATACCTCAGAGATACTGTGAGTCTGGTTTCAGACCACCACAGCAAAGTGAAAATCACAATAAAGTAGGTGACATGAATATTAATGTTTCCCAGTGCATATAAAAGTTATGTTTACACTATGCTAT
Organism: Prionailurus bengalensis; assembly: GCF_016509475.1. Taxonomy (NCBI): domain Eukaryota; kingdom Metazoa; phylum Chordata; class Mammalia; order Carnivora; family Felidae; genus Prionailurus; species Prionailurus bengalensis. The sequence continues at coordinate 121,817,389 of NC_057358.1, read as the reverse complement.
GGTCTATTAAGTGTGCACTAGCATTATGTCTAAAAAAACAAGGTACATACCTTCATTAAAAAATATTTACCATGATCTGTATTTCAGAGAGTCAGAATCACTGATCACAGATCACCATGACAAACATAATAATAATGAAAAAGTTGAAATATTGTGAGAATTAGCAAATGTGACACAAAGACACAAAGTAAGCAAATGCTATTGGAAAAATTGTGCTGACAGACTTGTTTGAAGCAGAGTTGCCACAAACCTTCAATTTGTAAAAAACAGTATCTGCAAAGCATGATAAAATGAGGCGTGCCTGTAGTATATAACTTTAAAAAATCACGCGTACTGAGAAGTGTCACTCCCATTTGGAAAATATGATGAAATAGAGTTTTTGATTTGTTTTAATTCTCCAAACAAGCAAAATAAGCAGTTTTCAATATTTAGTGTCACATGATCACTGAGAATGACAAAGTTGGCTGGTATAATCCTGGTTAGTTGTGCTCCAGTTCCTGCTTCGAGCAATGTAGGCAGTGAATGTGGAGAAACTATTTCCAACTCAGCCAACCAAGCAGTGATTTGGAATCCTCTCTGTTGGAACTTGACATAATATATGAAGAATTATCTCCAAACAGAGAGATTACTTTTTCATATATTACATAATTGTTGATATCTGATGAATAACTATAAAATGCCACAAAGATATTACTGGTTACAGGTCAACTATGAATCAAGGGTTCCATTTTCCTCATTTTGGGGCTTTAATTCAATTCAGCAACATGGCACTTAATTATAGTCCAAACCCTTTATAGTTCTATATCAATAAAGGAGGGCAGACTGTCAAATAATGACAGTAGTTACAAAACTTCAAAAAACTGAGATATAATTGAAATACTATAAAATTCACTTTTTTAAAAAAATGTCTATTTATTTTGAGAGAGAGAGTGTGAGCAGAGGAGGGACAGAGAGAGACACACACAGAGTCCGAAGCAGGTTCCAGGCTCTGAGCTGTCTGTACAGAGCACGATGCGGGGCTCAAACTCACAAACTGAGAGATCATGACCTAAGCTGAAGTCAGATGCTCAACCAACTGAGCCACCCAGGTACCCCTAAAGTTCACCCTTAAAAAAAAATTATTTTGGGGCGCCTGGGTGGCGCAGTCGGTTAAGCGTCTGACTTCAGCCAGGTCACGATCTCACGGTCTGTGAGTTCGAGCCCCGCGTCAGGCTCTGGGCTGATGGCTCAGAGCCTGGAGCTTGTTTCCGATTCTGTGTCTCCCTCTCTCTCTGCCCCTCCCCCGTTCATGCTCTGTCTCTCTCTGTCCCCAAAATAAATAAATGTTGAAAAAAATAAAATTAAAAAAAAAAATTATTTTAATGTTTATTTTTGAGAGACAGAATATGAGTGGGGGAGGGGCAGAGAGAGAGGCAGACACAGAATCTGAAGCAGGCTCCAGGCTCCAAGCCATCAGCACAGAGCCCGACGGTGGGGCTTGAACTCACAGACCGTGAGATCATGACCCAAGCCGAAGTCAGATGCTTAAATGACTGAGCCACCCAGGCATCTCTAAAATTCGCCCTTTTGTACACTTTAAGTAAAGTCTTTTTGCAAATATATTCACAAGGTTGTTTCAACCATCACCACTATCTAACTTCAGAACATTTTTATTACTCTCAAAATAAACCCTGTGCCAATCTGAAGTCCTCCCTCTCCGTTCCCATTCCTCCCTCCCTCGGAAGCCCTTCATAACCTAGCCACTAATTTACTTTCTGTCTTTATGAATTTCCCTATTCTAATACACAGCTTTTGGATTTTTCAAAGTGTTTCCACATATATTATTTTATTCAAAGTACTTATCTTTTAAATCATGAGAATAACAATATGGTCTTCACCATATTGCAAAATATTGTGCAACTAAAAGAAATTTTACACAAAAGTCTTTGTCCTGCTCAAAACACAAATTAAGGAATTTGGTCATGCAGTTGTATTATCGAAACAATGAAAACCAATTCATAAACTTTTGCTATAAAAACCTACCTCCAGATTATAGAAACAATTATGCATGACTAGAATTAAGTAGTTAACATCCACAGTTTGCATCTCTTTAATACAAGAGGCGATTGTCTGGAATGCTGAGAAGCGAACATCAAAGTTGATATCATCAAGATGTCTTTGATCAAAGGCGTTAAGCTACAAGAAATGAAAACATTGAAACGTTGAAAACATAGGTGAAAGTACATAAACCTTAAATAAACAAAAATGATAATACTTTTGAAGCAAAAGAGAAGACTTTCTCTCTTACCTTGACAACATCAGTAATGTATTTTAATCCACTCTCAAAATCAGAAAGAGTCTAAATGGAATGAAAAAAGTATGTTATTGCTGAATAAAATCTTAATTTTCCTGCCCTCCTCCCTTTAACTCCCTCCTTCCACTCAAATTTATATGAAACATCATACTGGCACCAAGAAAGCTATTAATATGTGTTACATGTCATAGTTATCTTTTTAAAAAGGGGTGGGTGGTTTGGGGTAAAAATTAGTATTACAGACCTGGAAAACTGTACAAAGCAACTGTCTTGACAATTTATTCTTAATAACTGAGAAGAGTTTTGCTAGAGGCTTGAGGAAGCTTGTAGGCTCCAGACAATGTTTTAAAAGGTTTTGTACTGTCACCAAAATATCAACCTCTGTATCCTTAAGAAGAAAAAGAAATCACATTTCGGTAATTTATAAAACTGATCAACCTGGCTTTAATATATTTCAGTCCAGAAAACATACAATTATGAATAAGAAGCAAAAGTAGTAATTGGAAAAGTTATTTCACAGTCTTTTAAAAGTTCTTAGCATTTTAACTTAACATAAAATCCACAACAACGTCCATGAACGGTTTCTTCCTTAATTCTAATAGAAAACACATATGGCTTTGGGACAGAATTTCCTCTACTGAGTCCAAAAAGAGCCAAGAAAAATGAGCTTGCTGAAAAAAAATACACATTTCTGGTTGTCTACAGATCTGTGGTTTTCCACACTGAATTACTATGCGGTAAGAGATGTTCAGTGTAATGGCTTCGGCCTCATACCTGAGTTTGAGCATGGGAAGACTCTTTAACTTGGGATTGAACTAAGGTTTGAAAATCATATCAGAAAATTCTTAGCTATGCCTAATATTATTATAGTCTGACTTTTCATTCAGTCCTGCAACTGTGATCTATATTTAAGATTATACGATGCACTGGGGTGCCTGGGTGGCTCAGCTGGTTGAGTGACCAACTTCGGCTCAGGTCATGATATCACGGGTTGTGAGTTCAAGCCCCACGTCGGGCTCTGTGTTGACAGCTCGGAGCCTGGAGCCTGCTTCTGATTCTCTCTCTCCCTCTCTCTCTGCCCCTCCCCCACTCATGCTCTGTCTCTGTCTCAGAAATAAACACTAAAAAAAAAAAAAAAAAAAAAAATTAAAAAAAAAAAAAAAGATTATACGATGTACTTTTTGGGTTCCAGATTCATTACTGGTCAAAGTCAGGGAGAAAAAAAAAAAAAAAAAAGCCTTGAAATGGATTAGAAGCTAAAGAAAGGAAAATGAAGGGATTAATAACACTTTTTCTGTTTGACTGATGATGGCGTTTTCCACCTTCTTGTGCACCCTCATTCCTACTTCCATTCCAGTTTTTCTCCTCTATTTTTATTTTTGTATTTCTATATAAAGTCTCTTCACAAATACATCACAGAATCTAACCAAGGAAATTACTGCTCCCAAATAAATCTAATAATAAAGTGTTGCTTCAGAGACAAAATAAAATCCTATGAATCTGTACCTGAGCAATATTGCCACGGTGGAGGAAAGGGAGGAGAAGCGTAATGAGCAGAGAACTTTGTTCTTTGTCTTTCATGAACTTGCTAATCCTACAGATGGGGAAAAAAATGGATATATAAGGAAGATCAACAATTTGAGAGTACTTCTCTAAGAAGCTCAACTTTTTGTAGAAAAACGTGACAGACACAGGTGGCTTTTATGTGTTCATCTATAAAAAGTTCAGGTGACTTATTTAGCAGTGTCTGCTCACTTCTCTCCAACTTCAGGCACCTTGCTACTATTCTATTTCTCTTGTAGCATCTGATTGTGTATATGATATCATGATGTGACCATCAGTAATTTCTTATTTTACAAAGAAATAACATTCTAAGTGCCAAGACTTGTAGAAGGCTTTCTGTACAATTTTCACTTTAATTCCCAAAATAGCCTTCAATGTAGGAATTATTTTTAGCTCCATTTTGCCCAAAGAAAATGGGAGACTCAGAGAAACTGGTGTCACATTGCTAAGAAATGGTAGAGCAGGGCTTTCAAACCCGGGTCTTTCTGGTGCCTGATCTCTCTTCACCTTTTCACCACCACACAGCCTGTGATAAAATTCAATGAGTGTATTTTGTGTGGTTTCCCATTCTGCAAAACTTAGAAGTACAACGGTATAAATAAAACATTTCAAAGAAGTTCCTCAATGATTCTCTAATATATCATTTTTTGCTGTTGCTGAGGTTAACAGAAAAAATAAACTTTTCACAGCTAAGGCCTGGAACAATTTAGAGTTTAAAATAGAAACATTTTTTGTGCTCTGGTTTACCAACCTTGCTATAGAAATCACAATTACATATTATTAGGTCTACTGACAAAAAGAATCTTTAAAAATCCTTGCAAGATCTTCTTGACCCTTAGAAAACAAACAAAGCAACCACAGCCTGCTCTTTTAAGTTAATTATTTTTATCAATTAAACTAAAAAAAAAAAAGTATGTGATCTCATGTAACTCAAAATTCTTTTTTTTCAAAATTCTAGTTGAACAAAATATGCAAAGGCTAAACAAGCAAATCTATTAGTCTATTTTAGAATTTTTAAGACTGTTTTCTTATAATAAAATGAAGGCAGATGCTTTACATAAAAGTTTTTTAATAAATATTCCAGAAAAGAAAAAGAGTTCCACATTAACTTAAAAATGGAGAGCATTTAAAATACAGAAAACCTTTTCAGCTTATTATCACATTTAAATAATTGAAAAACTGGACATAATTTAGCAGAAATTAAAACCACGGAGAGTAATGTTACCTTTTAAGGACATATATATATATATCACTTACTTTTTTTTTTTTTTTTTTTTTTTTTTTTTTAAATTTTTTTTCTTCAACATTTATTTTTGGGACACAGAGACACAGAGCATGAATGGGGGAGGGGCAGAGAGAGAGGGAGACACAGAATCGGAAACAGGCTCCAGGCTCTGAGCCATCAGCCCAGAGCCCGACGCGGGGCTCGAACTCCCGGACCGCGAGATCGTGACCTGGCTGAAGTCGGACGCTTAACCGACTGCGCCACCCAGGCGCCCCTATATATCACTTACTTTGACAGAATGCCAAGTTCCTTACTGACTTGTGCTCTGTTCTTTTTCTTTTTCACCTTTTCTGCACTTATTGTGGTTTTGCTGAGATACTGGAGAATTGCAGGTACATGAGGTAGAATTAATCTTCCTCCCATTGTGATAGACTCTGAAAAAAAGTGATGTTTTGATTTTAATAAATTATTCTCTTAAAGGATAATCGTACACTATCTTCATAATGACAGACAAGGAAACCACTCAATTATCATATCTTCATAATGACAGACAAGGAAACCACTCAATTATCATAAACATTTAGTAAATTTCAAATTTAAAGATGAAATAACTTTCTTCTTAGTCATAATAGCTGTATCATTAGCTAAATTTAAGTTTATATAAGAGACCCCTGAGGCTTTATCTAATTAACCCATTTTGGGAAGTAGTAAAAGAACTGTTCGTACAATATGATAGGAAGAATTCAGAAACAGGACAGTGGAAGTCATTTGATAATTTCCTGGTGGGCAGTTGAGCTTTCTGGAGCATAAATAATCTGAATTGCTCTGACTGCAAAGAAAATTCAGTTTATGTAAGTTGGTTATTAATTTCTACAGAAAAGAAACTCTTTTAATAATGTAAGTAATTAAAAGAGCCAAATTGTATGGGCTTTTTCCTTTGTGAGGGCACAAATGCTAGGTTTAGAGTTTAAACCTTTGTACAGCACACATACCATCTGTCCTTTCGGTGTATTCGCATCCAGTCACCGGCAAGCTCGAAAGTGTTTCTGTGGGTTCAAAATCTGGAAGGTTAAGAAGGTCATCAGCTATATCCATCACAATAGAGGCTGTGGCTTCAGAGAGATTCTTCGCTGACAGAATTGCAAAGACGTTGGTCAGGATATCACACTCAGGGTGCCCAGGTTTCTGTTTAGCCAGTAAAGGGAAATACCTGCAAGGAGAAACATTGAAATAGTCATCTTATTTCTCAATGTTTACTTATGAAAACAAGTTCAATATGAATTTTCATATTGAGTTTAAATACATATGTGAAGGAACATTAGTAAGATTACTCAAAAGGGAAATTATTTTAAAATCTATAATATGATGGGTAATGGTAGGCACCTCACCAACATTACATTAGACAATTTATCTACATGTCTCGTTTAATCCTCATAACATCTCTATCATGCGGTAACACAGTCCCCACATTACAGGTAAAAAACAAAAACAAACAAACAAAAAAAAACCCTGAGACTTGTCTAAAGCCACTGTGCTTAATGGTGTAGAGCTGAGATCTGAACCACAGTCTAACTCCAAAGTCTAAGCCTTTTCTACAAGAAATGTATTGAAGACAAGCTATTTTTCAATTAAAAGCCTTCTAGAGTGTGAATGTTTATAAAACATAAAAACCAACCAATGTTTATAAAACATAAAACATAAAAAAAACATAAAAACTACAGCATGGAAATTAAGAGTACAGACCAAACAAGAATTTGCTGTATCGGGATATGCAACATTTAGAGATTAGGATCATTTTCGGGTGGAGGTGGATGAATCCATCCCCAATTATGAAACCTCGCACAAAGGATAAGAGCATCCCACCTAGAGGAAACACACCAACAAGGGTAGAGAACACAAAGGCTTTCCAGCCAATGGCAAACCAGAAATTGTTTTACATCAGGGACGTAGTCCTAACAATCAGCAGGAAGGTAAAACCAAAAATATGCAGACAGTTTGGTTTTACCAATTAATCATCATTGGAAGAAGAGCTCAAGCACTTTTAATGTACTTAGTACTAACAAACTGAAGAAAGGCTCTAAGAGGCTGTATCCATACAACTTTGTCTAACAGATACTAGGCATAGTATGTGCAGGCACCAAGCAGGATACTTTACACATTATCACCTCTATTATCCATGAGGTAGGTACTGTTATTATTTCCATCCTATAGGTGGTGACACTGTGGCTCAGAGAGGCCAACTCTGTCAAAGAACACACAGTCATGCTAGGATCTGAAGCTAGGTCTGTGTGGTTTTGGAGACTGTTCTCTTGACCACTACTCTATGATGTCTTAACATTTTTTTTTAAGCACAAAAGGTGAAAAAACTGCTTTCAATTGCTGGCAAGGTCTTCGCAAGAACCCATTCAAATCCAAAACAACTTGTAAATGACCAAACTGCGTTTCTTGAACGGCAATGTAACAGTGTACTGGGCATGCTCCATGCTTAAGAATAGGGCTCTGTCAGAAATTTCAGCCACTCTTTCAATATGTAATGAGTATCAACGAACCATGGATCATGAGGGGTAGTAACAATAATAATGTGACATGTTCTCTACCCTCAGGGAGCTTTAAGTAGGTCAACTATTAAGAGAGGAGGGTAAAAAAAGGCAGCATGTGATCACAGGCCCAGGAGAGGAAAGCTCAGAGGAGGAAGAGATGGAGTCACGTGGGGTTCATGGCGGTCAGAACCAGAACAGCTATTAGCGAGGGTGGCCAGGGACAGTCCCAGTTTATTTTGGTTGTTTGGCTTAATTATTTATAGCATCTCTCTTCACCCTCAGGAATATGGTTGGGCTTATATGACCTCTCTAGTTAATGAGTAAGTTTCTGTTGTTTCGAGTTCACTTAATTTCTGAGACAATTTAACCTTAATTGTAAGCTTAAAGATACCGGCTATAGTTCAGCTCTACCTGCATCTGTCCAAACACAAAGCAAAATAAAATGCTGGACTTCTCTGCAGATGAAAACCTGCTTAAATGTCTAACTGACACTACGTAAACTGTAACCACACTTTGAAATAATTTTTAACTGAAAAGTAACATTTCTATCAGCTGGTTCTGAAATACTCACTAAAAAAAAATTTTTTTTTTAAATGTTTATTTATTTTTGAGACAGACAGAGACAGAATGCGAGTGTGTTGGGGAGAGAGAAAGGGAGGCACAGAATCCGAAGCAGGCTCCAGGCTCCGAGCTGTCAGCACAGAGCCTGACATGGGGCTTGAACTCACAAGCTGTGAGATCATCACCTGAGCTGAAGTCGGATGCTCAACTGACTGAGCCACCCAGGAGCCCCAGAAATACTCATTTTTTAATTCTTCCACACACAGCAACAAATGCGTATCTATTGCCAGGGAGATTTCAAGGGAAGTCAGTCCTTCTAAAGATTTCTTTCAGGTTAAGTGTTACATACAAAAAAAGCCGTGTTACTCAGTGACTTCTATTTTTCTCCAACCCACAGTGGGAGAAACTGCAGAACACAGGATGAAGTGGCATCCAGTGATGTGGATCTATACCTTAAGAAAGGACCCAACTAATATAAAAGGCGGTCACCATCACCAAGTCTTAGATGAAAAGTCCTTCACGGTTCATTTGCATAAAAATTACACAACTATAAGACATTTCTCAAGTATGCCTATGAAAGGCTGCTTATACACGCCCAGTTATAAGACAAGACATGAAACTGTTTTCTCAAACTGGGAAATAAATGAAAAGAGCCTTTACTACCAGTAAAATATTTTAAACAGGTTTTCCTGAGGAAGACAGTGTCAAGGTCTTTGGTTTGTTTTTGATGACCATTTAATAACATGGGGAAAAGTTCCTGATATCATGGTACATGAAAAAAGATAAAATCAAAAGCTAGTTATATAGTAGGATACCAATTTTGTAAAAAATGATACAAAGATTCTAATATCACACAATCAATAATGATTTTTTTTTTTAATTCTACCTTTCATTATTCAAAACAGATCAGGGCAAACTCAAGTCTATTTCTATCACTGAGATAAACAACAAAGGTTTCTACACTCCTCAGGAAATATGCATTTGGTCTGTGACACAAGCCTCTGTAGATGAAGGTCCTGTAAATGGCTCATGATGTCCTCAAAACAATGTTGACTTATGATCGGGAGGGCTGTATGTATACTTAGATGTAGTTCTATAAAGAACAGAGGACATCTAGAAAATGTAAAAAGCCTATGAAATTTTTTTGATTCTAAGTAGGAACTGGGAAAAAGACAAAGAATGCAAATTACAAATCAGCTTTTATTTTTAAGCAAACATGCAAAAAGTAGCCAGGTTTATATGCTGGTATAACTACAGATACCCCGGCTTTTCAAAAGTTCATGTTATGCCACTTGGCTTTTATGAAAAAAGGCGAAACGCGAAAATAGCTTTCACCATTTGTTGTGCAGTAAGTCATTATGGAGGCAGCACGCACCCTGAGCAGTGAGAGTGGCCCTGCCAGGCTTCTTCCCTGGCAACCACACTCAGCATCTCAGCATCAAGGTGCCAGAGCTGTGAACTGCGTCTGTGAACATCTGTGCTTTGTCTTGATTTATTCTGTGCATCCCTTAGCAAGATGTGACCTAAGGTATCAGAGAACCCTATGAGAGGTTATTTTTTGGATCTAGGAATGCTACAAATGTTTTCCGTGTAAATAAATAGTAATCACTTCTTTGCTTTATGCCATTTTGGCTTAAGAAAGGTTTCATAGAAATGCTCTACTTTCAGATAGCTGGAGAAAGCTGTATCTGCCACGTTTCACATTCTGTTTTTCCCTTTCCCAGGCCAAATCAAACTACTGAAACAATTATAACACACCAGAAGAACATCCCCTATTGATTCCAATACTTTTAATTTCTAAGTTTTAACGGAACTGTAAAACTAGCAAAAATGCATAACTTTTGCTATAATTATGCTCTACAACTTAAATTGCAAAATGTTATTTTACCTATATTCCCCTTTGTTAAAAATTACAAATGAACGCTCCAAAGATATATCATAAAAAGTATCTCTTGCCTGCTCCCAGGCACCAAAACCTCCACATGCTACAATAACATTAACAGTTTCCCATGTATCCTTCTAGACATTTTCTTTTTCTTTCTTTTCTTTTTCTTCCTTCCTTTTTTTTTCTTCCTTCCTTCCTCCCTTCCTCTTTCTTTCTCCCTTCCTTCCTCTTCCTTCCTTCCTTTCTGTTTCTTTCCTTCCTTTCGTTCTTTCTTTCAAGTTTTTATTTATTTTTGAGAGAGACACACACACACAGAGCAGTGAGCAGGGGAGGGGCAGAGAGAGGGAGAGAGAGAGAATCCCAAGCAGGGCCTGAGCAGTAAGCATACAGCTGGACACAGGGCCTAATCCCACAAAGCATGAGATCATAACCTGAGCCAAAATCAAGAGTCTGACGCTTAACTGGCGGAGCCACCCAGGCACCTCTCCTTCTAGACATTTTCTACTTCGTTTTATATATATACACATGCACAGTTATTTTTCTTGGATTATATTGTTCAGCAACTTGTATTTTTCTTTAAACTATGTATTTTGAAATTCAGCCACCTTATTCTCTTTAACCACACCTGTTGTATTTCATTGTATGGAAAGACCATAAATAATATTAATTCCCTTGACTCATTTTGACTAGATTGGTCTAAAACACTGTCCTTTTTAAAGGCAGGGAGGAAGGGTCATACCTTGCATTTCTGCTCCAGATACTAATTAGTTTCAGCAGAGGAGTGGGAGAATACTGACTCTCAGATCCAAGCCTTCCGATCTAGGACGCAAAATGAACAGAATACAAAATAAAATCACATACAGAATTGTGGACAAAAATAACTAAACAGCAGAACAAGTACTGAAACCACACCCAAGGATAAAGAGCCAAGGGACAGAGATCAACATTTAAAGGACAGATGAAAGAAAAAAAACAAAGGAATCCAAAATATCTACACAGGGAAGATGGCAAAGGCAGTGCAAGGAAGGGCTAGACACTTGAAAGGAATGATGTCCTTTAGGTTTCATTTGGGTAAACAGAGCTCAAGCAGCTAGAAGTCTTTCCTAAAATCAAGTCTCCTCTATAGTCTTTTTAGTTACAGTTATACCAGGTATCGTCACAAAGTGGTTACAAACAAGGAAATGTGTAACAAAAACACTTGTGCATTTTCTCTTGTATTTGTCAAAATTCAAAGGCACATCACTGAGGTGATACAACGGTTATATTCCATTTGCTTGAGAGACACGTCATATTCAAATTAACCTTAAGTATAAATGTCATGGGATTAAGAAACCAGCTCTTGAGCTTTAGGTGGCAGTGGAGGCAAAGAAAAGTGCTCTGAAGCTCCAGAAACAAAGGAAGACTTAGTGTAAAAGAAAAGACCAGGAAAGACATTCATGTCTGGGTGTAGACTAAGCTGGTTAAAGTAAAAACAAGGGAAGAAGCAGAAGATATCCAGGCAGAATGCAATACTCATGTTTACCTGGGGCCAAACCGCACCATGAAATACAGCATCAATTTCTTCTGTTCTGAATTGGTAAGACTCCCAATCCAAAAAGATGTCAGTTACCATTTTGATTCCAAGACGTCTTAAATTTTTCAGCGGGTTAATAAACCTGAGCTGTATCTGTAAAAGAAAGATCTTCTCTTAAAAAACAAAAAACAAAAAAAAAGTATTTCAGGGCACCTGTGTGGCTCAGTTGATTAAGCGTCCAACTTCGGCTCAGGTCATGATCTCCTGGTTCGTGAGTTCGAGCCCTGCATCGGGCTCTGTGCTGACATCTCAAAATCTGGAGCCCACTTCAGATTCCGTGTCTCCATCTCTCTGTCCCTCTCCCACTCGTAATCTGTCTCTCTCTCAAAAATAAATAAACATTTAAAAAAAAAAAAAAAACTATTTCCTTTTTATCCTTGATTCCTCAGGGAAGCACTCTTGCTCGGATGGCTACGAATCAAACTGGAAATCCTGTTAGTAAGTCTATTGACTGTGGCTCTGATTCATATGGAAATGTCAACTGAGTATATCATATTGCTTTTTTCATTGAACAAGATGGGTAAACAGAGACTTAAAGTCAAATGGTGAGGTGTGCTCCATTATCACTGCCTAGTAAAATCACATTAAAGTGTCCTTAAGGGGAAAAAAAAAAATCACAAATGGAACAGCTGTTTTGTGTCCTGCATTGTTTTATTTCTTTATCCCAGTAATTGTCTCAAATAAAATCCTCATTTCTTCCTATGAACAGAACATTCTAGACAAAAGTTTTTTTGCCATTACAATGTCTTAGATTAGGGGGAAAAATAAATCTTTGTTTCAAATGAAAGTCACTTTCTTTTTTTGTTTTCATAACTTATTTTTTTTACTTTTTCTGAAACTAGGAGTTTTCAATTATTCTTGTTAAAAAATTAGTCTAGGGAACTAAAGAATGTATGGTCTATATAGTGGAATACTTCATACAGTATAAGAGAATAAGGTGATTAAATAGAGGCATGGGATGATCTGAAAATATACAGTTCAAAGAAAAATACAGGAAAAAAATCAAAATTTGTCTTTAGAGGCACAGAGGCTAGAGTGGGTGGATGTTTGAATTAAGAGCAAACTTCTTTCATAACAGATACTGCTACTCCTAGCGGCATCTCCTTCCTGATGAGTTACAAAATCACAATTATGTGGCCAGTTTGTTCAGGCTCAGAGTAGAATAATTTATTGAGACCCCACCAATGAGTCCAATGGCATGACAGCCATAGTTCTGACCTCAGCTTAAAATCTCATTAAAGGAAAACATATTAAATTATGTGACAGACTGAAAACGCTGAAGACAGCCAATAGGGGAGGAATTACAAATTTGAAAAGGGAAATAAATGCTTCATGTGAGAGGCAGAATTTCTAGTGGATCTTAAAGGATGAAGAGGTTTAGGCCAAGCAGAGAGATAAAAGCCTGGAAAGTTTTCTCCCAAGCACGGAATGTTATTAAAAATCAAACAAATGGGGTAAGGTGCAACCCCTAATTGTTTTGCCATTTCATTAACATACTGTGAGCCCTGGATATAGAGAGGCAACTTATTTTTACAAGGGACCTTTATTATCTATGTCGAAATCTAAAAACCACCCTGAAAAAATTTTTTAATATAATTTACTGTCAAATGGGCTTACATACAACACCCAGTGCTCATCCCAACAAGTGCCCTCCTCAATGCCCATCACTCATTTTCCCCTCTCCCCCACCCTCCCATCCACCCTCGGTTTGTTCTCTGTATTTAAGAGTCTCTTATGGTTTGCTTCCCTCCCTCTCTGTAACTATTTTTTTTCCCCTTCCCTTCCTCCATGGTCTTCTGTTAAGTTTCTCAAGATCTACATATGAGTGAAAACATATGATACCTGTCTTTCTCTGACTTATTTCACTTAGCATAATACGTTCCAGTTCCATCCACGTTGCTGCAAATGGCATGATTTCATTCTTTCTCATTGCCAAGTAGTATTCCATTGTATGTATAAACCACATCCTCTTTATCCATTCTCAATTGATGGGCATTTAGGCTCTTTCCATGATTTGGCTACTGTTGAAAGTGCTGCTATAAACATTGGGTACAAATGCCCCTATGCATCAGCACTCCTGTATCCCTTGGGTAAATTCCTAGCAGTGGTATTGCTGGGTCATAGGGTAGATCTATTTTTAATTTTTTGAGGAACCTCCACACTGTTTTCCAGAGTGGCTGCACCAGTTTGCATTCCCACCAATAGTGCAAGAGGGTTCCCATTTCTCCACATCCTCGCCAGTGTCTAGTTTCCTGATTTGCTCATTTTAGCCACTCTGACTAGTGTGAGGAAAACCACTCTGAAATTTGTGAAGACAACACAATACCCTAATATAATGAATTTCATCAAGCTTTATGGCCATGATATTATGAAGAAAAGTAATGGGGGGGTTACTTGTGATGAAAATTGGATATTCTGATCAAAAGAAGTATTTGAATCTAAAACAACACATTTTAAATTCAAGTGAATGGGAGCAACAATGTCATTACTTGACCATGCAAATTGGAGGAATCATCATATTTCACATACCCCCCCAGGTTTCTACCATCTACTTGTGGCTAATTATCTCTTTATACGAATTACAATGACAGGAAATAACAGGCAAGCACAAGGTGATACAGTTACAGGTCATTCTGCTTTGCTTCAGTTCTGTGGGCAATATTTTCAATATGAGGTCTATCATGTTTGTTAAAAGATAAAAACTATTACCTACATTTGAAGCAATATGGTATCATGATCCCCTGGAGAAAATAAGAAACTAACCTTAGCAAATATGATGTCAAATCAGACACCCCCACCTTTTCCCTCTTCCCACCAGGCACCCCCCACATCGGGTAGGATCTACACATTCCATTCACTTGGTTTCTACAGTGTCAGCTTCCCAATTTACTCAATAATTTAGTAAACTTGAGAAAAGCCCTAAAAGCGAGCAATTGTAGACTTTTGCTCCGAGAGGAACAGTCAATATGACTGAGTTCATGTACATTTAAAAGTTACTACATTGTTCAAATATTCCAAAATAAATCAAACCACAACAACCCTCATGATATATACTTCAGTGTCAGTCAATGTTTTAAAGGAGCTAAAAGACACACACACACACAAATAAAATTAAAAATAAAAATAAATAAATGTGTAACTTAGTTCAAATACACAAATGTAGAAGTTTAACTCACTTAAGCAGTATTACTGTGTAATAATTCATTACAGCACTTCAAGGAATCCTTTGAACTTGTCCAAGAACCTTAAAAAAAAAGTTCCAATAGCACCTCACTAACTAATGATCTATGAAATTGCATAATTGGTCTTTGGAGTTACTAACTGTTGACTCAAGAGTAAGGCTGCATTACTGAATAACTGCTTCTAAGTTAACCAAAAAGTCAGACAACTTATACAGAGTTTATAAAACCTCTAACTTTTCACGATTTAATATATCCATGTGTAGACAAAGTCACTATCACTCACTATAAGGCACAAATGAAAATTCACACAGAAGTCTTCGTATGGCTCTGATGCTCTCAAATAACACAGAGAAAGAATTTTTCCAAGACCTCTTTTCAGCTTTCACTGTTGCTCACCCACCTCCCCCCCCCCCCCCCCCCCCACCAGCCTCTTTTCCACAAAGCAATCAAAGTGAGATTTTAAAAACATCAAACAGACCTCATCACTCCCTGGCTTCAAACCTCTTCGAGGTTTTCCAATACAGTTAGGAGTAAATCCAGCTCACAGCCCAAGAGGCCCTACCTAGCTCTCAACGTTACCTTACACGAGTCCTGTCGCTCCTGTGCCCTTGTGTCTCTTAGAATGTGCCAAGGCTGTTCTACCTCAGGGACTACCGGTCATTTTATCTGCCTGAAATGTTCTTCCCACAGCTGGGGAGACACGAGTTCAAATTATCACCTCCTTAGAGAAGACACTGACCACCTTAATAAAAGCAGCACCATCCACTCCCTGTTTGTCACTTCCTATCACATCCCCTCATTTTATTTAAAAATTTTCACATCTTCATGTCCCTCAACATGCTCATGTTTTCCTCTACTTTTGTGAATATATGGAGTGTATTCCTTTCTAACAGCTATTTTAAGTTTTTGGCTATTTCTATCATCTGTACCATTGCTCGTGCTGCTTCTATTGACGGTTTTTTTCCTTATTATGAATAAAATTTTCTTACTTCTTGGCATGCCTGGTAAAACTTGACTGGATGTCAGACACTGTGAATTTTATTTTCATTTAAATCATTTGAAAACTTTTGCATTTTATTCTCAGAAGCAGTTAATGTACTTGGGAAGTTGGATCTTTGTGAGCTTTGGTAGGTGTTGCCAGGGCAGCCTTTATTCCAGAGTTAATCTGGTTCCAACACTGAGGCAAGGCCCTGCCTAGGACTCTTCCTGGTGCCTCAGGTATTATGAGCTTTCTGCCCTGGCTATTGGGAACTTGAGCTGCTCCTAACCTTGTGTTAGTCGGAGGTCTGTTCTCTGCCTGCTTGCAGTTCTTCTGCATCTGTTCAAGATGGATCAACAAGGACTAGGTTTGGCCTTCCTTCTCAAGCAACTAAAAAACTGAACATATGAAACATTCATATGAACATATGAAATGATGATTTTTCAGATACTAGACAGCAGGCAGTAAAGGACAGTAAGCCCTGGGAGAGGGGGGCAACAGAGGAAGTGAGTCCTACACATTCCCCGGTTTCCTGCTTGGGGTTCCAGGATTTAGTGTGAGAAGGCAGAGCCCAGGCACGGCAGCAAGAATTTGCAGACAGAGTGCTGGGGAGGAGAGAGATCCACAGAGAATGACTCACAGATCTGCAGAGGGTCTCATTTATTTCCCTCTGGGGACTCCCCACCAACCAACATTATTCTAATTATTTATTTATTCTCTTTCTCCCCATGACACTGAGTCCTTACCTGTCTCATTCCCCACCTAGAATTATGTCTGATAGATAGCAGGTAGGTGTGAGATAAGTATTTATTGAATAAATGAATGGACAGGAAGTTTTGTTTGCTTTGTTCACTGTTCCATCTCCAGTGCTCAGAATGGTGCCTGTCACCCAAAAGGGGCTCAATTAATATTTGTGGAAGGAATGAATGAAAGAGTAAAGAAAACAAAATGATGCCTAACAAAATATAAGGTGTGTTCTAAATCCCTGGAGCTCGGCAATTGAGAATTTCATTACTAAAGCAGATTTGTATCCACACATAGCCCAAAAAACAGCATCAAATTTTGGTTGTCAATTTTCAGTGATCATGACCGTATCTGAGAGACAGTTCACCATGCATATCCATAAATCAAATGAATGAAACAGATTTTTAACCCAGTTAAAACTGTGCCTGTTTACCATTAACGGAGAATCAACAGAAATGGGAATCTAGATCTGCACTTCAAGTCTCATTTTCTCTAAGAAGCCTTCAGTCCATAAAGACATAGGTTTCTCTAGACTTCCCAGAGAGTGTACTTATGCCCGTATACTTGTTTCAACAGAACATAGACATATTGTCTTTAATACAATTCAGAAAATATTTACTGCCTTGTGAAGCCTCTGGCATTGAGCTAGCCGCCTGGTCTTGCTGCTGATCTTTATTCAAAACATTGTACTCCTAGTAGGCAAGCATTTACTTATAAAAGACCTCTCGGCAATTCTTACCTCAAAATAACAAGGATGATGCTAACAGTATTCTGTTCATTCTCCAACTACTCTGGACAAATGAGAGTTAGAAGATGTCCTATACCTCTAGGCTCTTGAAATTAAAATGTGAGAAACATCAGCTCAACTATCCCTGACTTTAGTTTTTCAGATGTATATAGAACTAACTCACACTCTGTTTTTAAACCTCTTTTTAAAATATACAAGTGACATACAGCTGACCCTTGAATAATGCAAGGGTTAGGGGTGTTGATCCCTTGCGCAGTCACAAGTCTATGTGCAACTCCCCCAAAACTTTACTAATAGCTTACTGTTGATTGAAAGCCTTACCAATACCATAAATAGTCAATTAACATATACTTTGTATATGTATTATACTTTGTAATTCTGTATTATTACTTTATAATAAAGTCAGCTAGAGAAAAAGTTATTAAGAAGATCATTAGGTACGTTTACAGTACTGCACTGTATTTATCAGAAAAAAAAAATCCCATTTGCAAGTGGACCCACACAGTTCAAACCCATATAATTCATCCAGGAAGAAAAACATCTACAGTGAATCTCACCTTTTCTCGTTGGTCAAGGATGTGTGAGACTGTTGCTGTCATGCACAACAGTATCTGCAAAATCTTTGGTAAGTAGGCACTGATCAGATGACTAATGTTCTTCAATACTATTTCAAGGCTATTTAAGATACCATGCTGACGACCTAAAGGAAGAACTTTAGACAAATCCAAATCTTCTACTGACTGAATGACTGCAGAATGGCATTCTCCTAGCGCAAGAGATATCAAGTAAAAGGAAATGTTAGTTACTCTCCAATTACAGCTTCATTTCAATTTCCCTCAATGATACAGTATGATCATGTAGATGATAATGTACTTTCCTAACATATTTTCTCCTGATTCTCTTACCAAATATTCAATGAGCTAGGCATGGCAGATTTTGGTATTATCACTTTATAGATGAGGAAACTCAGAATAAAAGAGAGAGAAACTTGTGCCAGAACTAAGTCTCTAAGCCCACTTCTCATCCTACTTAGACTATTCCTCAAAACCCGAGTTACAATGTCTTCATTCCCCCTCGCAATTTTCCATACACTTTCCTCACTCTCAGCTTTCACTGTCTATGTTGATTTGAGCAGTTTCACAGAAAATGTCCCACTAATTAGAAGTTTCTTAAATGCCGAGAATCAAATGTTTCCTCTTGTAGTCCTTAGTGAATAAATAAAACAAAATTCTTTATAAACAGGCACCAAAATTGATTTCATAATTTACTTAAAAGACTTGAATTGTTACCGCTTGAGCTTTATACTTCAAACCAACTGGCATGAAATCACAGGCTTGCTAATTCATACACCTAAATGGTACACCTGTAAGAGTACCATTTATAGCTACCCTCTTACAATGGAGGCTGTTTCATTGAACAAAAGCCTTTCTATTCTTTTGCAGGGCAATATACGGAATGAAAACATTTTAACAGCTGAATCCATTATCATAGAAAAATACAGAACTTAATGTAACACATTACCCTATAAATAAATATCTATGTTTGCCTAAAGCAAAGCAATTATGGGACTACAGCAGAGGTTCTGCAGTCAGAAAGAGCTATCATTTTCTCCCTCCCTCCCCCTTCCTTCCTTCCTCCCTCCCTTTCTTTCTTTCTCTCTCTTTATCTCTCTTTCTCTCTCCTATTTTTGGGGCACCTGAGTGGTTCAGTGGTTGAGCTTCCAACTCTTGATTTCAGCTTAGGTCATGCACCTCACAGTTGGTGAGATCGAGCCCCAATGCTAGACTCTGTGCTGTTACCTTGGAGCCTGCTTGGGATTCTCTCTCTCTCCCTCTCTCTGCCCCTACCCAGC
Organism: Prionailurus bengalensis; assembly: GCF_016509475.1. NCBI lineage: Eukaryota > Metazoa > Chordata > Mammalia > Carnivora > Felidae > Prionailurus > Prionailurus bengalensis. The sequence continues at coordinate 121,798,244 of NC_057358.1, read as the reverse complement.
TTGGATGCTCGCTCTCTCTCAAAATAAATAAACTTAAAAAAAAAAAAAAACAGAAACAAAAACAAAACTACCATTTTCTACCTGAGTGGCTATAAGCAAAATACTACACTAAGTCTCAGTTTCCTCATTTGTAAAATGGGACCAGTCAAGTAATGATACCTCATGTGGTTATTTTAAGGATCAACTGAGTTGTATGTAAAGGGATCTGCCATAATGTCTGGCATGGAGTATGCAGTCAATAATGTTAGCTATTATTATTATTAATAATTACTAACATTGCACACCAAAGAACAGACCACAGAGCATTTCAACTCATTTTTATATACTTACTACATTCACTGCACTTAGACGGTGAGGTTGAGAGCAGAGATTATTGAAAAGTGTCCAGGGTACAGGAGGTATTCAATTAATCACTACTCAATAGATGAATGACTTAGTGAATGACTAAATACCAAGACAACTGAAATTAATACATCAGCATGCTCTAAGTTTCTAAGGAGAAACATATTCATTGTGTATGCATAAGTACCATTTTTCAAATGGCCTAAATGCACAACAATCAAAATACATTATCTCCTTCCTTCCTTCCTTCCTTCCTTCCTTCCTTCCTTCCTTCCTTCCGTCCTTCCTTTAATTTAAAGATCTTATTTTTTCTAAGTAATCTCTACAACCAACATGGGGTTTGAACTTACAACCCTGAGATCAAGAGTCGCATGCTCCACCGACCGTGCCAGCCAGGCTCCCCCTGAAAAATACACATTTTCTAATCAGGGGCTTACTGACACATGGATGCTGACGACCCTCAGGATCAGTGTGAGCTTTGCTTAATTCAATCAAAATTTCAAATGAATTCCATTTCAGCCAAAAGTCCACCATCAAGATTGGGAGGAACAGTCCCATGAGAAAGATGTCCAAGAGCACAGGAGACTTAGCCTGAGACATCAGAAATCTACAGCAGACAACACACATTCAGAGTAGCAGGGAGTTGAGAGCTACCATTCCTGAAGTGCTTCACAGGTTCAAATAGCAGGTCCAAGAATGTCTCGATCTCCTCCGGTTTGGTCCCAGCAAGGAATCTCAGAACAATGGACATGCGGGTCCCTGAGGCAGATTTCCCCTGAGTTTTACTCCCAGTCTTATTTTTCATTCGGCCATACAAAATCCTAAAAAGTTAATTAAGAGAACATTATTTTCTTTGCACATTAATCCTGAAACATAATTCTAGTCATTTTGTTTTCCTAAAAGCCAAGAACAGCAAGTCAACGGACTTAAAAGGATATATTATAAAATAAGGAAAGATGAAAACAGAAATTAGTTATTTAACATATAAAATTTAGAAGAACAACAACAAAAAACAAGGCTGAAGGAAGCAGGAGGAAGGAAATAATAAAGATAAAAGGCCAAAAGGTAGTTCTTTATATGAAGAAAAAAGCAGTAAAATAGGCAAGCCAAAGGTATATCTAATCAAGCAAAAATGAAAACAATAATACATAGATTAAAAGGAAATAAGTGAATTCAACTCTAAGTACAATAAGGAAACTGGCAAGATTTCAATTAAATGGGGAATTTCCTGGGCAAGAAAAAGCCAAAACACGTAAGTAAGTGAAAGGAACTTAAGAAAACCTGAACAGTAATCATGAGTAAACATGGAACCTATACAGTTTTTCAGATGAATTTTTTAAACTGTCAAAGAAAACTAATTGCTATGCTATAAAGTTTCATAGCTGAGAGAAAGAAGGAACAGTCCTTTTTCATTTATGAAGGTGGTGTAACTAAGATATTGAGTTGGGCTAGGAACAAAAATAAAATTATATACCACTCTTGCTCTTAAACATAAAACCCATTTCTTTTTAAAAAAAATTTTAGTGTTGGGGCGCCTGGGTGGCGCAGTCGGTTAAGCGTCCGACTTCAGCCAGGTCACGATCTCGCGGTCCGTGAGTTCGAGCCCCGCGTCGGGCTCTGGGCTGATGGCTCGGAGCCTGGAGCCTGTTTCCGATTCTGTGTCTCCCTCTCTCTCTGCCCCTCCCCCGTTCATGCTCTGTCTCTCTCTGTCCCGACAAAAGTAAATAAACGTTGAAAAAAAAAATCTTAAAAAAAAAAAATTTTTAGTGTTTATTTTTGAGAGAGAGAGAGAGAGAGAGAGAGAGAGAGAGAGAGAGAGAGAACACATGTGCACACGCACAAGTGAGGGAGGGGCACAGAGAGCAAGAGACACAGAATCCGAAGCAGGCTCCAGGCTCTAGGCTCTGAGCTGTTAGCACATAGCCTGATGAGGGGCTCAAACTCACAAGCTGTGATATCATGACCTGAGCAGAAGTCGGATGTTCAACCGACTGAGCCACCCAGGCGCCTCATAATACTCATTTCTAATTACAGTATCCAGTAATGCATTAAAACAATATTAAAGCTAAATAAGAAGTATCCCAGAAATGCAAGACAGAATCACTAGCAAAACCTATTAGATTGGGGTGCTTTATACTCTTAAACATTTTTGAGGTCCCCAAAGAGCTTTTGTATGAGTTTTATCTATTGATATTTATCATAGTAGAAATTAAAATGGGTTACCATCAATAATATTTTTGATAAAAAATAATTTTATTTTCCAAATCTCTCCCCACCAAAACTTAGTGAGTCTAGAGGTATGTTTTTTTTACTTATTTTCACATTTCTTTACTATCTTGCTTATTAGAAGATAACTGGATTTTTCTATCCGTTTCTGCATTCAATCAATTGCAATGTATTGTAGTTGAAGAAAATCTAGACTTTAAACAGATATGCAGGTGGGGAAAGGAAACATATTTTGTAAACTTTCAGATAATTCTTTTGTGATAACTGTGGATATTGCACTTTGATACTACACCAAACTTCAACAAGTGGTACTTTCCATTTTTTCTATTTTTTTAATTTTCTTTTTAATGTTTATTTATTCTTTGAGAGAGAGAGAGGGAGAGAGAGAGAGAGAATGAGCAGGGGAGGGGCAGAGAGAGGGAGGCACAGAATCCGAAGCAGGCTCCAGGCTCTGAGCTGTCAGCACAGAGCCTGATGCGGGGCTCGAACTCACAAACCGTAAGATCATGACCCAAGCTGAAGTCGGACACTTAACCAACTGAGCCACCCAAGCGCCCAACAAGCCTTCTTAAAGGCTAGTTGCAATGTGCAATCTGAAACATATTCATAAACTCTGTGATCTGTTACCTTAATCTCCATCTGTCTATCTTGCACTTTGAATGGATCTTTACCCACCAGTGATTCTGTAACACATATTGGTAATTTGGAAAATAGGCCATTCGATGAGACAACCAGTATTCAGCAGAAGTGCTTTATGCACATTTCCCACTTTGTCATATAAGACAATAAAAAGACGAGTACTCAAGGTTTAAGATTCACCAAGAACATTAATGAAACCAGGATTTTTTTTTTTTTTTTTTTTAACTCCAGGTGTGTGGTAATGAAGAATGACTGGTACAGTTTGGAGGCACTGTCCTGATTAGTTGTGGGGCACCAGAAGTTGCTTCTGCCTCGTCAGCACAAATACCGGCATGCTGGGAAAAAGTAATGTCTTAGTAGTACTATGAAAAATGTCTTAACCTCACAGACCACCTGAGAGCATCTCAGCGACAGCCCCCGCCAAGAAGGGGCAGACTACACTTCAAGAAGGGCTGCTCTAGCAGCATTACTGTTAAATACGGCAGCAAGACAAGGATAACCACAACCACTACCACCACAGTTCATTCTTCTAGTCTGTGTAGGTGATATGTAACTTTAAAAAACAAAAAATAAGGCTTGTTTGTTTCTACCATAAAAGACGAAATTAATTTGACTAACATTTACTACAGGCCATGGAGTACCTTCTGTCAGGGGAGACAAGTGATAAGAAAGAGGATATGCCGCACAATTATGAGGAAAAATAAAGCGAGGCAGGGGACTAAAGGGTGGTTAGAGGAAGGTGCGATTCTACACAAAGTGGTCGAGGAAGGCATCCTGACAACATGACATCGGAGAGAAGACTGAGTGAAGAAGAGCTAGCCAACTTGTGTTGTGAGCACAGAGATGAGCAGGTCCACAGACTTGGAAGTGGTCTCTGAGGGGGGCAGTGAATGGAAACCATGTGGCTGGACAGGCAGGCTGCAGGGAGGTCATACCAGGCCCTCGAAGGAGGAGTGAGGACCTTCTATTTTATTTCGAGTAAAATGGAACCTTAAAGAGTTTTTTTTAAACAGCAGACTAATAATTTAATGACTGTTATTAACGATTACTTTTTCCACCAAGAAAATCCAATGAAAACTATTAAAACAAATATAACAAAGGTCTGTACTGTGGATGGTTACATTATCAACACCAAAAATCAATAGCTTTTATAATCATAATTAGTTACATACCAAATGAATGAATTATTTGTACTATTTCTCAATAAAATTTAAAGGAATACTGGATTTAATTTTAACATTATTATTAAAATAACTCCACGGCAAGATCTTTCTTTATGTTAGGGACAAAGTTTATTTTATATCTTATCTTAAAGTTTATTTATTTACTTTGAGAGAGAGAATGCAAGCAGGGAAAGGACAGATAGGGGTGGGGGGGGAATCCCAAGCAGGCTCCACACCACCACTGTGTGAGCCTATCGCGGGGCCTGAACTCACAAACTGTGAGATCACGATCTGAGCCGAGACCAAGAATTGGGACTCTTAAGCAACTCAGCCACCCAGATGCCCCAGGGACAAATTATTTTCAAGTAAGTTTCTATAACAATTTGACTTCTCCAAAAGGTCCAATAAAAAAAAAATTAAAATAAAATAAAAAGTGAAATATTCCATTATAATTGAAAAAATTATAACTGAAGGAATAATCATATGATTATAAATGAAAGAATCATAATACTCCATTCACAACTGTTTTTGTGATCAACTTAAAAAAATCAGTTGTAAACAGTATAAATACCTCATCAGAATGGGAAACAGATCTGCTCGGTGGGCTGTTTTCACTACTGCATTATCTTCAGAAATGCTAAAATGCACTATCTCTTCCTTAAAGCTTCGGTCTTCAAGCAATCTTTGTAAGTTTTCCCTTTAAAAATAGAATACAGCACAAATCATCATTTAATAATCAATGGTACCTTTAAAAAATGCAATATAGTACAGTAATCCAAAAAACTGAAACAGGTATTAAGAATACCCATATTGTGGTTGATATCCATAAAGGAAAATTTTCACAAAATGACAGGCTTTCAAAGTTTAAAAGGTAAAAGTGACTATAAGGAAGTAACAGTCAATAACTCAGCTGTTTAAAAGAGATTCATACAAAAGCTTTCCTTAGTTCTTACAGAGAGTGATCATTATGATTCCCTGCGTAATCACCAAGATTTTGGCGTTACTGAAGCAACATGATATAACCTTCTCAACACATATCAATTAATATTCTCTTTCCTACCTTATTACTGATGAAGAATCACTCTTAACACACAAATATACTTTCAGTTTTCATTTATTACTTGAAAATAGCATTATTATTATGGTAGAAAAGAGGGAAATTTCCTAGGCCTTCAGAAAATTATTTTAGAAAGGCTCTCAGGTAGAAAGATAAAAATCAGCCAAAGAAACAGCATTTCTTTAGCTTCAAGTAACTTACCTGTAAGGGAGGATATGTGGATGCTTATATGTCATTATACAATCCAGGGTTATTTTCTGCACCATTTGATCCTGATGTAGCAACAGCTAAGAATGATATTTTATAGAATAAATTAATGAAGTCACATATACCATGGGAAGTTATATGTGAGTTATGGGCAGAATGAAGATAAATTCTGCTGAAATCATGTAAGTCCCCCGTTAAGAAACATCCAAATGAAAAAAAGGAAATTTTGTTTCCCCTTATGGCCTAGAATGACAACCAATGCTTACTCAGCTTCTGGCATTAAATTTCGTCTACAATCTTTTCTGTAACTGAAGATCATATATTGTGACTGCAACAGATTCTTATTCCAACTATCAGCTTTCACTCAATCTAACAGATCCTGAAATTCCAGCACTCCGTAAGACCAATTTATGTAAAAGGAAAAGTAGCTAGCTTCTTTTGGCACAAATCCATTGTTAATACAGCTGATCAATGTTACCCAAGATGTCTTTAATACCAACAAAATCAGTACTGTCTAAAACTGTTTCTCAAGATACAGAAAATAATTATTAACTTTTAAAACATTGTACTGGAAAGGTAGACATAGGCCCTATTTATTAACAATTATTAAAAACCTAAAAGTTATTCTGATAAAGTAAATGACAAGAGAAAATTTCACAAAGAATTATAGTGGCAAGAATATATTTTACTTACCTGAAGATACAGGTCATATAATTTGGATTCTAGATATAAGGCTCGTGGATTTGAAAACTTTGAGAAAACTTGCAAATGAGCAATTAACTGCCTAAAAACACAAAAAACAAAAACCACAGGCAACACAGAATTAAAGAACAGAGATTTTCTTAAGATGATAGTGCCCACCAATTTTAGTCTCTCTGACAACTATGCCAAACACCTTGACTATGGTTTCACTGTTAACTCACAAACAAGTTTTAATTATTTGCATTTAGGAAATTATTCTACAGAAATTCTCAATCTCACGCAGGCCTTCCTTTGAAATCTAGGCTCTCCCCCAGAAAATCATTCAGGATGTGCTTCGAATGGTTTAAATTAACCAAACATGGGAAGTAATCAAACAGCAATACATTGCAAAGTTGAACACAGGTAATTTCTGAAATGATTCCTTGTCTAGTTTCGATGCAGTAGACAAGAAGGTGGTGAAATATAATCTTCCTCATTTTCATATAACATGAACACTGATGTCAGGAAACAGAGGTCCATGTTTGGGTAACCATGACTCTTGGTTACCAAGGAGTAAGAAAGAACAATATTCTGTGGTCAAAAGTTAAATATGGATATGGGACTGCCTCCAAGCCACTTGGATCATCCACTACATCCAATAAAAGAGGCTGAGAAGAGAGCTCAGTGACTCGCTCAACTTCCTAATCCATAGGCTTCATGAGGCTTTAAAAAATTTTTTTTTCTTAATGTTTGAGAGAGAGACAGAGACAGAGCACGAGAGCAGGAGGGGGAGACAGAGAGGGAGACACAGAATCTGAAGCAGGCTCCAGGCTCTGAGCTGTCAGCACAGAGCCCGACGTGAGGCTCCAACTTGGAAACAGTGAGATCATGACCTGAGTCGAAGTTGGACACTTCGACTGAGCCACCCAGGTGCCCCAATGAGGCTTTAAAATAGTACTTGGGAAACAAACTGTTTTCTCTCTGTGTATAATTTATAAGCTGTATAGGGCTTAAAAAAAAAACCTGAATGAACAAACGTTCCGATTTGAAGAGGTTTTATCTGCCTATTTCAAGACTAAAAGCAGGGAGAAGTGAAGAGAGATAGAAACCATGCTGCACAGGTGATGCTGACTTTGGGGAAAGCGACTTAATGTTTCAGAGTCTCAGTTTCCTCATCCAGGCAAAGATACCACCTCCTGGATTTCCTGCAAGGATTGAACCAAACTTGTGGGGTCTCTGCTCCTAAGAGTTTAGTAAACAGTGCTCCTCCTCTGCTCCCGGGCAAAAGAATGCAAAACTGTAAAAGTCCTACGGGACTCTATTAACAGAGAAAGTAATCTTGAAGTTAGGACCTCTTTACATATTATGGAGAAATGGGGATAAGGGTAGCACTCGTGCTTACATTTAGCTTCCATACCTGTGATGGTTAGTCTTTTTTTTTTTTTTAATTTTTTTTTTCAACGTTTATTTTATTTTTGGGACAGAGAGAGACAGAGCATGAACGGGGGAGGAACAGAGAGAGAGAGGGAGACACAGAATCGGAAACAGGCTCCAGGCTCTGAGCCATCAGCCCAGAGCCTGACGCGGGGCTCGAACTCACGGACCGCGAGATCGTGACCTGGCTGAAGTCGGACGCTTAACCGACTGCGCCACCCAGGCGCCCCTGTGATGGTTAGTCTTAAGTGTCCACCTGTCTAAATTACAGCAGTCAGTTATGTAATGAAATGCTAATCTAGGTGTTGCAAGTATTTTGTAGATGTTGACAAAATCGGTTGGCTTTAAATAAAGGAGACTACCCTCAATAATGTGGATCGGACTCATTCAATGAGGCCTTAAGAGCAAAAACAGATATTTCTCAGAGAAGGAATTCTGCCATAAAATTGTGACATAGAAATCCCAGTCTATGAATTTTGTGCTCAAGACTACAGCACCAAATCTTGCCTAAGTTTCTAGCTTGCCATCTTGCCCTACAAATTCTGGACCTGCTGGCTCCCATAATCACGAGCGAATTCGTTAAAATAAATCTTTACACACACACACACACACACACACACACACACACACACACACCTTCATTCTGTTGGTCTGCTTCTCTAGAGAAGTCTGATACAACGTCCATATATACTTATCACTGAGCCCTTCCTTACAGTTTTACAAATAAACTTTTAAAATTTTCTTTGAAAATATCTACTCCTTCCCCCCAACATGTATTATTTTTTTATGCTCCATGTGGCCTTAAAGAGCCAAAGAAAAGAGGAACCAATTTGTATGTTCTCAATAAATACTTGCTAGCAAGGACCATGTTCCATGAAGGATTACAAACTCAGGACTATGAATTTATTGAGATGACACAGGAATGTGAGTACCAATTTACTCAAATTTTCTTTTCCTTTTTTTTTTTTTTTTTTTTTTAAGTTGGCTCCACAACCAGTGTGGAGCCCAGTGAGGGGCTTGAACTCACAACACTGACATCAAGACTTGAACTGAAATCAAGAGTCAGATGCTTAACTGACCTAACCACCCAGGCGTCCCCCCTCACATTTTAACTGGTGTATGTTAGCAATATTCTAAGTTTGGCTACAGGGGGCAGAAAAATTAAGACGTGAACCTTATCCTTAAAAGACATTCTGATATGGCAGATCTATAAAAAATTCATTAATATCCAAGGCAAGGAGAAGCACCATGATAGAGGCTGTTATGAGTCTGAAGCTGAGTTAAGAGAACTTTCAGTTTAAAAGACAGGACAAGCTTCCATAAAGAAGTAGCACAGAACAGTTTCTGGAAGCATGAGTAGAATTTCAGTTGGCAGGTGTGAGGCAAGGGCACAGCAGAAAGAGGGGAGGACACAGCAAAGGTCCAGAGGTAAGAAAGAAAGAGGTATGACTGGATAAGTAGCTTATTCATTTATTCAACAAAGAAATACGAGGACTAATCTTTTGCTAGCTGTGTGCTGAGGATACGAAGAAGAAAACAGCAATCTTGGTCTTGGAGAAAGTAGTAGGGGACAGAACGCTCAGAGTTATGAGAAGGTAGAAACAAAAGGAACTAGTTTCAGGAAGCATGGCCACACTCTTTCTTGCCCCTATGCTTTATACACTATCTCATTCATTCATTCATTCATTCATTTTGAGAGAGAGAGAGAGAGAGAGAGAACACAGGGGAGGAGGGGCAAAAAGAGAGGGGGGGAGAGAAGGAGAGAGGGAGGGAGGAAGAGAGAGGGAAAGAGAGAGAGAGAGAGAGAGAGAGAGAGAGAGAGAGAGAGAATCCCAAGCAGGCTCTGCACTGTCAGCAAAGAGCCAGATGCAGGGCTCGAATTCACCAACTCAGGTGAGATCATGATGTGAGTCGAAATCAAGAGTCAGACACTTAACTGACTGAGCCACCCAGGCACTCTCACACTATTTCCATTAGCTGCCAAGTCCTTCCCTGCCCTAGCTGCCCAGCAGGCTTTCTTTCATCTTTCAGCTTCAGTGGGGCCCTCTCCTTTGTAATAATCTTCTCTTTGTGATAGAATTAAGTCATTTTTCACTATGGTCCTAGAACTCAGTTTTTGTCGTTGTTGTTTTTGGATTTGTCCTGCCCTAAAACTCCTTTAAAAATACTTCTTCTATAAAAAAATTTGACCAGGCATTAGACTGTGCTTCCTGTGTAGCTTTGAAGCCCAACACTTAACAAAATGCACTCAGAACAGCTGCTGAATGAACCAATAAAAGGCTTGTGGGAAGACTGAACAAACAGGCAGATCAGTTTGAGATTTATAAAGTGCTAAAATAACACGGTAGCACCAATACACTGGATCCTTGCAGCCTCAATGCAGACAGTCTTCAAGGAAGCTGCAGTAACTTCTGAAAGCCTGATCACTTCTACTTTTTCTGAGGTTTCTTAACAATTTACGTAAGTGAACACCCCAGATGACAGGAAAGAGAATGTAATGGGGGCAAGGGGTAGGGACAAGTCAAAAGGCAAAAGCGCTGACAGATTTATAAGAGATGTTCCATTACGTGTTCCCCTAGCACACAAAATAACACCCTGGTGCCATGAGAGTGAAGGGCAAAGATCAAAGAGCATTCAACCACTCGAGGACCGATGCTCTTGTCGATAAAAAGCACTTATGATTAGATGACCCCCAAAATCCCGACAACTCAAGTCAGGGGCAAAATAAGTAATAATAAGCAACCAAAAAACTCAGAAAACTGGCAGGTTTCTTTGGGCTGCAAAAGAAAATCACAAGGCGATGCAGCACTTCTCTGAGTAATTATATGAGTGGTTCGTCTTGTCTAAGGCTATATGTCACACTTAGGCCATCAGAGGTCTCTTCCCGTTTCTCCCAGAACCCTGGATTTGTGATCTTCCAGCAATGTTGAACTTACTTTGCTGCAGCTCTTCTGGTCTTTTTCTTCTGTGAGGGCTCACCCATGGGCACTGCTTCTTCCTCCAGCTCTTCGTCATCTCCAGCATCGGGTTCCTCTTCAGTCTCCCCCGCAGCCACCCCTTTCCCTTTCCTGCGCAGATCCTGGGTGGGAGCAACCTGCAGGTCTGCTGGGTAATACTCGTTGCTACAGTAGAAAGAGATGAAGCAGAGTTGTCCTAATTCTGTTTGTGACAGATGGATGTACATCCACGGTTCAGAGTCACACAATGAGAGTCACCAGGGGCACCTTAGCCAAACCTTCTCACATTATTCTTTCTTATTCAGCCCCTCTTAAGTACCTGGTTTGGCAAACCTACCATTAATTGCAGTTACACTTTTAAAATCCCACTGTTACACTGTTGAAAATATTTGAAAAATCTCTTTTGTCCTGAGCTGAAATCAGTCTCTCTTCTCTGTCTCTGGAACTGTAACTGGGGGAGGTGGGTATAGGGGTGGATTTTATTAAATAAGGAAACATAGCACTAAGACCATGCCAGTCACTTTCACCCAGACCCACTGTACTTTGCCAATGTCCTTTTGCAAATATGGTGCCACAGAAAAATTCAGTCCTCTGGACGTGGTCTGGTAAAACAGGTGGACTGTCAACTCCATTGCTTTCAGGGGCAGACACAGCATGACACAGACTCAAACTGAATGTCCAGGTAATGAAAATCACAAAGTATTTGTGTTTTGCCTCTTTAAACTAAGCTTATCCAATTCCTATTCACGTTTGTTTTTATTAGATTCCATCCCTTTAATTTTGGTCTGATATTTGAAGTAACTAATATTATCTTGAAGGCTGCCACAGAGTGCACTGCTTTTGAGTCATTTTAATTCCATCATCCAACAACTTGTTTATTTGTGGTCTGTTTTGTGCATGGACAGCACTGGGCTACAGACACAAGGAAATCAATCAGACAGGCTTTAAAGTCTGCACCCAAAAATACACTGATAAAATAACATGTTTGAGGGTAGCACCCTCCCAGCACACCTGGAAGACACTCCAGGTCAACACACGTTAAACTCCAGGTGAATACACGAAACTAGCCCTGGAGAGCTGGGACACTTTACTATAGTCAACTCTGTATTTTCAGCCAGCAGGATCTAGCACTTGATACCTACCAGGCAGACGAATAAATAAAATGAACAAGGTTGCTGTGTCGGTTACAAACCATACCATCATCTACTGAACAGCACCCCCACTATAATCCCAACACTCAGCTAACCATATAGAACATAAATTTTAAACTGTATCTCCATGTACAGCATGTTCACTAGTGTTTGTTAAGTAAGATAATTCACACGGAGCACTCACAAGAGTGCTTCTAGCACACAGCAGGGACTCTTCAGATGTCACCTGTTATCAAGGTATCGTCATTATTAGTCACTCCTGCCTCTGGTTTGGTTCTTCTCAAAGAATGTTTGTTTACAAGGGATTCACAAATTAGTTCTAAAACTGAATTGTTGGAAACATATTTAGAAATGTAAATTTCTAGTAAAAAAATAAAATAAAACGCCCATAATATATTTCAAAGTCAAAATGAAAGGTGACATTTGCATTTTCCATTAGTTTGGATCATCTATAAAAGTATTTGCCACAGGTAATCATTGCCAACTAATATTAAATATTTTTTAAATTGTATATCTTTTAAAAAAATATTGTGTATCTATAGTCTCTAAGTCTTCTTAAACTCAGAAATGACATCTTGTTACAGGCTCCTCTCTCCATCCCCAGGAATCTATTAGTAATCCCTTTCTTTCTTTAGGGAAAAACTTTAGAAAATTAACAGAGCAGGAAATTTATTTCCTGTTAACACCATTAGTACTTGCTTCCGTATGTATAGCTCTTTGTAGCGCACAAAACAACTGATAAACATTATTTTATATGATCTTCAAAACAAGGCAGGGAAGCTAAATATCGTTTTCATGCTATAAATAAATTGAAGCCTGAAGAATTAGGTGAAAAAATCATTACTCTTCCACCATGGAACCTACTGACCTGCCTGAATCTTTGTTTGTAACCTTTGCCAGAATGAATTATTCATATAAACTTTTCTACTTATGCACTGGATCCTATCTTAACTATTCAAAGACATGACTGCAGCAATTTTATTCCCTCTCTTACATTACAAATTTTCCCTCCTTTCTGGATCATTCACAACACCAGCATTACACAGAGGTGCGCTGCTTAAATCTTAAACAGCAACCTACTAACAGCAGCTCTCTCCACTCCCACATCACCCTCCACCTGTCTGCTTCTTTTTTACAAGAACTATCCACACTTGCTGTTTGCATTTTTAGTTCTGTTTCCTTTTAAGCTCATTTTAATCAGGCTTTCATCCCTACCAGGTTAACCAAAACAACTCTTGTTAAGATGCCTTCTAAAGCCAATGATCAATTCTTATGCTTTATCTGACTGACATCTCAGACATGTATGATCCAACTAATTACTCTCTCTTCAAAATGCTTTCTTCATGTGGCACCTGGGATGCTACATGGTCTTGGTTCTTCTCTCACTCTTTCTGGCTTCCTTTGCTGGCTCCTTATCTCCCAACTTCTAAATCTCGGCTATCAGTCCTTGGAAGTCTTCTCTGTCTACATTTACACCTTAGGTGTAGCTTCATTCCTGGTCTCACGATTTAAAAATCATGTGTATACTGATGATTCTCAATTTATAATCTTTAGGCCAAACCTTTCCCTCCAACTTTAAACTTCAAATTCAACTGCCTATTCAACATCCCTACTTAGATGGCTATTCAGTATCCCAAACATAACACCTAGAAAAATGAACTCCTGATCTCCCCCACAAATCTGCAAACCTGTGCTTTCCTCCCAATCTCAGTAAATGGTGACTCTCTTCTTCCAGTCACTCAGCTCAAAACCTTAGAGACATCCCCAATTCCTCCCCTTTCACCTTCCTGTACCAACATTCCCCCTTTTCCCCCAAACACCTACACATCTGATCTGTTGGCTGACCAAATTGCACAGGCTGTTCTAAGTGTAATCCCCCCCCAAATATATTTTACTGACGTGAAATCTTTCCAAGAATATGCAGAATTCAACCACCCCTCATCAGCTGTACTACTACAACCTTGGTCAAGTCACCCACATTTCTTGCCGAGCTTTATAATCTCTGAAGCTGGTCTATCTGCTCTGACTGACCCACAGTCTATTCTTGACATGACAGCTAGAAAAATCCTTAAGAAATCTTAAGTCATGTCACCTCTGTTTAAACCTTCTGATGTCTTTCCATTTCACTAACAGAAAAAAAACAAGTCCTTTACCATCACTTGAAGGCCCTACACAATTTGGTCTCCTGTTAAGTTTTTGGCCTAATCTTTAACTATTTTCTCCCAGGGTCACTGCTATAGCCACTCAGACTTTCTTGCTGTTCTTTGAACAAGCCAAGCATGATGTGGTTTGTAGCCTGCTTAAGTTACACATATGACACTTTCCCATATAATGAAATACTACTATAAAACATACTCTTCGTTGATGATTAGTCCTGTTCTGTACATCACATCCCGTATCTTTAGAGTTTTAAAGTCATCCAGCTATCTACTCAAAACAAAACAATGCTCCAGAAAGTTGTTATTCTGTAGTAACATACAAAGTACATTCCCCCTCAGCATCCTAGGAAACATAAGCAGACTGACAACACAGTGGCTGGGGCTGGGTTTCTGGAAAACACGTTAAAGCCCCAAGAAAGGCAATGAAACAACAAGGCAAAAAATAACAAGGCCTTTGTATGCTAATCTAATTCAACAAGCCTTTCTTATTTTGTAACCTGCAATTAAAAAAATTTTTTTTTTAATTTTTTTTTTTCAACGTTTATTTATTTTTGGGACAGAGAGAGACAGAGCATGAACGGGGGAGGGGCAGAGAGAGAGGGAGACACAGAATCGGAAAGAGGCTCCAGGCTCTGAGCCATCAGCCCAGAGCCTGATGCGGGGCTCGAACTCACGGACCGCGAGATCGTGACCTGGCTGAAGTCGGATGCTTAACCGACTGCGCCACCCAGGCGCCCCTCCAAAAAAATTTTTTTAATGTTTATTTATTTTTGAGACAGAGAGAGACAGAGCATGAACAGGGGAGGGGCACAGAGAGAGGGAGACACAGAATCCAAAGCAGGCTCCGGGCTCCAAGCTGTCAGCACAGAGCCGAATGCGGGGCTCGAACTCACGGACTGTGAAACCATGACCTGAGCTGAAGTTGGATGTTTAACTGACTGAGCCACCCAGGCGCCCCTGTAACCCGGAATTTTTATTTTTATATTTTTTAATTTAAAATAAAAAAAATTTTAATGTTTATTTTTGAGAGAGAGCGAGAGAGACAGAGAGAGAGGGAGACACAGAATCCAAAGCAGGCTCCAGGCTCTGAGCTATCAGCCCAGAGCCTAATGTGGGGCTCAAACCCATGAACCATGAGATCGTGACCTGAGCCGAAGTCAGACACTTAACCAACTGAGCCACCTAGTTGCCCCTATAATTTTTTTTTAACTTGGAATTTTTATTAACACCATTTGTGGCATGGTTACATTTTAACTGGTGTCAAATTAAGTGGCAAAAAAAACCTAGCTGTTATCTGAGAGAGCCAGTGCTTTACAGATGAACCAATGGTTTGAAAATGTGATGGACATACTAAAAAAACAGCCTACTTGGGAGTTTAAGACTTCACATCTTCTCTTCCTCATACTCTATCAGGGACATATTCCTGGAAAGGAATACTTACTGGATAAATCTCAGGAAAAGTGGGGAAAGCTCCCTGGACCGTGGCTCTACCCTCTCTGGGAATTTTGCCAGAGCTCGCCAGAGCAAAAATCGGAAGTTGGTGTGGTCCAGTCTTTCCTGACAGTCAGTTTTTGATGTTAACTGCTCATGATAAAGAGCTCCAACATCTCCTTCCTGAGGCTGCTCCCAACTTTCATCTCCAATGGACTTCTCATCTCTTACATCATTTTGCAGCTCTTTCTCTGCAAGAAAAAAAGCCATTGGAACCACTAGAGAAATGTTAACATTTGTCCTCTGGGTCTCCTCATGTGAGGGTGTTTCTAGCTCTAGTGATATGAGGAAACAATAAAATATATCCAAAGGTTATCAGGATAGTACATTACTCATTTCTGTTTCCTGATTTGATGCACAATTAAGCAGTAAAAAATTAAATAGTTAAACCACCTTTTTTTTCCCCAGCCTCCCTTTCACTTCCCCTTACATACCAGCATGTAGAGCTGCCTTTTCTAGATGTTCATAGTAGACTTTCCAAAATTGCTTATTGTCCATTTCATGTGCATGAGAACTAAGAGAAAAGATCAGAAATACGTGGTATAATCCTTTTTAAAAGATCTCTCATAGGAAAAAAAAAGTGAAAGGATATAATTACAATTTAATTAGGTTATCCTTGAATATAGGGCTTCAATAACTTTTGTACTTTTTTACATTTTTTCAAAATGCCTGCACTGAGCAGGAATTTTTATTAATTTCAGTGTAGTTGAAACACAATATTATATTAGTTTCAGGTGTATAACTTAGTGATTTGACAAGTTTATACATTATGCTGTGCTCACAAGTGTAGCTACCATCTGCCCCATTACATCGCTGTTATAATACCATTGACCATATTCCTTTTATTCCCATAACTTACTGATTCCATAACTGGAAACCTGTATCTCTCACTCTCCTTCACCCATGCTGCCCACACCCCCACCCACTCCCCTCGGGCAGCCATCAGTTTTTTTTGTTTTCTTTTTTTGTTTTCTTTTTTTTTTTCCTTGCCATCAGGTTTTTCTTTGTACTTACAGGTCTGATTCTGCTTTTTGTTTATTTATTCATTTTTTTTAAAGATTCCACTTATATGTAGAATCATATATTTGTCTTTCTCAGTCTGACTTATTTCACTTAGCGTAATACCCTCTAGGTCCACCCATGTTATTTCAAATGGCACAATCTCATCCTTTTTTATGGTTGTGTAATATTCCATTGTGTACATATACCACATTTTCCTTACCCACTCATCCACTGATGGACACTTAGGTTGCCTCCATATCTTGGCTCTTGTAAATAACACTGCAGTGAACATCTATATTTTTGAATTAATGTTTTTGTTTTCTTTGGTAAATACCTAGTAGTGCGATTATATTTTTTTTAATGTTTATTTATTTATTTTGAAAGAGAGAGAGGGAGAGGCAGAGAGAGAGGGAGAGAGAATCCCAAGCAGGCTCCATGTTGTTAATGCAAAGCCCAACATGAGGCTCAATCTCACAAACTGTGAGATCATGACCTGAGCTGAAATCAAGAGTCGGACATTTGGGGCACCTGGATAGCTCAGTTGGTTAAGCAGGCAACTTCAGCTCAGGTCATGATCTCACAGTTCAGGAGTTCAAGCCCTGTGTTGGGTTCTGTGCTGACAGCTCAGAGCCTGGAGCCTGCTTTGGATTCTGTGTCTCCCTCTCTCTGTCTCTCTCCTGCTCCCACTCTGTCTCTCTCTCTCTCTCAAAAATAAATAAACATTAAAAAAAAAAAATGAGTTGGACACTGACTGAGCCCCCCAGGTGCTCCCAGTAGCAGAATTACTGAATCACATGGTATTTCTATTTTTAATTTTTTGAGGAGGAATTATTTTTATAGTCACAAAGTACTAAAGGATATTTTTTAAAACCTAAATAGATCCCTCTAAAAAGGTGTTTTTTTTTGTTTTTTTTTTGTTTTTTGTTTTTGTTTAAGTATATTTACTTTGAGAGAGACAGAAACAGTAAGAAGGGGCAGAGAGAGGGAAAGAGACAGAATCCTTCACGCTGCCAGTGAAGAGCCCAATGTGGGACTCAAACTCACTCAACTGTGAGATCATGACCTGAGCCAAAGTCAAGAGTCAAATGCTTAACTGACTGAGCCACCCAGGCACCCTAAGAAGACTATTTTTAAAGGCACAGTAATGTGAACGGGGCATCAGGTACAAGGTATGGCACATTAAAGAAAGGGGAGGACTCCGGAGAAAAACTCAGCTAACTTTAAAGTGTTGGCTTTCAGAGGTGCCTGGGTGACTCATTCAGTTAAGCGCCTGACATGATCTCGCATTTGTGGGTTTGAGCCCCACATCGGGGAATGTGCTGACACCTCAGAGCCTGGAGCCTGCTTTGGATTCTGTGTCTCCCTCTCCCTCTACCCCTCCCCTGCTTCCACTGTGTCTCTCAAAATAAAATAAAACATTAAAAAAATTTTTAAGTGTTGGTTTTCCTCCACCAAATTAAAATATACGTATCACTGACATAAAGGCAAAAAAAATAACTACATGAAACATACCTTTCAGAATTTGAAGAGAAATCAGATGAATCACATAAGTGTTTATATAATTTGGTATCTTAGCACCAATAATCTCAAAATGTTTATGCTCTAGATACCACCTCACACCTGTCAGAATGGCTAACATTAACAACTCAGTAAACAACAGATGTTGGCGAGGATGCAGAGAAAGAGGATCTCTTTTGCATTGTTGGTGGCAATGCAAGCTGGTGCAGCCACTCTGGAAAACAGTATGGAGGTCCATCAAAAAACTAAAAATAAAATTACCCTACAACCCAGCAATTGCTGGGATAAATACTGGATAAATTTATCCTTGGATAAGTACTCTAGGTAAATCCCTGGATAAACACTACTAGGTATTTATCCATGGGATACAGGTGTGCTGTTTTGAAGGGACACATGCACCCCCCATGTTTATAGCAGCACTATGAACAATAGCCAAAGTATGGAAAGAGCCCAAATGTCCATCGATGGATGAATGGATAAAGAAGATGTGGTACATATATACAATGGAGTATTACTCGACAATCAAAAAGAATGAAATCTTGCCATTTGCAACTACGTGGATGGAACAGGAGGGTATTATGCTAACTGAAATTAGTCAGAGAAAGACAAATACCATACGACTTCACTCATATGAGGACTTTAAGAGACAAAACAAATGAACATAAGGGAAAGGCAATAAAAATAATATAAAAACAGGGAGGGGGACAAAACAGAAGAGACTCATAAATATGGAGAACAAACAGAGGGTTACTGGAGGGGGTATGGGAGGGGGGATGGGCTAAATGGGTAAGGGGCACTAAGGAATCTACTCCTGAAGTCATTGTTGCACTATATGCTAACTAATTTGGATGTAAATTAAAAAAAAATTAAATTAAAAAAATGTGTATGCTCTTTCTGTCATTACTTGTCTAAGAATATGATATTTTTTTCTGCCCCTAATATTTTACTCTCACTTGTGCCTGAGCAGGTGGGCTCCAGACAGGCAATAAACATCTACTGGCACCCAGCTGGGAGCATGAAAGGCCTGGCCTAGCTCTCTGGGGTCACAGACTATGGAGTTCGAAGGAGCAGGTTTGGCCTTTCTTGATCAGCATGGGGTGCCTGGCCAGGGACACAGGTGAGTCTTTTTTTTTTTTTTTTTTTTAAGAGACTGGATATCATTTTTACTAATGCCACAGCCCAACATCCGTTTTGTCACTACAGCAGGTTGATTGAATGTGTGTGTGTGTGTGTGTGTGTATGTTTTCCTGAACAGACGAGGGGCCAGAAGAGACTCAAGCAGGTCTCAGCCAACAGCTCTACTGAGCAGCAACCGAAAGACAGTGACACAGGTTGGACTTCTGCCTGTCTTTCTCCTGGGCTACCTTTCCGCATTCTGAGGGCAAGTGTGAGGCCCATGCCAGCCAAGATTAAAGGGCTTCTTAGCAAAGTTCAGTCTCCAACTCCCAGTCATCACCGCCCCTCTGACCACAGGGATGCCCCTGGGCAAAGTACAGACTGCTAGGCAAAGGTGGATAATCATCACACAAGACATGAACTGTATATGCTGTTGACTATCCATGAAAAATCAATCAGTTTTCAGATAGACAGATGTACCCAACAGGAAGACAGCCTAGCCAGCCATGGAGAACCATGAAAGGCATTTAGCAATTGAGAAGTCAACATTTTTGATAGCGGGCTACTAGTAACACATATGTCAGATTCTTCCTTAAGCACAATAAGTGAAATTATGAAGTTGATGTTAGAAGGCTTTGTTTTCAGAATGGTTCGATGGTTCTGAAGGGCAGTAAAAGGCAAACTGGTTCCAAATTGTAAAGAGATTTGTTTATTCTACTTCTGTCAAGTAAGAACTAATGGTTAGGGTTTTGAGAGGTCACACATGATATATGTCTAATCTGACAAAAAGCAGAGTAGACCATCTGAAGACAAAGGTCTGCAAAAGGACAGACTACATATGAAGCACCACATATGTAATTTCTATGTGATTACTAAGGTCCTTTTTAGAACTAAGGGACTCTTGGATACTAGACACCTAGGGTTTCAAAAAGTCATGTTTAAAGTTTGGCTCACTGACTCAATATATATAAATAAAATTTTGCAATTACTATACACTATCTTGTCACTGTAAAAAAAATTTAACAGACCATGGTGAGGAAAATGGCAGCATAGGAGGACACTGGGCTCACCGTGTCCTGCTGACCACTTAGATTCCACCCACATCTGCCTAAATACACCAGACTGCCAGAAGACTAGCAGAGGACTCTCTAGAGCCAAGCGTAGACAAGAGGCCCACGGAAGAGGGGCCCCTCCCGAAGCGGACTACCAAAGGCAAAGCGAGCTGAGTCTGCCCCTCCAGCCCCTGTGCACCTTGCGGATCTGCCCTGGCTAATACGCCAGATCCCATCTAAGCAGCACCACAAGCCTGGCAATGTGTAAGTAGCCCAGACAGGGGGCTACACCACCCCTGGGAGAGGGGAAGATAAGGTCCACACCAGTCTGACTGTGGCCCCAGGGGTGGGCTGGGGGCAGACATCAGGTCTGACTGTGGCCCTGCCCACGAGCGCGAGTTACTCCAGACAGCACAGAGGAAGAGCTCTGCAGTTCCGTGCCACTCCAGGGACTATCCAAAATGATGAAACGGAAGAATTCTCCTCAAAACAAACTCCAGGAAGTAGCGGCAACTAACGAACTGATCAAAAACGATTTAAGTAATGTAACAGAAAATGAATTTAAAATAATAGTCATAAAATGAATTGCTGGGCTTGAAAAACGTATACAGGACAGCAGAGAATCTACTACTACAGAGATCAAAGGACTAAGAAACAGTCAGGAGGAGCTAAAAAATGCTATAAATGAGCTGCAAAATAAAATGGAGGCGACCACAGCTTGGATTGAAGAGACAGAGGAGAGAATAGGTGAATTAGAAGATAAAATTATGGAAAAAGAGGAAACTGAGAAAAAGAGAGATAAAAAAATCCAGGAGTATGAGGGGAGAATTAGAGAACTAACTGACACAACTAAACGTACTAACATATGCATAATTGGGATTCCAGAGGACAAAGAGACAGGGAAAGGTGCTGAAGGTGTACTTGAACAAATCATAGCTGAGAACTTCCCTGAACTGGGGAAGGAAAAAAGCACTGAAATCCAAGAGGCACAGAGAACTCCATTCAGATGTAACTTGAATCGATCTTCTGCATGACACATCATAGTCAAACTGGCAAAATACAAGGATAAAGAGAAAATTCTGAAAGCAGCTAGGGATAAACATGCTGTAACATATAAAGAGAAGCTGATAAGACTAGTGACGGATTTATCTACTGAAAGTTGGCAGGCCAGAAGAAATGGCAGGGAATCTTCAATGTGGTGAACAGAAAAAATATGTAGCCAAGAATCCTTTATTCAGCAAGTCTGCCATTTAGAATAGAAGGAGAGATAAAGGTCTTCCCAAACAAACAAAAACTGAAGGAATTCATCACCACTAAACCAGCCCTACAAGAGACCCTAAGAGGGATCCTGTGAGACAAGGTACCAGAGACATCACTACAAGCATGAAACCTACAGACATCACAATGACTCTAAACCCATATCTTTCTATAATAAAACTGAATGTATATGGACTAAATGTGGCAACCAAAAAACAGGGTATCAGAATGGATAAAAAAATAAGACCCATCAATTTGCTGTCTACAAGAGACTCATTTTAGACCTGAGGACACCTTCAGATTGAAATTGAGGGGATGGAGAACTATTTATCATGCTACTGGAAGTCAAAAGAAAGCTGGAATAGCCATACTTATATCAGACACACTAGACTTTAAATTAAAGGCTGTAACAAGAGATGAAGAAGGGAAATATATAATAATTACAGGGTCTATCCATCAGGAAGAGCTAACAATTATAAATGTGTATGCGCCGAATACAGGAGCCCCCAAATATATGACAATTACTCACAAACATAAGCAACCTTATTGATAAGGATGTGGTAATTGCAGGGGACTTTAACACTCCAATTACAGAAATGGATAGATCATCTAGACACACGGTCAATAAAGAAACAAGGGTCCTGAATGAGACATTGGATCAGATGGACTTGACAGATATATTTAGAACTCTGCATCCCAAAGCAACAGAATATACTTTCTTCTCGAGTGCACATGGAACATTCTCCAAGACAGATCACATACTGGGTCACAAAATAGCCCTTCATAAGTATACAAGAATTGAGATCATACCATGCATACTTTCTAACCACAATGCTATGAAGCTTGAAATCAACCACAGGAAAAAGTCTGGAAAACCTCCAAAAGAATGGTTAAAGAACACCCTACTAAAGAATGAATGGGTCAACCAGGCAATTAGAGAAGAGATTAAAAATATATGGAAACAAATGAAAAGGAAAATACGACAATCCAAATGCTTTGGGATGCAGCGAAGGCAGTCCTGAGAGGAAAATACATTGCAATCCAGGCCTATCTCAAGAAACAAGAAAAATCCCCAATACAAAATCTAACAGCACACCTAAAGGAACTAGAAGCAGAGCAGCAAACACACCCCAAACCCAGCAGAAGAAGAGAAATAATAACGATCAGAGCAGAAATAAACAATATAGAATCTAAAAAAACTGTAGAGGGGCGTCTGGGTGGCGCAGTCGGTTAAGCGTCCGACTTCAGCCAGGTCATGATCTCGCGGTCCGTGAGTTCGAGCCCCACGTCGGGCTCTGGGCTGATGGCTCAGAGCCTGGAGCCTGTTCTGATTCTGTGTCTCCCTCTCTCTCTGCCCCTCCCCCGTTCATGCTCTGTCTCTCTCTGTCCCAAAAAAATAAATAAACGTTGAAAAAAATTAAAAAAATAAAATAAAATAAAAAATAAAAAAATAAAAAAACTGTAGAGTATATCAATGAAACCAAGAGTTGGTTTTTTGAAAAAATAAACAAAATTGATAAACCTCTAGCTAGGCTTCTGAAAAAGAAAAGGGAGAGGACCCAAGTAGATAAAATCATGAATGAAACTGGAATTATTACAACCAATCCCTCAGAAATACAAGCAATTATCAGGGAATACTATGAAAAATTACATGCCAACAAACTGGACAACCTGGAAGAAATGGACAAATTCCTAAACACCCACACACTCCCAAAATTCAAACAGGAATAGAAAGCTTGAACAGACCCATAACCAGTGAAGAAATGGGATCAGTTATCAAAAAACTCCCAACAAATAAGAGTCTAGGACCAGATGGCTTCCCAGGGGAGTTCTACCAGACTTTTAAAGCAGAGATAATACCTATCCTTCTCAAGCTATTCTTTTTTTTTTTTTTATACTATTTTTTTTTAATTTTTTTTTCAACGTTTTTTATTTATTTTTGGGTAGAGAGAGACAGAGCATGAATGGGGGAGGGGCAGAGAGAGGGAGACACAGAATCGGAAACAGGCTCCAGGCTCTGAGCCATCAGCCCAGAGCCTGACGCGGGGCTCGAACTCACGGACCGCGAGATCGTGACCTGGCTGAAGTCGGACGCTTAACCGACTGCGCCACCCAGGCGCCCCCTTCTCAAGCTATTCCAAAAAACAGAAAGGGAAGGAAAACTTCCAGACTCATTCTATGAAGCCAGCATTACTTTGATTCCTAAACCAGGCAGAGACCCAGTAAAAAAAAAAGAGAACTACAGGCCAATATCCCTGATGAATATTGATGCAAAAATTCTCAGTAAGATACTAGCAAATCGAATTCAACAGCATATAAAAAGAATTATTCACCATGATCAAGTGAGATTCATTCCTGACCTGCAGGGCTGGTTCAACATTCACAAATCAATCAATGTGATACATCACATTAGTAAAAGAAAAGATAAGAACCATGTGATCCTGTCAATCGATGCAAAAAAGCATTTGACAAAATTCAGCATCCTTTCTTAATAAAAACCCCTGAGAAAGTCGGGATAGAAGGAACATACTTACACATCATAAAAGCCATTTATGAAAAGCCCACAGCTAACATCATCCTCAATGGGGAAAAACTGAGAGCTTTCTCCCTGAGATCAGGAACACGACAGGGATGTCCACTCTCACCGCTGTTGTTTAACATAGTGTTGGAAGTTCTAGCATCAGCAATCAGACAACAAAAGGAAATCAAAGGCATCAAAATTGGCAAAGATGAAGTTTTCACTTTTTGCAGATGACATGATATTGTACATGGAAAATCCAACAGACTCCACCAAAAGTCTGCTAGAACTGATACATGAGTTCAGCAAAGTCGCAGGATACAAAATTAAGGTACAGAAATCAGTTGCATTCTTATACACTGATAATGAAGCAACAGAAAGACAAATAAAGAAACTGATCCCATTCACAATTGCACCAAGAAGCATAAAATACCTAGGAATAAACCTAATCAAAGATGTAAAAGATCTGTATGCTGAAAACTATAGAAAGCTTATGAAGGAAATTGAAGAAGAAATAAAGAAATGGAAAGACATTCCCTGCTCATGGATTGGAAGAATATTGTTAAAATGTCAATACTACCCAAAGCTATCTACACATCCAATGCAATCCCAATCAGAATTGCACCAGCATTCTTCTCGAAGCTAGAACAAGTAATCCTAAAATTTGTATTGAACCACAAAAGGCCCCAAATAGCCAAAGTAATTTTGAAGAAGACAACCAAAGCAGGAGGCATCACAATCCCAGACTTTAGCCTCTACTACAAAGCTGTAATCATCAAGACAGCATGGTATTGGCACAAAGACAATAGACCAATGGAATAGAACAGAGAGTCCAGAACTGGACCCACAAAAGTATGGCCAACTAATCTTTGACAAAGCAGGAAAGAATATCCAATGGAAAAAAAAAAAGACCATCTCTTTAACAAATGGTGCTGGGAGAACTGGACAGCAACATGCAAAAGGATGAAACTAGACCACTTTCTTACACCATTCACAAAAACAAACTCAAAATGGATAAAGGACCTGACTGTGAGACAGGAAACCATCAAAACCCTAGAGGAGAAAGCAGGAAAAAACCTCTCTGACCTCAGCCGCAGCAATTTCTTACTTGACACATCCCCAAGGGCAAGGGAATTAAAAGCAAAAATGAACTACTGGGACCTCATAAAGATAAAAGCTTCTGCACTGCAAAGGAAACAATCAACAAAACTAAAAAGCAACAATGGGGGGCGCCTGGGTGGCGCAGTCGGTTAGGCGTCCGACTTCAGCCAGGTCACGATCTCGCGGTCTGTGAGTTCGAGCCCCGCGTCAGGCTCTGGGCTGATGGCTCGGAGCCTGGAGCCTGTTTCCGATTCTGTGTCTCCCTCTCTCTCTGCCCCTCCCCTGTTCATGCTCTGTCTCTCTCTGTCCCCAAAATAAATAAACGTTGAAAAAAAAAGTTTTTTAAAAAAAAAAAATAATAAATAAATAAATAAATAAAAAGCAACAATGGAATGGGAAAAGATATTTGCAAATGACATATTGGGCAAAGGGCTAGTATCCAAAATCTATAAAGAGCTCACCAAACTCCACACCCGAAAACCAAATAATCCAGTGAAGAAATGGGCAGAAAACATGAATAGACACTTCTCTAAAGAAGACATCCAGATGGCCAACAGGCACATGAAAAGATGCTCAACGCCGCTCATCAGGGAAATACAAATCAAAACCACACTCAGGTATCACCTCACGCCAGTCAGAGTGGCCAAAGTGAACAAATCATGAGACTACAGATGCTGGAGAGGATGTGGAGAAATGGGAACCCTCTTGTACTGTTGGTGGGAATGCAAACTGGTGCAGCCACTCTGGAAAACAGTGTGGAGGTTCCTCAAAAAATTAAAAATAGACCTACCCTATGACCCAGCAGTAGCACTGCTAGGAATTTACCCAAGGGATACAGGAGTGCTGATGCATAGGGGCACTTGCACTCCAATGTTTATAGCAGCACTCTCAACAATAGCCAAATTATGGAAAGAGGCTAAATGTCCATCAACTGATGAATGGATAAAGAAATTGTGGTTTATATACACAATGGAGTACTACGTGGCAATGAGAAAGAATGAAATATGGCCCTTTGTAGCAACCTGGATGGGACTGGAGAGTGTGATGTTAAGTGAAATAAGTCATACAGAGAAAGACAGATACCATATGTTTTCACTCTTATGTGGATCCTGAGAAACTTAACAGAAACCCATGGGGGAGGGGAAGGAAAAAAAAAAAGAAAAAGAGGTTAGAGTGGGAGAGAGCCAAAGCATAAGAGACTCTTAAAAACTGAGAACAAACTGAGGGTTGATGGGGGGTGGGAGGGAGAGGAGGGTGGGTGATGGTATTGAGGAGGACACCTTTTGGGATGAGCACTGGGTGTTGTATGGAAACCAATTTGACAATAAATTTCATATTTAAAAAATTAAGAAATAAATTTAACCATACAGATATATCCTATCAAGTAGACAGAGAAAGTCCTTTGAAGTTATTTCAATGCACAAAGATACATACATGTAACATCTGAGATGTTGAAATACTTGACATTAGAGAGAATAACTAATGTTCGTTTTTTCTTCACCTTGTCCCACAAAGGATTTAAGGTAGCTACAAATACTATACACACCCATTCATTTAAATCACATCTAGCAGGAGTATAATCTGGCCCCATCACTCTGCAATAGTTAACACATACGGCTTCATCCATTTTAACCCATGCTTACCTTATGAGTTCAATAACAGGATCCCAGAGGGCACTGAAGTTAACATACAACATGCTTAATAAATAACGAAGTGGCACCTGCGATTATAGCAAACTAGTTTAGTAAATGGGCTATAAACTACAGAACACATGAAATATAAATATCCCAACTCAGACAATCAGAGGTTAAAAAGAAGCTTGTGCTTTAAGGAACAAGTTGTAGGTACCAATCCAAAATTCGGCATATAATAATTTTCTGACTCTCCCCAAAATGTCACTCGCTATTTAACAAAGAAGAATCACTAAAGCAAAAGTACTCAAACTCACTCCAGATGTTCACAAAGGATATAGCATTTGAATAAACAGATCTGACTCATGATTAAATTCCCACCTAACAAACACTGCTATTACCATCACCATGTGAGATAAAACCTGAACAGTAAGCAGTAAAATACAGATACCAAAAGCCCAAGACGATATACACTGTGAATGGCAGCTGGGGCTCTGTGAGCAGATGGCTGAGTTTTCAAAACTATACATTAAAGGCATTCAGTTCAGAGGGTCTCAAGTTTTCTCAGTCACCTTTGAGAATGACTGCCATCACTCATATCTCCATGTGCTGGGGAGGCAGCATATAGAATGGTAGTTTTATTATTTGGGAATGAGGTGTTTATTACTATTTTAGCAGCAGAGCCCTTTTTCCAAATGAAACGTTAACACAAGACACTAATATATAAAACATGTAAAGAGCAGAAATGCTCTGATCTAAAGGGAACGCTTCCATTGGCCTTACTCCCAAAGGGATCTGTGATCCATCCTCAAGGGTCACGCACAAAAACCCCCAATACAAAAGATAAGAGGCCTGACATCCTGCAGCACATGGAGAAGAACGTCAGGTCTTAAACGGGATGTTGAGCCCTTCTGTTGCACCTACCTTCACATATTATGCCCGTATTCAGAGGGAGGACAGTTATTTCCACTGTGGAAAAGGCTGGCAGAGCCATTTAATTCAAAATACCTAAGGAAACTGGAGATTTATCTAGCTTAAATAAAAAACTTTTTTTTTTTTTAACTACTTGCTATGTTTCTCTTTCCAAAAGCCAGCTAAACAGATCAAAAAGCACAAATTGTTTAAAAACCTGAGACACTGTTTTATACCTCCTGTAATGGCCCATCAGGGACTGCAGCCTGCACCATATCATGTCTTAGTTTTCTCAAATGAAGAAGCTTCTCTCTGTAATCACTCACAGTTGCTGGAACAAGTTCTGCCTGGCGTAATATAGCCAAGGCAGACTGACGCTCTGAGAGCCCATCATCCTGAGTAAACGGAGAAAACCAAGGAGGCAGGTCAGTACTTTGATTTTGCAAAAAGAACATGAAATGGGACCAAAGTTCTAAAAAAAAGAAAAACTGGGGTAGTTAATGTTGTAAATTAAATAAGCAACACTTCTTGTGGTAAATGATCCATTTTTCCTCAAACTATTTACTTTTTGTTAGAATCTAATTTAAGGATAATGTCTAGCACAGAAATGACAAAGAAAAAACAGGAAACTCATTCTCAGAATAACTCAAATCGATTGGCAACATTTGTTCAAATAAAAACGTATACATATACTTCCACTTACACAATTCTACTTCTATAATTTCTACTTCTACAAGTAGTAATATGCATTATGGGAATATTTCCCTATTCAAATATATCAGCATAAGGATGTTCATTACTATTTTATTGGAAATGCTGCAAAACTCCAAACAATCCACCTCAGCATCCATCAACAAAGAACTGGTTATATAAGATATTTTAAACTCTGGTATTAGGGTGGTATCCTTTTAAACCTCAAAAGAAATGAGGTAAGCCTGAGGTACTGATATGGCAAAACCTCCCTGATGCCATTTAAATTGTACATGTGTACAAAAGGTCTGAAAGAATATTCACCAATTACCTGTGACTTTTCAGTGTGGGCAGGACTAAGAATTACAACAACAATTTCAGTTTTTATGATAGATATTT
The DNA here is from genome assembly GCF_016509475.1 of Prionailurus bengalensis. Classification (NCBI taxonomy): domain Eukaryota; kingdom Metazoa; phylum Chordata; class Mammalia; order Carnivora; family Felidae; genus Prionailurus; species Prionailurus bengalensis. The sequence goes on along the minus strand of NC_057358.1, from coordinate 121,769,541 downwards.
ACACAACAGTATTTGAATTTTCTGTAAAAGTATCACTTTGGAAATTAAAAAAAAAAGAATGATGTTTTTAAAAAGTTATCCAAATTGAACAGCAAAAATACCTCCATCAGTTCTGAAAGTCGAACCTCAAAATGGTTTAGGATCCTTATTGTCAAAAGCCGAATCTAGTGAAAGTAAAAGGCACATTTAAAACTTCAAAGTTTACACAAAAGAAACCGATTAACAGCCAGTGAGATTTAAGTTTTATAACATTAAGGAAAATACAATGCTTATCAGAAAGATACATGTTATTCTATACCTTATTTCATATTAGACACCAACCAACACCTTATTCAAATAGTAAACAGAACAAGTAATGACCAGACTAGACAGAAAAGATAAGGTTGCCCATAGAACCGTGTTTTTCCTTCAACTGTGACACTATAAGCATCTCTGTAAATAAGGGCAAAGAAACTGATTAAATTTACAATTTTATTGCAATTAGTGATTGTTATCCCTACATAACAACCCTACATAACGTATTCAGGTATTTCTACACACCTGACCAAGTGGCAGAATCACCTAGAGGGCTTTAAAAAAAAAAACGATGCAAAAAATAAATAAATAAATAAATAAATAAATAAATAAATAAATAAAACGATGCAGATTTTTCAGTTTCTGAATCAGAACTCCAGCCTGTGAGGACCTGGAATTTGTATTTTTATTAAGCTCCCCAAGTAATCCTGCTGCAAACAGTTTGTAGGTCAATTTAGGAATCACTGCTTCAAACAGAAATCACCCCCTAGCAGCATTTTCTGATTAAGGAGCTCTGACAACCACTGGCGATACATATATAATCAAAGAGGAGAGACTGAGAACATACCACAAAACACCATCATTACCTTGGATATGCCAGTTGAAATGTTAGCTTGTAACCTGGGAAATAATTCCATTAAAGCTTCCTCAGAAAGTGGCCCTTTGCAGCCACATAAGGATAATCTCTGATAATAGAGATCAGCTAACAGCAACACAGATGGCTCCACAGGAAATGTTCTGCAACAAGATTATTTATTAGACCCAGCCTGCACCACACAGCTGGGTATTTAGACTGTAAAAGAAACTACAGAAAATTATCACTGGTAAAGGAATTGTAAAAGAGACCAAGGTAAAATGTAGACATTTTATGCAGACATTGACTCCATTTTAGAGATAAAGAATCTGAGGCCTTGCAACAGTGAGTAATGAGCTCAAGGACACACAGCTAGGTGGAGGCAGAGATGGGATTAGCATATGCTATTTAAAAAAAATTTTTTTTTTAATGTTTATTTATTTTTGAGACAGAGAGAGACAGAGCATGAACGGGGATGGGTCAGAGAGAGGCAGACACAGAATTGGAAGCAGGCTCCAGGCTCCGAGCTGTCAGCACAGAGCCCGATGCAGGGCTCAAACTCATGGACTGTGAGATCATGACCTGAGCCGAAGTTGAATGCTTAACCAACTGAGCCACCCACGTGTCCCAGCATATGCTATTTTTTTTTTTTTTTTAATTTAAATCCAAGTTAGTTAACATACAGTGTAATGATGGTTTCAGGAGTAGAATTTAGTGACTCATCGCTTACATGTAATACCCAGTGTTCATCCCAACAAGTGTCCTCTTTAAAGCCCATCACCCATTTAGCCCATCTTCCATCCGACACCCCACCAGCAATCCTCAGTTTGTTCTCTGAATTTAAGCGTCTCTTATGGTTTGCCTCCCTCTCTGTGTTTACCTTGTTTTCCCTTCCCTTCCCCTATATTTATCTGTTTTCTTAAATTCCACATGAGTGAAATCGTGTATTTGTCTTTTTTGACTTATTTCACTTAACCTAATATACTCTAGTTCCATCCACGTTGTCACAAATGGAAAGATTTCATTGAATATGCTATTTTAACTAAAACCCAATGCTAATTTTTCTTTCTTTTAAAAAATCTTTTAATGTTTATTTATGAGAGAAAGTGAGAGAGAAACAGTGTGAGTTGGGGAGGGGCCAAGAGAGGGAAACACAGGCTCTGAACTGTCATGAATATTTACTGAATGAAGTAAATGAATAAATCTGTTTCAAGCCCCAAGTAGAGCTCTGTGCTGTGTGTGGAGCCTGGTTAAGATTCTCTCTCTTTCTGGGGTGCCTGGGTGGCTCAGTCGGTTAAGCGTCCGACTTCGGCTCAGGTCATGATCTCACGGTCCGTGAGTTCGAGCCCCGCATCGGGCTCTGTGCTGACAGCTCAGAGCCTGGAGCCTGTTTCAGATTCTGTGTCTCCCTCTCTCTCTCACCCTCCCCTGTTCATGCTCTGTCTCTCTCTGTCTCAAAAATAAATAAAACGAGAAAAAAAAAAAAAAAAGATTCTCTCTCTTTCTCCCTCTGCCCCTCCCCTCTCCCTGGCTTGCACTCTGTCTCTCTCTCTCTCTCTAAAACAACAGCAGCAACAACAACAAAAAACAGCATGGATAGAAAATGGATTAGACTCTAGAAAAAGAAGCCAACTACTTTACCAGGTTTTCAAAAGGTGTGACCTTTAGAAAGGGTGCTAAGCTGAGAACACAGCTCCCTGATAACAGACTTCTACTACTACCAAAATCAGGAGCTGGTTGACATAAACTTATAAAAACAAAAACCTGGGTTGTTTTGCTATGTAGTAAAAGGACCACAGGAAAGTTTTCCAAAATGGTGATATCAGGATGAGACAGAATGAGTGTAGTGGAAATGCGTGTGCTGGAATCACTCAGGAAGTCACAAAAGGTCAACACTGTGCAAGTCACGGTTGGGAATAATCAGCATTATATACCCTTATGCTCTACAACATGAGCTTACCCACATGGTAAAATACAGCTCTACAAAGACGAATCTGCATTTAAAGACTGCATAAAAAAGGATTTTTAAGGATTTAAGGATTTATTTTAAGGATTTAAATCAATCATAAATTTCTAATATGAATACAACTTGGGTATAAAATAGATCAAAATAAGGACTTTTATTATGCCCAAGATTTCACAAAAACAGAAGCTTTTATACTTTATTCATGATTAATATACATGGGAGATATGTTTACTTACAATACTAAATTCTTCACACGTTCCACAGGAACCAAATGCAGAATTTCAGAAGATTCTTCCAAACTTAACATAGTATTTACAGCTTGACAAAGAACAAACAAGTTTCCTAAGGGCAGAAAAACAGGAGAACCACATAACTTATTCCTTTGACACAATTACTATCAGGCATCTCATTTATCTAACACTTGCTGTTTCTAGGAGTTCCTAAATGAAAGTGAAGCTGTACCGCCTAAAGAATCATCTGTCAAACCTAAGTATGTAACAGGAACTGAAAAGAGAAGGTTCCCAAGTCTTGTAGCTTTCTTAAGAGAAAAATATATTCAAAAATAGAGAATCAAAATGTATGTTCCATTAAGATGAGGAGATAAGTTCAATGGTTCGATTCACTGGCAATAGCAAAATTAGAATTTTTGAGGAGACACACTTGTACTTTTCAAAAGCTAATAAATTATTTTTTTAAATTAGGCATTCATTTAATCTTAAACTACAGACTGGGAAACTTTGGCCCATAAGTCAGATTTGTAGGTAGCCTGTTTTTATATGGCCTGTTAGCTAAGAATGTTTTTTACATTTTTTAAAGGGCTGTTTAAAACAACAAACAAGCAAACAATAAAGAATATGCCACAAAGACTGAACAGGATTTATAAAACCTAAAATATCTACTATCTGGTCCTTTACATAAAAATTTTGCCAATCCCTGTTCGAGATACTAGAACGATGCTGTCCGATAAAACCTTCTGCAGCGACAGAAATGTTCTGTACTCGTGCTGCAATCCAATATGGAGTCACTAGCCACATGTGGCTATTGAGCACTTCAGCTGTGGTGAGTCTGCTTTACCCTCTAACATGTTTGCTTAGTATCAAACAGAGAACCTAACACATTAATATTTAAATGAATGAACAACTACTATATATTACATTAGAAAATACTGTCCTAGGATAAAACAAAACATCTACTTTCAAACTGCTATCTTCATGCTAGTGGGAGGAGGTGTTCAAGTGTATAATAGGAAAGGAAGTTCTGGATAGGGCAGCCTAACTCTGCCAGGGAGTCATGTAGGCCTTCCTACAGGTGCTGTGCTTGAAATGAGTTTTGAAAGGAAATTAAGAGTTCACCAAGTGACAAAGGCCTAGAAAGGACTCTGGCAGAAGGAACACATGTACAAGCGCAGCGGAAGGCTGTAAAAGATAGTATCTCGCTCGGGGTGAGCAAATGGAGGCAAATGGACTATAAGGTGTATACCAGGGATAGAGTACGCATGGGAGACAGAGAACAAGATAGAAGCTGGGGCTTGAAAATGAGGGGTCATATACCATGGCACCCTTCCAACACTTCCTCTTCAGATTCAGCTTGTGTTCAAGCCGCCCTGAGCCGGTCACCACATTCTGAGGTACAAGTGCAACACATCCATCTTATCCTTTTTCTTCCTGTATTTATCATATAGGGGGTTATGTCAGAGCACAATGCTAGCACTATTCTCTGGTATTCCGTTGTGTTTATAGTTACTTTGGGTGTGCCAGAAAAGAAAGAAGAGAACAAATGGGGATTGTAACTGACCTTTTGCAAAACTCTCTCTGTCAACATTCATGAAGAGTGACTCTATGAAGCATGTGACGACTGCTATCACCTTCTCTTTCTCAAGAGGTCTGTCCAAGTAGGGAGAAAAAGAGAAAAGTTCAAAGTTGCATTCAATGGCTTTTTTCAGGGAATAGCAAGGAATGGCTAACATATGTTGAACTCAGCATGCTAAGTATTTCTTTCAAAATTACCCACAGTTTATTTTCTCACCTGATGTGAGGTAACACGACAAGGGCTGCCCAAGAATGTGAAAGGTAAGTAGAATCTTTATTTGCAGGTAACTGAATTAGAGATAAGAGGTGGTCCAGCACTGGGATCTGTTCTTTTCCTCCCTTGGATCTAGTCTTCTTCTGCCTTACACAGGATCTGAAGGAAGAGAAGAAACACGAATGTTGAAAAGAGGAGGGAATATAATTGCTCTTGCCCTCTGAAGTCTGAAATAAAACTGGCTCCTCTCCATGAGCGGAACACGGAACATTTGTGGAGAGGTGCAAGCTGGGGGTGGTGGTTGAATATAAGTAAGTAAATGAATGGGAGTTGTTTCTGGACTTCTAGTGAGAGGCTTTTCAACTCCTTTGGTTCTACTTTCTTCTACTCTCTCTTTTTTAAAGTTTATTTTTTTGAGAAAGAGAGAGAGCGGGTGGGCGTACGCATGCCCAGGTATGGGGGAGGAGCAGAGAGAGAGACAGAGAGAGAGAGGGAATCTCAAGCAGGCTCTACACTGTCAGCACAGAGACCGACGCAGGGCTCGATATCATAAACTGCAAGAGAATGACCTGAGCCCAAATCAAGAGTCGGACACTTAACCGACTGAGCAACCCAGGCGCCCCTTCTATTCTCTATTTTAATTTACTTCATAACTTAAAGCAAGTCTCTTCTAATTTTAGGTATTATTTCTGAATTTTCTAATTCATTCTGATTCATTCTTTTCTGTACATTCTGCTGAACCCTTTTTTAAAACGGGAGAGGTAATTAATTGTAATGAATGGACTTCCTCTATTCCCCCCTTCCATTTTGACATGAATTTTGACTTTACAAATGTAGAATGATGTTGCACATAGTGGTGAATTTGACAAATGCCACTGAAGTGATTATGATTTAGAAGTAATGTTCTCTGCTTCTTTCATCTGATAAATTCTTCCTTGATGTTTTCTGACATGACATTTAGGTTTAGGTGTCTGTTACTTTGGCACTATTCTTGTTTGCCTCTTTTCCCTTTTGCCAATGAACTACACCTCACGCCTATTTGAAAGACAGAAATCTAATTGAAAGAAAACTCACAGAAACAGTAAGTAAATTGATTTGTTTTGATAATTTAGCCTCTATGCCCAGTCTGTTACACAACAGAAGCAGAATTATCAGGTTTTTATTTCTGTGCCCTGTTATTATTAAAATTAACTAAAACGTTGTATTCTTTTTTGTTTCATACTTACCAGGATATCGAATGTTCAGAAATTATAATAGTTTAATTTCATTGGTGAATTTCTGAAAGTCACTACATCTTGACATATATTCTAGTAGTAACCGCGAATCAACAATCTGCAAAAACCTTACAAGAAAACACTGAGCTGCTTGAAAAAAAAGTGAGTCATTCCTTGCCAAGTCATTCCCTTGCTTTGTCACACCTGTCGATGAGCTCCTCCAGGAAAATCCACACTCCCTCCTTCACCCTACAAGACCCCATGTGATCTGACCCAGGCCTCCCATTCTGCCCTCCTCCTTGCTCGATGCTCTGTACTCATACTAGGCAGAGGGAAGACTTACTGCAGAGGCTGCTGGACAGGAATCAGCCCAGTATGTTGAAAAACCAACAAGATTTTGTTTGCATGTTTTGATAGAGAGAAGCTACTTTTAAAGTCAGCAGGAGAGCAACATGTGAAGAAGAGGAGTTCCTCCAGAATCTCAAACTGATCCCGAATCAACAACTAACTCTGCTGTGTGACCATGGGGACAATGACACCCATCTCAAGGGATTCTGTGATGCTTCAAAGCTGAGTACTCAGCAAAAACTCAAAAATTGTTCATCTATTCCTACTGTCACAAAGCAAAATATAAATGCAGCAAGTCTAACAAATCCCAGAGAAATGAATTTAAGCATGAACACATAGGAATGATAAGAGAACTGGTTTCCTAATCTATAATTTCTAAAAACACACCCACAACTACTTGAAAAATGATCAGCAGATTCCTCTCACATGTTTATATAAACCTTGTTTTCAGCTTCTAAAGGGTATGCATTATTTTTAATGAAATTAAGAAAGTAATCCATGGCTCTTTTAACAATTCAAATGATGCAAAGTTATATAATCTAAAAGTTAACAGTCACTTCCTTCCTTCCCTTCCTGTCCTCCTGACATAAACAAAGTTAACAGTTTTGCGTATCTTTAGGGAAACGTCAATTGTCCCCAAACTCATATTTGATTTAAAGCAATTCCAAACAATATCCCAGCAAAGTTTTTTTTGTAGACATAGACGAGATTCTGCTAAAATTTATATAGAACGACGAAGGACAAGGAATAGCTGAAAAAAATCTACACAAGAAGAATAGAATGGGAGGAATTTTTTTCAAGATTTCAAGACTTATTTTAGAGCTAGTGTAATAAGATAGTGTGGTATTAGAGGAGGAGAGATACATGATCGATGGAAGAGAACATAAAAGAATAGCCTTTTCAACAAATGTTGCCAGAACAGTGGGCATCCACAAGCAAAAAGAAGACACCTGACCTAAACCTCACACCTTATATAAAAATTAACTCAAAATGGATCATGGACTTACATGTAAAACAAAACTATGAAACTTTTAGAAAAGTAGGAGAAAACATCGAGGACTTACAGCCAGGCAAAGAGTTCTTGGACTCGACATCAAAAGCATTACCCATAAAAGGAATGTTGGTCAACTGAACCTCATCGAAATCTAAAACTGTGCTCTGTGAAAAATCTTAAGGGAACAAGACAGGCTATAGACTAGAAGAATATATGTGCAAACCATTCATTTGACAACAAAACCTTTAACTAGAATATATAACGTGTTCTCAAAACTCAACAGTAAGGAAACACACGGTTCGGTTAGAAAAAGGGTCAAGGTGGGGAGCGCCTGGGTGGCTCAGGTCATGATCTCAAGGTTTGTGAGATGGAGCCCAGCGTTGGGCCCTGCACTGTCAGTGCAGAGCCTGCTTGGGATTCTCTCTCACCCTCTCTCTCTGCCCCACCCCTGCTCGTGCACTTGCTCTCTCTCAAAATAAACTTAAAAAAAAAAAAAGAAAGAAAATGAGCCAAGGAAATTAATAGACATTTCACTGAAGAGGATATATAGATAGAAAATAAACCCACGAAAAGATGGTTAACATCATTAGCCATTAAGGAAATGCAATTTAAAATCACAATGAGATTTCACCATATCCTATTAGACTGGCAAAAAATAAAAAACAGTGATGATACCAACTGCCGGAGAGGATGCAGAGAAACCGGATCACTCAGACTGTTGGTGGGAATGTACCATGGCACAACTACACTGAACAACTACTGACAGTTTCTCATCAAATGAGACATGTACTTATGATATAACTCAACAATTCCACTTTTGGGCATTTATCTCAGAGCAACAAAAAGTTACGTACATGAATGTTCATAACAGCTTTATTCATAATGGCCAAAAACTAGAAGTCTTTCAACAAGTGAATCACTGAATGGAGTACGCTACATCCATCCACACCATGGGCTGCTACTCAGCAATAAGCACATGAAAAGATTTTTAACAAAGAGATGGGCTACTGACACACACAACTTGGACGGGTCGCAAGGGAACTGCATAACTGAAAGACAACCTCAAAAGTTGTACTCTTTAATTCCGTTTATATAATATTCTTGAAATGACACAATCCTAAAAATGGAGGACGGATTGCCAGGCGTTAGGAATGGAGAGCGGAGTATCAGGGTGAGCATGGCTATTAAAAGGTAGTGCAAGAGATCCTTGTGGTGAGGAACAGCTCTGTATCTGGACTCTGGTTGTGGTTATGAATCTACACGTGTGATAAAACTACACAGAACCATACAGCCAGATACACACATACCCAGAGATGAGTGTGTGTAAAACTGAGGTAATCTGAAAAATGTCAATTTTATGGTTGTGACATCCCATTAACTTATGCAAGATGTTACTTCTAGGGGAAGCTGGGGGAAGAATACACAGAACATCTCCGTATTATTTCTTTTCTTTTTTTTAAAGTAGGCTCCATGCCCAGCATGGAGGCTAACGTGGGGCTTGAACTCACAATCCTGAGATGAAGACTTGAGCTGAGATCAAGAGTTGGACACTTAACTGACTGGGCCACCCAGGCACCCCATGCTATTTCTTTCAACTGCATGTGAGTGTACAATTATTTTAAAATAAAAGGCTAAAACAAATCAACGGTCACCTCTTTCTTTCACATTCCATCCTCCTGACGTTAACCAAGTTAACCTATTTGTGTATCCTTCCATGTCTTTTCCAATGCTTATTTATATACACTTTCTGTTTTAACTTTACAAAATGGGACCATCTTCTTTTTTCACAGAACAACTGCTTTACATCTTCTTTTTTCACAGAACAATGTATCAGGGACATCTTTCCAGTTAAAATACAGAGATCTTCATTTTTACAGCATTCTTGTTACGTTATAAAACAGGTAATCCTATCAACATTACAGGGAATAAAGACTTAGAACTTACCCCACCCTCTGTTGTGAGAAAAGCAGAGGGTACTTCTCAATTGCCATCGAGCCAGCAGTAGGAGGTGCTGCTTTGTTCAGAATGAGCTTGGCCAAAATGGCCAGAGCTTCATCTTTGACAGCAGCCTCATCAATCAAGAAGCAATTTTCAATGTATAAGAGAAAGCTGGGTAGAAAAAGCTAAAAATAAGAAAGGAAATCACGTTTATTAACAGATAGACATTGTAGAACACCGAAGGAAGAGAGGATTCTCATACTTCCACAGAGAAAAAAAAAAAAAAACAACAGATCACAAACACAGGATCAGAAATCGTAATGGCATCAGACTTCTTCACAGAAACAATGAAAGCTATAAGACCTTGAAGAAAAGCCTGAAAAACTGAGGGAAAATGACAAACTCTAGAATTCTATAGCCAGCCTATGAACAATATGAATAAAGACATTCTCCAGTGTACTAAATCTCAAAATTTTACTTCCGTTCGCCCTTTCTTAAGAACTTCCGGAAAATGTGTACCATCAAAATAAGGAAGTAAAGCGTAACAAGGTAAAGACATGAGACCCAGGAAATAGGAGAAAAGCAAAAGGAAGTCCTAGTATGACATCTGTTCAGTGTGTTGAGAAAGCAACCCATTCAGACTTGCACTGCTTCAGGAGGAGTGTGTCCAGGAAAGGAAAATAAACAAAAACAAAAACTCAAGCTGCTAAGTTTTCTGACAGCTTGCCATGTGAAAGGCATTTTAGAATGCTGTGGGAAAACAGACTCACTGTCCAGCTATTCAAGGAAAATAATTTCCAGTTATTCCAGAATGAGGCAATCTGTAACTTTAGGAAAAATGGAAAAGTATACCAAAAAAAAGGAAACATAATTATAAAATACTCCCTGTTTGGAAGGATTAATTATATGGTGAATAGGAATCCAACCAAAATTTGTGCTGTAACTCTACTGAGAAGATGAGAATATAAAAGAATCAGAATCCATCCACCATAAGAAGTCTATAGCTAACGACTAAAACTAATGCATCAAGGAAAAGCAGTATATTCAAATGATTAGAAAGTATGTAACAGAAAAAGATAGATAAAACCTAAGAGATGTGGCTGCTCCTGGTGAGGGAGATGTGAGTGGAAATCAAGTGATTGTCTTTTAGCCCTGCTTGACTGTTTGAATACACATAAGGAGTCCTCTGATAAAAATAAGGTGTTTATAAAAAAAACAAAGATATGGATTCTCGGCCTTTTGGGTAAGATCAAGTGTAGTCTCTGTTCTTACCAGTTTAAGAAGATAAAAAGAGAACAGGGGAGAAGGAAACAATGGGGTTGCTACAAAAACCAGAGCAAGGTAAAGGGCTCTCACTGGACAGGAAGGAACAGGGCTAGGACACACACAAAGGTTTGTTTGTTTGTTTATTTATTTAATTTATTTATTATTTACTTATGGAGGCAAATGATAATATATTAATGACTAAAGGGGAAATCAGAACAAACACAGACAGGCTTCCATGAGGTATGCTATGCATGACCAGTTATAAGGAATGGCAAATGTTTGATGGAAGGGAGGGGAAAGGGATAAAATAAAGTCAGGATTTAATGGGAAAGATTTCTATCTCATTAAATCAGGTACTGTATTTACTTTGTAGCAAGAAAGTGCATTTGTAACCTTCCTGCAGCCGAAAATGTTTCAGAAACTATTTTTTCTATGGTCCAAAGTCACATAAAAGTTCCTTAAACTCTTTTTTCAATTTTACCACACGGTTCTATAACTTCCTCAAGGATTATTAGAAAACAAGTTGGTTATCTAATGGCATTTTAAATGCCTTGGCATATGAAACAAAGTTTCTTATAAACTACAATTGGAATATAATTGCATCAAAAAATATGGACTAAAACATCATATACTTACTCTATTCCTCTCAAACAAACAAAAATCATAGGATTTTAAGTTTGATTATTTCATCGTGACAGATCCATAACAAAACAAATCCAAAACATTAGTTGCTCACCTGCTCAAACTGCTTCATAACAAACATGACTTCAGAAAAATCCAAAATTAGACGTCTTTCAAATCCACTCTCAAAAATCTGTGGACCACAGGTTAAAAAAAAAACACACACACACATTAAATTATACAGAGAGTACTTTCCCCATTCCTGAAAACAAAAAACACCCCAAACCTTCAAGGTCCTCTAATTTGCAAGCAAGAAGTGGTAGGATGCCTGATACAAGTCAACAGAGTCTTGGGAGAACTCACTCTCAAAAAGAACTTGGTGGCAAGGACACCCCCAGCTGTGAGACACAGACACTAAGCCCTTCTCCTTGGGAAGGCAGCTGGAATAAGGTAGCGGCAGGCACACTTCAACCAATCTTCTGTCCAAATGCTTGCCCTTCGCCAAAGAAACTTACTCACAGACGTGAGGGCCACTAGGTTTCCAGTGATTATGCAGGCCTCTGCCTAAGAGCTGCTTAGTTCTTTCCCAGCTACAGAGAATCATGAAACGGCAGGCAGCACTATTTTACACCTTTCTCCATACTTTTTACTGCTGCACGGCATGAACCTAATTGGTCTATTTTCAATCCCGCTTCCCTATAAAACCTCTTCTAAACTCATTAAAATGCAAATCTCAAATCATCAGATCATTATCCTGCTTAAAAATTTTCCAGGGCCTTCCACTATTTGCAGGATAAAACCCAACCAAACTTTTCAAAGCCAAACAGAGCCTCACTGATATACATCACACTTCCTGTGTCCACGGAAGCCCAATCGGCATACATTTTTGTACTTTCTGAACGCACCTTGTGCTGTTCCCTGGCATTTTTAAACTTTCTCTGACTGGCAGATGCTAGTTAACCTTCAAGGACTATCCCAAATATAAATTCGTTGAAAAACATTCTCTGTCCCTCAACCCCAAGCAGAATTAATCATTATGTTTCAATGACATCAATAAATTCAAAGGATTATAATAACTCATTCCCTGGGCCCCACTTCCCTAACAAGCAAAAACTGCAGGCACCATACTGTCCACCCTGGAATACCTAGTCCATACCTAGCACATGGTAAGCTATACGTGTTGCTGAATATATGCCAAACATTTACTTTATCGCATTTTGTTTTGTCTCTCTCTATTACAGCATGCAACTCACGTCTCCTTAACAAGATTATAAATTCCCTGAAGGCAGAGCCTTTGCACACTTCATTTGTATTCCCCAGGAGGCCTACTCAATGCTAAACATCTTATTAACTACTCAATTAATATTTGTTGAAGTAAATTACTTTCTGTATGGTTTCTTTGATAAAGGTCTCTGGCAAGAAAACATTTTCACCCAGGATCAAAGCAGAAATTACAGCCAAGAGGGTCTCCCGGCAAGTTGTGGAAAGATTGGCTATGTGTATTGTTTGACATAATACCTGTAAAATAAAAGAAAAAACAATGTACACTTAGCAATAGATTTTAATGAACAGACTCTAAACAAATGCAGTTGGGAACTCACCTCACAAACACCGACAGGTTTGGTTATCTTTGATCCATTTCCATGTTTCACAAGTATTAGATATGTTTCTAACAACCTTCTTATCTGTTCAGAACTTTCCCCACAGTTCGTTGTGGTTACTTTTCTATGTAGATCCAAGAGTGATTCCTGCCAATAAAGAATTTAACAGAAAAGAATAACTATAACATATGAAACTCACCTGTTAACCCAATAATGAAAATATTGGGTGAAACAGTTCAAATTTTCACATTCCTTTGTTTTGAAAGAAAGACATACCTACCAGGAGTCACTAAGAATATCTAACATTTTTGAATGCACAGTCATAAAGTGCTTTGTAAGTGTTTATTCACAATCCTGATAACAACCATGAGGTAGATAATATTACTGTCCCATAATCCCACCAGATGAAAACACTGGGGAACAGATATTTAAGTAACTTTCCCAAGTCACACTACCAGTAAGTGACAAAGCCAAGATTTGAACAGGGGCGGTCTGGCTCTCAGGGCGTTTAGCCACTATGTTCTATTGCATCTCAAAATACCCAAAACAAAAACCAAAAACCAAAAACCAAGCAACCAAAGACCAGGAGATAGAGGGGGAAAAATATCCTAGTATGTATGCAAAAGTATAAAGATAACAATTATAAAAATACAATCTCCAGGAGTGTTTTGCTAAACTAAGAGCAAGAACAATCAACTCTTGGGCTTCTTACTACAAACAAATCCTTAAAAATTAGAACTCACTTGCAAACATTCAAAAAGTGGACCAAAATGTTCCCTGTAGATGTAGGACACAGTGGATTTGACCATGTTTTTGAGTGTTTCTCCAACTAAAATCCATGGTAGCTGAGTTTCTGTTTCAGTAACTGGTCCTAGTTTTTGCAAAATTAGCTTCACTGCCTGTGGGAAGCCAATAATCATTAAAATAAACATGTACAATCTTATTTTTAAGTATTAACACTGTTATTTCCCAGTCTGATTATTCCCCACTCTGATTAACCTATCTTAAAATCTGATCTGGAATAATCAAAGACAGGGTAGCTTTGATAGTTAACTACATGTCCCAAAAAGAATTTCCAAACTAGAATGGAGAATTTTATCATCCAACTGTCTACTCCTCACTCATTAATCAATTTATGTTACCTTCTAGGATCCAGATGGAGAAGACAACAATGATTTTGTAAGTAAATACTATACCTAATCACCTAGAACCTACATTAGGTAAGCATTGTTATCAACAACCTAATGCTCCCCATTTAGTGCTTTTTATTTATTCTAGGCTATCCTCTCTCCACACCATTTACATAAATATTATGGGTTTTCTTTTTAATAGCTTTCACACAGACACAAAGTATCCTTCCGGTTATTTACCTTCCCTGTACAGGAATGAAACATATTTCTAACTCCTTTGCACATTTCAAAGAGCAACTGTCCAACTCCTTCTACTTTTTCCGGATGTTCATCAAGATCAAGAAACATTAAATTGAAAAGTGCGTTTTTATCAGAAACCTAAAACACAAAATGCAAATGGAAAACTGTATTTACAAAACAAACAAATCCAAATGAATACATATTATTTACTGGTCCCCAGGTTCAGTTAAATGTAATTAGGATGAAATTCTAAAAGGAAGAGAAACCTGTAATGATTTCAAACTATTATAATAGTATACCACTTCTTATTTCATATACAACAGTGATTCGATGAAATAATATGAAGGTCTGTGCCAAGAAAAACTACATAAGGCAATATTTTATTTTTGAAAGCAAATCATATACTTATAAGAGAAATTAATACCAGTGTGACCCTCTAAAATTTACTATGGAAACAAACACAAGTGACACTATGTCATCAGTTCTTTCCAGGAAATTATTATAAAAGTTTCTACTACTCTCACCATTCATATATTTACTGACTTGAATTCGAGGGCACTTCTGATATGCACACACTAAAAGCTACCAAAAACCTAAATAACAATAAACGAGTGACTCAAATTATTTCACATTAGTGAGCAATTTTATGATAAGATAAATTCAAAATGGTAAAAGGTTTATTCGTGTATATATATGTACACATACATATACATACATATATATTTAGTTCATAAAACCATATTATAAAAGATATCTGCTTCTGTTCATCAGATTCTTGAGGATTAATGAGCAATAAACATATATCAGACTAACCTTTCTCATCAAAAAAGTAAAACTTTCAGCAGCAAAGTTTCTTATATGTAGTTTTTTATGAGCCAGAAGTGTACTATACATGCTATAAATGAGAAAATAAGACATGTTTAATCACATTTTAATAAACATACATTCCATGTCAACTGTATGTCCAACACTGTGCTAGGTATGCAAGGAATACATTTCAAGTATAAAGCAAGTGCTTTAAAACCTCATTCAACTACCAAGACAGATAAAGGTCACAGACAAGAAAAATCCTAGGACCGGTGGTACAGGTCTTACAGAGAAGACTCCATGAAGAGCTGAGTCCTGAACAATATGAAGAATTCAGGTGGGTACAGTAGTGCGTATGACTAGAGATAAAAGCGAGAGCAAAGATGGGGCGAGCAGAAACAATCTAAAGGAGGCTAGTCTGTTTGAAAGAAAAAGGGTGATGTGGCTGGGTGAGCTGCTGCAGATAAAGCTGCTCAGGTAAACTGGTCACTGTGAACACCAAACAGAGGAGACTAGGCTTTAGCTTTCATCTCGTAAGCACTTTCTCTGTTACTTCCTGTAAACAACACAACTCCATGGGGTGGGAACTGTTATCCTGGTTCCACAGATAATGAAACTGAGACAGAAAGGTCAAGCAACCTGCTTAAGGTCACACCGCCATGTAGCTATAACTAAATAATTACCTGAATAATCACATTGTTTAAACTGGTCTCCCCAATGACAGGAGAGTAGGGAATGTACCTCTCTTACGCTGTACCCTCAGTACCTAGCACTTCGTTGCCCATAACAGGTGCTAATAAATATTGGCTAAATAAGAAGCTAATATTTCAGAAAGTTTAATTTAGCAGCAGGATATAAGATAAAATAAATGAAGAAAGAAGAGGCTGGCAGTCCAGCTAGAAATCTGTTCAAGTCACGCAAGCTTGGGTGAACAAGGGCATGAAAGAAGCTGATGGTAGAGTGAAATGGCAAAAGATGGACCCAAGAGACATTTCAAGAGTCCTTGTGGTGGAAGCAAAGACCTTACAGTGCCCACAAGGCCTGGACCCTTATTAATATGATGTGGCACCGTCTAATTAGTCTCTACTTATACACGCTGCCCCACCACCCAGGATTCTTTGCTGTTTCTCACACATGCCAGGCATGCACCCAAGATGTTCCACTGATAAACTGTAAACTTTGCATGAAGAGGGATTTTTTATCTGTTTTATTTGCAATTGCATCTCAAGTGCTGTACAGTGTTTAATAAATACTTAATCAAGTGAGTACATGAATAATGGAATCAAGAGGATTTGGGGTGCTTAAAGACAACTGGGTCAAAAATGCCTCTAAGACACCAAGCCTCAGTTGACGAGAAGAAAGATGGTATCACTGTTGGAAAATGGGCAACCAAAAAGGGCCTAACACAGTACATACTTACTGAACACATGAACGAATGAAGAGATAGTTTGAGCAGGAATGTGCTGACTTTGATTTTAGTAATACTTATGTGCAAATATCCAGGCTGTTGAAGATGTCACACCAACAGCAAATAAATTTAGAAGTGGAAAGCGTGGCTTAGAAGATAAAAAAGTAACAAGAGAAGTCATGAAACCAAATAAGCCATGCAGTGGTCCCTCCTTATCTGTGTTCTATTCAGTGGTCTCAGCTACCCATAGTCAACTGTGGTCTGGAATCAGGTACTCCTCCTACTGACCACTGTCAGCTCAACAGGAGCATAGCACTAATGCCACAATATCTACCTTGTTGTTCATCTCATCACATTAGCCTTTTATCATCTCACATCATCACAAGTGTGAGTACAGTACAATAAGGTATTTTCAAAGAGAGACCACATACACACAACTTCTGTTACAGTATGTTGTTATAATTGCTCTATTTATTAGTTATTGCTATTAATCTGTGCATTTATAAATTACACTTTGTCATAGGTATGTATACATAGAAAAAAACATAGCACATACAGAGTTCAGTACTATCTGTGCTTTCGGGTGTCCACTGTGGGGCTTGGAACATAAACCCCACACATAAGGGGGGGACTACTGAATACTGCCCCAAGATCTTGCTGGTTTTGACAAAGTAATCTGGTTTCTAATACATTTTACCAAAAGCTTCACAAAGAACAGCAAAGGCTGGAAAAATATTTTTCTCATTCTTTAATCAAGGCAGGGTAGAGGGAAGGGTGGTTCAACCAAGGGTAGGGTAAAGGGGGTTGGTATAAAAACAAAAACGAAATCTATAGTCCTATCCCAAACCCACACCTATACTTGGGAGGAGGGTGGTAATCTTACATATTCCTGTGGCAATTAAAGTATGCAGAAATAATCAGTACACCAAGTGGAAAGCTCCATCAGTCCCAGACTGAAATTGATTATAAACAATCTTTTCCTTAAACAAAATGCAACTACTGA
The DNA here is from genome assembly GCF_016509475.1 of Prionailurus bengalensis. Classification (NCBI taxonomy): domain Eukaryota; kingdom Metazoa; phylum Chordata; class Mammalia; order Carnivora; family Felidae; genus Prionailurus; species Prionailurus bengalensis. Next base: position 121,752,115 of record NC_057358.1, on the reverse strand, counting down.
ATTCATCCTCTTCCCCTGTCCACATTTGCTCACAATGTTCCCTGAATGTCTCTTCGGGCTTACTTAATATGTTAGGGACTGGGTAAATGCAGATATTTAAGACTGGACTCTTGAACAGTTCACAGGTTTGTAAAGAACATCATTACTATGAACAAACAATTATAACAGAAGTTGTGTAACATAAGTGTATAGAACACTAGAGGAGTTCAGAGTACAAAGCTTTCACTTTTGGCTAAGGTGCCCGGAAATATTTGTGGAGATTATGGAAACCAAGCCTGACTTTGATGGCAAGAGGCAGGATTTCAATGGCTGCAGATAAGAAAAGACCAGGTCAATGCAGACTGGCCAATGTGTACCACTTTGGCTGGAGAACCAACTTTGTATAGAGACTGAGCTGGAAAGGCAGTCTGGAGTCAAACAGAACTCCAGAGAAAGACAATCAAAAAAATATGTCAGAGTCAGGCAGCCATGTCAGCAGGTACGCATGATGGGTAGTGTTTAGTTTTTTAACTAAACACAAGGCAAGAGTGAGCAATCCTGGTTGCTGGTATTGATAAAGACTGCACTTGAACAAAAAATAAAAATTTGGAAAACTCAGATGTTAAACTGTTTTGTTACTGAGGAGCCTAAAGCACACAGTTATTTTCACAGAGACAATCATGACTATTTAATACATATATATATATAGTGCTTTTGCTCTCAAAACTGATGCAGATGGGGAGTAGGACTGACTTGTAGACAGACATGAGAAATCTTTTGGCGATGATGGAAATGTTTAAAAAAAATTTTTTTTAATGTTTATTTATTTTTGACAGAGAGAGAGAGAGAGAGACAGAGCATGAGCAGGGGAGGGGCAGAGAGAGAGGGAGACAAAGAATCCAAAGCAGGCCCCAGGCTCCGAGCTGTCAGCACAGAACCCGACACGGGGCTGGAACTCACAGACCGCGAGACCATGACCTGAGCCGAAGTCAGACGCTCAACCGACTCAGCCACCCAGGTGCCCCATGATGGAAATGTTTTTAAACTGGATTATGGTGGTATTTGCACAACCCCATAAATTTACTAAACAGTGCTGAATTGTATGTAAGACAAAATAAAACTGAAAAGAGACAAAAATCAAACCAAACCCGAATTAGAGAGAGAAAAGGGTCACCTGTATATATTGGACATGTCCTTCACCATCAGTCTCCACAGGTACTTGTAAAGATAGGACAGTGAGGTGAAAGCCCATTCTAGTAACTCTGTGTCCTGAGTCTCCAGGATTGAGGTGATGGTCAGGAAAAAATCCTGAAAATGTGGATAAAAGTCCATCTGCAGATCTCGTGCCAACTGTACAACCAAACTGCATTAAAGATAAGTAGAGGTAACTGATTCTGAGACATGCAGATCAAAAGACAGACTATTTCACAAATGATAACAAATTGCCTGTGATAACAGGATTAATTAAAACTTCCAAACCAAGTCTTGAGAAAGGCATAAAATTTTTCACATTTTAAGAGTTCAGCAAAGAAATTCAGCTGGAGCAAGAAAGTGTATTTTTGTTTTTAATCACAAATTATGCTCATTCCTGTAGCATGAAAGAAATATGAATTTTCTTAAATGTATAAAAGAAAAAAGGAGGATAACTCTAAAGATTCTGCTTTTTGGCAATTCACTAATGTTCTGATCTAACAGAAAAGGTACATTCTTGTTTCCAAATTACAGACACCAGATCTAAGGCAAATGTAGTATAAAACACAACCTTTCTATAATTCAGATAAATGTCATTGAGCTTTCTCTCAACACGTTACTTACTCCAAAAGGGGCTGATAAGCAAAACTGTTCTTGGTTTGCAGGTGAGTCTTCAAACTCTGAACTATCTCATTTTGATGATAGACCAACTGATTGAAGGACTGGCACTTGTCAATAACTTCTTTGTAAAATTTTCCTGGGTGAAAAAAAAAAAAGAGAGAGAAAGAGAGAGAGAATAGGTTCTGCTTTTCTACCGTACCACTAATTTAGTCGTTTTAAACACATAAAGTACAAATGATGGGAGAATAAAATAGAAGCAAAATAGAAAATACCAAAGTGTTCTGTAAGGTTCAATTCTCTCCATTTCAGCAGACCCTCAAAAAAGTAGGTTTCGACTTCCTGCCAAGATTAAAGCAGTCCATTAATCAGGCAACTCAAATAGGAATAATGATACCTTGAGACAATGATAATAGGAGTTTAAACACATTTTTTTTAAAGGGTGATAACTAACATACTCAAAAAGCAATCAGATGTATAATATGGGCAAAGGATTTATAAACACAGTATTTTGTTGATTTGGTTGCAGCAAATGATTCTTTAAAACCTATGTGATAGTCACACTAAAGAAAAAAAAATTTTCCTTGTTTTCTACAATTTTAGGCCCAGAAAAATGTGCTCTTATAATTCTTTCATTCTGCTTTTGGAAATATGAATTACAACCTTATGGGAAAATACTCCAGCAATCATTAAAATGAAAACAAAAACAAAAACAAAAACAAAAACAAAAACAAAACAGGTATGCCCTCTGACCCATCAATTCCCATTCTGGAGATGCTTTTTATAAAATTTACAAACATACTAGTATAAGGATGCTTATTCAAGTTTATTGTAGTGGGTGGAAAACATAAAAAGTGTAAACATCGAACAACAGGAAAGTGCTTGTTGTAACTCATGGTCCATAAATTCTAAGGTATATTATATAGCTACTAAGAATAGTTGTATCTATATTGAATTAGAAGGATGTTGAGGATAAACTCCCAAAATGATAAAAGCAAGTTACGTAGTATAAAGTATATGGTAGGAGCCAATATTTTTTTAAAAAGACCTCTATATAAATATACACATTTGCAAATATTTGTATGACAGAAAAGTACAGAATATATATATACCAAATTGTTCATATTAGTTTCCTTGACAACAAGGGGTAGGAGAGGTGAGATAAGTTTTTCTAAGTTCACCAATACGTTGTCATACTGTTTAGCTTATTATCCCAGTGTACATTACTTTATACTTTGAAAGGTAAAATCAATAAAATTATTACTGTATGTGTGTGTGTGAGTGGAATGTGACAGTACAAATTAGTCCACAAACTGCATGCCAAATCTACAATCTCAAAAAAAGAGCAAACCTTTAAAGAGTGCTTTGGAAATCTTTAAAAAATAAAAATGAAGATAAATCAATAGGCAGAATAGAGGGAAAGAAAGAGGATCTCATTAAATTTTGTTCGGTGTCTCTTAAGAGAGAGAAATAAAATACACCTAGCAGTTTAAACCTAAATGAAGAAGGCATTCCCAGTATAGCATAGCAGCAGGCACGTCAGCCATTTTGTGGCAGACTATGTCCCTGTCCCTTTGCCATGTGACTCACAGCCCCTACCACAGAGGGATGGAGTCTATTTTCTCACTCCTTGAATCTGGCCAGGTTTTCTGACTTGCTTTGACCTATAATGTGCAACAGAAGTGATCTTGCAACTGCCAAAGTTAGGCTTTAAGAGGCTTTATAACTTCTGCTTTCTCTCTCTTGAAAAGATTCTGCCATCATGAAAAGAGGCCTAGTCTAGCTTATCAGAGAGTAAACGGCCATGAGGATAACTAGTACTAACAAGCCCCAGTTAAAATGTGATTGAGACCATTCTGGACCATCCAGCCCAAGATCAGATCCTAGGCTCTCTTCTCTAACCTGACATTCTACCTCTTAAACCATCTATCTCTCCTGTGGCTTAAATTATAAACCATATACTGAATTCTAAATCTATAATTCCACCTCCAAAATCACCTGTAGTCCTCCAGATCCATATATCCAAATAGCTTTTGGACACCATCATTTGGATTGCCACAGGTACATCAAATTCAGTAAGCCCCAAAAAGAATCAACCCCCTGCATCTCTTCCTACAAATCTACCTTAATAAGTGATGTCCTCAACCACCCAGTTGTTAAAACCAAACTTTAACCTCCTTCCCTCCATAACCAGCAGGTCACAAGTCCTCTCCATTCTACTTCTTTAATATCTCTGGAATCCTTCTCTCCATCTTGACTGCTGCTACCATAATAATTTTCTCACTTAGATGACTACCAAATCCTCACAACAGGTTGTCCTGACTCCAATCCTGCTCTTCCTTTCACATTAAAGCTAGAGAGATCTAAAACTGAGACCTGATCATGTCACACACTCCTCTACCTTACTCCAAGAATGACATCCCATAGCTTCAGGATAAAATCCAAACTTAGCTTGACATATGAAGTTCTTTATGCTCCTTGACTATTTCTTCAGCTTTATCTCTCACCAGCTATCTCCTTCCCCTATCCCAGTCACCATCAACACAAACACTATACATATAATTAATAACCACATTGAAATGTTTTGCAGTTTCTTAAATGTCACATGAATTTTCTAGTCTCTGTTCCTTTATATGGGTTTCTCTCTCAACATTAAACAGTATTTCCTGTCCTCTTTGCCATGCTAAAATCTATACAAATAAAGCATTACGTGCTTACCCAGATCACATCATTTAACACATTGAATTCACACGTTGGAATAAGGCATCCAAAGGGACAGTGAGCAAAGTCTGACTAGAGTTATAAGTGAAGAACTGTAAGAACTGAAGTTGAACCCCTAAGTTAAAGGCATGTTATAGAGGACCTTAATAGGGTAACACGGACATAATGAAGATGCAGCAAAAGCAAGATTTTTAAGTACAGGTGTGACTGAGAGCATGGTTAGAACTGGAAATCTAGCTCCTTTCATTTTGTAAAGGAAGAAACTAAGCCCTGGAAAAGTGATGTTCTTAAAACCTCTTAAAAACTGTAGCTTCAGGAAAATGAATCTGCACCAGCAATCAGAATGCACATGGAAAAGGGAGAGGCTGGAATCACAGAAGCCTAAGTATCTAGGTATCAAGCCAATTGTCTAACACAGTATCACCTGATAGAACTTTCCACAATGATGGAAATGTTCCATATCTACACTTGTCTAATATTGTAGCACATATGGCTATTGAGCCCATAAAATTCTAATTTGCTTTAATTGAGATCTAATTTGCCATATGTAGCAACTTATAAAATCACACAGGTATAATGCATTTCATATTCATTAAGGAATGGCTTGAAAAACAATTCACTTCTACTAAGAGGAGAGACTAAAAAACCAACTGTGAATACTCAAAGATCGGCTAGTAAACATTCTCTTACCTCATCATAGCTTGCAGTTCTATCAATCCGGTGAATAATATCAATATTCACATTCGCCAATCGTTCAGCAAATGTAAGAAACTGCGAAAGGGAGGGATATTTAATATACAATCATCATTTAACACTTATCACATCTTGAATATCTGTTTTAGGCGCTGTATAATATAATAATTACATGTCCACAATTGCCTTGTGAAAATATAAAGTTTAAAGTTTCAATAAGCCTCCTCACGTACTATCATTACGAATAACAGTATGCTTCTCTTGCAATTTCAGACTTGTATTTTCAATCAATCATAAAATATATAATTGTGTTCTGAAACTAGACGTAGACATCACTGATGAGTCACAAAAGAGAAGTGTAAAAACAAGCTCAAAGACATAGTGTTAAACGCCCTGTACTACTACTATATGAAGAAAATTAAATACTTCCACGAATGTATTTGCAAAAGTTCAGTTATGTCATTTCAAATAAAATTTCCACACTAAATTGTGGTGGATCCAGGTGAAAGTCGGTGATGTGGCTTCCCTGGATCTACTGTTAGGTTTCATAACCCGCTACAAGCACAGGGATCTGGCTAAGTCGTTGCAACAATAGTGTTTTTAAACACATACAGATATAGGATTGGTACAATAACAAAGAAACTCTCAGAAGAAAAACTGAAAGTGGTGTCAGCCATTAGCCAGAAATCACTTACCTCCTTCCGCCGGCTCGCCCCCCAATTTGGTCTTTAAGGAGAAAAGAGTAGTGGAAAACATCTCCTAAGCAATTAGTCTGTGATAATGAATTTAACTCTGGACCAAAAGGAATTCCCAGGCAGGCCAGACCCCACAAACCGCGGGCGAAACGTGCTATTCAGACGTCTTTCCCCATCCCATGTTTACTACACCCGCCAAGTCCCTCTCTTTTGTCGGGTAAGTGACTCACGCTCCGCCCAGAACACCTCAACCCCCAGTGTCCCGCTCAGACCCAGTTCCAAGGCTGAGGCAGCAGGTACCCACGGTTCCTGGCCCAAGTGCCTTTGCTCACCCTGTACGTGTTCTCCGTCTTGTGGGACATAGGCTTTGTCTTCATGGCGGCAGAGACACAGGGGCCCGCGAGGACCTAGGTAAGGGTCGAAAGGATGGAACCGATGGTACGGAGATAAACTTGCTCACACACTTGCACACTCCAATTTCCAGGTGCTCGGACTCCATCACGTGCGGCTTGTGCCCCTGGGCGCGGCCATGTTGGAGATGGGGAGGAGCCTGGGAGGATCACGTGGGCGGAAAAGCCGACGGAGCAGTCGCAGCCTTCTGGGAAGCGGGCGGGGTCGCAGTGAGTTGATGTTGGAGTAGGCGTGGAATTCTTTTTCTCCTTTCAGGGAAGACTTATAAAAAAATATATGTATTTTTATTATAAAAGAAAATCTCCCTGTCAGTATTATCGACTAACAATCACTACCCTTCACTATGAGCCTTATACCACGCAAAGCTCTTTACATCCAGAATTTTACAGAAAAGCGCAGTGTGAACGCTACATGGACATAATTGAGGTGCATTTTTTAATTTTTTTTTACATTTTATTTATTTATCTTTTTTGAGAGAGGGAGGGAGACAGAGTGCAAGTGGGGGAGAGGCAGAGAGAGAGGGAGAAACAATCCGAAGCAGGCTCCAGGCTCTGAGCTGTCAACACAGAGCCCAACGCGGGCTCGAACTAACAAACCTTGAGGTCATGACCTGAGCCAAAGTCTGTGGCTTAACTGACTGAGCCTCCCAGGGGCCTCTGAGGTGCATATTTTTGAGCCCCTTTGGCATACGAAGGAAGCAAGGATGTGCAGCTGGTAAGTGGCAGTCGCAGAAGTCTCTGAGCGCCAAAGTCATATTAACCATTACTGTCTGAATAAAATTGAAAAATAGAAAAAGAGTTTTATTTTTTTAATTTATTTTTTTAATGTTTTACTTATTTCTTAGACAGAGAAAGACAGCATGAACAGGGGAGGGACAGAGAGAGAGGGAGACACAGAATCGGAAGCAGGCTCCAGGCTCTGAGCTGTCAGCACAGAGCCAGACACAGGGCTCGAACTCAGGAACCGCGAGAGCATGTGACCTGAGCCAAAGTCGGACGCTTAACCCACTGAGCCACCCAGGCACCCAGAAAAGGAGTTTTAAAGAAAAATCTTAATTTCATAAACAACCAGTTAAAATTTGGGTATTTTTCCTACCACTCTTATGTTGTTAAACGTAATTGTACAAGCAGCTGTATGTGTATTTTTTTTTCCACGTATTTATTCAGCAAGTATTTCTTGAGAATCTACTTGGGCCATGCACTGTTGTGTGAATTGAACAAGACACAATAATAATAGTAATAGTAATAATAATAATAATAATTCTGTTTGGAAGTATTTAGTCTGAGGTGCTTACATCTTAGACAAGGAAAGATATTAAGTAGACAATTGAATACATTCCTGCCCAGAGCTTGGTGTAGAGGTCAGGACTGGAGGTGTGACTTAAATACCTTAAACACTCTTTAACTACTGAATCATGTGGAGTATTTATAAAGCCGTGGAACTGGATGAGATATTTTAGGGAGAGAGCTATGGAAAGGAGGGTGAAGAAGAGAAGAGGACCGAGTTGATCCTTGGAGTGCTCTAACATTTAGCAGTGGCCTGGAAGGGAGATGGGATAGAGAGCCAGTGAGGTAGACACAGACTAGTCTTGGCATGGATGAAGAACCACTGGTCAACTATGCTGAAAGCTAAGTCTGGGGAAGTAGCTGCTGGATCTAACAAGGTGAAGGTCACTGGTGACCTTGACAAGTACGGTCCGTTATTGAAGAAAGGAAGCAATATGCATAGACTGTGGAGGGAATCGGATGAAGAAGTGAAGTAGATCTAAACACTTTTGTATTATTATTGGCATTACAACATCAATATTTTGTATGTCATCATGGGGTTGTAAATATTTTTAACGGCTCCGTAGCATTTATGGACTTTTTTTTGCAGACGTACACAACTTTAATAACTACAGATTAGCAAAACAATAAGACAGATACAATACAGTAAAATGGGTGAGGTAGAGATAGAAAGGGCAGAAGGACACTGGATATGATCACAGCAACCAATGGTGATTCCTTTGGTGCCCTAAGGAGGTCATGAGACTCTTCACTCATGTCGCCAGCAAATAAATGCAAGTTCACCACCAAGTCTGGAAGATAAGTAGTGGCAGTAATGCTGAGTTTAGGATAGGGGCAGGGGCCCTCTTTGTCCCAAAGTGTTAATACTCAAGGATACCCGGGCTCTGAGTGTTAGGTCAGCATTGTGTCATCAGGAGAGGGCCCTCTTCAGGACACTCTCCTATTCCCTAACACTAGGTGGAGAAACAGGTCTCCCCACTCAGAGTAACGAGGCTCCGTTATGCCGTGGCCTTTTGATGCGTAGCAGCACTGCACACCGCTGTACCTCTTGCCAGCTTCACTGTGTTTACCAAGCGCCCTTCCTGCAGATGGATTCATGTGAAGCAGAGAGTGAGCAAATCCGGAGGAGATGGGAGGAACAACAATGGTGGGATTTGAGGGACAGGAGTTGGCTGGAGGAGCAGGTTTGCACTGCGTTGGGTCTGTCCCAGGCATCAGTGAGATTGCTATTGCTCAGGAGTGCCTACTCCCTAGGTTTGAAGGCTGGCATCCCAAGGTAAGGGCAGCTGGCACAGCAGAAAGCATTACCCAGGTAGAAATTTCTACAATCCCACTTGGGCTGGAGCTCACCTGTTCCCTTGCCTTCTCTTTCTCCAGTGCTTCTGTGAGGCCACAGGTGCAATTCTTCCTCTTTTTTCCCCCTTCCTCACACAAAGGAGCCCACAGGGAAGCTGAATCTGGCTTCTTAAAATTTTCCGGATCCAGCTGCTCATCGGAGTCAATGAGATCCATGCTCTCATCCTCCATGTCATTGGCTGAGAGGGTCCAAAGCTTGGCTGCTGCAGGGCCCATAGCAGGCTTCATCAGAGGAGAAGACTTCTTGGCAATGGAAAGCTTCAGTTGACTAGAAGAACACACTTCAAAGTTGGGTTTTTGCCGGCAATCTGTAAACAAAGCAAACCGTCACTTTGGTAACAGGTGTTCTTGGACAGACTGTATCTCTTCAGGGTTCAAGGGCTCCTGCTGCAGCTCTTTCACTTCCACAAGACCAGAAAGAGTCAGGGCCAAACACAGCTTAGATGTTGTCCTCCCTTTGCTATTGTTGACTACAGCTGTCTCTACCAGCTCTTTCAGAAAAAGACATCCACCAGGGCATCTCAGCCCAAATCTCAGCACTGTGCAAAGTAGTGCTTCTAGGAATTACACCCAACAAAATAATGTCAAGGCTAGATTCTTTGTGGGCAGATTGCAACAGCTGGTTGATGTTTTCCACAGACACTTGGCCCTCATTGCTGATTAATGTTTGAAGCTTATCTATCAGATATTTCAGAGCTTCCACCAAAGATGACTTACCCCAGACCACTGCCACAGACTGGCCAGCCAAGATCCCATAAGTTGCCATTCCTGCAGTGCTGATGGACCTAGAAACTTCTGTTCAGGGCTGGCTCCTGGCTTCTGGATTTTTTAATAATAAAGTGTAGAAGTGCCCAATATTTGGCTTGCCTCCAGTAAGCTAACTGGCTTTTTTTCTTTAGGTGGTCCTTCCCCTTAATGCATCACAAGTCTCTTAAGGAATTCTGTGAAAGCTGCAGACTTTCTCCTTAGAAAAAAGCAGATAAGCTCATTCACACTGAAGTGTGTAGATGATTGCAGAAAATTAGAAGTCTTCAGTCCCCTGAAGGTAAGAGCCCCCACTCTAAGCAATATTCCCAGCCTATTGCTAAAATCACCCCAGATAATTGTGTCCTTTTCTTTCTCTGTTGTTTATTTTTGATGGTGGAGTTAATGGGACAATAAGGAATGGAGAGAAAAATGAAAATCAAGGACACTAAAAGAACTGACACTTGCAAGTTATATATTGCATTGTTACTCATTATATGATTCTCCTGTACAGGCATACCTTATTTTCTCATGCTTCATTTTTATTGTGTTTCACAGATATTGCATTGTTTTGTTTTGCTTTATTTTTTGCCAATTGAAGGTTTGTGGCAACCTTGCATAGGGCAAATCTATCAGTACCATTTTCTCAACAGCATTTACTCACTTTATGTCTCTGTGTCATATTTTGGTAATTCTGGCAAATTTTCAAACTGTTTCATTACTATTATATTTCTTATAGGTATCTGTGATCAGAGATTATGACTTGCTGAAACCTCAAATGATGGTTAGCATTTTTTTGTCAATAAAGTATTTGTTTAAGTTTTTATTTAAATTCCAATGAATTAACAGACAGTGTTATATTAAGTTCACGTGTACAATATGGTGATTCAACACTGGCATACATCACCCGGTGCTCATCACAGGTGCACTCCTTAATCCCCATCACCTATTCAACCCATCCTACCCCCACCTCCTGTCTGGTAATCATCAGTTCGTTCTGTATAGTTAAGAGTCTGTTTTTTGGTTCGCCTCTCTATTTTTTTTTTCCCTTAGCTCATTTGTTTTATATCTTCCACATATGAGTGACATCATATGGTATTTGTCTTTGACTTATTTCGCTTAGCATAATACTCTCTAGCTCCATCCATGTTGTTGCAAACGACAAGATTTTTTTCCCATTCATTTGACTCACTTTATTGCAATATTTGTATTATTGGAATAATCTGGAACTGAACTTGCAATAGCTCTGAGGTATGCTTGTATTGACAACTCTGGTTGAATAACTTATGTATATAATATGATGGTTAAAGAGCACGGATGCTGGAACCAAATTGCCTGAGTTTGAGTCCTAGCTCTGCCATTTATTGGGGGTGTGATTTTGGGGAAGCTCTCTGAGCATAATTTCCTTAAATGGAAAATGAAGGTAACAAAAGCACTTATTTCCTAGGGGGCTGTTGTGCAGAATAAATAAGCTAATGGGTGAGAGGCACTTAGGATGGTACCAGATACCATAACTGTGCAACCTTTGATAAATTACTTAACCTATCTGAGACCCAACTTTCTGATTTATTACATGGAGATGATGATAATCCCAACCTTTCAAGTTATCGTATTGGCATATAGAAAATGGAACAAATATTTGCTGAATGGATAAATAAGTGACCATTAATTCTCTAGTATGTAGCTACCTAACAAGTTTTTTCAGGGCAGAAACCATGCACTTTTTCAACTTTACATTGCCAGTGTATCTCTTGAACTTAAGAGTTATTTAATGAATGTCTGTTGAATTAACAAAATGTACAATACTTTATTTAACCCTGAAAAACTCCAGAGTAATAGAACTTCTGCATTGGATATGGGTTATACCACATGATTTTTAAGGTCTCTCTCAAAGCCAGGTTTCTGAGTTTCTGTGGAATATATGAAGTAACCACAAAAAACACCTCTTTTTTTTTTTTAATGTTTATTTGTTTTTGAGAGAAAGAGAGAGAGAGATCAGGGGAGGAGAAGAGAGAGAGAGAGAGACACAGAATCTGAAGCAGGCTCCAGTCTCTGAACTGTCAGCACAGAGCCTGTTGCAGGGCTCAAACTCACAAACCATGAGATCATGACCTGAGCCGAAGTTGGACGCTTAGCCAACTGAGCCACCCAGGTGCCCCAAAACACCTCTGTTTTTATGAGTACCTCCATGCCCCCAGCCTTTTCCCTCTGTGCAGAGACATTGAATACCCCATGTAATCCTCCTTTTTTTCCCCCTAATATTGTTCTGTCTGATCTATTTATCCCAGTCAGGAAACATAATTCCTTCCTTCTTAAGCTTGATCAGGAGCTCTTGGAAGTTTCACCTTTTAATCTTTGTTTCCTTATTGCCTAGCACACTGCAGTTTCAAGCCCAGGGGACTATATAATCACATGAGGAGTTTACCCGGCCATACATGGAAGTGGAGCCCAGAGAAGGCCTTTAAGTAGAGGTGACATCTAAGCTGAGACCCAGAAGGTGAATAGAAGTTAGCCAGGCAAAGGAGGAGCATGGACATGAATGGTGTTATCTGGGTAAAGGAAACAGTATAAAACGGAGGGAATAGTATATGAAATGATTTAAAATGGTTGAGTATAAATTTGCTTATTTTTAATTCCTCATCCTAAGCCACACCCTGTCAAGTTAGCACTGGGCATTGACATCATCCCTATCATCCTTGGGCTAATAAAAGGAAAACATAAGGGAGAGTGTAAAACTCAGAGGTCATGAGAGCTTCAGCTTCCTGATCTATAAGGTGGGGACAAAAGTCACACAGGCTGCTGAAAAATTAGCTCAGGTATTGTATGTGATGGTCTGGAAGGGGGTAGGTCTGCCTGGTGGCATGGTCTTGTCTAGAAAGGGGCTCAATAGGTGAAATATATCAAACCAGAGATGATCCTCACTCAACGAGGGACAAAGAAAGTGAGATCTCGAATGAACAAAGGGGAGTGAAGTGAAAGAGAAGGAGTGGACCAAGGAGGATCTTTTAGTGACTTGTAAGCAGTAGGGTAAGCTAATCCAAAGATCATTCCACTCTTGGGGTGCTTGGGTGGCTCCGTTGGTTGAGCACCAGACTCTTGATTTCAGCTCAGGTCATGATCCCAGGGTTCTGGTATTGAGTCCCACCTTGGGCTATGCAGTGAGTGTAGAGCATGCTTGAGATTCATTCTCTCTCTCTCTCTCTCTCTCTCTCTCTCTCTCTCCCTCTCTCTCTGCTCCTCTCCCCCTAAATCCCCCTCAAAAGAAAGTCAAAGATTATTCCGTTCTTGAGAGAATTATTTACTGTTCACAGTTGTGTGGCAATCAGGATGCATCCAGAGCATGGAAGCTAGATCCAGAAGAACAGCTGGGTCCCAGGTATGGGATTTTCCATGTATTAGCTGATAATTGGACTAGTGATTTAATCACTCAGCCTCAGTTTCCTCATCTTTAAAATAAACACCTGGGTGCATCTTTAATAGGGGCACCTAGGTGGCTCTGTCAGTTAAGCATCTGACTGCAGCCCAGGTCATGATCTCATGGTTCATGAGTTCAAACCTCCCATTGGGTGAGCACAAGTCCTACATCTGCTGAGCTCAAGAGTCCTGCTTTAGGCTCCGAGGAATTCTCTCTCTCTCTCTCTCTCTCTCTCTCTCTCTCTCCCTCTCTCTCTCTGCCCCTCGCTCACTTGTGGCCCTCTCTCTCTCAAAAAATAAAAATAAAAAAAATAAATTAAGCATAATAACCCAATCTGCTTTTTTACTGCCTGGTTGGTAAGGAGATCCTTGATGTAAAGCTGGTCAAAGTCTCCTGTAGCCTATACAGAGCTACACAAACATTAATAATAATTATTATTATTATCATTATTATTTCTTTTTCAATTATGTGACCACTTTTTGGCACTGGGACCACTGAGCTTCTTTTCCTCTTTCCTTTGTTTAAAGCTCAGGCATCAGAGACATCAGACCTGAAATTGCAGATTACTGGGTTTCACAAGCCCAGTGTAGCCCACTATATTTTTTGTTTACAATATTCTTAAAATATTTCAATTTGTCAAAAATCTGGAGATTTTAGGTGAAAATCCAGATTTCCATCTTATCTTTAAAAAATCCACAAACTCACCCACATTCAGAAAAGCAACAGTCAACTGGAACTGAATAGTGGCAGCCCCTTTGCCTCTGTCCCAGCTACTCGTCCCCTGGCCCATAACTGGTTTAAGTTGTTCACCTGACCCCATGGGCATTTCAGTTTGCAGCCTCTGCATTAGACTCTTCTGGGTAAGTCTATTATCTTCGATTTTAAACATACCTCTTGCAGATAGGTTGTTGCTGCTGCTGGTTTTTCTTGTTGAATACAGTGAGTTACTCAACTTTTTACAAGGGAGTTGGTGTAGTTCTCAGCTGGTGTTAGAATATTTGTAACACCCTTCACCATCCTCAGAAACACACACACACGCACGTACACAGATGCACACACGCACTTGTGTATACACACCATTGCTGTCTATTTTCAGCTTGTTTTCCTTCCTCATTTCCACTCACCATTTGCGTTTCTGTCATGAACATTAAATTCCTTATTTTCTTGTTAAAGATACCAGAGGATAACCTAAGTTAGCCTGCCTTTTGAACAATCGAAACATCTGCATATTTTTACATACTTATTTTCATGATTTCCACTCTTTGTTTTTAAATGTTTACTTATTTATTTTGAGAAAGAGTGTGAGCAGGGTGGGGGTGGGGAAAGAAAGAGAGAGAGAGAGAGAGAAAGAGAAAATGAATGAATACCAAGCAGTCTCTGCACTGTCATCACAGAGCTGACATGGGGCTCGAATTCACGAACTGTGAGATCATGACCTGAGCCTAAATCAAGAGCCAGACACTTAGCCGACTGAGCCACCCAGGCACCCCCATGATTTCTATTCTATATTTCTATCCTTAACTAGATCACCGACGTCTTCTTTAGGAAGGATCAGGAGTCTCATAATTTGGATGTATTTCTCCTTTTCCTTTGCCCACTCTCCCCTTGGGTTATATCTTTGCATCAAAATGGTTTTTGTCTTGGTTGTTTTATATCGCAGTTGCTTCTTTGAATGAGAGGTGGGATGAGCTTGGACTCTGCTGTCAGGACTTCAGGCTCTCTTGCTCTGCCACTACTGTGTGGGCCTTACTTTACTGACCCAATTCAGGTGCCCCTCATGGGGTTGTTATGAAGAATCAATGACTTCGTAATCTGGTTTTCAAAGTGTGATCCCCCTACCAGTGGCATCAGCACCCAATGGGAACTTGTTAGAAATGCAAATTCTCAGGCCCCACCACAAAACTACTAAATCAGAAGCTCTGGAGGTGGGGTTCCTGTGATCACAAGCCTGCCAGATGATTCTGATGCAGGCTCTAATTTGGGAATCACATGACCGAATGTATGCTAAAGCGCCTAGAACCTTAACACATACCTCACTCTTGGTGTCTGAGGTTCAGGTTAGGTAACAGGAAAAGCCTGTGTCCTAGGCTGTATTTCTTTGGCCAAGTAACTGGCTCAGAGTTGAGCATGTGTCCCAACCTGGGCTAAGAGCCCTATCTGGCATTTTGGCTAGAGCTATAAGGAAAGAGGAGCTTCTTTTTCTTGGATGAGTCAAGATAATAGGAGCCTGAAGCTGTTGGTGGCCGTTGTCATTGCCAGGAGAAGTTGGCTTGACAATGAAGTTTATGCAAAGGAAAACAGAGCTGAGAGAAAAATAGGGAGGGGGAGGGGAAGGAGGAGGGGAGATGGAGAAAGAGATCAAGAGATTAATTACTCCCAGCCACTGGATCCATCCAGTCCTCAGATTTTTCAGTTACCTTACTTGATTATTTTGCCCTTCTATGCCTAAGGCCATTTCAGTCGGGCTCTGACACTGGAAATCAAAATAATACTTGTATAGCTAATGTAAAATTTTTGTGTTGCTGATAAATAAGGCTGGAAACTTAAGCTTTCATCTTAAAACAAATATTTATATGAGGAATAAGAATCAAAAAAGTGTGGATGAGAGGAGTCAGTGTGATGGATAAGAATGAATATCAGGACAGGGGTCAGAAAACCTGGGTTCTAATTTTGGGAAGTTCCCTCCACTGTGTGACTTTGTAAAATTAACCCTATGTCAAAAGAAGTAATGTACATATTCATGATTTAAATGTTGTATCATGTGAAGTCAAAGAATTAATAGAGTTGCTTCCAGAATTCCTTACATATATAAAATGGTAAGTTTTCAATATTAGTAAGGGGAGGCAGAGGAAGGGACACTTCTTAGTTTTTCATATGCCACTCTTTCATCTAGATGATAGAATAATTTTTAAAATATTTTTTAATGTTCTTGAGAGAGAGAGAGAGACAGAGTATGAGTGGGGGAGGGGCAGAGAGAGAGGGAGACACAGAATCTGATGCAGCCTCCAGGCTCTGAGTTGTCAGCACAGAGCTTGATGCGGGGCTCGAACCCACAATCCTGAGATCATGACCTGAGCCGAAGTCAGGTGGTTAGCCGACTGAGCCACCCATGCACCCCAAATACTTAATTTTTTTTTAGTTTATTTATTTATTTTTTGACAGAGACAGTGTGCGTGCAAGCAGGGGAGGGGCAGAGGGAGAGAGAATCCCACGCAGGCTCTGCGCTGTCAGCACAGAGCACAATGTGGGGCTCGATCCCATTAACTGTGAGATCGTGACCTGAACCGAAATCAAGAGTTGGACGCTCAACTGAGCTACCCAGGCATCCTTATGATAGAATACTTTAAAAGATACACTTAAAAATGTATCTGAAGAGGATGAAAAGACAAGCCAAAGAATTGGAAAAAATATTTGCAAAACACATATATCTGAATAAAGACTTGTATCAAAAATATGCAAAGAACTTTTAAAACTCAACAATTAGAAAACACAATTAAAAAATAAGCAAAAGCTTTGAGTAGACACCTCACCAAAGAAGATACACAGATGGCAAATAAACATATGAAAAGATGCTCAACATTGTATGTCGTTAAAGAATTGCAAATCAAATAGTGACATACCACTACACACCTATAGAATGGCTAAGTTCCAAAATAGTGACAACATCAAATGCTGGAGAGGGTCTGGAGCAACAAGAACTCTCATTCATTGATGGTGGGAATGCAACATGGGACAACCATTTGGGAGATAGATTATTTATTTATTTGTTTGTTTGTTTATTTTAAAGTAATCTCTACACCCAACATGGGGCTTGAACCTACAGCCCTGACAACAATAGCCAAATTATGGAAAGAGCCTAAATGTCCATCAACTGATGAACGGATAAAGAAATTGTGGTTTATATACACAATGGAGTACTACGTGGCAATGAAAAAGAATGAAACATGGCCCTTTTGTAGCAACATGGATGGAACTGGAGAGTGTGATGCTAAGTGAAATAAGCCATACAGAGAAAGACAGATACCATATGTTTTCACTCTTATGTGGATCCTGAGAAACTTAACAGAAACCCATGGGGTAGGGGAAGGAAAAAAAAAAAGAGGTTAGAGTGGAAGAGAGCCAAAGCATAAGAGACTCTTAAAAACTGAGAACAAACTGAGGGTTGATGGGGGGTGGGAGGGAGGGGAGGGTGGGTGATGGGTATTGAGGAGGGCACCTTTTGGGATGAGCACTGGGTGTTGTATGGAAACCAATTTGACAATACATTTCATATATTGAAAAAAATAAATAAAAAAAAACAAAACTGTGGTCCCAGGAGCCCTGGGTTCCTCAGAGGCAAAAAAAAAAAAAAAAAAAAAAAAAAAAAAAAAAAGAACCTACAGCCCTGAGATCAAGAGGCCCATGCTGGATGGACTCAGCCAGCTAGGTGCCCTGGACAGCCATTTTGGAAGACAGTTACCTATTTCTTACAAAGCTAAACTAAGGCTTATCATATGGCCCAGCAGTCACTCTTAGTTAAGTTAATGAATTGAAAACTTATGTCCACACAAAAATCAACACATGGATGTTTATAGTAGCTTTATTCATAATTGCCAAAACTTGGAAGAATTAAGATGTCCTTTAATAAGTGAATGATACACAAACCATAGTACATCCATATAATAGAATATTATTCATCAATAAAAAGAAACGAGCTATCAGGTTATGAAAAAACATAGAAGAAGCATAAATGCATATTGCTAAGTGAAAGAAGCCAATTTGAAAAGACAACATACTATATGACTCCAACTATGTGTTCTGGAAAAAAGCAAAACTAGAAAGGTAGTACACAGATCAGTGCTTGCCAAGAACTTGGAGAAAGATAGGGAGAGAAAAAATAGATGGAGTGCAAGGGATTTTTAGGGCAATGAAATTATTCTGTATGATGCTGTAATGCTGAGTACATGGCATTATACCCATAGAACTATGCAACCAAGGAGTGAACCTTAAAGTAAACTCAAGAGTTTAGTTAATAATGATATATCACCATTGGGACATCCATTATAACAAATACACCACACTAAGGCAAGACACTCATAATGGGAGAAATCGTATGAGGACAGAAAGTAGATATGTGGGAATTCTCTGTACTTTCTGTCCAATTTTTCTGTAAACTTGTAACTGCCTCAAGAATAAAGCCAGGGGCACCTGGGTGGCTCATTCGGTTAAGCATCCAACTTCAGCTCAGGTCATGATCTCGCGGTTTGTGAATTCGAGCCCCGCGTTGGGGTCTGTGCTGACAGCTCAGAGCCTGGAGCCTGCTTTGGATTCTGTGTCTCCCCCTCTCTCTGCCCCTCCCATGCTCATGCTCTGTCTCACTCTGTCTCTCAATAATAAATAAACATTAAAAAGTTAAAAAATAAAGAATAAAACCAATTAATTTTTTAAAATAGCACTTCCTCTTAACTCCTCCTTCTAAACCAAAAGTCCTCTGCTAAGCATTATGGCTACCTAATATGGGATCTAGAAGGATGACACCCTGTTCTTAAATACTGGGAGTGCCAAGAGGAAGTAGGACCAGAATGTCAATACTAGAAACCAGGAAAATTAGGATCTGTGAGATCCAAAGTAAATCACAGAGAAATGAGTGCCTAAGAACAGAAGAGGAAAAAATAATTTACTCACTAGGTAAGTCTTTATTGAGTGCCTACTGTTAGGCACTTATCTAAGGGTTGGAGATACAGCAGTAAAAAAAAGTTCCCTAACTTTATGGGGCTCATATTCTAGTGTGGGGAGACAAAAACAAACATGTAAATCTATAGGCCATTAGATTGCAGTAAGTGGTATAGAGATAAATATAGTAAGTGGATAGAGTGTGGCAGAAACTTTTCACTTGTTTCACAGAAGTTTTTCTTTTTCATCTTTTAGAAGAAGAACCCCTACCTCAAGTTTTAGCTAGTGATGTGGCCATACATTTCCTCCCCATTTTGCACATGGGTAAAACTTTGTGACCAAGATCAGGCCAGTGGATTATGAGTGGAAGTGTTTCATGTAACTTGCAGGTCATTTGCTGAAGGATAAAGCTACTTGCCTTGGAACCTCTCTTTCTCTTTCCCACTGGCTGGGAAATAGCATTGACTGAACCATCCTTGGAAGCCAAGTGCGGAAGATAGCAGAGTCCCAGTTTTAGACTGTTCAATTCTTGACTTTACATGAGAAGGAAATAAACCTCTATCTAATATGAGCCACATCATTTTTGGATTTTTTCGTTATCACATCTTAGCTGGTACCTAATTTAAGGAACATAAGAGCAAAGTGGGGAAGGTTTGCTATGTTACATGAGGGAAGCAGAAACCTGAAGGAAGGAAGTGAGGGAAGGAGCCATGGGGCTATTTAGGTGAAGATAATTTCAGGCAGAAGGACAGTCAGTGCAAAGGCACTGAGGCAGGATTAAACTCTGATCTGGTCCAGGACTAGCCAGAAGCCCCACTTGTCTGGTACACAGTGAATACAGAGGAAAAGAAGTCAGGGTTGGTGTTGGGGAGCAGATTGCATAGGACCTTTTTGTTTTGGGAGAGACAGGGTGCAAGTGAACGAGGGGGAGGGAGAGAGAAGCAGGCTTACCTGAAGTGGGGCTCATGCTCACAAACTGTGAGATCATGACCTGGGCTGAAGTCAGATGCTTAACTGAATGAGCCACCCAGGTGCCTCTGCATAGGGCCTTGTAGACTATAGTAGGAAATTGCTGAAAGAGCCTCTTAGAAGACCTGACAGAGTCCCAAGGCAAGCACAATGGGAGAGGGTCCATGGAAGAGGACATTTCCAGATGCCTTGTAGGACTGAAGAAAGGAAGACTGCTATTGTCTTCTGGAGCATTTATAAGTTGGTCTGTGCTTATATTCATGGGGAATTCCAGAGACAAAGACATTGTGGTTTCAACATATACTCTTAGGTATATTCTCTTAACCAAATATTGTATTTATAATACAATGTCATCTGGGAAGATGTATTTTTCAGAGATTCAGAAATTTCCAGAGATTCAGATTCATTTAACACTAATGATGAATAATCCTCTACCTAGAAGCAATCAGAACCCTAGCGCCCAGGAACTTCTCTGTCACAAGAACCATGCAGTCATAGTATAGCAAACATGCCTCATTTTACAGACTAGGGAACCTCAGAGAAATAAAATGACTCACCCAAGATGATACAGTAAGTTAACAGCAGAACCAGGAACTAAAATCCAGATGTCCTGGCCCCCAATTTTTTAATACCCTTTCCATTACAATCAACTTTACTTCATGTTAAGCATCAAGGTGGCAGTGGATGTTTCAAATCACATAATAGTCCTGTTGACTTTTGAACTGGGTTTGGTTGAGGAGTCCATTATTTTATTTCAGCAAAAGATTTTCTTTCCTAATGATTCCTTACTCAGAGCAGCATCAGATGAAAAACTTCTCTGCTAACACACAAATCAGATAATCTGGATGGCGATGATTAATATTAATAAGGGACTTGGAGTTTTCAAAGTAGTTAGAACTCATCATCTCCTCTGATCCTGTGGCAGCCCTGTGAGGTAAGCAAGGTAGATATAATTTCCATCGTATTGTAAATGAAGAAGTAAAATAATCCCAGAGATGATAAGTGACTCAGCCAAGGTCATACATCTTTGATTTATGGTACCACACTTTCTTACCCCAGGTTCAAAGGACTTGTTTCCACATGCATCCTCCCAGATGATTAATAGCTGACACTTTACAGCTCTTACCACATACCAGATACTGTTCCAAGTTCTTTGTACATTATGACTCATTTACTCTTCCTACAAGGTAAATTCTATAATCTCTACATACTGATGAGAAAACAGGCACAGAAAGACTAGGGAACTTCCCCGAAGTCACATAGTGTCATAAAGCAATAAGAGCAGGGACCCAAACATATGCAGACTGTATTCAGAATCTGTGCTCTTAGCCACTGCACTATGGTATCTCTCTAATTAGGACTTGGAACCAATTTTATGATTCAGGAAGATTATGGGTACACTTCAAGAATCTTTGAGATCAAGTTCAGATACCTCATAGCTCCTAGGACTGTCACAAAACCTTCCTTTCATGTGTATGGGCATTTGATCTTATTATCTACTTACGTGGTAGATGTGATCAAAATTTGATTTTGACAAAAATTTGGGTGGGGTGGAGGAAGAACTGCATATAGTAATAGCTACTTTGACATTAATGTTGAAATGTTTTTCTGGGTAGGGATGAACCACTTGCTGTTCTGTGGAAGAATCAATGCTAAGAAGTCATCACTCTCTTTTCTCTCTAATTCATTAGTAATATTGAAGAGTATAGAAATCATATATTGTTTTCATTTACTGCCCATTCTTTTGATAGCACTACTTTAATTTTCCTTTAGGGAACCCCCTCTGTTTGTTCTTAGTCTGTGTGGTTTCCATACCAGCCATCCCCTTTCTCTGGGGTTGGCTGCATGACCCAAGCCTAGGCCCAGGATATCTCCTTGAAAAAACAGGGGTAGGTGTGTGATTCTAGTCAGTCCAGTGAAAGTTGTCCCTAAGACTTTTACATGAATTATTGGGGAACAGAGATCCTCTTTCTACTTAACAATGAATACAACAGAGTTAAGCTGGAAGCTGCTGGTGGCCATCTTGCCCCATGAGGGAGTATTTGCATGAACACAAAGCTAAGACAGACAAGAGTAGAACCAAGAGATGGAAGGAATCAAGTTCCCAATGACAAATTTGGTGCATCTAGATCTAGCTGTGTCCATCTTTGGACTTTTCAGTAACATAATCCAATAAATCCCTTGTGTGTTTAAGCAAGTCTAGGTCAGATTTCTGTCACTTGCAACCTAGATTAATTTTCCTGATGGATTATTCTGATTAATACAGGCATAATTCATTTACCATATTTTCTGCTTTGCTTGAAAGCTAACCACGTTAATTATCTATTGCCACAATAAAGCTTCAGGGGGGGATAAAACCCAGCCATAGTGGCATCCAACAAGTCTATAGTTGGCTAGGTGTTCTGCTGTTCTGGGTTGGTCTTGGCTGATCTTGGCTGGGCTTGTTCAGGCATCTGTGGTCTGCTGACAGCCTGGTCAGGGGCTGGCTAATCTAGCATGGCTTTGACTCGGATGGCTTGGTTCTGCTTCACCGTGGTCTTTCATCATCCAGCAGGCTAACCTGAGACCAGGTAGAGTCCTGAGAGAGCCTGGAAGAGTGCAAAGCCCAGGCTCAGATCTGTTACACCACTACTTCCTCTACTCTGCTAAGCAGAGCAAGTCACAGAAGCAGACCACCTTCAAAGGGTGGGGAAATAGTTTCCATTTCTTAATGGGAAGAACTGCAAATTTCCGTTGCAAAGTGCATAGCTACAGAGAGGAGTGAAGAATTAGGCCGTTTTTGTAATCTGTCTACCATACTCATCTTTGTTCCCTTTATAAAACCATGGTGGTAAGGAGATAACATAAGCAGATGGATACTGCAACTTAACCAGATGTTCACCAAGGGAAACAGATTCCTTCAGCACATCAAGCAGAGTATGCTGCTACCCTGTCCTTATTTCACTCAGCATGTGTGATTTTTCTTTAACTTGGAAATGCATACAGAAACCCTGTACTAAAGGAGACTTTAAAGGTCATCTGGCCCAACCTCCATATTTTTCAGAAGAAGAAACCAGACCCCGAATTAAGACCATCACTCCGACCTTTATTTCAATCATCACCTCACCTTCTCACCCAGGGTCACACAGGGGCAAGTCTAGACCCTAATCTGGAGACTCCTGGTGCACTAGGCTTTCCATCATCTTGTGCTATTCTTTTTCCCACACCATGGCAATGTCCTATAAAGTCTGCATACTTGAACTTTGGAGTCAGTCAGCCTGGTTCTAATCCTTGCCTTATCAGTTGTGAGCTATGAGACCTTTGACAAATTATTTAATGCCTCTGTGGATGATCTGGTAGTACATACCTCGTAGGGTTCTTGTGAGGATTAAGTGAAAGACAGTAAATAAAGCACATAGTAAGTGTTCGGTAAATTTTCTTAAAACACAATACTTTCTATTTGACTCATTCCTGCCTACATTTAGTCTGGGTTTAGGAGTTTAGGGGAACTGAAAATATCATATCTCCTAATATTTAGATATCAGACAATAAATTATTCTTTTAAAATTATGTGGGAGTACAATTCCATGTGTTTATGAGAAGAGATGCTTATAGCCTTATTCATCTGTTTATTTACTAAGAAATATTTACTGAGAGTGTCTTTAGCATCAGGCATTGTATTAGTTTGTTTTTGATGCAACATATTACCTTAAACATAATACCTTAAAGCAATGTATGTTCTGGGGGCCAGAAGTCTAAAATGGGTCAGCCAGGCTGCGTTCTTTCTGGAGGCTCCAGGGGACAACCTACTTCTTCATCTTTTTCCAGCTTTTTGAGGCTGCCAGCATTCCTTGGCTTATGGCCCATATCACTCCAACCTCTACTTTTATCATTACATCTTCTGTCCCTCTGCTACCATGGCCTCGCTGCCTTCTCTGACCTTCCTGCCTCCTCTTATAAACCTCTCTATGTGGCTTGTGCTTCCAGACAGTAGAGTGGCCTGGAGTAGTCAGACTTCTTACATGGCAGCTCAGGGCTCCTAGCATGACTCTTCTCAGAGAGCAAAACAGGAATCTTCAAGGCCTTTTATAAAATAATCTTAGAAGTCACATAGCTTCATTTCCATCCTATTCTGCTGGCTTAAGCAGTCATAAGCCTATCCTATTTCTAGGAGAAGGGACATATATCACATGTCTTGATGGAGTAAGTTTTAAATAATTTGCAGTTACATTTATAAAACACAAAAATGGACCTCCCAAATGTGAGGTTTTTTTTCAGTTGCCACATTTCTCTGCCATTTCACCAGCCTGGCTCTGTAGAGGTATATGAAGTTGTCAGTGGTTTCCTGCAGGCTTCTGGGTTGGGTGGTCATAGCTCTCTGGCTCTGAGGCAAGGAAGCTGAAAGCTAGTGGGGAGCTCCCTGAATTTAGCTTGTCAAGACTTCCTGCCCATCCTGCGAGCCCCTAATTTCCTGTATTAAGTACCTCTCTACTTGAAATGCCTACCTGGAGTGATGTCTGTTTTCCTTACAGGATCATGATGGATATAAGCTCCGAAGTCTGCTCTTTTAACTGCTGCATCTCCCCTTATTAACCTTCACCACTTTTCTCAAGCTCCCAGCCTCTTCCCTCACAACCCACCTCCACGCGGGCACAGCTAGCACGCCCTCAGGAAGATGACTGTTCTTCTTATTGCTCAGAAAAAAAGAGCACTTTAGACATGACCTCCATCAACTATCCTCTCTTCCTAACTGGAACTATATCTACCCTTTTATTTTCTTCTGCTCTGTCTTAAAAGAATTATTCCATACTTCTGAGAGTAAAAAAAGGGTGAGACTTTTTTATATGTTACATGACACCCTTCATTTATCTTTTCAATCTAATTTTCTGCTACTTTCTCATATGTACTTATATTAACTACAGTAGACTAATGGCATTAATAGAGAGACTTATAAAATAGGTGGAGTTATTGCTGTTAACAAAAAGACCCAAAGATCTATAATGGCTCAAACACAATAGAATTTATTTCTTGTTCAAGTAACAGGGCTGAGCAGGTGAATAATCAGTGGGACAAGCCCAGCTCTATTTAGGGACCCAGACTGATAGAGACTCAACCACTTTCAACATGTGCTTTCCAAGGTCATCCTTTCTAGATATCCAGAAGGTGAAAAGCATATGGAGGATATACATGGAAGTTTTTTATGGGTCAGGCCTGGAAATAGTACATGTCTTTTAGTTGGAATTCAGTCACATGGCTACACCTCACTGCAATGGAGGCTGAGCAGTGTGATCTAGCTGAGCGCCCTAGAAGGAAAGAAAATGGGTTTTGATGACCAGCTATAGTGTGTGCCATTGTGCCTTAAACCTTGGAAAACTTTCAATAGTCCAGTTTTCTCATTTCTAAATCAGGGTAATGATTGCACCTCCTTCCTAGGGCTGTTGTAAGGATGAAATGTGTTGGTACTAGAAAGACTTCAGAACATTGTCTGGCACACAGTCAGCACCCCATCAAAATTATCTGTTATTATTATAAACCATAGATGTTCCTTCCTGTGTCAAACTTTTTTCTCCCATTTTTCTCTTGCCCATTTCTCTACCAGAGTTGCATTGTATTCTAACTACCTGTTTTATGATTGGTGGTTCTTCCTCTACATGCTTCTTGAGGGCAAGGGTTGTGTTTAGTTAATTTTTATATCTCAAGTACCTAATAGTCCCTGGGATATTATAGGTACTCACTAACTATTTATTGGAGAAGAAAAGAAGTGATAACAGAAGGGTGGCAGGAGGAAGGGACAAAGGAGGGAAGAGAGGAAGGGAGAGATGAAGGGAGGAAAACCATGTAAAGATCAACATCTTGTCATGGGTAGATTCATGAAGGGTCAGCCCGGTAAGCTGCAGAGCAACTTTAGTAGTCACTATATCCCGGATCCCAGAGGGTCACTTGATACTTCTGCCAGCTCAGGACCAAGGCTGTCTGCATCACCTTCATGCCTTGCATCGGACACCCTTTGCACACTGCCTGGCATCCTCTCAGCCTAGCTTGACTCCAGCCATTGTTGCAGCACCAAGCCACCGGAGGTGTGAGCCTCCAGTCCCTCACCTCAGATGTACTGCATCTCGTTCTGCCCTGGGGCTGCTCTTACTCCTCTTCTTTGGACACCTGCAGAAATGTGTTTTGACTTCCATGTATGCAACATGGCAAGTGCAAGGAAGTTGGCATCCCTCTCACAGGGCAACTTAACCAATAGAGGACTGTAGCTGGTGAATAAATGTTCCCCTCTTCTGGCTTTGGGTAGATGATTTCTGAGGGTCGCCAACTCATCCTAATTTTCCCAGGACTTTCCTGTTTTTTTGCACTGAAAGTCCCATGTTGTAGAAACCCCCTAATTCTGGAAGGTATTGTTTAAAACTCCTCCTGGGGTTGCAGGAGCTTAATAAGACACGTTTCTTGATTCTCCCTTCTTCCCCAGATTATATCCCCAAATAAACTGCCTCCACACAAGCCCCATCTCAGGCTCTGCTTTCTCTTGGCCTTTGAATTAGGTAGCCCTGAGCTTACCTGTGCAGTGATGAGTGTTTTCAGCTCTAGAAAACTGAAAAAAAAGGCAGAGACAAAGGAAATGAGTCAGTGCCCAAAACAGCCAAATTATCACTTTCCTGATGTTGCTACAAAATTAATCTGGAAGATACAGTGCGGTTCGAAGATATCATCACGAAATGTTTATCATAAGGTTTAATTGCTTCAACAGCAAGGTGTTAGAAAGAACGACAGACAGGCAGAAGACTTAACTTTTAGTCCCACTTGGAGTATTTAAAATTCTGTATGACTTGTCACTTTTCTTCTCCTTGGGCCTCAGTTTCCTATCTGTAGTCCTTTTTGCTTTTACCAGTTGTCCTATCCTTGGCTGTTGCTCATGAGGTGGAGGGAGGGCAGAGGATTGAGGGGCATCAACAGGGCTAGTGGTAGGGAGGGACAGGGGCTGAGGGTTCATACCCATATCAGTAGCTGAGTACATGATGCAGGAAGATTTTATAAACAGGTCCCTGTAGACTGAAGAACGCCTAACTCATTTCTCTAACATTCTTGAGATTTAACAATCTCAAGTCCTTTGCCCATAGTGCCAACTAGACAAGATTCCAAGGCCAAGAATATTTGCCTCTGAATTTTAAGAAAAATCTTTATATAAACCAAAGGACTTGAGGCCATGACCATCATAGCTGAGTCAAACATCTCCAGCCAATGATGTGCTGGAATGGCTAATACCTATTTGCAGGAGCTGATTGCTGAATATTCAGGAATTTTTCGAGCCAAACAAACTATCCATAGTTACCCAAACAATGGATAAATTGAAACCAGTCATAATAGAGGTGTTGACACCGTAGACATTGGAAAACACTACAAACTGGGATTCCCTCTGCCCCGCAAGCTGTTAACTAGCCCATCTGTTAACTAGCTACCCTGGTAGCTTCTTCTCTGGGACAGCTTCTTATCTGGCTGAATTAAGTATGTGTGGCTTAAAAATAATTTTTTTTCTCCCTTGCTTTTTGGTTTGTAGACACAATAAGCAGAACCATTAAAACCTGTCTTTCTGTCTC
This sequence comes from Prionailurus bengalensis, assembly GCF_016509475.1. Lineage (NCBI taxonomy): Eukaryota > Metazoa > Chordata > Mammalia > Carnivora > Felidae > Prionailurus > Prionailurus bengalensis. The sequence continues at coordinate 121,724,811 of NC_057358.1, read as the reverse complement.
CTCAATAGTGGCTTTCTTTACAGATTCTATGGATCTGAAAGATGCAAATTCCTGCAGAATTGAGGCAAGTTTCTGCAACTCCAAGCCCTGCAGGCTCTAACAGGGGCTGGCCCTGCCAGGAAGCTCTCAGATCCACATGTGCTGTTGTTTCAAGGGTGTTTGTCCTCATGAATTGCCTATTTGGTGGTTTTGGATAATTTTTTAAGGATTTCGGAAGCCTGGTTAGAATACTCACTTTGCCACTTGGGAGCTCTGTGACAGGGTTATGTTTAACTGTACTGAGCTTCCTTGTATGTAGAATGGGTAGTACATGCTTGAGAGGGTTTATGGGTTTACCAGAAAGCTAAGAAAGTTTAAGCATTGAGGTACCTCGCTTGTATGGGCCCCTCACAGGGAGTCTTGGGCATGTTGTATTTTGAATTTTATAATCTAAAAGACCCCCACCCTCCCCCCCTTCCCACGCAGAGTGTGTAATCTTCAGAACTTCACACAACCTGGATCAGCTCCTGCTTGTGGGAATGAATCACATAACGTATGCAAAGCACTTAGCCCAGGGGCTGGCCCATTATGAGAGCTTCATAACTAGATAAATAGTCCTTGTTGTAAGACAGGAACTTTCCCTCCATTACCACATATCCCACATGATTTTCCTCCACTCCCTAAGTGTCATCACTCAACTGCATTCTGTTCATACTTAGCCTTTCTTCCACCTATAATATTGGTTTTTACCAATCATTTGCCACTTTGCCAAACTTACTCCATGAAGTGCAATGTTCAGTGTGCTACTATGTTCATTTTAATGGTGGGAAAACAATATTTAGCAATTATGCTCTTCCCAGAAGTGATGTGATGGCAAAGAGAAATGATAAATAAATTGCCCAAAGCTCATTGGTGTGATGAGGAATCAGTCATATTAATGCTTAACAAAACATCCAACAGGACAAGGATACAAAGGGCAATTGAGGCAACGCTGTGATGTTTTGTCAGTTGTTAAACTAAGAGGCCAATTGTCAGTCAAGCATGATGTAGAGACGCTTCCCTTAAGAACATGTGTATCTCAGAATTATCAAAGGGCTGTAAGTCACCCTAATAATGGGCTTTTACCACAAGCAGAGAGAATGAAAGCCACGTTTATTCTTAAAAGACGCAGGACTTTGCACAGCAGCTGTAACAAGATTCTTATAGCTATTTGTCTTTACTGAGGGTGAGTAAAGGGGTGAGTGGATGCCTTTGAGCCTCACATGGCACTCTTGCCCTGAGCTGTAAAAAGGAACTTGACTCAGGTGCAACTTAGGTACAACCATTATTTACAGCCTATTGTATACAAGGTGCCTGAGTGGTGATGAGTAAAATTAGGTGTCTGGGGCTTTCCATCATGCAGTGCTGGAAGCTGTCTGGTCAAGGGGAGAGAGTGTGGCCTTGGGATTAGATGAATCTGGTTTAATTCTGGTTTTGCTTTGTACCAGTATGTGCTTTAAACTATTTATGTAACCCTCTCGAACCTTGTTTTCTCATCTGTAAAATGGGACTAATACCACCACTAGCAGAATTGCTGACACAAAGCAAGTACCCAATACATGTTAATTTTCTTACCTCCTTCTGAAAGCCATAGAATCTAAGTGTAATTTTGGTACTCTCCAAAGCTACTTATGTAGCTTTTCTGAATCTTGTATTATTTTAGTAGTTGAAACATTTTTTTTCTTTTTACAAAAGCGATATATCAAAGTGAGAATTATAATAGGTAAGCAAAAATATAAAAAATAAAAATTACACACAATTCCAATATGTAGTTATAACTTCAATTAACACCCTTGTGTATATCCATCCAGAACATTTTTTATGCCTATAAATATATGTTATTAAAATATAATTATATAATTTCATAAGCTGCTTTTCTCAGTACAAAATATCATTATTATAGGAAATCCTTGGGAAAATCTTTTTTGTGACAAGGCCAGGTAACAGTTTTTCCTTGTCAAGGGAAGAAGTTGAGATTAACACACTATGACAATTGTCTATTGCTATTAAGTAAGTTATACCAAAATTTTGGTACCCCTTTCCCAGGGAAAGGCTGTGTAGCTACTACAAGGAAAGAAAACAAGTAAAATCTAAAAATCCTATCTTGAAGCCCCTTTATCTAGAAATCATGCTTGTTTTCTTTCAACAGTTTTATAAAAACTAGAAAGAAGCCTATCCCTTTGTATTTAAAACAAGGCAAAAGAAATTTATGATTGGATATTGTCTTAGCTTGGGCTGCTATGACAAAATCCCATAGGCTGACTGGGTACCTTAAACAACAGACACTTATTTTTCTCACACATCTGAAGAGTTGAAGTCTGAGATTGGGATGCCAGCCAGTTTGGTTCCTGGTAAGAACTCTGTTTCTGTTTGCACATGGCCACCTTCTAGATGTGTCCTTATGTGGTGGCAAGAGAGAGCTCTGGTTTCTTCTTCTTATAAGTGCATGAATCCTATGGTGGGGGCTTTATCCTCATGACCTCAGCTCAACTTAATTACCTCCAAAGGCCCACTTTCTAATGCCATTATATTGGGGGTTAGGGCTTCAACATATAAATTGGGGGGGGGATACAAATACTCAGATCACAACAGACGTTATAGACCCATAAATTCTGCCCTAAAGAAGATAATAAAAGGGGGAAAAATACCTCTATGATCCATCTTGTTAGAAAAAATTACTGGATTGACACAAACAGGTAGCCAGTCTACTGTTTGGATGGTTGAGAAATCTTGTCCCTGACTGAGGGATGGAAGCAGTACAGATAACCATTGGTATATTACTTACTGAGGCATTTCGTTTGGAACCAAGGTAGAGTGGGATCTATTGGTCCCTCTGCTATCTCTTGTGCTCTCAATATCCCTCTCATTGAAAAAAAAAAGAATCAAAATAAAATCTTGTTATAAGAGGAGCTATTTCCCTAATTTAGGCAAGTTGTACACTAATCCTATCTTCCTATACAATACATATAATATTTGCACAGTATGCAGTTGTCAAGATTGTTCCTCAGTTCCTAATGAAGATGAGGATTAAGAGAAAGATCCTTCTACTGATAAAAAGCCTACATTCCAGTGATTGCCTCCTACTGTCATTCTAACAAGTACTGTTTGAACCCCTACTACGTTCCAGGTACTGCTTTTTGTGCTGGGGATACTGTGGTAAACAAGACAGGCAATGTTTCTCTTCCCATGCAACTTACATCCTGCTCTTTCCTGACACAAACCATGGTAAGAAAAACTTAATGCTGATGACTTTAAGATTTCCACTTATTAGAAGCAAGGTGAAGGAAACCACAACATAAACAGGGAAATGTTTATGGAATGTCAATTACACTTGAGAATTTAAGGGGCAAGGATATCACTTTTTAAAATTAAACATTTTATGGAGTGGAAGCCTTCATTTTTAATGAAATTGTATAGGAAACAAGGGCACACAAATATTTCCTATTTGCAGCATCTGCTCACAATACATCTCTGGGTCACACAAGGATGAGAGCTGGCTCTCCTCTGCATGTTGAGGGCATTTTGGTGAAATTGTTTAAAAAGCATTGCCCATGAGTTTATATCTCCTTCATAGTGTTCTTGGGAGAATTAGATGAGATGACCAGTGTAAAACAGCTCACATTGGACTGGCATGTAGAAAATGCTCATTCTGTGAACAGTGTGGAACATCCATGGGCTTTGGACAGATCAGGGTTTGAACCTTTGCTTCTCACTTATTTGTTGGGTTATCTCTGAGTGTCATTTTATGTATCAAGATCTCTGTTCTTGGAATCAGGTGCCTGTCTATTCCTCTTTGAGGGCTCTTTCCAAACTAGGATTTTGAAGAGGGAAGAGAGAGAGAGTCTTTGTTACAAAGAGGAGGAAAAATTCAGACCATTTGCATACCAGAGCATTTGATTTATATTATAGGAAATGGCCAACATAAGCAAGTGATTGGATTAGATTGTAAATGTTTCACTCAGAGACTGAGAATGAGAGGGCTGTTTCCTTCTTCTCCTTCACCTAAGCACAGCACTTGAAGCCTCTTTTCTCAACGTATTTAAAAACTGCCACTGGCTCCACCAAGGATAATATTGATGACCCCAGTTTAGTAGTCACATAAATCATAGGCTAGAAAGAATCAGCAAAGCCTTAGGGTAGGACAGAGGGGCAAGAAGAATGATGAGGCCTTGGAAGAAAAGAGAGAAGGCATCTAGAGGGAAGGGATTGACCAGTTGCTGAGGATGTGTACAGATTAATAGGTGGCTCAAGGGAAAATCTCGTGCATGCTTGATAGAGGGACGTCCTTCCCTACAGTGTCCAAAGAGAGAACCCAGTGGAGAGGTCACATTTTGGATGCTAATACTACTATTCTTTATCTCCACTCTCTTCTTTAAACTCTAAAATTTAAGACCTCAGCACTGAGAATAGTATGGTGCTACTCCACCCACCCTGCCAACCACCACCTCTGTTTATAATTGTGACCGGTTTGCTGAATGAGTTGAATTTGGTGGCGTATAAAACTTCTTCTGGCCAACTCCATGTTCTGATGAATTTAGTAGTAATTGTGACCACCCTGACCCACAGATGCTTCCCTCTATCTAGATAGAATGTTTTCTTATCTTCCTTCCCTTGGCAAACTCTTAACTTATCCCTCCAGAGTCAGATGGGGCATCATCTCCAGGAAACCTTCCTTGATTCTACCCGGAACTTCCTACCCTGTGGCTAAGTAAGACATCTCTACCCTGTGGCTAGGTAAGTATGTTAGAATATCTACTGGTAACCTCATTCATCTTTTTATGCCAAGGAGCTAGTCTAGGTCCTGCCGAATAAATAGCTGCTGTATGACTATTGTATTTGTTGCCCTTCTTATCTTTGGTAAAAAAAATGATAGTATAGGCATCTCCAGTTATGCATATTTGCAGATCAGGTTCCCTGGGAAGCAGACTCTGAAATGGAGTTTTCTGTGCAGGAAATTAACTGGGGAGAGCTGTCAGGCAATACATATGGAGTAATGAATGAAGCAACAATGTGCCAGAGGAAGAGGTTGGGAAATAAGGCTGCCACAACAAAGGCCTAAGCTAATCCCTATGGAGCAGAATTGGCCTTACAAAGTTGTCCTCGGTTGTCATGAATTGGAGCAAGAGACCAAGCCTTTTCACCAAGGCTTTTCGGTCAAAATGTGCAGGCTGCCTTGAGAAAGGGCATGATCTTGAATGCAGAGGCTGTCTTCAGCTGAGGCTAGTGTGGATATTAGCCATCATAGCGTCTGCAGCTGAGGGAATGCAACGGGAGGGGAGATAGGATGATACACTCCTGTGTCCATCATAGTCCATGCTCCATCAAGCAGACTCCATCAAGCAGTCTGGTGCTGCTTGAATCCACCTGCTTGAATCCAATAAAGGGGCTTTCTTGAATAGTAAACATGAATACACTCTTCCCTAAAATGTCTATGCCCCAACATGGGTAAGTACCATGACATCCTGGTTTACACATCAATCTTTTATCAACTGGTGAGCGTGAGTTTTTTCTAGGTAGGGTTATGAACCTAAAATTTGAGAACCAGATTTTGAATCTTAGAGAGCCTGCCAAGATATTTGGAAGCCCTTTGAAGGCATTTATAAGGCTTTTCATTATTTTTCTGTGAATATTTCTTGAGTAATAGAAATTTCTTAGAAATGTAGCAATCTGTGAGAACATTTAAAATGAATACACACAAAAAAACCTTGGGACTGTAAGTTTTGTTGTTTCAACCCATGCAAAATAGATCCTGGACTAGGGACCCCCTTGTATCCTTGGTCCTGAAAGTAATTTGCAAAGTCCTCCATGAACATCAAACTCGATTTTCCTTTATTGATACCTTTATTTGAATGTTAAAGTTTAAAAATTAAAGATGGTGACCAAAGCAAAGTGAAACTATGAATTTGGAAATGCAGCCTCTTAGGTCTGAGGGGTTAGTTTGAGAGCACTGAAGTTTCAGTGGATGGTGAGAGAAGCAAAGAGGATTAAACCAAGTTTCTGTGCTCAAGTCTTTAGTGAAATTAGAGTTGGCACAGTTTCCTTTGACTCTGAATCTAAGCCATATTCTGAAAACAAGGTGGGGCCACTGCCAAGAATAACCTGTTCTTTGGCCACTGGGTATAAAGTAACTTAGTAAGTTTTTGCATATATCTTAGGGCTTCTAGTCTCAGATGCATTGCTGGTCAAATTGAGGTGATCAAGCTAAAATGAGATCATTAGGGGAGACTCTAATCCAATATGGCTGATGTCCTTATAAAAAGCTTGGAAATTTGGAGACAGACACATGGAGAGAATGCCAAATGAACATGAAAATGGCCATCTACAAGCCAAGGAGAGAAGCCTGGAATAGATCCTTCCCTCAAGGCTCTCAGAAGGAATCATCCTTGCCAACACCTTGATTTTGGACCTCTAGCCTCACCCAGATTGTGGCATTTTGTTACATTTTGCAACAAACTAGAAAACTAGTACCTGAATGGACTTTTTCCCATTCCTCACAGAGAATCATAAACTGTACGGGATGGGTCTTCGGTAGCAGGTAACAAAGAGAACTTCAGTGAAGCTAGCTCAAGCTAGTTTAAGTGAGAAGTAGGAATTTTTTTTTTTTTTATAAGCGCAGATGGTCTTCTTAGAAACCCAAGTGCAAAGGTGTGCGATGGGCCACAAGGACAAACTGGAACCAGTGTCTCACTTATTATCAGGGCTGGTTCTATCTCTGCAGAGTGACTGATTATGAGTCTGTAGACTTTAGCAAGACCAACAGATAGGTTCCTAAGTTTACATAGTTGAGGTCCAGTTACCAGAGAATGACTAAAATCTCACAGTACCAGACCAGGGGGAGGGACACTAGCTCAGCTGTAGTCACTGGTTTTACTCCTGTTGTCCCTGCTTCAGACCAGTCCCATACCAACATTGCTGCCAAAAGTGTCCTCTGTAATCATGTGGGTTATGAAGGGAAAGGAGTAGGCTGGTTCATTACTTAGGGCAACTGTAACAAATCACCACAAACTACATGGCTTAACACAACAAATTTACTCTCTCACAGTCTGGAGGCTAGAAGTCCAAGATCAAGGTGTCAACAGGGCCATGCTCTCTCTGAAGGCCCTAGAGAAGAATCCTTCCTTACCTCTTCCTGGTGGTGACCAGCAATACTTAGCATTGTTTGGTTTGTAGTAGTATCACTCCAGTCTCTGCCTATGTTTTTCCATGGGGTTCTCCCCTCTGTCTCTGTGTTCAAATTTCCCTCTTATAAGGATACCAGTCATTGCATTAGGGCCCACCCTAATCCATTATGACTTCATTTTAACTTAATTATATTTGCAAACCCTAGTTGCAAATACGGTCACATTCACAAGTACTGTGGCTTAGGACTTGAACATGTTTTTGGGGGAAACACAGTTCATCCCACAACAGATGAGCAATCCAATCGTTATCCACTCCATAGACTTCTAACACTTTTATTAGCTCCTGCCTTCTTTGACTTTTCTATCTCCTGGGACTAACTAGATCTTCTTGAACCCAAAACCTAAACTTCCAACCCCACTGTATGTTAGCTACCTCATCAGTCATCTCTTTTGTCCTCCCTCTTACTCTGAAGAAAAGTCTAGATAGGGTTATTGGATAAAAGACAAGACACACAATTAAATTTGAATTTCAGCTAAATAATGGCTAAGTTTTTAGTATAACTACATCCCAAATATTGCATGGGAGTCTTGAATTTTATTTGCTAAATCTAGCAACTCAAGTACTGCACTTAAAGAACGAAGTGTTCTAGATAAAGCATGTGTTCTTCAGGATGCCACCACACCAAAATATCTATACCTGAACCTGTTATATTCACTTAAGTTATCTGTTGCCTGTTGGTATTTCAGTTTGCAATACCTAGTCACCCTAAGTAAGATTGGAGTTAGAAGGTGAAAGTCGGGTGGAAGATAACCAGAGATGGAACTAAGGCAAAAATATAGAGATGAAGAGGAGAGGGATGGATTTGAGAACCGTTAGGATGCAGATGAAAGTATTTGATGTCTTTTTGAATGACTCTGGTTTCATCAAGTGGGCTACCAAATAAAGTTAGTCATGTTGGGTGTGGGGTGTCCTTTAGGTGGTTGGGTGTGGAATGCTCAGGGAGGAGGCAGGGGCTGAAGATTTAAATTTAGAGCCATAAGCATATATTGAGATGTGAAAATTGAGGTACGAAAGTATTTGGGATTTCCTAAAGAGAAATTATAGTGTTAGAAGGAAAGAAAATCCTGTGAACGACCAATATTTAAAATGCCAATGCCCTATTTGTTTAAATTTTTAAAATATTTATTTATTTTTGAGAGAGAGAGACAGAGCATGAGCAGAGAGACACAAGAAGACACAGAATCTGAAGCAGGCTCCAGGCTCTGAGCCATTAGCACAGAGCCCAATGTGGGGCTTGGACTCACGAGCCGTGAGATCATGACCTGAACCACAGTCGGACACTTAACAGTCTGAGCCACCCAGGCGCCCCAGGCCAGTGCCCTATTGATATGAATATTTAGGTTCTGTAGCACTATTTTCTTATTTCATACAGTGTTACAGTACACAAACATCTCTGTCCATCTTCTTACTTGGTTCATTTACTTCCTAACCATTTGAAATGTTAAATAAATTGAAGGAAGGAAGGAAGGAAGGAAGGAAGGAAGGAAGGAAGGAAGGAAGGAAGGAAGGAAGGAAGGAAGAGGGAAGGAAAAAGTTTAGATTCCACCAGGGTCTACCACAGGGACTGAAAAGGCCATTTGGCCCAGGACATTCAGAAAGGATCTCCAAATCACATCTCCAAATGAAATTTTACCTATATTCACCAAGATTACATCTCTCAGCAACTTTAAACCTGTGTCCCTATCAAGTATATTTTGAATTAAAATTGTGGGTTCGAGCCTGTGTCGGACTCTGTGCTGACAGCTCTGAGCCTGGAGCTTGCTTCGGATTCTGTGTCTCCCTCTCTCTCTGCTCCTCCCCCACACATGCTCTGTCTCTCTCTGTCTCTCAAAAATAAACATTAAAAAAATTTAAAAAAATTTTTTTAGGGGCGCCTGGGTGGCGCAGTCGGTTGAGCGTCCGACTTCAGCCCGGTCACAATCTCGCGGTCCGGGAGTTCGAGCCCCGCGTCGGGCTCTGGGCTGATGGCTCAGAGCCTGGAGCCTGTTTCCGATTCTGTGTCTCCCTCTCTCTCTGCCCCTCCCCCGTTCATGCTCTGTCTCTCTCTGTCCCAAAAATAAATAAACGTTAAAAAAATTTTTTTTTACAAATGCTTTAATTGCTTTTTAAATAGTACAATTTCTACTCCATATTTTGCTTTGTTTAAAAATTAACTTGTTAAATTATTAACTTATAAATATTTAAGAAAACCTACACATCAAGTAACCATGTGTTTACATTTCTTTACTTTTTTATAGAGTTGGGAGCTTCCAGAAATAGCAATGGCCTGGACTTCTTTCTGTGTGTTCCTTCATCAGACTTGACCTGTTTGAACCAATGATTGCACTTAGGAAAGCAGCCTTGGGTCTTCCGTAACTTAAATATGATTATTCTTCAAGATCTCAAACCAAATCTGGCTCATGATTTTTTATGTCTGGGTTGTTATATAAAGGCATATATTTGCAGACTATTGCTTGGTTTGAACTGTGAGGTTTTTCTTCCTAATCCAATTGAAAGGGACCATATATATTTAAGTTCTGGATCCTTACTAGATAGAAGAGAGTTCAGGATTTTAGATTGTGCTACTTGCATAGGATGTAGGTGTATATTTACTAAAACACACATGGCTATACATATGTTCAAGCATCTCTTTGTAAGAAGGGTCCGGTATAAGTGGGAACATTGCTTCTACTATTCTCGTGAGGCAGTATTGCTTACTGATTAGGAGCACTAACTCCAGTCCCAGACTGTCTGAGCTTAACTCAGTCACCTGCACCAACTGTAAACTAGCAATCTTGGGTAAGTTAGTTGTTATTAGTCTCTATTGTTTCATCTGTAGAGTGGATATAATAATAGTTCCTATTAATAGTTATACCTACCTCGTAGGGTTGTTGCAAGGGTTAAGAAAAGTAAAAAACAAAAACAAAACAATGTTAATAAGTTAAGCACTTAGAACAGGGTCTGGCATATAATAGAAACTATATGTTAACTACTATCATTCTACTAGAATTCTAACAGGACTGGCAGTTTCCTAAGTGCCATGTTTCGCTCATTCATTACTCAAATAACACATGGTATCCTGGATGACTGGATACATCAGGTACTATGCGAGCTTCTGGGAAACAACAAAACAAAATGCCCATTTTCCATTTCCTTAAACAAAACCACAACCCTAATACACACATCTTCTAAAACATCTTTGTGGCTGGGGTTGGAGAGATCCCTTTATGTAAAGCAGGAATCCTGGGAGCATGACCATGCTCTGTGACTCACCTGTAAAGAACTCTGTCACTTTGCAAGAGTGAAGAATGCAGGGAGTGCGTTGAGGTTCCCAATGCCAGCTCTTCCTGAATATGCATCTGTGTAGCTGTCAGAGCTGCCAGCATTGTCAGCATATGGTGACACCAGGATGGGGCTTGGTGTGGGAACATACGGTTCCTAGAGTTTGCCCTGTTGGCCTCCTGTGGGGTGGCCTCTGTCCTACTTTCCAAAAATCTTCCTCCTGCTAGTCTGAAGCCAGGGTAATGAGGCTACAGTTATTTACTTTGAAAATTTTGACTCTATTCCAGTTAAATCTTTTTTTTTTAAGTTTATTTATTTATTTTGAGAAAGAGAGAGAGCGCGCGATGCAGGGCTCAAACTCACCGTGAGATCATGACCTGAGCTGACGTTGGATGCTTAACCGACTGAGCCACCCAGTGGCCCCCCCAGTTAAATCTTTTGTACATGTTGATAAGTCGTTTGCATTATTAGAAGGGCCAAGGGGCTCCTGCAGTATATTCCTTTTCATTTTATTTTTAATTTATTTTATTAATTTTTTTCCTTTCATTTTATTTAAAAGGAATTGATGGGAACTTTTTCACTTTGCATTAAGGAGGAGAATGTGGAAGGGGGAGAGGAGGGTAAAAGAACTAACATTTATTTAGCACTTTCTCTATGTCTGGAAGTTTATGTATGTTGTCTTTGGGGGAACTCAGACTAGACTAAGGTCTGTGAGGCCAAGGCCACGTCTTTACCTATCTATACATGTACTGCAGCAACGAGCACACTGTCTTGTCTATAGTAGATGCTCCATGTGCTGAATGATATGACCATATACACATGACATATGCGCATGTCTGTCAGTCTATCTACCTAATCTTTGCTAAAGCTCATGTCACTTAAAATTATAATTACCTTGGTCTCAGTGAAAGACCATCCCATAATTTCCATGTCAAGTAATTGATTTTATACTTAACTACCATGTGATAGCTGCAGAGCTAATTAACTCATTATTATAGTCCTTTGAGCATTTAGATGTCTTCAGTGGTGTAGATTGAATTCATCTGTCGGTTTAATGAAACTAACTTTTTAATTAAAATGGTAACATTGACCTTATTTTCATCCGTAAAACAGAACTTCCCTATTTTCTTATGTAAAATTTGGGCGTTGAAGAGCAGTTGGAGATGAAGCATGCATATTGGAAAGTTGAATGGGTGGAGAGGTAAAGTGTGGTCACATTAGGAAAGTGAATTGGCATCTCAGGTTTCACTTGTCTCTACATGTCTTAACTATTTTGGGTCAAGATTCAGAATTGAGATGAACTAATTGGAGAATGGTTTGATGGACCTGTCCCAAACCTTGGCTCACAATCCTGATGACGTTTCTGGACTTAAGCATTCTTCTTCCTAGAGGTCTTCTAAGCTATTGTCTGTAGCTGTCAGTGCATATTCCAAATAGGTCCTGGTAGTTCTTGATGCAACACACGTCTCTTGTCTCTCTCCTTGCAGTTCACGGATGCTTCAAGTCAAGGGCTGCAGAAATTCATTTGATAAAGGATCATAGAGTAGAAGATCTTGTTGTTGTATGCTAATAGTGAAGTTGCATTAAATGCATATTTAACTTGCATGAAGGAGAGTACAAATTGGAAACATGCCCAAATTGCCGTGGTTGATCTCTAGCACGGCTTCTTCTGAGGCTGCCCTAAGTTCTATTACCTCTGAAAATTTGGGGGCTTTAAAATAAATAAATTATATCCCTTCTTCTCTTAAGTTTCATAGAATGGACAGTTTGTTAGGGGTTTGTGTGTGTATGTGTGTGTGTGAATCTCTGTCACCGAATTCTTCCCCAGGTGGGGTTAGTTGACCCTTATTCCAACTCCATTGTTTTACCACCATCAGAATCCTGGTGGGAGGTCTCCATTCCTGAATGGACTAAAACTCTTCCAGTGCTAGCAATGCCAGAATATGCCCTGCATATTCTCTAGTTTATTACTATGTAAGAACATAAATGTACATTCTTATCCATATGTATCTATACCTGACCTCATAAATATGACATCTAGGAGTCAGAAATTTTTTTTTTCTTAAATGGGCTTATAAGTGCATTGGTGCATATCATATTCTAATTAAATGCTTTCTAGAGGGGCGCCTGGGTGGCGCAGTCGGTTAAGCGTCTGACTTCAGCCAGGTCACGATCTCGCGGTCTGTGAGTTCGAGCCCCGTGTCGGGCTCTGGGCTGATGGCTCAGAGCCTGGAGCCTCTTTCCGATTCTGTGTCTCCCTCTCTCTCTGCCCCTCCCCCATTCATGCTCTGTCTCTCTCTGTCCCAAAAATAAATAAACGTTGAAAAAAAAATTTTTAAAAATAAAAATAAATGCTTTATAGATGCAATTTTAGATATCAATTATGGGTTTCCTTTCATGTGCAAAAATTAAGGTGTAGATTACACAGTAGCAGAAATAAGAGCTCTTTATCTATCAAACACTTAGAAAGCACTTACATGTCCTAGACTCTGTTCTAAATTGCTTTATAACTCATTTCAAATTTATCGCAAACTTATGAGCACTTACTATGTGATTATAAAGACTGTTATTTATTACCTTATTTCTTATTCTCACAATAATCCTTGAAGATACTTAGCATTATTCCCAATGTTGTGACTACTCCTAAGAAACAGGACCTCCACCCCAAGTCGGGTTTGCATGTCAAGACTAATGATGGCACATACATACCAAGAGTGTATGAAAAAAGTTTATTACTCACATAATGAGGCTTTCTGGAGGAAATCAGTGTGGCCCCCAAAGAGATTTTATTTATTTATTTATTTATTTATTTATTTATTTATTTAATTTTTTTTTTCAACGTTTATTTATTTTTGGGACAGAGAGAGACAGAGCATGAACGGGGGAGGGGCAGAGAGAGAGGGGGACACAGAATCGGAAACAGGCTCCAGGCTCTGAGCCATCAGCCCAGAGCCTGACGTGGGGCTCGAACTCCCGGACCGCGAGATCGTGACCTGGCTGAAGTCGGACGCTCAACCGACTGCGCCACCCAGGCGCCCCCCAAAGAGATTTTAAAAATGGTTTGAGAGAGAGCAAGGAAATGAGACTGGCCTGGGTGTTTTTGTTTTTTGTTGTCCTTGTTGTTGTTGTTTGTTTTTTGGTGTTAGGGGGTTGGGCCAGGGTGAGGGTAATTTCTCATCAACATCAAAAGAGGGAGTATCTCAGCTTTGTTACCAGTTGTCCCAGATGTAGGGCAGATGGGGAAGAAGGAGTGAGGCTTAAAAGCTGTCAGTAGTCAAACTTCAAAAAAATGGAGTCAGATTGACTATACCAATTTTACCAATGAAGAAACTGGGATTCTATGATATGTTTTGAATTAGGCATGATATTAGATTAATCCTTATAGGTGTAATTTAGTCCACATTATTCTGTGGTCACATACTAGGTGCTCATCTTGAAAATGCACACCCCTGATCGTTGAAGGGGAGTGAGAGACATAGGAAAGCCAAAATACCATTGCAAATCTATCCATACCAGAGATACTGGAAAAATAATGTAGCTTGGCATGGTGGAAGGAGCGTGGCCTTTTCAATTAGGTTACTGTTTGGCTTTGCCTTGCTTTGCTTTGGTTTTATTCACCTTGATGAGTCTTCGTGATACAGAATACCTCCAGTGACATGGAACTCTAGGAGGCATCTCATTCCATTTTAGGGAGTTTTCTTGGGAAGTTCCTTCTTAAATAATGGCACTTTGCTACATTACGTTTGGTCTGTATATACATTCTTTGAACACTGGCATATCAAGGAAGGTTGTCAGGAATTCTAAAGTATGAAGACACACTGGCCATCTGCAAATAATATTGAAGGGGGTTTGGGTGATAGAGAGTAGGTACAGGGACAGTAATCAAGCTCTATAGCAAAAGGTGAGAGGAAAGCATCATCAGCCTCTTAAAAATCCAAAACGCACTGGAAACTACCCCAAGTGAGGAAAAAGTTGAAGTACCTAGGACATTCATTAATTACTAGCAATAGTTTTGGTACAATAGTGGGATTTGCTATTCAAATGTTGCTTCAATCCTGTCCCAGGAGAGTTTAATTCTCAGACTGGCTCTACATCCTACGATTTTATAAGCCCTAAAGTAAATGTCTCTTTTGTAATTGTTCTGGCAAAAGTCCCAGGGCTGCCTCTCATTGATCCAAATTGGGTCATATACGCACATACCTGTCCATGAACCAATCACAGTTTGAATCATAGAACAATCACTCTGATTTGTTAGGCCTGAGCCGCTCATTTGTTCACTCCTGGTGTGCTGTAGTCAGCTTGCCTGAACTGCATGGACTGAGAGCATGGGAGAGTAGATGCCAAGTTTGAAAACCAAACTGCTGTTCCCAAAAGAGTGAGAAGGTGATGCTGAGCAGGTACAGTAGCAGAGGCTTATGACAGGTCTCCAAACAGTGACCTCACTCTTCCAGTTTTCATATATTTCTAACTGCGTGAGAACTCAGCATCTTCCTCAGGTGCCAAATTCACTTGGACTATGATGGAAATGGAGACCCTGGATTTTTGCAATGCTTTGCTCTGCTTCCTCTCTCCCTGCTACAAACTTTTCCCACAAACTTTCTTCAGCTTCTGGTCTTAATAGGTTTTCAATAGATGGAAGGGAGATAGGGCTCAAAGCACAGGCTTCCACAGAGATACTGGGACTTCAGGTATGTCACACTGTTAATGAGTCCCAGTGCATAGACCCTGGTGTCAAGGTCTTTAGGCTGTTGATTCAGACCTTCCAGCACATACACATGCTTTCTCTATGACAGAAAACTGCTACTAACTATATCTTCAGAATTGTTTCATATTTATCATAGGTCATGTGTGTCTCTGATAATAATAGCAGTCATCATTTAATGAAGGCTTACAAATGAGTTTTTGGAACATTGCCTATGCATAAGCTGAAAATTGCCTGTGAATTTGGAAATGTGTGCCAGCATTAACCTGACTAGACATGTTATTTTGGTCATAAACCAGTAGGGTTTTATTTTCTTATCCCTCTGTTTGGCTGACATAAACTCCTTTGCTCTAAGCCACTCAACTGTAGATACAGAAGTCCTCTTTCTCTATTCTTTCCCATAACCTCAGCAGGGTAACATCTAAACTGGAGGTAAGATGGAGATAAAGGTAGAATTTATAAGCTACAGGGAAAATGATGTGTTCTACCTGTTCGTCATATAGTAAATAATGTAGTATGTATACTATATAAAATATAAAAATCACACACATGCATAAATATACATTATATATGTTATATATTATATATAATGTCCTTTGCTTCCAAGCTTTAAGTTTGTGGTGTGTCTGTGATTTTAACCAATTTATCTTGCTTTTTCTGATGTATCTCTTAAGAACTTACAGGGGAATCCAAATAGATGACTAGTGTAAAGTAAATTTAAAGTGCTTAATGGAAAAAAAACAAAGTACTTGACCATCAATATTCTTTTTTTTCTTTTTTTAATTCAAAGGGCAAATTATTTTTTAAATTGTATTTATTTATATTCAAGTTAGTTAGCATACAGTGTAGTATTGGTTTCAGGAGTAGAACCCAGTGATTCATCACTTACGTATAACACCCAGGGCTCATCCCAACAAGTGCCCTCCTTAATGCCCATCATCCATTTACCCCCTCCCCCCAGCTTCCCTCCAGCAACCCTCAGTTTGTTCTTTGTATTAAGAGTCTCTTATGGTTTTCCTCCCTCTCCATTTATATCTTATTTTTCCTTCCCTTCCCCTATGTTCATCTGCTGTTTCTCAAATTCCACATATGAGTGAAATCATATGATATTTGTCTTTATCTTACTGACTTATTTCACTTAGCATAATATCCTCTGGTTCCATCCATGTTGTTGCAAATGGCAAGATTTCATTCTTTTTGATTGCTGAATAATAACCATTGTATGTATATACCACATCTTCTTTATCCATTCATCAGTCGATTGACATTTGGGCTCTTCCCATACTTTGACTATTGTTGGCAGCATTGCTTTAAACATTGGGGTGCATGTGCCCCTTCAAATCAGCATTTTTGTATCCTTTGGATAAATACCTGGTAGTGCAATTGCTGGGTCATAGGGTAATATTATTTTTAATTTTTTGAGGAAACTCCATACTGTTTTCCAGAGTGGCTGCACCAGTGTGCATTTCCACCAACAGTGCAAAAGGGTTCCCCTTTCTCTTCATCCTCTCCAACATCTATTGTTTTCTGAGTTAATTTTAGCCATTCTGATAGGTGTGAGGTGGTATCTCATTGTGGTTTTGATTTGTATTTCTCTGATGATGAATGATTTTGAGCATCTTTTCATGTGTCTGTTAGCCACCTGGATATCTTCATTAGAAAAGTGTGTATTCATGTCTTCTGCCTATTTCTTCACTATTTTTTTTAACATTTATTTATTATTGAGAGACAGAGAAAGATAGAGCATGAGCATGGGAGGGGCAGAGAGAGGGGTAGATGTAGAACCCAAAGCAGGCTCCAGGCTCTGAGCTGTCAGCACAGAGCCCGATGTGGGGCTTGAACTCACAAACCATGAGATCATGACCCAAGCCAAAGTCGGATGCTTAACCCACTGAGCCACCCGGGCGTCCCTCTTCGCTATCCTCATAGCCAAATTTTCATATGGTTTATGATATCTCTTTGATTTCTCAAGGTTTAAGAAGCACAGAGGTATCATTACAGAGTGATTTTGCACTTTGGTTTAGAGATTTATTTTAATTTACTATGTATCATTTCCAAGCTCTGTCACCTAGACCCCCTAGACCATTCTTAATGAATACCAGCTGTGCATACATACCAGGGCAAACAGAGGTGCAGGCAAGCTAATAATTTGGTGCCATTTCAAACTGATGTTATTCAAATTTGTATTCATTTCCCCAGTGAAGCTTTCAGAGGAGATCCCAGCTCTGGCTGACACTTGATTGCAGCCTTGTGTGAAACCATGAAGCAGAATACCAAGGTAAGCCATGCGATTCCTGACTCAATGAAACAGAGAGATAATAAGCGTGCTGTTTTAAGGCACTACATTTGTGGTAATTTGTTACACAGCAGTAGATTAATAAAGTACTGAGGAGGGAAGTTTGCCTATACCCAGCCAGAAGCTCCAGTGTTAACTAGAACTACCCTTCTCACAACAAAATGTGGAAATCAACTGTGTTAACAGAACATATCTTTCAGAGTCCTTACCACTCTTTGGGCTGCAAGCAACAGAAACCCCCTCTGACAAGCTTATGTAAAAATGTGACTTATTGACTGACATACTGAGTGTCTAAGGGTATGCCAAGCACCTTTAACCTCAGATCTACTAAATGATTGACTATTTGGGGTATATATGCCACTATTGGACCAATTACTATGTCTAGATGGATAGGGTTCTCTAAGTAGGTGGCTTGAGTTGTATATGTACACCTGTTAGTGGGGAAGTGTGGTGGAAGGAACACTGCATCTGCAAGTCTCATAATGTAAAAATAGTTATCCAAAGACAAATTGAAATTCCATTTTTAGAAGTGTTGGCCACACAGCAGCTATCTACCATACTGCCTTCTACCCAGCCTCTCACGAAAATATGGCTTCCAAATACATACAAACTTAACTCCAAGAGAAATTTTGGTAAATATGGAATATTAGATCTCTTTATAATTTCAGTGATTTTAAAAAACTTTTTGGAAAGCCTGGGTGGCTCAGTGAGTTATTAAGTGTCTGGCTCTTGATTTTGTCTCAGGTCATGATCTCACGGTTTGGGTTCATGGATTCAAGCACCACATCAGGCTTTGTCTTGACAGCATGGAGCCTACTTGGGATTCTCTCTTTATCCTTCTCTGTCTGCTCCTCCCCCACTCACATGTTCTTTCTCCCTCTCAAATAAATAAACATTTTTTAAAAAAAAACTTTTTACCAAACTATAATATGCATTGTAATATGCACATACATAAAGAGTACAGATGGATGAATTTTCATAAACTGAATGTGCCCTTATAACCAGCACCCAGATCTAGAAATATTAGCTACACTTCCCTTGCCCTGTCAAAAAGAACCACTGCCACTTCTAACAACATTGATTAGTTTTGCCTATTTTAATATTTTATATAAAAGGAACAATAGGGGCACCTGGGTGACTCAGTCAGTTAAACATCCAATGTTGGCTCAGGTCATGATCTCACAGTTCATGAGTTCAAGCCCTGCATTGGGCTCTGTGCTGACAGCTCAGAGCCTGGAGCCTGCTTTGGATTCTGTGTCTCCTGCTTTCTCTGCACCCTCTCCTGCTCACTCTCTCTCAAAAATAAATCAACGTTAAAAAAAAAAAAAAGAACAATAGTATATGCCCCCTTTTGGGTTCAGCTTCTTTTCCCAACATTATGTTTCTAAGATTCATTTATATTGCTATTGTATTTCTAAATTATTCATTAATATTTGTGTATAGAATTTCATTGTGTGACTATATTAGAACTTATTTATCCATTCTACCATTGATGGGCACTTGGAAAATTTCCATTTGGGGACTACTATTTAGAGTGCTGCTACAACATGCCAGTGCATGTCTTTTGGTGAACATGTATGAACTTTGGTAGGTATATACATAGGAATAGAATTGCATATGTTAACTTCAGTGCCAAACAGTTTTCTGAGAAGTGTTGTCAGTTTACACGCCTGCTATTGGTGTTTATGGATTCTGGTTGCTGCAAATCTTTGCCAAGTTTTAGTATTTTTCATCATTTTCATTCTAGCCATTCTGGTGGGCTAGCTGTAATATCATATTATGGTTTTAATTTCTAATTCCCTGGTGACTTATGAAGATGTACACTTTTTAATATGCTTATTAGGTAGCTGTTTGCATATCATTTTTTTTTAAAAAGTAAATCTGCTCACTGTGATATTGTCTTTTTCTTATTAATTTGTAGTTCCTTACATATTCTGGATAGAAGCCATTTGTCCAAATGTGAGAACTGAAACCATAAAATTCCAGAAGAGAACACAGGCAGTAATTTGTCTGACATTGGCCATAGAAATATCTTTATAGATATGTCTCCTCAGGCAAGGGAAATAAAAGCAAAAATGAACTATTGGGACTACACCAAGATAAAAAAGCTTTTGTGCAGTGAGGGAGACCATCAACAAAACAAAAAGTCAACCTGCAGAATTGGAGAAGATATTTGCAGATTATATATCTGCTAAGGGGTTAATATCCAAAATATATAAAGAACTTACATAACTCAATGTCCACTCCCCAATAATCTGATTAAAAAATGGACAGAGGACTTGAATAGATTTTTCTTTTTTTTTCAATATATGAAATTTATTGTCAAATTGGTTTCCATACAACACCCAGTGCTCATCCCAAAAGGTGCCCTCCTCAATACCCCTCACCCACCCTCCCCGCCCTCCCACCCCCCATCAACCCTCAGTTTGTTCTCAGTTGTATTTTTTTTAATTTTTTTTAATGTTTACTTATTTTTGAGACAGAGAGAGACAGAGCATGAACGGGGGAGGGGCAGAGAGAGAGGGAGACACAGAATCGGAAGCAGGCTCCAGGCTCTGAGTCATCAGCCCAGAGCCCGACGCGGGGCTTGAACTCACAGACCGCGAGATCATGACCTGAGCTGAAGTCGGACGCTCAACTGACTGAGCCACCCAGGTGCCCCTGTTCTCAGTTTTTAAGAGTCTCTTATGCTTTGGCTCTCTCCCACTCTAACCTCTTTTTTTTTTTTTTTTCATTCCTCTCCCCCATGCGTTTCTGTTAAGTTTCTCAGGATCCACATAAGAGTGAAAACATATGGTATCTGTCTTTCTCTGTATGGCTTATTTCACTTAGCATCACACTCTCCAGTGCCATCCACATTGCTACAAAGGGCCATATTTCATTCTTTCTCATTGCCACGTAGTACTCCATTGTGTATATAAACCACAATTTCTTTTTTTTTTTTTTCCTGAAATTTATTGACAAATTGGTTTCCATACAACACCCAGTGCTCATCCCAAAAGGTGCCCTCCTCAATACCCATCACCCACCCTCTCCTCCCTCCCACCCCCCATCAACCCTCAGTTTGTTCTCAGTTTTTAACAGTCTCTTATGCTTTGGCTCTCTCCCATTCTAACCTCTTTTTTTTTTTTTTTTTTTTCCTTCCCCTCCCCCATGGGTTCCTGATAAGTTTCTCAGGATCCACATAAGAGTGAGACCATATGGTATCTGTCTTTCTCTGTATGGCTTATTTCACTTAGCATCACACTCTCCAGTTCCATCCACGTTGCTACAAAAGGCCATATTTCATTCTTTCTCATTGCCACGTAGTACTCCATTGTGTATATAAACCACAATTTCTTTATCCGTTTGTCAGTTGATGGACATTTAGGCTCTTTCCATAATTTGGCTGTTGTTGAGAGTGCTGCTATAAACATTGGGGTACAAGTGTCCCTATGCATCAGTACTCCTGTATCCCTTGGGTAAATTCCTAGCAGTGCTATTGCTGGGTCATAGGGTAGGTCTATTTTTAATTTTTTGAGGAACCTCCAGACTGTTTTCCAGAGTGGCTGCACCAATTTGCATTCCCACCAACAGTGCAAGAGGGTTCCCATTTCTCCACCTCCTCTCCAGCATCTATAGTCTCCTGATTTGTTCATTTTGGCCACTCTGACTGGTGTGAGGTGATATCTGAGTGTGGTTTTGATTTGTATTTCCCTGATGAGGAGTGACGTTGAGCATCTTTTCATGTGCCTGTTGGCCATCCGGATGTCTTCTGAATAGATTTTTCTAAAGAAGATGCACAGAGAGCTAATAGACACATGAAAAGATGTTCAACATCGCTAATCATTATGGAAATGCAAAACCACAATGAGATATCACCTTACACCTGTCAGAATAACTAGTATAAAAAAGACAAAAAATAATAAGTGTTGGTGAGGATGTGGAGAAAAAGGAACTATCATGCACTATTGGTGGGAATGTAAATTGGTATAGCCACTGTGGAAAACAGTACGGAGGTTCATCAAAAATTAAAAATAGAATTACCATACAATCCAGTAATTCCACACTGGATACTAACCCAAAGATAACAAAAACAGTATTTTGAAAAGATTCATGCACCCTTATGTTTATTGCAACATCATTTACAATAGTCAAGATAAGGAAGCAACTCAAGTGTCCGTCCATGGATGAATGGAAAAGAAGATGTGGTGTGTGTGTGTGTGTGTGTGTGTGTGTGTGTGTGTGTATAGAATATTACTCAGCCGTTAAAAAGCATGAAATCTTGGGGGGGGGGGAAGTTATGAAACCCTTTGCAACAACATGGAAGGATCTAGGGGGTATAATGCTAAGTGAAATAAGAGAAAGATGGCTACCATATGATTTCATACACATAGAATTTAAAAAGCAAAACAAATAAACAAAAATACCTCAAACAAACAAATATAAAACCGGGCTCTTAAATACAGAGAACAAACTGGTGGCTGCCAGAAAGGAGGTGGGTGGGGGTGGGTGGGTGAAATAAATCAAGGGGATTAAGAGAACACTATCTTGATGAGCACTGAGCAATGTATAGAATTGTTGAGTCATTATATTGTGCACTTAAGACTAATATAAAATTGTAAATTATACTTCAATAGTAAAAAAAGTATTAGAAAATAAAAGAAAGCAGGAAAAGACTATATAGAGAAAGGAGTCAGTGATTTTGTTTTGTTTTGTTTTGCTTGCCAACAGCCTTTATTATTCTGTGGAGTTCTGTTCAAATACCTCCCTATTTCCATAAACTCTGATCTTTAAAAAAAAATTTTTAAGTATTTATTTTGAAGGAGAGAGAGAGAGAGAATGCTTGAGCAGGGAATGGGCAGAGAGAGGGAGAGAGAGAGAATTCCATAGCCCAGTTCAGGGCTTGAACTCAGGAGCCATAAGATCGTGACCTGAGCCTAAACCAAGAGCCAGAAGCTTAACCGACTGTCCTACCCAGGCGCCCCAACCTAGAGCTTTCTCAGAAAAAGAAAAAAAAAAGATTACAATTTTTCAAGGAGAAAGTGAATTTATCAGGGAGTAAACTCATTTGTATCTCTCTAGAGAAATCTTTTTCATATACTTCTTTCCAAAGAACAGCAAAAGACTTTATAGAGTTATATGCAAATGATAAAACTAAGCCAAATATTTAGCCAAATATATAAGAGGTTTAGAAGTTGAATGCAAATCTTTAATCTGACACAAATTTTTGATACTTTATACAAACATGTGGCTCTGTTTTGTTAGTTTCTGCTCAGAATCTGGCTTTCTCATTGATTATTTTGGGAGGCTAAATACTTTTTCAAAGACTGCCATTGATTATAGCCATTTTGGAAAACTCTAAGCAGAGAGCCAGTTTACAAGGCCTAATTAGAAAATCTTTCTGCTTACTTTTTAATGTTATTTTAAACCAAAAGTGGCATTACCCTTCTTGGCATCGCCTGACTTTGAAAGACTTTAGACTGTGTCTGAAATCACAATTACCTTTCATGGAAGACTGTCATCAGTTAAGTTGTTTACATAGCAATACTCTTGCTGTAGGCTTGTCAGAGTTAGCAAATAAAAATACAGGATGCCCAGTTAAATTTGAACTTCAGATGAATAACAAATACTTTTTAATATAAGTATGTTCCATGCTTATACTAAATTCAGATTTAACTGAGTGCCTCGTAATTTATGTGTTACCCCTACATAGGTGTTGAACATAACTCAAAGAAAAGGATTTTTAAAACTGTTTTGTACAACAGTGGCGTTACAGAACGAGAATATGCATCTAAATTACAAGATATTTAAAAAAAAATTTTTTTTAACGTTTATTTATTTTTGGGACAGAGAGAGACAGAGCATGAACGGGGGAAGGGCAGAGAGAGAGGAAGACACAGAATTGGAAGCAGGCTCCAGGCTCTGAGCCATCAGCCCAGAGCCTGACGCGGGGCTCGAACTCATGGACCGCAAGATTGTGACCTGAGCCAAAGTCGGACACTTAACCGACTGAGCCACCCAGGTGCCCCTAAATTACAAGATATTTTTAAAAAGGGATCACCTTATCTTATTAGACTTCATAATATTATAGCCAAGAAAAATAAGTGGCAGGAGGTAACAAATCACAAAAAGTATGTGGATTTCTTTTTTTTAATGTTTGTTTTATTTATTTTTCGAGAGAAAGATTGACAGAGTGTGAGTGGGGGAGGGGCAGAGAGAGAGTGGAAGACACAGAATCCAAAGCAGGCTCCAGGCTCTGAGCTGTCAGGACAGAGCCTGACGTGGGGCTTGAACCCACAAACTGTGAGATCATGACTTGAGCTGAAGTCGGGCACTCAACCAACTGAGCCACCCAGGCATCCCAACAAAAAGTATGTGGATTTCATTAGTGTATGTTGTTTATTACATCTTGACCAGTCTCTTAAATTAATAAATAAACAATTCCTTGTAACCTCTCTGAAGTCAACCTAAGCTTATTTAATGAGTCAGATTGACTGCTTTTTTTAAAACCATGTTATTGAGGTATGATTGACATGTAAAAAGTCATACATGTTTACTGTATACAATGTAATGAGTTTGGGTAGCTCAACCGGTTTTGTCCCCATATCATAGGGAATAATGAATAAAACAAATAGAAAAGTTGTATTAGCATGACAATAAATGAAATGGGGAATTCCCCATTGAAGATTGGCTTTAACTTTGACTAGTTCCTGGTCTCAACTTTGTATCCTCTGACTTCAGTGGTAGAGAGGTACAAGAATTTGTAAGGGAGCGCCCTAGTACTTCATGCTTTGTTTAACCATTATCTAGTAATAGCAACTTGTCATTACATAACCCAAGCAGTAAAAAACACCACCAGCACACAAAAGACTTATAGAAATGAGAGGGCTGGTGCTGTGATGTATGAGGCGTACCTTCAGGTATTTTGTATCAAGTATTTTAATAATGCTTTTTGTACAGTCATTGTTTTCCTGACACAATATGCCTTCTGTACTCAACATGAGTTTCCTTTGAATTACATTTCTTTGTGCTTTCAGTAGTTTCCAGTTTTATTTTTAAAAGTGAAAAGTTCCTTTTCTGCAGAAAGAAATCAATAGAAGAATTTTGCCAGAAAGCAGGAAAGGCAATGAAGAGTCTTTTCTTTTTCTGTCAATAGGAAGTGTTTTTTTTAAAAACTTAGACTTTCTTTTGATTAGCCAATTATTTCTCTCAAGAACTGTATCTCACAGAGTACAAAGTGAGATTACTAAAAGTTAGAAAAAGTTGAAGATCGTTACTTCTTTGGCAAATCTGAGTCTTGCAAATCTAAATCTTGCCTGAGGACAGAGAGTAATTGGGACATTAAAGATAAAAGAATTGCTAAGAGGTTCAAAGGAAATAAGGAAATGAAAAAAGAGAGAAGCAATTATGAATTCTAGGAAAAGCGAAAGTTTACATTAAAAAGTCAGTTTCTTCTTAATACACTATGTGACTTGGCCATGAATAATTATATAGTTATAATAAAATATATGCTGAATTTTTCTCTAACAAAAAAATTATGATGTTTATCTACTGGGAAAACTTGGGACAGGAAGTGTTGTCTGTGTATGTGAAGATGGAGAAAGGAGTGACCTGATAAGGGCACTAAATCCTCAGATTCCCTGGGTGAAAGGTTATAGAACACACCCAGGCCTTAAAAAATCAAGAAATAGCTATAGTACATAGCTACTTAGAAACCTGGGGGTCAGTAATAGAAGAAAGAGCTAAAAGAATATAAAGTGGTTTTTCAGGAATGAGGCTTGTGGGAGGGGGGTATTGCTGTTTTAGTTATAAGCCTTGTAGTCCCGTTTGACTTTTTTTTTTTTTACCATATACATGTATTAGCTTAATTAAATTAAAATTTTAATAAAATCAAGGGCTCTTCCCAAATAAAACTAATACCAAATTATAAGAATAATAAAACAAAAGGAGGGGACTGTTTCAGGGCGGGGTGTGGAATATATTCTTAGTTCCAAACAAGTTTTGTAAATAAATAAGACTTTGGTCCATCAATAGATTAGATTATGGATGGCTAGATATAATGTAGATATCCAGATATATCTAGAGAGAGAGAGAGAGAGAGAGAGAGAGGAATATTATTCAGCCACAAAAAGGAATGAAATCTTGCCATTTGTGACATGGTGGATGGACCTAGAGGGTATTACGCTAAGTGAACTAAGTCAGACAACAACAAATACTGTATGATATGTTTATATGTGGAACCTAAAAAATAAAACAAACAAAAAGCAAAAATAGAACCATAAATACAGAGAACACATTGATTGCTGCCAGAGGGAAGGGGGTGGGAGGATGGGTAAAATGGGTGAAGGGGAGTGGGAGGTACAAGCTTCCGGTTATGGAATGAATGGGTCATAGGGATAAAAGGTGGATCATAGGGAATATAGTCAACTATATTATGATAGGGTTGTATGGTGACAGATGGCAGCTACACTTGTGGTGAGCACAGCATAATGTATTGACTTGTTGAATCACTATGTTGTACACCTGAAACTGATGTCACATTGTGTGTCAACTATACTTCAATTTTTATTTTATTTATTTATTTTTTCAACGTTTTATTATTTTTGGAACAGAGAGAGACAGAGCATGAACGGGGGAGGGGCAGAGAGAGAGGGAGACACAGAATCGGAAACAGGCTCCAGGCTCTGAGCCATCAGCCCAGAGCCCGACGCGGGGCTCAAACTCACGGACCGCGAGATCGTGACCTGGCTGAAGTCGGATGCTTAACCGACTGCGCTACCCAGGCGCCCCTATACTTTAATTTTTAAAAATACAAAAGAAATAGACTTTAGGGACATAACCTGCTCCTGAGGATGGTACTTTCTACCTTTCAAACTCAATAATGGTATAAGATCTGCCTTAGGAGAGTCTAGATACAGCCTGGCTTCCCCACTCTTGCTCCTTTGTTCAATCTTTTCCATTTACACATTGCCAGTGAATAGCATTGCTTTTTGAGGATTGCAAAGCATCAGTCTTAGCAAAGCTAATGTTTCTAGGACCATCTAACTCAGCTTTCCTAGAAAAAAGCATGGGAATGAAGTTTTGAGGCCTAATGGGCCCTTTTCTGATCTGAGAATGAATAGGAAAATTCAAACCTCCTTCCTTTCTTTGCTCTTTTCAAGGAAGTGAAGGGCCTTGTTATGTCATTTGAGGGGGAAAGCTTTTGCCAGATTAAGCACACAGGGTGCTATGGAAAATAAGTAAAACTGACAATAGATTCAGCTTAATGAGACTTTGACAACTTCCAGAATTCTCCAGCCAATCTTCAAATTTGGGGGGACAAGACTCTACTAGATTTACACTTTGGGGTTTAGATTGGGGTGCAGGTGTTTTCCACTTGGCTAGCAAAATTCCTCCAACTGCTAGGGTTTGATTAAGCATCCAGGGCTGAGCTGGGAGTATTTCTCACAACGTGCTAAGCCAAGTCTCCCCCCAGGAACCAATTATCCTTTGGCATCAAATAACCATTGGCCAGTGAAAGTTCCAACACACAACCTGGTCCAGGTGGCTGCACTTTTGGAGAAGAAAGGGGCAGAGGGGATACTCACAGTGCCAGTGAACAAGGCTCTTGTGATGTGGGGAGACATTCCTTCTCTTCTCCATTTACAAGAAAGGAAATTGGGAGTGTTGTTTCTCTGCTGTTGGCCCTTCTCCTCATCATTGAGGCTCTGGGCCCATTTGCTATAGTAGGTTGTTCTGTGCTTGTTCTGTTGCTGAGAGGACAACTATCCTTATAGATGATTTTCTGCTATTATAGATTTTTTTACTTTCTTCTGAAGTCCTAGCTCCACAGTGAGAATATAAGGTCCTTGAAGTCAAGGATTGTGTGATGCATTTCCTTTCTATCTGTTTCTATCCTAGATCTTACACAGTATAGATATTCAATATATGCTGTGTGTTGATGATGACATTTACAAATACTTTCCTCTATTTATACAACATATGGAAGAATACCCATCATAAAAACCTGGATTAGACTGTGAGTATAAGTCTTCTTTTTGCTTATCTGCATTTTCTAATTTTTCTACAATGATCGGGGGGTGGGGGGTAAACCTCCACCCTCAACAGCATTCTTCCCTCCTAGAGGAAAAGGGGCCACAAATGTATTTGAATGTCAAACTAACTAAATACATACATATATACATTAAAAACAAACAAACAAACAAACAAACAAACAAACAGCCAAAGGTAGCTTTTATTGAGCCCTTACCATATGCCAGGAACTGCTTTACATGTTACATTTAACACTACATGTGTTAGCTCATTTAATCCTAAAAATGATTCTTCTAATCGCAGATGTCTCACATTGTCTTAAACATCCTGTGCTCAAAAACTGGGTTATTTCCTGATTTTATGCAAGCCAGGTTATTTCCTGACATACTTACTTTATAATCCTGGTCATCATGATGCGGTAACAACTGTACATTCATTTGAAAGACTTTAGGGAAATGGTCAATACATTGGCGCAAAGGTGTGCCTTCACTTCATCATGAAATTGGGACTTGTATGTGTCACAAGTATAAATGCAAACGAACTAAAGAAATTATTTCTAATCATTAGAAATTTGAAACTGAGAGTCTACCAGGTCCCACATCACTGCCGCATGACATCATGAGAGCTTGCTCACCAGGTGAGAATTCTCCAAGTATCACTGTGCTTAGCTAATTCATCTTAAGAAGCATGGAATGACCCAATGTGCCTTAAGGTGATTCTTTTAAAGTGAAATACAGCCTATAACATACAGAGTTTTCATGGTTGGCCTTCTAGCTCTGAAGATTCCCCCATCAGATGGGCAGTGGAAGCTACCTGAGATTCTCTAATGTTTCCAGGGAAGCAAAAATCATATGTAATGAAAGCAGAGAAGGGCCAACCCATCACCCCACCCAAACCAGAAAAGCAGGAGCTTGATGCCATGGAATGTGCTAATTCCTCTTGCCAACCACCAGCTGGACTCAGGGTTTCCTGATGTGTTCCTGGAACTTAGGGTAAATGGAATTGAGAGAATAAGTCACACCACCACTGTCAGAAACCGGAACCGTCACTGCAAGCATAACAGAATCTATCACTTTAAAGAAAAAAATAATCATAAAAAGTATTAGTAACGAAAACAATCCTAACTGTTTAGATTGGCCTACTGACATTCTAAAACATTTCTATGCTCCGTCCCAGAGTGAAGAACAGACACTACAGAGGGAGGAAGTAGGAGTAGCTATTGGCAGAAAGCACAATCAGAATTTTGAAGCTGGGAAGCCCTCAGACCTTTCATTTCCCAAAGAAGAAACAAAGGCACAGAGAGATTCAGAGACTTATCTAAGAACACACAGCACAGTCAGTACTAGAATACAAATTTCCAGACTTCTAGTTCAGTGTGCTTTCACTTCAGATATTACCTTTTTTTTTTTAAAATAAAGCAGTGTAACGTTTCAGAAAATGCAAAGTTTAGCAAAGAAAAAAACAAAAATTACCCATAATCACAACTTTCCAATAACTATTGTCATTTTTATTTTCTCCTAACATGTTACTATTTTCATTTCTTTAACATAACTATAATCATTAATCATATGTTTCTATTTTTTCAAAACAAAAGAATAAGTGTTTTCTCACTTAAAATTTAAGTGAATTTTGGGGGCACCTGGATGGCTCAGTTGGTTAAGCATCTGACTCTTGATTTCAGCTTAGGTCACAGTCTCACGGTTGTGAGAGTGAGCCCCGTGTCAGGCTCCATGCGAGTGTGGAGCCTGCTTGGGATTCTCTCTTGCTCTCTCTCTGCCCCTCTCCCACTTGCATGTGTTCTCTCTCTCTCAAAATAAATAAACATTTAAAAAATTTTTAAGTGAATTTTTTATGTTCATTCATGTCTATTTTATTTTTTTGTTCCAAGTTTTTATTTAAATTCCAATTAGTTAACGTAGAGTGTAATATTAGTTTCAGGAGTAGGATTTAGTGACTCATCACTTCCATACAACACCCAGTGCTCATCACGAGTGCCCTCCTTAATCCCCATCACCTATTTAGCCCATCCCCCCATCCACTTCCCTTCTAGCAACCTCAGTTTGTTCCCTATAGTTCAGAGTCTGTTTTTATGGTTTGCCACTTTCTCTTTCTTCCTTCCCTTATTTTCATCTGTTTTGTTTCTTAAATTCCACATATGAGTGAAATCATTTATTTATTGCTGAATGTCTACATGCACCAATGTACTGTTGTAAATAACACAATCCCTGTGCCACAGGACTAACACTCTAGTGGCATAGATACAGTATACATAAATAAGCAAGTAATGTACAATATTCCTCAACCAATGAGGATAATTTGTTTCTGAATAAACGCCCCTGCGGGGAAAAATACAGCTGATTTTCTCATAGGCTGAAATGGTAACTAGCACCACTTTCAACAGGAAAAACATTTTTTCTCTGGAGCCCCCAAATGAACTCCCGCTAATGCTAAAAACAAAGCCAATCCCCTTAAAATAGACACAATTCTATCATAAGTAAATAACTCGCATAGGACGGTGCTCACAAAGCATTCATATGCTACCCAGTGTTTATGTAATTAAATGTTTAAGAAAAAATGAGCATTAAAAATAAAGATGTGGATTAAGGATGGTGCACAAAATGAATACTTCCATAAGTACTTTAAAAGGAGAAACTTAAGGGGCACCTGGGTGGCTCAGTTGGTTAAGCGTCTGACTCTTGATTTTGGCTCAGATCATGATCTGACGGTTCATGACTTTGAGCCCCACACAGGGCTCAGGGCTGACAGCACGGAACCTGCTTGGGGTTCTCTCTCTCCCTCTCTCTCTCTTTTTGCCCCTCTCCCACTCTCTCTTTTTCTCTCTCTCTCTCAAGATAAATAAATAAACATTAAAAATAAATGAATAAAAGGAGAAACTTAAGACAACCCACACCATTTTCAAGACAGCAAGGATGACACACGGGCGCTTATGCTAAATGTACCCAGTGGCTTCCTAACCCAGGAAGTTCAAATACATCTTCCCCAATGTGAAGAATGATTCATAAGCTTAAATGAAGATATTATGTCTTGTAACACTCCCTCACCCCTACCACAAACACAGTTCTATCCAGGCCAGCAGGACTGAATAAGTGATAGGTAGTGATAAGTGATAAAGAAACAAAAAACAAAAAAATATTTTTAATATATTTAAATAAATAAATAAGTATATATGTGACTTAAGTTTCACTCAGGAAGCTAGCAGATGGTGTGCGCAGCCAAGACAAAGGCATGTACCAAAGAAGAAACATGAGATTCAGGTAATAAGAGATCAACTGGATAAAGACTGGAAAAATCCCTGGAGTATGATACACTGAGATCCCAGGGCAGTAACTGTGTAGCAGTTCTAGAGAGCAAACAGTTCACAGTGATTACCTGATACACTGAGACATATTGAGTGAAGATTTTTACTCTTGGGGAAGAGTTTGGGAAAGACATGAATAGGGGAAGGATGCAGAGGGTCTTCTTTTTTTTGAGTATGTAGACATTCCCTTAGTCCCCCAGTTTTCAGTATAAAAGCTAGAATACAGTTGTATACAGTGTCCTCTGTTTAGAGTCTCTCTAGTTTAACTTCTGGGAGTGAAATTCAGTTTTCTGCTGGGGTTAGGGAGGGGCTGTTGCCCACCTGTCCAGGGTAAGGATAAAATGTACATATGTAGATTTTCTTGTTTTGTGTGTGTGTGTGTGTGAGAGAGAGAGAGATAGCATGAGTGGAGAAAGGGGACAGAGGGAGAGAGAGAGAGAGCGAGAATCTTAAGCAGGCTCCACACTCAGCACTCAACAGACTGAGCCACCCAGTGGTGCCCCCTCATATACATACTTTCAACCAATTCTATTTTCAGCCAGCATCCTCTTCCCTTCAAGAACTATTACTATCTCCAATTTCTGATCTTTGGGGCTTCAGAGGCACAAATCAGCCTGTGTCCAGGCTGCCTACTCTGTCAGCCTGAATTTCAGCTTCCTTTGGTTTTCTAAGTAAGTATCTACTTATTCATGTGCTTTCTAGCTTCCAAAAGTTTATTCCTGTTCTTTTGTCTTTCACTCTGTTTATCTTTTATGGTTTGTGTTGTTTTTATTCCACTAAAGTCATGTCAGTAATATTTGAGAGGGAACAAAATGTGAATATGTGTTCAATCAGTCATGCTGTTTAAAGCCCAGTTTTCTTTTAAATTGTAAAATATTTGCATATAGTTTAATGAATAATTATAAAGTGAACAATCATTGACCAATACTCAAATCAAAAATAAAACATTGCCAACACCCTAAAAGCTCTCTATGTGTCCCTTCCTGGTGGCAACTAGCCATCTCTCTCCAGAAATAACACTTCTCTACCTTTTATGATTACAGCTTCCTCCTCCTCCTTCTTCTTTTTTCTTTTTTAATGGTTTTAACCACTACTTACAATTATCGTGAAACAACACAGTCTAGTTTGTTTTGGAATTTTATATAAATAGAGTCATACAGTGCATATTCTTTTGTGTCTGACTTCTTTTGGACAACTCTGTAAAATTCAACCATGTTATTGCACACGTCCATTTTGATGATATGGGTATACCACAAACTGTTTATCCATGTTACCATGGATGTACTTTTGGGTTGTTTCCAGTTTGAAATAAGTCTTATTGCTACAGACATCCTTGTGCATACTCCTTGGTGCACAGATACACACATTTCATTTGGTATACAACAGGAAGTGAAAATTTGGGATCACAGTGCATGAATATCTTCAACCTTGTATTACCAATCCTTTCCAATGTACTTATATCAATATTTTATGCAAGTTCCCACTGCTCCACATTCTCACCAATACTCAGTATTATGACTTTAGTTTTTGCCAGTTTGGTAGCTGTGCAACCAAACATATTTGGCAGGAAATACTGTTGACCCTTGAACACCATGGATTTAAACTGTGCATGTCCACTTAAATGCAGATTTTTTTCAATAAATATAGAACGGTACTGTAAATGTATTTTCTCTCCTTTATGATTTTCTTAATAACATTTTCTTTTCTCTAGCTTACTGTTTTGTAAAAATACAGTATATAATACATATACCATGCAAACTATGTGTTAGTTGACTGTTTATGTTATTGGTAAGGCCCCCTGTCAACAGTAGGCTATTACTCAAAAATTATCTGTGGATTCCCACTGTGCAGGGGGGCAGCACCCCTAACCCCCACATTGTTCAAGGGTCAACTGTATTTTGCTTAGTTTTCCATGTACCTGCCATCACTTTATCACCCTATGTTTTGAAAAAATTTTTAAAACTCCTCTCTCATAAAGTTCAAATTGTAAGGCAGTTTATATATTCCATTGTTTTTTCTTGGATATGTTCCACATGGAACTTCCTTGTCTCCCTGGATCTCCTGTTTCCTTGCTCCCATGTCTTCCTCTTTCTTCATTTTCTTGCTGTTTTCATAGAGCACATTCTCCAGAAGCTACTTAAGAAATGGTGTTTAGAGAATACAGTTTGATCTTGCATATTTGAAAACAGCTTTATTTTCCCCTCACACTTGCTTGATAGTTTGATTGGGTTAGAATTTTAGGTTGGACATAATTTTCTAAAGAATTTTGTAGGTACTTTATTGTCCTCCAGTTTACAATGCTGCTGTTGAGAGGTCTGATGCCATTCTGATTTCTGATGGTTGTATATGACTTTTTTTTTTTTAACTCTCTGGAAGCATTTAGAATGGTCTATGTATGGAGTTCTGACATTTCAGAATGTTGGGTCTTGAGGTGGGTCTTTTTAAATTCAGTTTCTATACATTTGGTGAGCAGTTTCAATCTGAAGAATCATGTTCTTAACATTTTGGGAAGTTTTCTTGAATTTTCCTTTGATAATTTCTCCCTTCTCTCTCTAGAATTCCTATAGTCATGTTTTTGACTTCCACGATTGAACTTCTATA
Organism: Prionailurus bengalensis; assembly: GCF_016509475.1. Lineage (NCBI taxonomy): Eukaryota > Metazoa > Chordata > Mammalia > Carnivora > Felidae > Prionailurus > Prionailurus bengalensis. Next base: position 121,691,418 of record NC_057358.1, on the reverse strand, counting down.
TTTCTTTTCTTTTAGCTCTGACTTTTCATCTCTATGTATTTCTGTTCTGCTTTATAGGAGGTTTCTTCAACATTATCTTCTGACCTTGCACCAATTGTTAATTTCTGCTTCTATATTTCTTTCATGTCTGAAAGCACCTTCTCATCCTCTGTGAAATTTAATAGCAAACTCCTCAAATTTCACATCATGTAGAAATTTCCTTGTTTTCTCAGAAAATAATAACTCTAGATTTTTAGGGTTTCCCTTTGCTTCCTGCTTTGACTCTGGTTTTGTTGTTGTTTTTTGTTTTGTTTTGTTTTTAATTTATTTTCTAGTTTTTAATGGGAGGCCCTCATGTTAGGATATTCAGGTGGGGGCTCTGCTTTTTTATGGAACCCCTAAATGCCAACATTTTCTTGGTCTGCTTGGTTTCTTCAGAAAAAAATTCTCTCCAGTCCTGCCTGAGAAAGTATACAAATCTGGGAATCTACATGCTGGGAGCCTAGTAGGGAAAAGCATGGGGAGGGTGTCTCACCATTCATTAGACAAACTTTCTCTAATCCCTATCTTTTAGGAAAATGCCTCACTCTAGCCCTTAGCCATGATTGGTGTCCTTAGGCAGAGGGTTTTTGTTTTTTGTTTGTTTTTGTTTTTTTTTTTTACTTTAACCTCTCCAGATGGTATCTGTAGTTTTCTACCAAGGAGAAGGGAGAGGCACTATTGCCAGTCCCCAAACACTCCGTATATGTCTTCTGGTTTTTCTTTCTACCTCATATCCCTACCTTTAGAAGTATATGGCCCCTCTGATTTCTGACTTTTTCTGGGGGTATTATTGCACAAATTGCTTTGTTCTTGTCGACTTCCTTACCTTAAGGTATTTCACAAGTGAAGAAAGCTGAAACCTAGGTCACTTTCCACTTGTCTGTTTGCACTCATTCTTCTAAAACTGTGGTAAGCCTTTTATTGGCAGTCATCCCATCTTGCCTTCTGTCTGTCTTTCTGGGCTGACACCTTTGTTTACTCCTTTGATGCCATTTCAGTGGTGATTTAAGATGTACTGGGGGGATATGTGCAATGAATAGATTTTATTGCATTTTTTCTTTCTTTGGGTGTAACTTTCTGTATCCAAAAGAAGGTTTGAGATTACTTGCAATGAAAGAGACATATGCAGGGGCGCCTGGGTGGCGCAGTTGGTTAAGCGTCCGACTTCAGCCAGGTCACCATCTCGCGGTCCGTGAGTTCGAGCCCCGCGTCAGGCTCTGGGCTGATGGCTCAGAGCCTGGAGCCTGTTTCCAATTCTGTGTCTCCCTCTCTCTCTGCCCCTCCCCCGTTCATGCTCTGTCTCTCTCTGTCCCAAAAATAAATAAACGTTGAAAAAAAAAATTTAAAAAAAAAAAGAAAGAGACATATGCAGAAAAGGTTGAGATTTGGGGAAAAAAACAAAAATCAAGTAGCAAAAGGAGGGAAATCTTTGTGCCAGAGAACCAGGCTAAGGATCTGGGCTGAGATAGCACAAAAGTTGGCCTTACTAAGGTGCTGTGGCAGTTTTGCTAGTAGGAGATATGAGGAGTTTAATAGACCTTATTACTTAGCAGGAAGCAGGCTAGGACATTAGCTAAAACTTTTCCTACTAAATTTATTGGGTTGGTTGATTCCATTATTTGATAAAAGTACCTAGTACTACAACTCAGAATTGATTACATTGAATTGGTTAGAGTGACACCCAGTTAAGAAAGGAACAAAAGAAGATGTGTGTGCAGGTAGAGATGCTAAGTACTGACTCATATGCATCTGTCCTAACTCAAGCCCTGTGATGACAATGGCAATTATACTCACCTGAAATTTCCAACTTTACTCAGTGCTCCCAAGTGGAAGGATGTTAAGAAAGTACTCTGTAGAGGAATTTGTGTGCTCTTATCTTCCTTTGCCATTTCAGAAGGATATTCTCACGGCCTCCTAGTAACTGTGATCGTGATTTCAAGGTAAAGAATGGGCAGACAGTAAAGACTTATGTTGTAGTACACTTTCCTTTACTTTTCCTCTCAAAAACAAGAGAAAAGAACCCCCCCCACACACACACACACACACCTCCTATGGGTAAGCATATGAGTAAATCTAGATTCAGGATCCAATAAGATCACTCTCAGATTTCCAGATTTCACTTTTAGAAATTTGGGTGAAATTCTCATGCCAACAAGCATTGTCAAGTGTGATCAATACAATAGGTTTAGCATTTTCTTTAAGCAATAAACAGTGCAAGGGTCTGGAGGTTTATAAAGATGAGCAAAGCAAGCACAGACCCTTTTTCCAAGGAGTTTATCTTCCACCCACAGGAGATAATAAAATGACACAGACATTTAATAAAGGAGACACCTTTCAGAGTTTACCATCCTCCTACGTGGAGAACTAGTCCCCCTTCCCTACCCTCAAGGTGAATCTGTGCAGCCTACAGTGAGAATCTCTCCCTTCTGGCCAGAGATGATTGGATTAAAGGTCTAGGAACATGTAACCAAAACTGCACCAATTGGATTTCTTCTCCCAGTAATTTAAAATTAGAATTCAAAGGTGCTAATGGGTCTCTGCTGTCTACTGAATTAAGTGTAGATAAGCACTGGGTTGGACATTTTTGACCATGTACCTGTGGCAATGCAGAGAAGGCATCTGGAGAAAGAGGAAAAACTGAGGCAGGCATGTAGATGGCTTTCCAGTTCCTGCTTTTGGACTCATGGAATCCTTAAGATATTCCTGCATTAAGAGCCTTGGTCAAAACAACTGCAATACTGTACCACCATAAAGGCCAACAAATGAGTATAAACATGCTAAGAGGGCTAAAGAAGGAAAGATAGCTGGTTGTGAAACAGGTAGGATTAGGAGTAGTAAAACATTTCATGAAAAACTTTGACAATTTGAGTCCACCTTAAATTATGGGTATGATTATAATATGAAGAAACGGGATAAGATCATTTACAAGTGAAAGGAATCATAGAGGGGAGAGAAAAATTGGAGGCCATGTTGCAAGATGCACAGGAATGGTTATGTCTTCTTGTGAAAATTCAGGAACTCTTTGACCAGCTTCTATCCTCACATGAGCTATAACAAATAGTGCATTCAAGGTCCTTTTTCCACTTGAAAATAATTCATGTATCAGTCCATTCTCGTTGGCTTCCCTCTAGCTATTTTGCTTTAAAAAAAGATTACAGAGGCCGTTCAGAAAAATTCCTATATTTGATAACGTTACTCCAAAAGCAGTAAAGTAACTAATCATGCAATGCTGTAATTTTCAATATAAATTCCATTCTTGTTTCCTTATTTTAGGATAGGTGGCAAATAAACATTTCCCAGTCGCATGAGGTGAGTCATATACAGTTCATTCCCGGGGTGCCTGGGTGGCTCAGTTGGTTGCTTAAGCATCAGATTCTTGATTTCAGCTCAGGTCATGATCTCATGTTTGAGTTCCCCATTGGGCTCTGTGCTGACAGTGCAGAGACTGCTTGGGATTCTCTCTCTCCTCCCCTCTCTCTGTCCCTCCTGTGCATTTCCTCTCTCTCTCTCTCTCTCAAAATAAATAAATAAACTAAAAAAAAAAAAAAATTCCATCCCAACTTCAGTCTGGGGAAATCTGTTTGGCTCTGTTGGCCCACTTCTCAATGTCTATGTCTATGGCCTTCAGATGTAGCAGGCGACCGATTTTGAGGGCCACCAAATGATTTTCTGGGAGAAAAGATATTTTGATAAATTTTAAAAAACACTAAAAAGGGGATTGGGGGGGAGTATATATGTACCTATTGTGGTTTAAACTACCATTTTTCACAAAATATTAAATGTGAATATACTTATAAAACTTTTATGAACTGTGCAGTTGCAAGGCATTACATAAATAGGCATATTATACACTTTTATGTGTTTATAAGTACAGGTAACTCTTGAACAACACAGGTTTGAACTTTGTGGGTCCTCTTATACATGGATTTTTTTTCAATAAATGCAGTACAGAACTACAAATGTATTTTATCTTTCTATTGATTTCCTTAATAACATTTTCTTTTCCCTAGCTTACTTTATTGTAAGAATATGGTATATAATGTGTACAACATCCAAAATATGTGTTGATAAACTTTATGTTATCTGTTAAGGCTTCTGCTCAATAGTAATCTATTAGTAGTTAAGTTTGGGGGGAGTCAAAGTTATACGTGGATTTTTCACTATGTGTGTGTAGGGGGGTCTTCACCACAACCTCCTCCAAATGTCTTTGAAAACATAGAAAAAGATGAAATTTGAAACATTAAAAATAGGCCTGAGTCAATATATTTGAGAGGATTTTCTAATAATCCTTTCCTTCGTCTATTCATATATTCAACAATTTTCTAGATGACTATTATGTACCAGACTGTTCTTTACCCAGGGAATATAGTGATGAACATAACAGATAAAGTCCCTGCCTTCATGGAGCGTCTATTCCAGTGTGAGAAGACAAAGTAAAGACAGAACAATTTCAGAGTGCACAAAGTATTTGGAGAATAACTAAGCAAGGTGAAGGAGTAGAAGGTGATAGATACACTTTTCAGATGGAGTGGTCAAGGAAGGCTTCTTGGAGGAGGTGACATTTGAACAGATGCCTGAATGAAGTGAGGGTGGGAGTCATGATAATATCTGAAGGAAGAACATTAAAGGCAGAGGATGACACACATGCAAAGGTCCTGAGATAGAAACAGGCTTGGCATGTTCCAGGAACAGTGAAAAGATAGTAGACCAAGTAGGGGGGAAAAAAAGTGATAGGAAAAGATGCCTGAGAGCTAGTCAAGGGCTAGATAGTGTAGGCTGAGTTGCTAGGAGGTCACATTTAACTGGATTAAAAACATACTTTGTGATCCACTTGAAAAGGAAATGCCTAAAAAGTAGATGGGGAGACTTCTTGTCTCTCCACTACTACCAGAGCACCTCTTTATGTAAGCAGAGCCCATCACCTCTAGAGACCATGTCATCTCAGTCCTCTGGCAGGACACTAACTGGGGTGAGGTACACTGGTGGTGCTCAGTGAGTCTTGATAGGAGCTGTCCTTGCAAGTAAAGCACCGTAGTTCTGGGCAGAGATGGAAGAGCCCTAGATACAGTGGATGCTGTACCTTAAAGGTTGTAAGATGCTGTTTCGTGATGAGTTTGAGTGCCAGGCAGTGAGAACAGGAGAAAATCATAAGTGCAAAGATAGTAAATTTCACACAGTTGGGACATAAGTCCAAGCCACATATTTGTGTAAGTGATTGAATTACTTGGATTTAGCTTCCATTTCCTTCTTTATTTCCCTTTAAAAATATTATACAAACAATGCCAGTTCACAAAAAATAAAACCTGGTATAGTTTTCTTTACATTCTGGGCTGGGCTAAATGCATTTTGTGGATTGCTTATGAAGGATCACCTGGTAAATTATAAAGATGTATGACAATGAACAAGGTTGGCCCGAAATAGACCTATGCCAGGGCACACTTGACTGGAGGGTCTATTTCAGAGGAAAAACCTGGGAGTCATGTTGCTTTACAAGCATGAGTCATGTATTGTTAGTAATATTTCAAGGGAAGCCACTTAAAATATGTCCTGAGTACTGATACTGGAAATGACCTTGTTTTCCATATGCTTTCAGGTGTCTTCACGTAAGTGTACATATTTATGCCTATATTTAACACCTATCTACATTTGGGTTCTACAATGCATAGCATTGCAATTAAAAGAATGAATTCTGATATGAGACCTTGAATAAAAATCTTAGTCCCCACCATTTCCTGGCAAGTGTTTTTTTTTTTTTTTTAATTTTTTTTTAATGTTTATTTATTTTTGAGACAGAGAGAGACAGAGCATGAACGGGGGAGGAGCAGAGAGAGAGGGAGACACAGAATCGGAACCAGGCTCCAGGCTGTGGGCCATCAGCCCAGAGCCCGATGCGGGGCTCAAACTCACGGACCGTGAGATCGTGACCTGAGCTGAAGTCTGACGCTTAACCGACTGAGCCACCCAGGCGCCCCCCTGGCAAGTGTTTTAATCTTCCTAAGCCAGTTTCCTCCTTTAAGAAATGGAGATGATTCCTACCTCAAGAGTAATTGTAAGAATTACATTAGTTAATGTATAAAGTACCAAGCATGTTATATGACACAGGGTTTAAGTCTTCCTTAAACCATTAATACAATAGAAAATATCTATTTAGGAGAGATTGTAGGGATCAGAGATGTTTATTGAATGAAAAGGCACCCGAAACCAATAATATTGCACTGTATGTTAACTAAAATTTAAATAATATTTTCTTTAAAGGAGAAAAAAAAGTCACCAATAGCACAGATTTCTTCCTCTCCTTTGTAATTGCTTACCTGCCTAAGGACTGGAACCTCAGCTCACTGCACACTGTCACCTGAAACGCCCATCAAGTTATCAAAGAAGGCAATGTAAAAACCCCAGGTGTATCTTCTTGTAAGGACCCGGACTGTTGAACCGGAAAGCGAAAAGTACAAGTGTTACGACTGACCTTCGACCCGCGCTCCCCCATCGGTCGCCTGTTTATTTAAATGGTGCGTCCCCTCGGGTGCCACCTGGTAACATTTAGGCCCAGCGCTCCCGGCGGATTTGCGGGACGCGGCTGGAGGCGCCAGTTCTCCCAGGTGTCCGCGGCGCCCGGCGACCCCGGCCACCCCGAGCCCGGCACCCCGGTGAGGGCTTGGCGTGGCTAGACGAGCTCGGCCGGCTGCGGTGGGTGCAGAGGCCTCCGCGCCTAGCCACGTCCCACCCTTCGCGGGGCGCTCGGAGCCGGCGGGGACCGATACCTGGAGGACGCCTCCAATCCCCGCGGGCGCCACGCCTGCCGCGCCCGCGGCGCGGGGAATAAGAAGTGAGCGCCCGGCCGCAGAGGTAAAGCTCGGGCTCGGGCTGTGCGCCGCGGGGCCACGGTTGGAACGCAGGACCCGGGAGACCGAGCGACCATGGACGCGCCGCGGGGCATCGGCACCTTTGTGGTGTGGGACTACGTGGTGTTCGCCGCGATGCTGCTCATCTCCGCCGCCATCGGCATCTACTACGCCTTCGTGGGGGGCGGCCAGCAGACCTCCAAGGACTTCTTGATGGGCGGCCGCAGCATGACAGCCGTGCCCGTGGCGCTGTCCCTCACCGCCAGCTTCATGTCGGCCGTCACCGTCCTGGGCACCCCCTCGGAGGTCTACCGTTTTGGGGCCATATTCAGCATCTTTGCCATCACTTACTTCTTCGTGGTGGCCATCAGCGCGGAGGTCTTCCTCCCGGTGTTCTACAAACTGGGAATTACCAGCACCTACGAGGTAAAGGGTGAGGGTGGGTTGGGGGGGAGCGGAGGGGGCAGGACTTTTCAGGCTCTTGCAGGGATTTTCCTGGGGGCAGACTCACCACCACCACATCGAAATATCTCCCTGTCCAGGTCCATTACCTCCCCTGCCCTCCCCTTTTGGGGAGAGGTGTCCTGTGAAGGCCACAAAAATCTTGGAATTTGCTCTCAGGAGCTCACTGACAAAGAGAGGCTTCCAAAGTAAACGGAGTGATTTGGATTAGTGCTCACTAAGGCGCTTTCTGCTTTAACATCTTTGATTCCGAGTCAAGGGGAAAGATTTAAAAACTTTTTATCTGGGGGAGGGTAAGTTGTTCAAATCTCAGCCTCTCCTCCTTGAAAGGAATCCCCTTGTTCCAGGTCCATAGGCACCACTCACTTTCCCAGGATCGTCTGGGAAGAATTTGCGCACTCTCCCCTCCTTGCCCCTCCACACACACACACACACACACACACACACACGCACGCACACCCTCCAGAGGCACATGCCCAAGTGGGTAAGGTGCTGTAACTCCTGTCCCAGTACCTACATTTGAGATCAGAGTCTACCCCTTACTAGCTGGGTAACCTTGAATGATTTATTGAACCTTTTGTGCCCATTTCTTTCATCTCAAAATGAAAATAATAATACCAACTACCTCATCTAGTTGTTGGGAGGATTAAATGAGATGATGCAAGGGTAACATTCAGAATAGTGTCAGGGGCTGGGTGAGTGCTGGAAAAACGTGGGCCATAAATATTTGTGGTGACAGTAGCAGACATGGTTATCTTGGGATAGCTGGGAAGATTTGGCTGAAAAGTTCTTAAACAGTTCTGCCTTTTCTCTCAGTGGAAAAATGATTAAGGAAGGCACTTGTTGGGGTGAGCACTGGGTGTTATATGTAAGTGATGAATCACTGGGTTCTACTCCTGAAACCAATACTACACTGTATGTTAACTAACTCCAATTTAAATCAATAAATAAAACCATCTTTCCTGCTGCACAGCTCCATTGGTTATAGGTTTTCTCCAGTTGTCTGCAGGAAAGGGCTTTGGAGAGGGAGGGAATGTTTGGTTTAATTTAAAGAACTGTTGAATGTGAGCGGGGTGGGGGTGCAGTTCAGCACCCTTAGTGGTCTCTTTATCCAGGCACTAACCCATGAGGCACATGGGCAAACCTGCAGAAGTTTCCTCTCGCACAGGTCATTATCCAGAGGGCTCTGACACTCATTCTTAGCCTTAAGTTCAGGTATTTTTTGCTCCAGTCCAGAGCCACTGGAAGGTGGTTTCCTAGTGAGGCTGGTTCAACTGGTGCTGGCTGCGGGGCCTCAATGGCACAACAAGTGTTAGTGACAAACTGCCTGGGCTGTGGTGATGCCATCCAGGGCGAGGCACCCCTGGGGCAGCAATGCCTTCCACTCACTCTGGTCATTGTGTTTGGGAGAGTTCGGTCATCATCCCAGAAGGGAGCAGAATGGAATTTCTCTGTTTTGCTCAAAATTAACAAACTGGCTGCCCCAGGCCAATCTTAATTTTCTGCCTTTTTTTTTTTTTGACCCTTAAAGTGTTTTGAAAGAAAATTAATTTAGCATTTGTGATGTTGAGAAGTCAAATACAATTCCAGATTCTAGCTTCTTTTGAAAATTTAGAAGCCTGGTGACACTGGGCTCACATTCCCTGGGGTGAATTCCATGATCAATTCCCAGTTTTACAGCCATTGTTCTCACTTCCTGTTAATTCTCCTAGCTTCATGGTTACTTTCTCATGATAGAGAAATCTTTATCTGCATTTTTGTCTTTCTCAAAAATGCAAAAGGGAACATGGACAGGGTGAAGGGAGTACTTGGTTTTGAGAGAGATGTGAGAGGACATATTTCTTAGTGGATGTGAGGAATAGTCCAACATTTTAATATATGAACACCTGGCCAATCCACTTGTGTATATTACTTTATGAGTCCTTAGGCAGTTTGAGTCTGTGAGCTCTGATCTATAGTCAACCAACTCCAAAACTCAGAAAGGGTTTGAAGAACCTGGCAAGAGGACTTCAGTCCCCAGAGATGAATGCTCCTCTCATAAACACTGACCCGTGCCTCCTCGGGACAGCAGCATTAATTCAACCAGAAAGAGATTACCCATACGCTTCCAGCAGTGGAGGCTGTTAGCAGAGTTCCAGCTAAAAATGGCAAGAAGTTAATGTTTACTGAATGCTTAATACATGTGTGGCACTGGGCTGCATGGTTTACACACATACATTATCTGACTCAATACTAAAACAATCCTTATAAGGGAAGTGCTAAGAGAGCCCCATTTTGCAGACAGAGAGACTCAGAGTAAGTTAAGCTACATAAGAGTGCGAAGCAAAGTAGACACATGCCTAGAGTCTGTGCAGTGGTGCATACTGGCTGCTTCTGAAGCCTCTGGTGAGTCTGTTATAACCCTTAAGCAGGGCTTACAAGAGTACAGAGAGAACAAGGGAAGTAGAACAGAACACACAGAGTTGTGGGCACGCTGGCAGCTTGCATGACTGGTGAGTGCCCAGCAGCTGGGGTCAGGGAAGTTAAGATAACGTGCTTTGTCCCTGACGATTGGCCATAGCAAACACTCCCCTGTAACTCTTTTCTATTTGTTTATATATGCCTCAGAGGGCACCACCTACACAGAATAAGTCCAGCACTGGGTGATATACCCTGGTATTCTTGCTCAAATATGAAATCTCTTCCTACTTATATTTCTTTAGCTAGAATTGGCTATTCAGAAGCATATCTGTTATCTATTTATTACTGCTTTTAAAGTATAGGCCTGATAGGTGTTAGCCACTTCCAGACCCACAGATAAGAATGTAATGCAGGAATACAATTTCGTTCACCACTTCTTCAGGATCTTTCTGGATCCACAAAATCTGTGTGTTGGAACTGAGTTGTCTAGGTATATATATATAACCTATAATCCCTAAATATATATGTATTTTTGTGAATTATATGTATTTATATATATTATTCATATGTATTTATTTATTTTTTTTATTTTTATTTTTTTTAATTTTTTTTTCAACGTTTATTTATTTTTGGGACAGAGAGAGACAGAGCATGAACGGGGGAGGGGCAGAGAGAGAGGGAGACACAGAATCAGAAACCGGCTCCAGGCTCCGAGCCATCAGCCCAGAGCCCGACGCGGGGCTCGAACTCCCGGACTGCGAGATCGTGACCTGGCTGAAGTCGGACGCTTAACCGACTGCGCCACCCAGGCGCCCCCATATGTATTTATTTTGAATACATATGTATGTTTATAATTATGCGTTATATTTATCTGTGGATTTGGATGCCAATTTTTAATGTCTTACTTTTGAATAACAAGTTACAATATTTCCCCATCCATTTATATCACTTGATAGTCTCCAAAGCCCTGCAAAGAGGGGAAATAATTAGTACTGTGATCCTCATTTTCAAGAGGAGGAGCCTAAGATTTCCAGTGACTTCCCCTAGCTTGTGGAGTCATGATTGGGACTGGGTCAAGGGCTGGAACTCCTCCCCAAAACTATGCTGTGCTGTGTTTTTTACCTGTTAATTGTTTTTTGAAGGTCCTACCATGCGTCAGTGCCACCCGCTCACTCTGAGTCTTAGAGACATGGTCAGTTTGCCTATTTATTTGGAATAATGTAGTGGTTCCCTGCCAAGATTTCGGCATCAAATGGTCCTAGACATGCATTGTGGCTGTGAGAATTGTTAGGTTGCAACTTTGGTGTTCTCTCTGAACCCCAGTGCCCTCTGCTCTGATGGGTAGTACTGGCCTCTGGGAATTGTTGGAAGGACAGTGTATATAGCAAGTACTCTACAACTGTCACCTGTGATTATGGAGCAAAAATATCTGGTGTCCTTGCCTCTGATTATTACTTAATGTCAATTTTTCCTTCCTCTTTCTTTTCCCCTGCTCTATGAAAAGACTTGTTTTCAGCTTTAAAATTCTCTCTACATGAGTAATATTCAAGTTAGAGAATGAGAACCTAGCTTTCTTCCAGCTCTAAAATTCTGACTCTAACTCTATAATATATTATGACATATACTATAGGAGATAAGCAGATTATATTTTAAGATGTCAAGGAAAGTAGGAAGAATTGGCAGTTGTTCATTGGCCCTGAATGGAAACTGACATAGACTGATTTAAATAAAAAATAATTTATTTGGGAGGATACAGGGGTAGCCCATCCGAGAGTGAAAAGATGAGCAAAGAGGCTGTGAAAAGGATGGAAGCCAGGATGGCCTCTTCAGGCCACTGTCAGGATCAGTCCTCTTTTGCTCCAGCCATTTCTGTCTTTATATTATGCCTCTAAGATTTAAGTATCCATTGGAGAGAGAAGCTGATTGCCTGAACTTGGGTCATATGACCATCCCTTGGTCAGAAGAGGCAGGGCACCTTGATAGACAGTTCCATCACAATTGCCTGCAGTGGGAAAGGTTGATTCCCAAATGGATCAGGGAAATATCTAAAGTACATACCAAGACAAAGGGGAGAATGGCACTTTGCTCATTCTATAAATGCAGAATATAATCCACTTATATATATTCTTGAAAAGTCAAAACTAGGGATGGAGAACAGATCAGTGATTGCCAAGGTTTAGGGGTAGGGGGAGAGTTTGACTACAAAGCAACAACATAACAGAGTTTTCTGGTGGTGATGGAATTGTCCTGTATGTATTAGAACCTAATGGACTGCACTTTAAAACAAGAGTTAATTTTGCCGTATATAAATAAAAAGAGTAGTAAAGTAGGAATACAGAATACAAATCTTATGAGGTTGCTTTAAATTTCTAACCCCTTTACTTCTTGAGGAGCTGATGTTTCACAACAGTATAAAGTTTTTGCGTATTAACCATTTTTCACTTTTTTGGAAACAGTATTTAGAGCTTCGATTTAACAAATGTGTTCGTCTCTGTGGAACAGTCCTCTTCATTGTTCTAACGGTAAGTTACTCTCCATTAGTTTGTTTTACCTTTTGTCATCTGAAATGTTTGAACTAAGGCACCTGGGCCAAGCTTATTTGGCAAATGAATGAAACATAAGAAAGAGATGTTGAAAATAGGAGACAAAAAAGCAAAAACACTTGCTGTTATACAGCATCAACTCTTAAGATATTAAACCGTGTTTCAGCAAATGCCCCACTTCTTGGAAAACAGAATGTTTCAAGTGAATGCTAAGTATTACATTAATCAACTAACAGTCATGTTGCTTCAGGAGCACATGCTTTTTCCTCTCCCACCTCTGCTTCTGCCCACCAAAGTGACTGAGATGTCATCATTACTGAAATGACAAAGATATTTGAAGGAGCTGTAGGAGCTGATGGTAGGAATTGTAACAAAGGGAAAACAAGTAGTATGTTTCATAGTGTTTTGCAACTTGTTGAGTACAGGTTTGTAAAAATTAACTGACATAGGAAGACACTAGGAAATTATTTCATTTGCTTGAAAGCATGCTTACAAAAGTGAATCAGTGCTCTCTTTTATTTATTTATTTTATTTATTTTTTTTTTTTTAATTTTTTTTTTCAACGTTTATTTATTTTTGGAACAGAGAGAGACAGAGCATGAACAGGGGAGGGGCAGAGAGAGAGGGAGACACAGAATCGGAAACAGGCTCCAGGCTCCGAGCCATCAGCCCAGAGCCTGACGCGGGGCTCGAACTCACGGGCCGCGAGATCGTGACCTGGCTGAAGTCGGACGCTTAACCGACTGCGCCACCCAGGCGCCCCTAGTGCTCTCTTTTAAAAAGCAGAAACTTATGCCCCAGTCGAAGTGGTCATCGAGTATAAAACAACAGAACTATGCACTCTGGAGTTTTTTTGTTGTTTTTTTTTTAATTTTTTTTTCAACGTTTATTTATTTTTGGGACAGAGAGAGACAGAGCATGAACGGGGGAGGGGCAGAGAGAGAGGGAGACACAGAATCGGAAACAGGCTCCAGGCTCCAAGCCATCAGCCCAGAGCCTGACGCGGGGCTCGAACTCGAACTCACGGACCACGTGATGGTGACCTGGCTGAAGTCGGACGCTTAACCGACTGCGCCACACAGGCGCCCCTGCACTCTGGAGTTTTTAAAGCCAAGTACAAGTCAGGTAATATAAGTAAATGCAAATATAGATTTACTGATTGCCACAAATGGAAAGCAAAGATTTGCCAAGCAGTGAATGACAGAGAACACTTCCCAGTCTTCATCCAGGTTGCTGGAGGCTTGTCATGATTATTGTCACATCATTTATATCGATCTTCCTCTTGACAGGTAAATGCTTTTTGGAGGGATGGGTTTGTTAATGGAGATCTAGGAAGGAGTTTTCATTCTCATCCCTATTGGTAATTCAATTCTCCAATCACAAGCAACCCTAAGCATTTGCTATAGCATAACAGAGTGCCTTTGTAAATTATTTAACTTGACTCCATTTTTTATCTCTGTAAATTGCATAACTCAGATTGGTCCTTAACACTTCCAGTGTAAAAGGAAGGAGCCCTTTGGGGTCTGGTAGAGATTCCAACAAAGAATTGAGGTCAGTATCTTGCATTTACCAACTGTTTAGTTCCTCTTTGGATCATTTTTAGAAATGCCTAAAGAGATGAAAAGTGGGGAACAAGTGTCAAGAAGGTGGCCTGTGGTCATGTTTTCAAATTTTCAAGTTGGTCCGGATAATGACTGTGGAAAGTTCATTACTACAAAAAGAAGAAAGCTTTACCATCTCCCACTTGAAGGACTTACTTCCATTGACCTATCCACGTAGTATAATCAAACATTCAAATACTACATAATATGGCTTTTTTCATCATTTGTCTTTATAGAGTAAACATGGAATCACAGAGAATCATAGAACCATATGTTTTTATAAAATAAATCACATAGAATATATATGAATATACAGGATACGATATACAGTATTTGAAAAATCTAATGCAGTGAAAATAATATCCTGAGAAAAAAAGACCACATTTATCATACTACTGTGCCCCAGATTCATAAATATTTGTTAGATATATGAATGAAAAATAATATAGAATATCAAAAAGATGGAATATAGTTTTTGTTGGCTTTCAGGGTTTTTTTAAGTTCAAATTTATAGTTTTGTTTAATTAGCATGCAAACTTTTTGAAACCAGTTTCCAAAATTATTACTGTTTTTCCCAATTAAGTATGCAGTGATTAACAATAGTTTGAAGGCATATGAATGAGGAACCATCTTTTTTTTTTTATTTTAGGTTTGTATTTTTTCTTTCCTTTCAATTGTTTAGATCGAGGAAAATTGATTTCAAGCTTCAGTTGATGGATCAATGACTATCTGCACTGAGCACCATGTGAAAAGTCCATATTTTTACTTTATTTTTTTATTTTTTATTTTTTATTTTTTTATTATTTTTTTATTTTTTATTTTTTTAAATTTTTTTTTCGACATTTATTTATTTTTGGGACAGAGAGAGACAGAGCATGAACGGGGGAGGGGCAGAGAGAGAGGGAGACACAGAATCGGAAACAGGCTCCAGGCTCTGAACCATCATCAGCCCAGAGCCCGACGCGGGGCTCGAACTCCCGGACCGCGAGATCGTGACCTGGCTGAAGTCGGACGCTTAACCTACTGCGCCACCCAGGCGCCCCTTTATTTTTTTATTTTTGAGAAGTCCGTATTTTTAACAAAATTGGCCATAAAAGATTTCCATAATCTATGACCACATCACAAACGGTAAAGAAGAATCAGCTTCACTTAAATAACATTTTCAAGTTACAGATTTTATCATGTATACTGAAACTACTGTTTTAATTCATAATTGAGTTTATAAAAAATTAATATTTTATTTTATAATTCATACAGTATATTTGGTTTTCTTTTTCCCCTAGATTCTCTATACTGGAATTGTTATTTATGCCCCTGCCCTGGCTTTGAATCAAGGTACATTTTAGAGTTAACAATTATGTCACCACATTTGGGGGTTCATTTTTAAATAGACTTTATTCTCTCCTTGGGGAGGGGGGAAGATGGAGGAATGCCTCCAGTAACCTGCATCAACTTGAGGGGAGCAAGATGGCTTTAAGTGTTTACTCTAGCAGCTTCTTCGAGTTCCTGGGTCAATAGCTCCAAAAGATCTATGATTAATAGGAGGGCAGACCTCACTGAGGAGTGAATCTTGGATGTACCAACCAGCCACGCTCCATTCCTTCAGAATGAACGCCCCCTGTAGTCTAAGTCATGAATGGCAGCACTTTCTTCCTTGGTAGATGTAACCAGGAGCCCATAGTCAAGAGGCTTCTGTGTTACTCAGCTCAGTTCCATCATGAAATCTGGCAGGGAGAGAAACTTTTCTTCTTTCCATTTCTAACATGGTCCAAAATTCAAGAGAGGGAGATCTGTGTGACTTGAAATATCAAATCTTTCCTAGTGACACAATGAAAGATGGCTATAGTATCCTTTTAAACAAATGTATGAAGATGGTGCTGATCAACAAACTACCCTTTGGATTTGGGCAGATAAAAGCCATGGAACTGGAGTAGTTTACTGAACCAAAGATGCCTGTTAGTTAGTCTTATCTGCAAAAGGCTTTCGGGGAACCCCATATCCTTTGAATTCTTATCAATCAGATGTGAATTTATCTCTAAAACTGCCTTGTAAAATGGACAAGTGGACTTTGATGGGAAAAATGTGATGCGGTTCCTGTGAGTTAATATAAAATGGAAGAACCCTGCTAAATCCACACTCTCATTTCTTGATTTCATGATAGACAGATAGTAATTGTAACCTAAGTTTATAAAGTATAACTATATCATTACGAAGAAGAATTCCATGATATAATGTGCTCTTGAATTTTGAATGACAGGCATGTTCCATGTCAATATTACCAACATCATGAGTGGGTCAATTTCATGTATAAAGAGCTGACTATAAGCTTCATAAGTTACCTATTGGCCTTAAGTGTAACTAAAGATGTTGGCTTTAGGGTTTTAAAGTACAGTTATGGCAGTAAGAGAGTACTGCTTTACATCTGTGAAGAAATTGAGGGCTCAGATCTTATCAGGTTATTGTGCCATTCACTAGGAATTAGGACCCGAGACTGCATTTTGACCGCTTGAATATCAATTGTGTATTTTACTGTGACCAAAGCAGTATATACCAGCATAAATATAGTACTGGCTGTGCAACAGATGCTCCAGAGAAACTTGTTTAACTGAAAGGGATCTTAACATTCTTTGGGTCTGATCATTTTCTTTTTACTTTTTTAAAAAATTATAGAAAAATTCAAACATATACTAGAAAAAAGAGAATAGCATAGTAAACTCTAGTGTATCCTTAACTCCACTAAAAATGATCAACTCTTGGTTTAATTCACTCTGTTTCACTCATTAGATTATTTTCCTGTAAATCTGAGATATTTTATCATTTCATCTGAATTCAGGGTCTTTTAAAAATAAGGATATGCTTTTTTTTTCTCCACTGAGGTAAAATTGACATATAACATTGTATTATACTATAATGATTCAATATTAGTATGTATTGCAAAATGACCACCACAATGTCTAGTTGACATCTGTCTCCATACATAGTTAAAAAATTTCTTTTTCTTGTGATGAGAGCAAATTGGTATTTATTCTCTTAGCAACTTTCAAATATGCATTATAGGATTATTAACTATAGTCAGCATGGTGTACATTACACCTCCAGGACTTAGGTATTTTATAACTGGACGTTTGTACCAGCATGTGTTTTGCAAATACAACTATACCATTTTCATATCTAAAATATTAAAATCATTTTTTTGATATCATCAATATGAAGTCAGTGTTCAGATATCCCTGATTTTCCCCCCTTTTTATTGTATTTCATCATATGCATCTCCAAAATCTGTTTATCCCATTCTCTTATTGATGGGCATTGGATTGTTTCCAGTTTTAGGCTACTCTGAATTAGAGCTACTAAGATCACTCTTGTTCAGGTTTTGTTTTGTCTGCTTTGTATTTGTTACAACCTCAAAGCAGAATGTGACTTGAGCACTACTTTTTCACTCACAAAACTTGCTGAATTACTTTTTGAATAGCTTTATAACATACCTACATAGGCTTGTAATTTTGCTACCTCAAACAATGTTTTTCTTTGGAAAACAAGCTCTATAGATAGTGACTCTCATCAAGTCAGTTCAGTTTAACATACTAGTTTTTAGAGGCCTGTGACATGTAGTAGACAACTACAGGAGATAGAAGATTTAAAAAGTAGATCCTAGAAGGTGAAAGGTATTTGAACCAATATTTTTCTTTTAAACATCAAGGGATAGCTCAGAACACTTCAGTTACAAAAAGTTTGGTCTTACTAAGGAATCTGCTAGGTAGCCAAACACTTCAGACCATGCAGTTAACGCTAGGTTACTTACATCTTGCAACAAATGCTACCTTGTCCTGTTAAAATAAGCCAACATGGAACTAGATAGAAAAGGAAAACTAGCTGGGTTTTAGTTCCTACTTATCACAGCATCACCCTCAGAAAGTGGTTCTTGTCCTGCCATACAGATTTTTAAAATGTTAACAAAAATGAAGAAAAATATCCTTGAATGTATTATCAGGGAGAATGAAGATAAAGTATTGAATACCTGTACAAGTAATTCTTGGGGCAGCGCTTACTCCAGTTCTTCCATGGGTGACGTGTCACCATCCCCCAGGAGGAGCAGCATCTCTTTGGTTACAGCAGCATTGCCATAATCAGCAGTGGGGTCATTTTCATCAATAACCAAGACCAAGTTTGATCGTCTTGTAGAACCTGTTAGCGTGTGTCTGGGGATTCTCTTTTGACACACATTTTTATTTCTAGTGGGTGAACACCTGGAAGCAGTATAGTTAAACATACACCTATTATGACCTAGCTCAGGGCAGGTTCATGTACAAAATTTAAGAGAAACTGGCAAATAGTTTTTCAAAATGAATGTACCATTTTACATGCCCACTCCACAATGAATGCATGTCTGAGTTACTCCACTTGTGCTCCTGCCTTGGCTTTGAATCAAGGTACATCTTAAAGTTACCACATTTGAGGCTAATTTATTATATAGGAAAACATTGACTTTTGTATATTAACCTTGTGTCCTGCAAACTTGCTATAATCACTAGTTCCAGGAGTTTTTTTTTAATATCAATGATCATGTCATCTATGAACAAAGAGAGTTTTATTTCTTCTTTCCCAATCTATATACCATTTATTTCCTTTCTTGTACAATGTTGAGAAGAAATAGCGAGAGAGGGCATCCTTGTCTTGTACCTGATGTTAGTGGGAAAGCTTTGAGTCTGTCACCATTAAATAGGGTGTTAGCTGTAGGATTTTTGTAGACAGCCTTTATCAAGTTGAGAAAGTTCCCTTCTATTCTTAGTTTATTGAGAGTTTTTATCATGAATGGATATTGGATTTTGTCAAATGCTTTTTCTGCATCTTTTGATATGATCATGTGATATTTCTTTTTCAGTCTGTTAATTTGATAGATTCCATTAATTGATTTGAAAATATCAAACGAGCCTTGCATACCGGGGATAAATCCCTCTTGGTCATGGTGTTTAATTCTTTTTATACTTTTTTTTGGATTCAATTTGCTGATCCTCAATTTGTTGAAGACTTTTGCATCGGTGTTCCTGGGAAATATTGGTTTGTAGTTTCTTTGTAATGTCTTACCTGGTTTTGGTATTAGGGAAATCCTGGCGTCATAGAGTGAGTTAGGAAGTATTCCCTCTGCGTCTATTCTCTGAAAGAGGTTATAGACAATTGGTATAATTTCTTCCTTAAATTGTTAGAAGTTACCAGTCAGCCTGCCTCACCTAGAGCTTTCTGTTTTGGAAGGTCTTTAATTACTGATTCAATTTCTTTAATAGATATAGACCCATTTAGATAATTTATTTCTTGTTGTATGACTTTTGGCCCATTGTGTCTTTCAAGGAATGGGTCTATTTTATCTAGATTATCACATTTGTGGGTAGAGTTGTGATCCTTCCATTTAAAAAGAATACAGTATGCCTCTCCACTTCTTAGGTAAATGGTGGCAAATTATACAACTTTTCTCCTTGGTTCCATCTTAGTAACATGCACAACTCATTTCGAGGAGTGGTAGAATAGTGTGTTTACTGAACCATGATGACCAATACTCTATGACCCCATTCAGTCTAGTTAACTTCCTCACAATATCAAGTTGTTTCTTAGCTTCATTACAATAGAAATGCTTTCTCATGTATTTTATTTAGCCAGTGTTGGATCTAGGGATGCTGTCTGAGGGTAGAAACTAGGTCCATTTAACTCATCAAGTAAAATTTTAAACTCCACTTGTTTGGGGACATTTTATGAGATTTGGACCTAGTTTTAGGCAAGAGTAGAGAGGTAGGGAGAAGATAGGTGCTCTACAAATGATATAGATTCCTAATGATGATTTTTTGAGAAGTATTTTTTTTTACACGTTTCACAGTTACTCATGCGTTTTCTTTTTTCCTTTCACAGTCACAGGATTTGATCTGTGGGGTGCAGTAGTGGCGACAGGTGTGGTCTGCACATTCTACTGCACACTGGTATGTCAAGGACATTATTTCTCTTTTCACTTTATCTGCTTGCTTTGCAAAATGGAAAATTCCAGTAGTTGTGTTCTGCAAACTGCATTGTTCATGTGTAATATCCTACTCTTATCTCCCACAAGTGTAACTTTTTGTAAGAAATATTCAATCTGGGGAAAAATTTGATTCTTTATAGAACATTGATCATAACTGAAACTTCTTTCTTTTATCTGAACCATTGTAGTGGTCCTGAATTTTGTCTTCTGATTCATCTTTACTGTTGCTAAATTATTATAGTTGTGTTCATATTATTCCTAGCCTCCAAAACCTGAGGTAGTTTCTCATTGCCTGTAGGAAGGAGTTACAGTCAAAATATATAACATCCATATAGTATGGACACTGCTATTATTATGGATGCTAGTTCTTAGCAGTGGTGCAACTCTCATGGCATCCTGACATACTAGGTCTTAAGACTTTAGTTGCTGGATCTTCTACAAGATGGGGATCTCCGGGAAGGGATGTTTCAGCCAAGGACATAGGAACTGGAGAGAGACTCTTGGCAAGTTTTTGGTAGTGGCTAGTACAAAATGATTTTAGTACTTCAACAACTGGTATGACCTTCTATATGCATACTTGATTGGATATCAGCCCTGCCTATGGGATAAAGTCCATGAAAATGCCTCTTGCAATTTGACTCTGAATTTTCTTCCCAACAATCTACCTATACCATTCCACTTTGCTTCAAAATGTATATCTGGCTACACTCAACATGCTATGTACTTTGACTTTTTATGCTTTTACCCATGCTGTTTTCTCTTCTGGGATGACCTTTCATCTTTGCCTCTGCTTCTGTCTGAAGGCTTGGCTCAAATCTCACCTTCTCTTGAGGGTTCTCCCAAGCTTACAATCTACGTTGAATGTACCTCTTGGCCCAGATCCATGTTTTCATTATTTTTATCCAACATAGCATATAAGCATGTAGATTATTAATAATGTCTGATAAAAGCATTAATCCTAATATACTTTTCTCCTCAAAGGGTGGTCTTAAAGCAGTTGTCTGGACAGATGTTTTTCAAGTTGGGATCATGGTAGCTGGATTTGCATCTGTGATTATACAGGCTGTAGTGATTCAAGGTGGGATCAGCACTATTCTAAATGATGCCTATAATGGTGGAAGATTGAACTTCTGGAAGTGAGTTGCTATTTACCTCCTGATCTATAGAATTGTCCTTTTTTTTCTATAAAAATAATCTTTTTATTGAAATAGTAAGTTTATATTAGACCTCTAACAAATAGACCTCTAAGAATATAGTACAAAAAATTGAAGCTGACAAGTTAATGTGTGAGGGGTTTCCACCAAGTCTTTAAGGGGTTGAAACAGTCAGTTGGTTAGTTACATGGTACTTAGAATGGTCCTTCTTCCTGAGAAAGGACTGATAGCAAAAGAGTAATTTTCTTCCAGATATTTAAATCTGGAATTGGTTAAAGGGTAGGGTAGGGTAATTAGAGAAGAGATAGTTGGGAAATAAGAAAAGGAAACCTTTCTTAAGAGAAAAACACCAGAAGACCATGCTGCCATTTTCATAGTTTTTTGTTTCAAGCAGCCTAGAGAATTTTTCTATTGATATTGCCCCAACAATATATAGTATATTATTATTATATTTATAATTGTATATATGTATTAAATGTTATATAAAATTATATGTTATTTCTAGAAAATTTACTAGAAAATTTATGACTAATGTTTCAAGTGTCAGTAGATTGTGTAATATAGCATATCTTAAGCAGTTATTCATGTTTCCTGGAGAAAGACCAGTGGGAAAACTAGACATTTCATCGCAAATATATCACACAACTTAAAACAATATTTAAAATACCTTCCATTGTGGTTCAGTAGTGTCATTCTTGTTATCATGTTCAATGTGGAAAGGGGCTTATTTTGACTTGGACCAGCATATTTCCTCTTTAAGAAGCCCTATTTTGAGACACACAAGCTGAAATCACCGGCAAGAAGAAAAAAAGAAAAGCATTTCTTACTTGGTGGCTCTCTTCTAGTTTTTGAAAATGGCACTAACGTTTGAGAAGAGATTTTTCAGAAATTGGACAGGGACAACATGTTAATTTTCAGAGATGAGTTGAATTATGACAAATCAATTTCAACTATTTTCTATTATTACTATGACTACTTCAAGATTCAGATTCCAAGGAAGAGCACCTCCAATTGTCCTAGCTTGGGCATGATTCCATACCTTAGTTGGGACAGAGCAGGACTTTGTATTGACAACCACTGAGACTATTTTATGGGGCAATGGTTGTTTCCCAAAGCGTATTTGGGTTGCCATTACTAGAGGATGGGAGAATGGATACCAAGAAGCAGAAACAATCAGTGGCCACGCAGAAGATCTTGATTACTCCCAAATCTCTTCTTAGTAGGCTTAGATTGAGGGGAGAAGGTTTGGAACCAATAATTTTTTCTGCAAGTTAATTGTCACTGTGTATAAAGGCAACCCATATTGCTGCATTGAAGTGACACCTTTTACATTGATGAGAGATTATTGAAAGTAAAAGATTAGACATTTTCATGATGTTTACTTTGGAGGCTGCCAAGCATTAAATAATAAGAAAAGCATTATTGTGTATCCTTGTTATTCAGATATGTTTGAGAATATGGTGGGCAAAATATCTGCTCTGGTGATAATAAGAGAAGGATTCTGTGTTGGTATTTTCTGTATGATCTATAGTTGTCATATATATTGTATATGGCCTAAAACCACTAAATTGTCTATTCTAAATCTTGTCTTACTTCCCTCAAGTAGCTCGCTGAGTCCTTTTGGCTCTTGATTTCCATTAGCTAATATAGTAGTTGCTTTCTCTGTAGGATAAAGGGTCAACACCCTTGAAACTCTTAAACTTTAATATGAAAGTTAGAGAATGGAATAGAGGCTCTTGTATTTCCATAAGAATGCCAGGATATGTATAAAATTAGAATACTTTCTTCAACTAATCTTAAATATAAGATTTGAGATGGATTTGCAGAATTTCACAATTTTTAGAAAGTTTCTTTGAAAGCCAATTTTGCAGAAATTTGTCAAGCTCATATTGTATATCATAGATGAATAGAATTATTCCTTCTAAGATAACACATTAAGAAAAGTTAAAAGGCATATCAAATGTGGAAGTTGAGCTTTCTTTGTGACAATATTTTGGGCTTAAGTATATGTCATAAAGTGACTTTTCACTATTAGCATTTAGCTTGTGCACACAGCATTTTAAGAAAGGATGATTACACTGACATAGTAATTTTAGAATGCAAAAGCCTTTAAACTGCATTATCTAACTGAGTTCTTGATCTTGAATATAAATTAGAAGTCTGACTGTACATGTGCTAGGAGAAGAATTACATATGCATTGTATAACAAAAAATTTTGTTAATTTTGTGTTCATTTCAGTACCATATCTATTGCTAGGGTGCACTTAGGAAATTCCCTCTCTTTATTGCTTTCTCTTTTTAGTTTCATATTTTTCTCTAATTACAGCATGGCAGACTTGTTTAAATAACAATTTACTAAAGCTACAGGAGAAAATTTTTATAAAATCTCAGAATAATTAGAACATTCATTTTTCCTCAGTCCCACCCAGAGTTTCCAATTCTCTGAAATTATCCACTTTTATTTCACGGAACTTAAGCTAGAAATATTTCTACCTCTTTTATTACTTAATAAATTTGTACATATTTATGTATGTATCCATATTTACATAGATATACATTGCTTGCTTCCAAAAACTATTCTAGGATAATTTTCTATAGTTTTTTTCCCTGATAGCTCAGATTTGTTTTCTGTTTCTTTTCATTTAGTTTTAATCCTAACCCTTTGCAAAGACATACATTCTGGACAATTGTTATAGGAGGGACCTTCACATGGACCAGCATCTATGGTGTCAACCAATCCCAAGTGCAGAGATATATTGCCTGTAAAAGCAGATTCCAGGCAAAAATGTAAGTCAAACTATGGTATAGAAATCATTAATAACCATCAGTTGTCTTTATTGAAATTCTTTCATTAGTCACACTTTGCTCAGGTTTAAGTCTTATGTATCATGAAATTCCAAGAGATAAATGATACTTAGTTATAAAAGGATCAAGTAAAACAAAGTGGTCCTGTATATTTTAAACCAGATAAATTGAAATATTTATATGAATTATTTACTAAAACAAATACGATCAAATAATGCATTTATTGTGTATCTATTTGTATAAGGAATTATGGAGGATAAAAAATTATAAATATATGGCTCTTATCATGAAGGAGCCTTAATATCTAGTTAGGAAGATATATGCAAATATGCAAAAAAGTGAAATAACACTAGAAATGTATAACAGTTCCATGGAAGGATAAAATGCTAGAAGAAATGGTCAAGGACATTATATTGACGGATGTGTTGGTGTGTTTTATTTTCAGACATAGTCATGGATTTATACCTCTGCTCTAACACTTGCTATTTGAGTGATCATGGGAAAGTTACTTAGTCTCCCTGAGTCTCAGTTTCTGAACTTACAAAATGAGCATAAGAAATATTATATATTTCATGAGAGGTATTGTAAAATGCTGTGTTCAGCACACACATGGTAGGGGGCCAGTAAATGTGAATTCCATTTTCTATCTCAGATCATAGGATGTGAAAGCAGAGGATGGGTGAGAGATTCCTCTCAAGCAGGCAGATCCTGAATAATGACCATATGTGGGCGGGTAGAGAATAGTGGGAGAGCATTCCAGATAGACATTGATTTGAACATAGCCCAGAAGTCAGAAGGATAACTTGATCAGGGAACTCTCAAGCCCATCATGGCTTGAAAAAAGAGTACAAATGGTGGCTGGTTCTTTCTCAGGAAGCCTCAGATCAGTGTGGTGACCACCATTCCCCATGCTGATAAATAAGGCTACCTGGACCCACATGCATTTAGGAACTTAAAAATTCCAAATAGCTTAAGAGTAACAGCATGATTAAAGTAGGATGAGGAATGGCAATTCTATTTCTATTCAAAGGAAAACATGAAAATATTGTGATGTCACATGTGATGTCACACTCAATATATTGAGGGTAAATTGGTTTAAACATGATCTGTCTTTGGAACATTCTGTAATAAAAGATCTACAAGAAAATCAGCACAGTAACTGGATATAGACTACCCCAAAAGTGAGCTTAGGGGTTCTGGTATTTTTAGGAACTTTGAAGGAATGTAATTTATACTTCCAGTAATCCACTGGACTTTAAATCTATGCTAGAGCTGATGCCTCTCCCAAATTAATTGTGCACATACTCTTCTGTTTCTTTGGGAACATGAAACTCAAAAAGCCCAATTTTATAACTAAAAGACCAGAATTGGAGCTTTAGAGCTTTCTTGATAAAAAACAATTTCCTTTGGAACGGCCCAGTGGGTCTCCTTAACAAGGCAGAATCCCTGAGCTCAGAGGAATCATTTTCTCCTACTTCTTTTTTTCTTTTTTTTATTAATTTGTTTTATTTTTTATTTTTTAAATGTACATCCAAATTAGTTAGCATATAGTGCAACAATGATTTCAGGAGTAGATTCCTTAGTGCCCCTTACCCATTTAGCCCATTCCCCCCTCTCAGAACCCCTCCTGTAACCCTCAGTTTGTTCTCCATATTTATGAGTCTCTTCTGTTTTGTCCCCCTCCGTTTTTATATTATTTTTGTTTCCCCTCCCTTATGTTCATCTGTTTTGTCTCTTAAAGTCCTCATATGAGTGAAGTCATATGATTTTTGTCTTTCTCTGACTGACTAATTTCACTTAGCATAATACCCTCCAGTTCCATCCATGTAGTTGCAAATGCATTTTCCCTTACTTTTTAACACTGGCTCCTTGGTAAGAATGAATCCTAGCCAGAAAGTTAAGACCTACTGACATTGATTGACCAAGGGCAGTATTAAATGTTGTTGATAAGAAATCTATTTGAATGGCACTAAAGTCAAATAAGACTATATAGTAAAGTATTAAACCCATGTATGAGCAAGGGTGTTAGAGCAGGAAAGCATCTGTGTAGATTTTCTGATGATTTGGAGATGAGATGCACTTATTACACTATTTTTAGACAATAACAAAACATAGAATAAATTTAGTCAATCAAGGGAAAAGGTTAGCAATCTGTGGCTTGGCACCTGTTGAAGGTGGCTTCTCCTGAAACAGACTCTGAGATGGAGGCTGGCATGCTACAGTCTGTTAGGAAATCACCACCTGTAGAAGAAAATGGAAAGGAAGCAGGGTTGACTGGAGGGAGAATTTGGATTGTTATGCATTCTCAGCCAAGGCCTTAGGGGAAGCTCTAAATTGGGCTGACTCATCAGATTTGTCCCAAATTAGGATGAGGGGACTTGTCCTTTAAACCTCTGAATCCACTAGTCATTGGACACAGGTGCCCCAGGGAAGGAGGCATGATATTGGGTGTTGTACTTCTCTTCAGCCTAGGGCAGCTTGTATCAGTATCCAGTACAGCACCCCTGGGAGAACAATATAGTCACCTTCTGAGAGAGAGAAATGTTAACTATTCAACTGATTATTAAGACATAGAACTCAATGACATTAATATTCATAATATCAATAATTACCATTTAACAAATGTTATTACATGCCAAGCTCTGTGATATGTACTATTTCATTTAGTCTTATAACTCTGTGAGGTAGGCGTTGTTATCTGTAGGTATAAATGAAGAAACTGAAGTTCACAGAGGCTAAATTACTTGCCTAGGGTCACATATGATAGATCAAACTAGCGTTTATGTTCAGGTTTGACTCCAGTGATGTTATATAAGCCTTTATACTCTCCCAGAGCACACATCATGTATTATAATGGTGAACATTGTTTGGGAAGGTACCTGTTCAAGGAATGCAGATTTGCCCTTCACATTTATTAGATGATATTACAAACCACATTTAAACAAGTTTGATGAGTTGCAATGTAGATGCTAACAATGTTTAGCAGTTTAGAATTGCATTACTTTTAAAAGGAAAGTGAGTAATGGTTACTGGTCTGTTGACTATTAAAAATCTTTATTTCATGATAGAAGTTCTGAAGTAATATAATTACATATGATTATAAAGCTGATAATGCCCATGGAACTCTGACCAGGAGAATATAGTTATTTAATAGAGAAACCCCCATCTATTCCATGTATTTCCAAATATATTGCTGATTGAGAGCTTAATGAGAAGGTTAGGCTAGAATAAAATAGATAGCAGTTTTGATAACCAAAAGATAATGTACATTTATTGAGTAATCATGAAGGTCTTTTCTGTTTATGTTACAAGTTTCCTAATCTTTAGGATGGAAATTACAATTGTCATTTGCTGACTTCTTTAGGTCTCTCTACATCAATCTTCTGGGACTCTGGGCAATCCTCACCTGCTCAGTGCTTTGTGGGCTCGCCCTATATTCCAGGTACCATGACTGTGATCCTTGGACAGCCAAGAAAGTGTCTGCACCAGACCAGGTTCAGTACCATGTCTTTCTTACATGTGCATTAAGGATACCCAGAAAGCTTATTAGCTGGGAGGAAAGAGTGTTCCTGTTTTTGTAGAGAAATAGCAAATGAATACAATGTAATTGTCTTTAATTTCTATAAAGCATTTGGCAAAAATTTATTTTAGCAAATATAGTAAGAATGAAGAATGCTGTATCCAAGATTAAAATAGTGAAATACCTGGAAAAATTTCAAGCCAAGGGATCAATAGAAATAGCTCAAGGCTGGGAGTAGAAATGTAAACACAGTTCAAGAAAAAAAAATCCATGCACAAACCATGGTAGTGTAGAATATTTTACGGTTATTCTCATATCACTTATTTATCAATGGCTTACCTTCCAGTTTTTAAATGATAGATAAACAGATCTAATGAGTGAACATTTACTAAGTACCAACTATGTGATGAGATTCTATGCTCAGCTTTGCATGCTTTATCTCTTTTAATTCTCACAACCCTATAATTCTAATTTTAGAGATGAGGAAATGAGTGGCTCTCAGAGAGGTTATATAACTTGCTCCAGGTTGCATAGCTAATAAATAAGAATAGCTGTAAGCACTTATCATACTGTTATAAGTGCTTTATATAGACTTCAACTCTGAATCCTTACAGCCACACTCTGAGGTAGATGCTATGATTATTTCTCTTTCAAAGATGAGGAAACTGAGAAACAGACAAATCATGTAACCAGCTAGTAAACCTGGAACCAAAATTCAAACTCAGGCAGGCTGCGACCAGAGTCCTAACTTTGAACCTCTGTGCCATATACAACCTTTCAGAAAGTGTAGCTAGAATTCAAATCCAGGGCTGCTAGACTCTAAAGCTTGAGTTCTTGTTCTCAGAGTTCTTGCCAAAATTCTTTTTTCTTTTAAATGTTTATTTTTGAGAGACAGAGTGTGCATGAGCAGGGGAAGGGCAGAGAGAGAGGGGGACAGAAGATCCAGATCAGGCTTTGCACTGACAGCAGAGAGCCTGATGTAGGGCTCGAACTCACGAACCATGAGATCATGACCTGAGCCAAAGTTGTCAGGAGCTTAGCCAACTGGGCCACCTAGACACCCCCACCCCCGCAAATTATTTTCTAAGACTTGTTTGTAAATCAGTGCCCAGGGGACTCATGAGAAAGAAGATAGACCTGCATTCTATGTTGGTGTAAATGCATCACATACTCCTAGAAAAATGCAACTTTGTGGGATTAGAAAATGAGAGCCTCAATGAGCTGTGCATCTCAACCCTATCTTCACGTGTGTCCTCCTGTTAATAAATAGATCTTTCCTATTTGCTCAGAGAATCTAAGAAGCATGTTTCTTCTGAAGATGGAGGCACTCTTCCCTTATGTTCTCTCTAGTGAAGAATATTTTGTTCTTTTTGTCAATGTTTATCGTTTGTAGTTTATATAATGAGGACAGTAGGGATGTTAAAAATGTTTCTCATTTATCTTATCCTACCCCTGGACAATCACAACAGAAAATGTCTACAATCTCCTAACCTTGAGACTCGTCATAGAATGACAATGGGGGTGGAGTGGGGTCTTGCATGCGTGCACCTGTCATTTTGAGAGCCTGTGCTGATTTTTTTTTTTTTTTTTTAAGAAAGGTTTCCTCCGAATTGGATGATTCCAGTGTTGTGTTGATTGTTAAGGAGTTAATCCAATTAACAGTTCACTGGGGATACAATGCACATAGGCACAGTCAGTAGAAAGTCAGGTCAAAATCTTAACCTGAGGAGAGCAAAGATATATTTCTGTGACACTCTTCTGGACCTCACCATGAGGAAGCAAGATTAGTGTTTAGATATAGTTTTACTACTTTTCTATATGTCGGTCTTGCTAGTTCTACCTATACCTGAGGGGGTCATTCAGAATATGAAATATTACCCCAAAAACTTTTGAGAAAGTTGATGATAGGGTAGAAGATTTTAGATCTTGTTATAGCAATAACAGTGGAAACTTGACTTTTGCTTTATATGGAATACTGCTTAAAGTGACACTTTTAAGATATCTTGGGAAAATTTGGTCTTGATTTCCTAGAGAGATAACTGCTATTCTCTCTTTCTGAGAATGAAAATTTAGTAAGCTTTGGATAAAGTGGAGAAATTCTTAAAACAACTCAACACAGACCCTTGTAACAGTGGGCTAATAGTAACAAACTATTGTTAAATGAAATCAAAGAGGCTGATAAGATAGGACATGCCATCTATCCACTCTATACTATCAGAGAAGGAATCAAGAATGTTTCAATGCAAATGAAGGGAATTTTTCCTAGAAAATTATCCTCTTAGTACCCTTTTGATTTAAAAATTAGTGTTGCCAAAAGACTGGCATGTAACATAGTACTGAAGTAATACACTTTCCCATCCTTATTTAATATTTTTTTTAAGTAACTTATCAAAAAGTAAGTTGATATCAGGAACTTTTCAAAAAGAAGCAAGTTTCAGAAACTTCCTGAGGGTACTCTTCACTTGTCACTATTTCTCATACTATATGCAGCTGTAATTACACTTTCAGTTCTGGGTAGTGATTGAAGTTCACAAAGATATCTTTGAGTCATCAAGTCAAGTTAAACTAATTTAACTATGCTGTTTGCTTAAGCATAGAGGTATGTAAAATATTTCCTTTAAATTGTTTTATTATTCTAAAGAATGAGAACAGCTACCTTTAAAAAAATTTTTTTTAATGTTTTTATTTATTTTTGAGACAGAGAGAGAGCATGAGCAGGGGAGGAGCAGAGAGAGAGGGAGACATAGAATCCAAAGCAGGCTCCAGGCTCTGAGCTGTCAGCACAGAGCCTGACACAGGGCTCAAACTCACGGACTGAGATCATGACCTGAGCTGAAGTTGGACGCTTAGCCAACTGAGCCACCCAGGTGCCCTGAGAACAGCTGCTTTTTAATCAAGCATTTACCATATTCCATGTACTATACTAAGAGCTCTACATTTAACTTTTATAGCAAGTATATGGGATTCGTATTATTACCCCTCATTTACAGATGAGGATACTGAGTCTTAGAGAAATTAAGTAACAAAAACCACTTCTGTCTGAATCTAGAATCTGTATCCTTAACTACTGTGCTATTCTTTTAAGTGTTAGCAGTTAAATAATATAATTTTTCATATTTAGAAATTTCAATTATGTGGAATAAGTTCCATTAGTTCTTGAAGAACACAAGATAAATGATACATTAATAATTTTATTTGGTAGCAAATAGTACTCAAGAGTAAATTTTGGAATTTTTCAGCTCATGCCTTATTTGGTACTGGACATTCTACAAGATTATCCGGGTCTTCCTGGACTTTTTGTGGCCTGTGCTTACAGTGGAACATTAAGGTATGAACTATGACTCTAACAGTACATGGTTTCCCTATTGGGATCTTTCTTTTGTTATTGGATATTTTGGGGGATAAAGCTGAATTCTGAAAATGAACACAAATAGGGCCAAGGGAGTAATCTACTCTGTGTATCCTGTTGTTCTCAGTTTCAGTCTTACCTCTGTGGACTAGCAGTCTATTATCCTCAGTCTCCACTTTTAACTTGGTCCCTGCTGTCTAATACATCATCACCTACCCTGGAGGGTCACTATAATAATGATCAGTTGGTGGTAGTTTTCACTGATTATCAAAAATGGGTACCTATGGTCTCAGTTTAAAATATATGGATAGATAAAGCATGGTCAAATGGAAAATTAGAATTAAAATCTCCTGTTACATGCTGAATAATATGCACTGTCCAAAGACTCTTGTTCTGTGTTTGAACTTACTTATTGCACTTTCTTCTAGTGTTTGTGCCAGGGATTTTTTTTTTTTTTGACAGAGAGAGTGAGAGAGCATGAGCAGAGGAGAGGAACAGAGGGAGAGAGAGAGAATCCTAAGTAGGCTCCACGCACAGAGCCCAGCACACAGGCCTTGATCCCATGACCCCAGGATCATAACCTGAGCAGAAATCAAGAGTTGGACGCTCAACCAACTAAGCTACCCAGGTGCCCCTGTGCCAGGAAATTCTTGATTAACATGTACAGTGTATGTTAGTGAGGATCCAAGAAATTAATATTATTGATATTTATGGCATATGTTAGTGAGGATTTATGATAGTCCTTTCTCTGCACAAAGAAAAATAAGTTTTAAAGTCACTATATAATAGTATTGTGTAGTCTGTAGATTGTTTCCATAGACACTGAGAATTTATTGCAAAATGGAAGCAACATAAAATTGTCCTTTCTCACTATTAAGCCTATGGATGTTGACTGAATCATTCTTGGATGATATCAGTTTCCAGAAAGAAGATGTTGTGATCATGAAAAATATAGTAGAAATCTGGTTATATTTCAGCAATGACAGTTTGTTTCCCCCTTTCTTATTCCTACTTAAAGTATTGTTAAAGTTAAAATATTATAAATCAAAAGTTTGATTTTCTCTTACAGCACAGTGTCCTCCAGTATTAATGCCTTAGCAGCAGTAACTGTGGAAGATCTAGTTAAACCTCACTTCAGATCACTCTCAGAAAGGTCTCTCTCTTGGATTTCCCAAGGACTGAGTAAGTTTCTATGTTCACAATTCTATTTTAGCCCTGGGAGATGATTTTTAGTGATACCAGAAATTCCTTTTCCTGGAAGACACAGAGTAAGAACCTCTGAGTGTAAGTGTATCTATGCATATGCATGCCTGTCACTAAACACAGTCATCCCATATTTGCAATCAAGATTTGGGAGACCCTTCAAGCGATTAATTGTCAGGGGGCCACAAAGAACAGTTTCCTTATTTGGCTGTCCTTCTTTTTGAACTTCTTCTTAGCTACAGAAAAAAATCCAACCCTTTTCCTTTCCAAACTTTAGCCCACGGTTTTAAGAAATACCCTTAGTTTGGAGGCAAGAGCCCACATTTTATTACCGAAGAGCTCACTGTCAGTTTAAAGTACATAGTCTGTGTGTATGAATTGAAGATAAACAGAGTGTTATGATTTTTGAACCATCTTGATTGTCTATTCTGTCTGTACATGTAGACTGCTCTAGAGATAGTCAATAAAATTGTACAGGGAAGGCTCATCTTCTATTTATAGATGTAGGACCTTATGAGGGGTTAAATATCAGTTGAATGGAAAGGTTTAAAGACTCCAGTTCCCAGATTTCCCAAATGTAACAATCTGACTCAAAGAAATCTGGCTAGTGTACTTCATTTTTTGTTTTTGACGTTTTGGTTATATGTATTCTGGAATGAATGACTAACAAACTTGTTTTTTCAAAAGAATCTTTAACTTCAACCCAATAACACTAATAGACTGCCAAAGAAATAGTAAATAATATTCTATTTTGAACCATAATTATATATGTAATTGTCTTGACTATCATCTGGAATAAGTACTTTATATTTTTCAGTATCCCTTACATTTTAAAAAAAAAATTTTTTTTTAATGTTTATTTATTTTTGAGAGAGACAGAGACAGAATGCAAATGGGTTAGGGGCAGAGACAGAGGGAGACACAGAATCTGAAACAGGCTCCAGGCTCCAAGTTGTTAGCACAGAACCCGATGTGGGTCTCGAACTCACGAGCTGTGAGATCATGACCTGAGCCAAAGTTGGACGCTCAACCGACTGAGCCACCCAGGCACCTGAGTGTGCCTTACATTTAAATAACATTGCATAATTTTATTAGGTGCCCAATTTTAATCCTGCAGCATAATTTCAGAATGATACAATGCTTCCCAAAGAGCATTTAGATTGGTTTGTTATAGGATTATCAAAACTGTGTGGTTTTCAATAGAAGCTTTTGAAGGCAGACAGACCTAATCTTGCTCACCAATTTATTAGCCTTAAGCAAACCCAATAACCTAATACAGCTTGAATTTCTTTATATGGAAAATGAAACAAAATGTGTTCACCTTGCGGGTACAATGAGGTTTAGAGATAATGCATATAAAACAAGAGGCACTAGCGTGTGCTCAAGGAAGGATGTTGATAATGATTAATAACAAATCAACTCTGCTAGTGTAGATGAGGTTTTTGTTTACTTTGAAGGGTTATATAAAGTCATTATCTTGAGATATGTACAGTAAAGGTATCATAGAGAAGAACATGGCAAATGATTTGAATGTGTTTCCAGTAACTTTGATACCAAAACCCATAATGGTGACCACCCATGAGCAATCAGATAGAGAAGAATCAAGCTAAATATGTTAGAAATATCATTTACATTAGGATTAAGAGGTATAAAAATGATTGTATCTCAAGCTCTTTGCAAAAACTTAATGTAAGGTTTCCATTCAGGTGCAGAAAGGTCATTTACCCAATATAATTAACAAAGGTGTGAATGCTAGTGTAAGTCAGATAGATATAAGGAATGCACTAATTTTATGATGAGCAAAGCTATCATTCATTTTTTTTGTTTTGAATTTTATGCGTGTGAAATTATATTGACTGATTTCAGGTGATTTGTGCTGAATGGAAGTCTTCAAAAATAAAAATCTGGGTGTGTGTATGTAAATTTTAATTTAATTTCAAAAGTAAAACATGTACTTGGAGAAAATCTGGAAAATATTGAAAGCCAAAAGAGAAAAAAAAAATCCCATAATCTATAATCTGGCCAGCAGTGGTGGCTTGAGAATTTCTATAAAGTTGTGGGGAAACAATTTGGTAGAAGGGGTAATATCATACTTGTCTTTGATGCTATCTTTCTTGGCTAGTTTAACAAGAAAGGGTTGGGTATGTTGATTGAGATAACAAGAGGGCTAAAGGTCCTAAACCACCCCTTGGTGTGGATGAACACTTCCTGGGAGAAATGGACACTTCAAATCAAAACACTCTAATTTCTGATGTTTATTAATCCTCTCCCCCATCATGCTGTACACAGCAGAGCTGGATTGTGTCCTGTTTCTGGCAAATTGAAAACAGAGACCTAAGCCTTCCTTTATAAACAAATGTTTATAGAGGATTAGATTAATAACACAATAGTTCTTAGCTTTAAAGTCCCCATAGTTAATGCTAGGGATTTTTCACTTATGTAATCTAATGTAATTAATCCTGAGACACAATATCAGTGTTTTCTTTCCTCTTTGCACTCTGCTGATCTTGTAAGAAAACACCCCTTCCTTTTTTTTTGGTCTGGCTTTGATGTATGTGGCCATTTTTCACCACAATCATCACAATCATATTAATTACTTTGAATCAAAGGTGTGGTAGCTTATTCTATTGAGAATTCGAATCCTCTGGGTCTGAATTTTATACTGGCTTTTATATCATCCATCTAGGTGTGATGTTTGGAGCTCTGTGTATTGGAATGGCTGCACTGGCATCACTAATGGGAGCTTTGCTGCAGGTAAGAGCTGATTCTGGAAGCTTTGAATCCTAATCACTGAATTCTTGTTTTTTAAATGTTGATGTGACCATCCTTCCAGACTTCTCTATTCATCTATGTGTACACATATCAAGGAACAGAGATGACTAAATTCTTTAAATTTTTTAAAATTAAACTTTCTATTTTCATATAATTTTAGATTTACATGCAATTTTAAGAAATAATACAGAAATATCTCATATACCCTTTACCTAGTTTTTCTCAGTGGCATGAGATTTAGAATGATGTTCTTTTTTTCCCCTTTCCCCATGGATGTCCAGTTGTAAAGGCTATCTTTCTTCCATTGACTTACACCTATATTAAAAATCGGTTAGGGGGCGCCTGGGTGGCTCAGTTGGTTGAGCATCCAACTTTGGCTCAGGTCATGTTCTCACTGCTTGTGAATTCGAGCCCCACCCTGCATCAGGCACTGTGCTGACAGCTCAGAGCCTGGAGCCTGCTTCAGATTCTGTGCCTCCCTCTCTCTCTTTACCCCTCCTCTGCTTACGCTGTGTCTCTGTCTCTCTCTCAAAAATAAATAAAACATTAAAAATTTTTTTTAAAAAACAGGCATATTTGTGTGGGTATATTTCTGGTTTCTTTTTTTTTTTTTTTTTTTTCGACATTTATTTATTTTTGGGACAGAGAGAGACAGAGCATGAACGGGGGAGGGGCAGAGAGAGAGGGAGACACAGAATCGGAAACAGGCTCCAGGCTCTGAGCCATCATCAGCCCAGAGCCTGACGCGGGGCTCGAACTCCCGGACCGCGAGATCGTGACCTGGCTGAAGTCGGACGCTTAACTGACTGCGCCACCCAGGCGCCCCTATTTCTGGTTTCTTTATTTTGTTCTATTGATCTGTGTGTCTATCCCTCTGTCAATACTACACAGTCTTGATTTGTATGGCTTTATAATAAGTCTAGAATCAGGTAAACTAATTTCCACTTTATTCTTATTTTTAAAAATTGTTTTAGCCATTCTAGTTCCTTTGCCTTTCCATATAAAGTTTAGAATAATCTTCTCTATATCTAAAAATATGTTATTTAGATTGTGATAGGATTGCATTAAATCTGTATATCATTTTGGGGAGAATTGACATCTTTATTATGCTGAATCTTTGAATCCATGAATGTAGTATATTTCTTCATTTAATTAGATCCCTGGTTTTTCTCATCACCATTGTGTAATTTTCAGTATACAAGTTGTGTATGTATTTAGTGATATTTACACCTCGGTATTTCATTTTAAGAATTTTAAAAAAGTTTTTATTTTAATTTCAGTTAGTTAACATACAGTGGTATATTAGATTCAGGTATACAGTATAGTGATTCAACAATTCCATACATTACCTGGTGCTCATCATGACAAGTGGATACCATAATCCCCATTACCTACTTAATCTATCCTCCTACCCACCTCCCCTCTGGTAACCATCAGTTTGTTCCCTATAGTTAAGAGTCTGTTTCTTGGTTCATTTCTCTCTCTCTCTCTCTCTCTCTCTCTCTCTCTCTCTCTCTCCCTCTCCCTCTTTCCCTTTGCTTGTTTGTTTTGTTTTAAATTCCACATATGGGTGAAGTCATATGGTATTTATCTTCCTCTGACTGACTTTTTTCACATAGCATTATACTCTCTAGCTCCATCCACATCATTGCAACTGGCAAGATTTCATTCTTTTTATGGTTGGCTAATATTCCACTACATATACATGCAAATACACACACAACACATATTTATCCTTTCAATGGACACTTGGGCTACTTCCATATCTTGGCTATTATAAACAATGGTGCTATAAACATAGGGGTACAGGTATCTCTTTGAATTAGTGTTCTTGTGTTCTTTGGGTAAATACCCAGTAGTACAATTACTGGATCATAGGGTAGTTCTATATTTAACTTTTTGAGGAACCTCCATACTGTTTGCCAGTATGCATGCCCAACAACAGTAGAATGCACCAGTTTCCATTCCCACCAATTGTTCACGATGGTTCCTTTTTCTCCACATCCTCATCAATACTTACTGTTTCTTGTGTTGTTTTTAGCCATTCTGATAGGTGTGAGGTGATATTTTATTGTAGTTTTGGTTTGTATTTCCCTGATGATAAGTGATGATGAGCATCTTTTCATGTGTCTGTTGGCCAATGTCTTTGGAGAAGTGTCTGTCCATGTCTTCCGCCCATTTTTTATTGGGTTGTTTGTTTTTTGGGTGTTGACTTTTAGAAGTTCTTTAAATATTTTGTATACTAATCCTTTATCAGATATGTCATTTGCAAATATCTTTTCCCATTCAGTAAGTTGCTTTTTAGATTTGTGCATTGATTTCTTCACTCTGCAGAAGCTTTTTATTTTGAGGTAGTCTCAATAGTTTATTTTTGCTTTTGTTTCCCTTGCCTCAGGGGACCTATGTAGAAACAAATTACTACAGCCATTGTCATCAAAATTAACTACCTGTGCGCTCTTCTAAGATTTTTAAAGACTTTTAAGTCTTTAATCCAGTTTGAATTTATTTTTCTGTATTGTGTAAGAAAGTGGTCCAGTTTCATTCTTTTGCATGTAGCTGTCCAGTTTTCCCAACACCATTTGTTGAAGAAAGAGACTGTCTTTTTCCCACTGGATATTCTTTCCCGCTTTGTTGAAGATTAATTGAGCATATAATTGTGGGTTTATTTCTGTGGTTTCTATTGTGTTTCATTTATCTTTTGTCTACTTTTGTGCCAGTACCATATATACTGTTTTGATTACTACAGCTTTGTAATATAACTTGAAGTCTGGAGTTGTGATTCCTCCAGCTTTGCTTTGCTTTTCTAAGATTGCTTTGACTATTTGGGGGTCTTTTGTGGTTCCATATAAATTTTAGAACTGTTTGTTGTAGTTCTGTGAAAAATGCTATTGGTATTTTGATAGGGATTGCATTAAATGTGTAGATTGCTAGGGTAGTCTAGACGTTTTAACAATATTTGTTCTTCTAATCCATGAGCATGGAATGTCTTTCTGTTTCTTTGTGTCATCTTCAATTTCTTTTATCACTTTTTTATAGTTTTCAGAGAACAGGTTTTTTACTTCTTTGGTTAGGTTTATTCCTAGTATCTTATTATTTTTGGTGAAATTGTAAGTGGGACTGTTTTCTTAATTTCTCTTTCTGCTGCTTCATTATCGCTGTATAGAAATGCAACAGATTTCTGTACATTGATTTTTGTATCCTGTAACTTTACTGAATTTGTTTATCAGTTCTAGGAGTTTTTGGGTGGAGTCTTTCAGGTTTCTATATATAAAATCATGTTATCTGCAAATATTGAAAGTTTTACTTTTTCCTTATCAATTTGGATGCCTTTTATTTCTTTTTGTTATCTGGTTCCTGTGGCGAGGACTTCCAGTACTACGTTGAATCAACTGGTGAGAATGGACATCCTTGCCTTGTTTCTGACCTGAAACAGTTTTTCCCCAGTAGATATGATATTAGCTATGGATTTTCTCATATATGGCCTTTATCTTGTTGAGGTGTGTTCTTTCTAAACCTACTTTGCTCAAGGTTTTTTTTATCATGAACAGATGTTGTATTTTGTGAAATATTTTTCCTACATCTATTGAAATTATTATGTAGTTCTTATTATTTCTTTTTACAAAATTTTTTTTATGTTTTTATTTTATTTTAGAGAGAGAGAGAGACAGAGTGAGAGTGGGGGAGGGGCAGAGAGAGAGGGAGACATAGAATCCAAAACAGGCTCCAGGCTCTGAGCCATCAGGACAGAGCCTGACATGGGGCTTGAACGCACGGACTGTGAGATCATGACCTGAGCCAAAGTCGGATGCTTAACCGACTGAGCCACCCAGGCGCCCCAACTTATTCTTTATTGACGTGACTTACCATATTGATTGATTTACAAATATTGAACCACCCTTGCAATCTAGTAATAAATTCCACTTGATTGTGGTGAATGTTTTTTTTTTCAATATATGAAATTTATTGTCAAATTGGTTTCCATACAACACCCAGTGCTCATCCCAAAATGTGCCCTCCTTAATGCCCATCACCTACTTTCCCCTCCCTTCCACCCCCCATCAACCCTCAGTTTATTCTCAGTTTTTAAGAGTCTCTTATGGTTTGCCTCATTCTTCTCTGTAACTTTTTTTCCCCTTCCCGTCCCCCATGGTCTTCTGTTAAGTTTCTCAGGATCCACATAAGAGTGAAAACATGTGGTATCTGTCTTTCTCTGTATGACTTATTTCACTTAGCATAACACTTTCCAGTTCCATCCACATTGCTACAAAAGGCCATATTTCATTCTTTCTAGTTGCCAAGTAGTATTCCATTGTATATATAAACCTCAACTTCTTTATCCATTCATCAGTTGATGGACATTTAAGCTCTTTCCATAATTTGGCTATTGTTGAAAGTGCTGCTATAAACATAGGGGTGTAAGTGCCCCTATGCATCAGCACTCTTGTATCCCTTGGGTAAATTCCTAGCAGTGCTATTGCTGGGTCATAGAGTAGATCTATTTTCAATTTTTTGAGGAACCTCCACACTGTTTTCCAGAGTGGCTGCACCAGTTTGCATTCCCAGCAACAGTGCAAGAAGGTTTCTGTTTCTCCACATCTTCGCCAGAATCTATAGTCTCCTGATTTCTTCATTTTAGCCACTCTGACTGGCGTGAGGTGATATCTGAGTGTGGTTTTGATTTGTATTTCCCTGATGAGGAGTGACATTGAGCATCTTTTCATGTGCCTATTGGCCATCTGGATGTCTTCTAGAGAAGTGTCTATTCATGTTTTCTGCCCATTTCTTCATTGGATTATTTTTTTTTTGGGGTGTGGAGTTTGGAGAGTTCTTTGTAGATTTTGGATACTAGCCCTTTGATATGTCATTTGCAAATATCTTTTCCCATTCCGTTGGTTGCCTTTTAGTTTTGTTGATTGTTTCTTTTGCAGTGCAGAAGATTTTTATCTTCATGAGGTTCCAATAGTTCATTTTTGCTTTTAATTCCCTTGTCTTTGGAGATGCGTCAAGTAAGAAATTGCTGTGACTGAGGTCAGAGAGGTTTTTTCCTGCTTTCTCCTCTAGGGTTTTGATGGTTTCCTGTCTCACATTCAGGTCCTTCATCCATTTTGAGTTTATTTTTGTAAATGGTATAAGAAGTGGTCTAGTTTTGGGGCGCCTGGGTGGCGCAGTCGGTTGAGCGTCCGACTTCAGCCAGGTCACGATCTCGCGGTCCGTGAGTTCGAGCCCCGCGTCGGGCTCTGGGCTGATGGCTCAGAGCCTGGAGCTTGTTTCTGATTCTGTGTCTCCCTCTCTCTCTGCCCCTCCCCCGTTCATGCTCTGTCTCTCTCTGTCCCAAAGATAAATAAACGTTGAAAAAAAAAAAAATTAAAAAAAAAGAAAAAAAAAGAAAAAAAAAAGAAGTGGTCTAGTTTCATTCTTCTGCATGTTGCTGTCCAGTTCTCCCAGCACCATTTATTAAAGAGACTGTCTTTTTTCCACCGGATATTCTTTCCTGCTTTGTCAAAGATTAGTTGGCCATACTTTTGTGGGTCCAATTCTGGACTCTCTGTTCTATTCCATTGGTCTATGTGTCCGTTTTTGTGCCAATACCATGCTCTCTTGATGATGACAGCTTTGTAGTAGAGGCTAAAGTTGGGGATTGTGATACCTCCCACTTTGGTCTTCTTCAATATTCCTTTGGCTATTCGGGGTATTTTGTGTTTCCATACAAATTTTAGGATTGCTTGTTCTAGCTTCAAGAAGAATGCTGGTGCATTTTGATTGGGATTACATTGAATGTGTAGATTGCCTTGGGTAGTATTGACATTTTAACAATATTTATTCTTCCAACCCATGAGCACGGAATGTTTTTCCATTTTTTTTTGTATCTTCTTCAATTTCCTTCATAAGCTTTCTATAGTTTTCAGCATACAGCTCTTTTACATATTTGGTTAGGTTTATTCCTAGGTATTTTATGCTTCTTGGTGCAATTGTGAATGGGATCAGTTTCTTTATTTGTCCTGCTGTTACTTCATTATTACTGTGTAATAATGTAACTGATTTCTGTACCTTAATTTTGTATCCTGCGACTTTGCTGAACTCATGTATCAGTTCTAGCAGACTTTTGGTGGAGTCTATTGGATTTTCGATGTACATTATCATGTCGTCTGCAAAAAGTGAAAGCTTGACTTCACCTTTGCCAATTTTGATGCCTTTGATTTCCTTTTGTTGTCTGATTGCTGATGCTAGAACTTCCAACACTATGTTAAACAACAACGGTGAGAGTGGACGTCCCTGTCGTGTTCCCGATCTCAGGGGGAAAGCTCTCAATTTTTCCCCATTGAGGATGTGGGCTTTTCATAAATGGCTTTTATGATGTTTAAGTATGTTCCTTCTATCCTGACTTTCTCGAGGGTTTTTATTAAGAAAGGATGCTGAATTTTGTCAAATGCTTTTTCTGCATTGATTGACAGGATCATATGGTTCTTATCTTTTCTTTTATTAATGTGATGTATCACATTGATTGATTTGTGAAAGTTGAACCAGACCTGCAGCCCAGGAATGAATCCCACTTGATCATGGTGAATAATTCTTTTTGTATGCTGTTGAATTCAATTTGCTAGTATCTTGTTGAGAATTTTTGCATCCATATTCATCAGGGATATTGGCCTGTAGTTCTCTTTTTTTTGCTGGGTCTCTGCCTGGTTTGGGAATCAAAGTAATGCTGGCTTCATAGAATGAGTCTGGAAGTTTTCCTTCCCTTTCTATTTTTTGGAACAGCTTGAGAAGGATAGGTATTATCTCTGCTTTAAATGTCTGGTAGAATTCCCCAGGGAAGCCATCTGGTCCTGGACTCTTATTTGTTGGGAGATTTTTGATAACTGATTCCATTTCTTCACTGGTGATGGGTCTGTTCAAGCTTTCTATTTCTTCCTGTTTGAGTTTTGGAAGTGTGTGGATGCTTAGGAATTTGTCCATTTCTTCCAGGTTGTCCAGTTTGTTGGCATATAATTTTTCATAGTATTCCCTGATAATTGCTTGTATTTCTGAGGGATTGGTTGTAATAATTCCATTTTCATTCATGATTTTATCTGTTTGGGTCCTCTCCCTTTTCTTTTTCAGAAACCTGGCTAGAGGTTTATCAATTTTGTGTCTTTTTTCAAAAAAC
Source organism: Prionailurus bengalensis (assembly GCF_016509475.1). Taxonomy (NCBI): domain Eukaryota; kingdom Metazoa; phylum Chordata; class Mammalia; order Carnivora; family Felidae; genus Prionailurus; species Prionailurus bengalensis. Next base: position 121,649,595 of record NC_057358.1, on the reverse strand, counting down.
CAACTCTTGATTTCATTGATGTGCTCTACAGTTTTTTTAGATTCTATATTATTTATTTCTGTTCTGATCTTTATTATCTCTCTTCTTCTGCTGGGTTTTGGCTGTCTTTGCTGTTCTGCTTCTATTTCCTTTAGGTGTGCTGTTAGATTTTGTATTTGGGATTTTTCTTGTTTCTTGAGATAGGCCTGGATTGCAATGTATTTTCCTCTCAGGACTACCTTCGCTGCATCCCAAAGCATTTGGATTGTTGTATTTTCATTTTCATTTGTTTCCATATATTTTTTAATTTCTTCTCTAATTGCCTGGTTGATGCACTCATTCTTTAGTAGGGTGTTCTTTAAACTCTATGCTTTTGTAGGTTTTCCAGATTTTTCCTGTGGTTGATTTCAAGTTTCATAGCATTGTGGTCTGAAAGTGTGCATGGTATGATCTCAATTCTTGTATACTTATGAAGGGCTGCTTTGTGACCCAGAATATGATCTATCTTGGAGAATGTTCCATGTGCACTCGAGAAGAAAGTATATTCTGTTGCTTTGGGATGAAGAGTTCTAAATGTATCTGTCAAGTCCATCTCATCCAATGTCTCATTCAGGGCCCTTGTTTCTTTATTGCTCCTGTGTCTAGATGATCTATCCATTGTTGTAAGTGGAGTATTAAAGTTCCCTGCAATTACCACATTGTTATCAATAAGGTTGCTTATGTTTGTGATTAATTGTTTTATATATTTGGGGGCTCCCATATTCGGTGCACAGACATATATAATTGTTAGCTCTTCCTGATGGATAGACCCTGTAATTTTTATGTAATTCCCTTCTTCATCTCTTGTTATAACCTTTAATTTAAAGTCTAGTTTGTCTGATATAAGTATGGCTACTCTAACTTTCTTTTGACTTCCAGTAGCATGATAGATAGTTCTCCATCCCCTCACTTTCAATCTGAAGGTGTCCTCAGGTCTAAAATGAGTCTCTTGTAGACAGCAAATAGATGGGTCTTGTTTTTTTATCCATTCTGATACCCTATGTTTTTTGGTTGGAGCATTTAATGCATTTACATTCAGTGTTATTAATTGAAATATATGGGTTTAGAGTCATTGTTATATCTGTAGGTTTCATACTTGTAGTGATGTTTATGGTACTTTGTGGTCCTTGCAACATTTCACTCACAGAGTCCCCCTTAGGATCTCTTGTAGGGCTGGTTTAGTGGTGATGAAGTCCTTCAGTTTTTGTTTGGGAAAACCTTTATCTCTCCTTCTATTCTGAATGACAGACTTGCTGGATAAAGGATTCTTGGCTGCATATTTTTTCTGTTCATCACATTGAAGATTTCCTGCCATTCCTTTCTGGCCTGCCAAGTTTCAGTAGATAGACCTGCTACTACCCTTATGTGTCTACCTTTGTATGTTAGGGCTCATTTATCCTTAGCTGCTTTAAGAATTCTCTCTTATCCTTGTATTTTGCCAGTTTCACTATGATATGTCGTGCAGAAGATGGATTCATGTTACGACTGAAGGGAGTTCTCTGTGCCTCTTGGATTTCAGTGCCTGTTTCCTTCCCCAATCAGGGAAGTTCTCAGCTATGATTTGTTCAAGTATACCATCAGCCCCTTTCTCTCTCTCTCTCTTCTTCTTCTGGAATTCCTAGGATACGGATATTGTTCTGTTTGATTGCATCACTTAGTTCTCCAGTTCTCCCCTCATACTCCTGGATTTTTTTAAATCTTTTTCTCAGCCTCCTCTTTTTCCATAGTTTTATCTTCTAGTTCACCTATTCTCTCCTCTGCCTTTTCAATCTGTGCTATTGCCGTCTCCATTTTATTTTGCACCTCACTGATAGCATAATCATAGCATTAATTCCTCATGACTATTTTTTAGTCCCTTGATCTCTGTGGCAATAGATTCTCTGCTGTCCTCTATGCTTTTTTCAAGACCAGGGATTAATTTTATGACTATTATTCTAAATTCTTGTTATATTGCTTAAATTGGTTTTGATCAATTTGTTAGTTGTCACTACTTCCTGGAGTTTCTTTTGAGGAGAATTCTTCCGTTTCATCATTTTGGCAAGTCCCTGTGGTAGCTCCAAACTGCAGGGCACTTCCCCTGTGCTGTCCAGAGAAACTTGTGTTGGTGGGTGGGGCCGCAGTCAGAACTGATGTCTGCCCCCAGCCCACTGCTGGGGCCACAGTCAGACTGGTGTGTACCTTATCTTCCCCTCTCCCAGGGGCAGGACTCACTGTGGAGTGGCATGGCCCCTGTCTGGGCTGCTTGCACACTGCCAGGCTTGTGGTGCTGCTTTGATGGGATCTGGCCAAGGGTGTGTTAGCCCAGGTGGATCCGCAAGGTGAACAGGGGAGGGAGGGGCAGGCTTAGCTCGCTTTGCCCTCCGTGGTCCCCTGTGGGAGGGGCCCTGCAGCATCAGGAGGGAGGCAGGCCCATCCCAGGGTTAGATCCACAGAAGCACAGCGTTGGGCGTTTGCGCGGTGCAAGCAAGCAAGTTCGGTGACAGGAACTGGTTCCCTCTGGAATTTCGGCTGGGGGATAGGAGAGGGAAATGGTGCTTGCCAGTGCCTTTGTTCCCCCGCTGAGCTGTGTCCTTCTGGGGCTCAACAACTCTCCCTCCAGGCGTCCTCTCGCCCTCCCCACTCTCTGAGAGCAGAGCTGTTGACTTTTAACATTCCAGATGTTAAGTCCCGCTGGCTTTCAGAACTCAGGCAGTCCGGCCCCTCCACTTTTGCAAGCCAGACTTTGGGGGCTCTGCCTTCCTGTGGGCTGCCCCTCCACCGCCACAGCTGCCTCCCACCAGTCCGTGTAGCACACAGCGCCTCTCCACCCTTCCTACCCTCTTCTGTGGGCCTCTGGTCTACACTTGGCTCCGGAGAGTCCATTCTGCTAGTCTTCTGGCAGTTTTCTGGGTTATTTAGGCAGATGTGGGTGGAGTCTAAGCAATCAACAGGACGAGGTGAGTCCAGCGTCCTCCTACACTGCCATCTTCTATTCTTCAAGTTTCAACTTAAACATCCTTTCTGTTCCCTGCATACGTTTAAGTTTCCCTCTGCCACATATTCTTAGAACACTTTGTGTTTCTCTTACCATATTCTTATTTCTATTATCATATTATATTGTAGTGATTTACTTCATGTCTGTTTTACTAAATAGTGTATAATTCCATGAAAAAATTTTGACATTGTTGTCTAACACTGTATCAAACATCTGGTGTCTACTGCAGTGTTCAAGACATTTAATAAATTCAGCTTGAATGTGCCTATTTTGTACTTGTTCATAAATATCCACTTATCAGATCACTCCAAATGCTCCCTGGACCTTCTCTGGGCACCTAGGCTCCCTGTCTGGGACTCCTGGACCTCCCCATGTTCCAGAAAGTTGAAGATCAATGCTGGACAAAGCAGGTCGTCCAGACTCCTTCTTTAGACCTAAGGCGTGGGTCCATTCTGGTTGATTATTGCTTAAGGCATACCAGTTGTTAAAATAGCTTAATCTTATCTTGACTATATGAGTGAATGAATTATGTCCAGATGCACCAAGCTTATCTAGTACAGTTAAGCCATAACCAGCAAAAGTCCTCTGAATGTGCTTTCCTCCATAGTCTGCTTTATTGCTTATTCTTCTGTAGTCTGCATTATTGCTTATAGCTCTTAATTTCCCTTTTTATCATATATCAACTCTGGCCTGAGTATATACAGTGGGGTGTTCTAGGTATGTCATCATAACTCTAAGCCAGTTTTTGCTTGCTTCCTCTCTAACTTAAGTATTATTTCCTGAGATAGATCTTTTTGGGGATATATTCCTTGTGTCTCCAAAACTGGCTCACAGGTCACACTGTCATAGCCTGATTCGTGGGCCATGTGACTTATTTCACATTATGCACTGAAGTCTATCTCCCTTCCTCCTGGGCTCTGGTTCAAGAGAAGTTGTGAAATGATTCCTTAGGATAATATTCTGAGCCCATATTCTTCTCAAACAATAGTTCTTTGTCATCTGTATCCACACTCCCTTCTATAGTCCAAAAGGTAGGCTTTGTAACTGTTGTTAACCTAAGACTGCCGTCTGTATCCTATAAGATTTTTCTTGACTCAATGTTTTTTCTTTGATTTGCTCATTCTGTTTTATCAAGCCCCTTTACTCTGTAGACAAACTAATGTGTTCCCTAATTCTTCTTATATGGTTCTGTCCACTATTAAAAATTAGCCATTGGATTATTGGGAACTCACATCTCTTGGAATTTTTAGCTATTTGCATATCTCCATTGTTCACATTGTAATTTCTTTTGACATCTATACATCAAAACAAAGGTTACAGTTAGCCAATTACATTTTAAATCTTTCTACATGATTTGATCAATCTTTTTTTTTTTTTTTAAATCCTGGTTTTCATTCTAATTCCATTCTTAGGGAACCAAAGATGGTGTTGGGTTTCATTGCCATCTCTGTTCACTTAGGAGTACTTATCCACAGTTTTATTTTGCAGAAGATTTTGAGAATCAAAGCACAAAGGAGTAATGTGATTGATTATTAACACCTGCAAAAACAGTTGGGAGGAGTAGTGTCCCTCTTGTCTTATGCATTCATATAGGTGCTCCCATTGTCTCATGACTCTCTACCTTCTTTATGTTTTGCTTCCTTTATTGAGGTGCCTGAATGAACAGATTAATAATTGAGACTGAGAAACAGAAGCTTCTAAGTTCTGATGACCTATTTGCCAATGATAAGGCTGCCATGATTTTCTGGAAGAGGCTGACTAAGTTCTCATTCTGATGAAATTTATTTGAAACTTTTTAACTTGGTATTTGAGACTACTAGTTGTTGACTTTTTGTTATTTTTGTAGGCAGCCCTCAGTATATTTGGCATGATTGGTGGACCACTTCTGGGCTTGTTTGCTTTGGGCATTTTGGTTCCCTTTGCCAACTCAATTGTAAGTATAAAGAGTGAATATGTGTAAAGCTTAATTTCCCAAATATAGTAGTGGCTCAATTTTTTGTCAGTTGTAAAGATATAGTTCCTTTGATATCTGTCATTAGTGACTTGATGACTTAATTACTCATATTGACTTTGCTGGGGTGTACAATAAATTACTATGCACTGGGATTGTGCATATGTATAGCTAAATGGAAATTGCCAAAACAACATATATTATGTAACTAAATATTTATATAATTAATAATATATAATATATTCTATAATTATATAATTAAAATATAATATAGAATATTATATAATATAACTAAAGCATATATGTTATGAAACATATTATATGTAATATATTATGAATATTATATAACTAAAGGAGCAACTTTTCTGTGCATTTATCTTTTTGCCCTTCTTGAAAATTAATCACTAGGATTTAAAGAAAGGAGATCAACAGGCTCAGATATGAAAGATTTAAGGGCAATAGAGCTGAGGATACTTGTGACTAGCCAGAGTATAGCAAAGAGAAGCAATAAGATAAGATATTCACCACCTTGACCAGAGAGTTTATATTCCTGATATTTAAAGCTATAGCTCCAACACCATGGTTCTGGCCCCAAAGGGGTGATCATAATTGGGAATAGTATCCAGAATAAGATAATATCTCTCTTCTACATAGACATATCTGTGCTTTGAAGTACTAGATTTTGTTTGGAGTAAATGAAATTGAAATTATTTCTCTGAAAGCCAAGGGAAACCCCATCTAATCAGGCCTGCTATAGGCTGAAATTCAGGAAAAACTGATAATGCATGTTTTGTTGTTTCAGACAGATGTAGAATAACCACAAAACTATGACTTTACATTTAGAATTCCATTTTCTTCATGAGGCATTAGGGATTGGTAAGGCAGCTACTAATAAAGGCTGTTACCATTATTACTAATAATTCTCAGAGAAATAATTCTCAACAGATGGTAGCTGTACTTGTGGTGAGCATAACATAATATATATAGACATTAAATCACTGTGTTTCAGTACCCCTGAAACTAATGTAACATTGTGTGTCAAGTGTACACAAATAAAAACTTCACAAAAATAATAATTCTAACTAATAATAATAATTCTCAATGAAATATCATATGAAGCGCAAGTTTTGTAGAAATTAATCACAGTCAAAGAGAATGGTTCATATCAACCTCAGAATGTTGAAGCTTTGGTTAGACTCTTTGCATTTTGAAATGCACAGTGCTTTTTGAGTGTTTGAAACATTAAAACAGGATTGACTTTTGGTTTTTGACATTTACTGCCACCATGGGGTGCCTCCAGAAAAGCTGTAGCAGACAAGGTCCCACATATCCTTTTTTCAAGAGAAGTATGATATTATCCCTGTCATAGGAGGTACCTCTTTTTACTGCATCCACATTTTTCACCAGAATATCTACCCTTACCTTGGAGTGGACTTCCTGCCTCCCTCTCTTCCTCCTACTTTCTCACCCGTTCTCCCCTTCTCCTTTTCTCCTTCTCTTCCTTTGCTTCTCTTCTTCCTTCCCTTTTCTCCCTTGTTCCCTCCCCTCTTCTTATTCATTCATTGAACATTTATGAGCTGAGTACTGTCCTGGGAATAGAGAGCACTGAATATTTCTGCTTTCACAGGTTTTATAATTTTGCGGATCTTTGAACAAACCGTATACAATGCTGAGAATAAGCAAGTCTGGCCTGTCGACAGGTGGCCACACTACTATTCCAACCTCATAATATTGAAAAAATATTTATTGCACTCCTGTATATGTCCAGCACTGTCATAAGTGTCATAAGTTTTGGGGTACCAAAAACAAAGAAATCTAATTCTGCTTTCAAGGTTCACAGCTTAATGAAGGAGCTCACAGTCTTCGTCCCTAACACAAATCCTCTGATCTGGTCATCAGCCTTTATTTTCTCCCATCAGTGCACCATTCTTTTTTCCTACCCTATGATTTTGCTTATGTTTTCCCCCTGACTTCAAATATTCTACCCTGTCCTTTCTATGGGGATCCTGAGGCACAAGCTGCATTGTCTGGTCAGTATTATTTTTTTTTAAGTTTATTTATTTATTTTTGAGCGAGAAAGAAAGTAAGAGTGGTGGAGGGGCAGAGAGAGAGGGAAAGAGAGAGAATCCCAAGCAGGCTCCACACTGTTAGCATGGATCCTGATGTGGGGCTTGAAACTACTAGCTGTGACATCATGACCTGAGCCAAAGTCAGACGGTTAACTGACTGAGCCAACCAGGCGCCCCTGGTCAATATTCTTAAAGGAAGGGGCAAAATTTCACCACAGGGGAAGAGGCTTCCTAGCTCAAGTTTTGCTTTTGTCCCCATCATTTGGAACTAGGGCTTAAATCATTCAAAGTCCAGCAGAACATCTGGATTACTGATGAAAAACAGAAGTGGGGACTCCAAGTTTTCCAAGGACTGGGAAACCAGCTGTCTTCAGAGAGGACATCCCTACCTGTCTTTAGAAATACTAAGTGTGGGGCGCCTGGGTGGCGCAGTCGGTTAAGCGTCCGACTTCAGCCAGGTCACGATCTCGCGGTCCGGGAGTTCGAGCCCCGCGTCGGGCTCTGGGCTGATGGCTCAGAGCCTGGAGCCTGTTTCCGTTTCTGTGTCTCCCTCTCTCTCTGCCCCTCCCCCGTTCATGCTCTGTCTCTCTCTGTTCCAAAAATAAATAAACGTTGAAAAAAAAAAAAAAGAAATACTAAGTGTGGTTATATGCACTATGGCAGTCATTTGTGAAAACTGCTCTGGTTTCCCCTAATTACCCTGAAGCACAATTATAATCGTGCATGTTGTTAAGTATAGGAATAAACTCTGTGTATGATTTCTCCTTCATAATCTGTTGTTCATATGGCATACCATTTGTTTACAGACTAAATAAAAATATAGGGGGCAATTGGTCTGGGGTCAGCGGTGTGACTGTTGTAGTTATTTGGGTGTGAAGAAAGCAGGAGGCCAGAGCAGAGTGCTAGCTATGGAACAGAGTAGAAGAAATGGAATTATGAGATCAACTAAAAGAAAAATGGGCAGGAATTGGTGATTGGCTAGGTAGGGTTATGGAAAAGGGAATGGGGTTACAGACTCCCCAGGGCTCTGGGCTAAAGGACCAGTGGCCCCTGCCACTCTTGACAAGAGGCAGAGATCTTGGGAGAGGGATGATTTTAGGAGAAAAGCTGGTAAATCTGACTTGGACCACGTTGAGCTTAACCTTCTAATGTTAATTTCCATCTCAAAGCAAGCTGTGTTATTTTTTCTTTTAAAAGCACTCTTGTTTTGCAGGGAGCACTTGCTGGTCTTCTGGCTGGATTTGTTGTTTCTTTGTGGGTAGGAATTGGAGCTCAACTGTATCCTCCACTGCCTGAGAGAACTATGCCACTAAGCCTTGAAACCTATGGCTGTAACAGCACATACAATGTGACAAATTGGGTGACAACCACAGAAATGCCATTTTCTACTAGTGCTTTTCAAGTATATGGTGCTGAAAGGTATTGAATTAAGCTTTGTAATGTCATATTTTTAAGAAATGTATGTGACAGGTAGAGAACAGTTGCTTTCTGTCTTGCCTGCAGTGCTGTGATTTTTCTCTGATCTGAAATGGGTAGAGCCCTTGTGGCTTGCTGGCTATGGTATTTTGCTCAGAAACAGCAAAAATTGCTATATGTTCTTAATTTTGATACACTTCTGTCATGCTTACAGATCTGGAGAAGACTTGAATTGTAACAAAAAAAATCTATTATGGGTAAATGCTACCAAATATCAGCTCTAGTTGAATGAAAAATTGTCTTTGTCAACTAAAAACCTTTTAAAATGAAAAGTACCATTATAAAAGAACATTGCTTCTATAGTCTTTGAGGTATAGCTTTTACAGACTAAAAGCTACAATCATCTAAATATGTTAGATTATTGCTATTTGTTTAAGTTTAAAGATTCCAAACCTTTAGAACATTAGCAATGAGTTACAGCTGTGATATTCTTACTAGAGTTTTCTGTATGTGGTATACTTTTAGGCTTGTGGATCCTTATGTTGTCTGGTTTAATGAAATGTTGTGGGTCTGCTAATAGGTGAGTGTTTTATTATATAGTGGATGTTGAGGGCAAGACTTTCTATAGTGGACAATTATATGTACAGCCTTAAAGCATAAACCCCAATAGAAATGTTCAAGGAGTACGGAGATGAGGTTGTTGTCCCCCAATTATTGCCCCCAGCTCCAGCTTTCTTGGAATGAAGCCATTAAGGACTCATGCCCACTTTAGCTGGACACCCTCCTGAGAGAAGGAATGTGACTGTTACAATTAGTGATTCATGTTCCAAAGAAAATATAACTATGAGAATGCCTGCTAATGGAAGTTCAAGGCTGGCAAATGCTTCATAAATAGAAAGAAAAGGTAGTTCCAGAGCCTGAGGCATATTTGGGGGAGGTCTGACTAGGTGGGGTGCTGTGGGGTGAGGGGCAAGGAAGTGCAAGGAGCAGTTTGGACAAGGATGAAAGCACTAATGTGCATGTGTAGAGGCAAGTTGTTACAGTCAGAAAGGGAGAAGAAAATAATGGAATGGTATGTGGGAGGACATTCAGGATGTACTTGTTTCACAGTTTTGCTTAGCATTTGTCCTGGTTGTGTAAGTATCTCTCTTAATTTAAGAGTCTGAGGCAAAATAGTTATTTGGATTCTGAAACAAATAAATTAACTGAGGTTTAGTATATACCTGGTACCATAATAATTACTTTTATAGGTTAGCTTATTTATAAAATAACAGGTAATAAGCAAGAATTTTTAAGAATGAATACATACTCAACTCTGGGCTGGCCATTTCTGTGATATCCCTAGAAAGTCTTCCCCTTTCACTGTGGTTCCTGCCTTCCAGGAAATTATGATTTAGCTGGAGAGAGTATGCTAATGTACACAAAACAATCAATCCAGTAAGCACAGTAAGTATAAACTAAGTATAAAACTAGCACATGATAAATAGTAATAACTACTTGATAAATACTTGTTAAAAGAATGAATATAAACAAGGTTGGAGTGAGTAGCAGGAAGACTTTGGAGGGGTAGGACTTGAAGGATGCGGAGGCTGGCTAGACAGAGGTCTGGAAAGTCATTCTTAACACAGAAAATGACCAGAAGGGAAATTGGACAAGAAGATACACAAACAATGCTTGTGGTAAGTGGTATTCATAGGTGATCAAGAGAGCCAGCAGAAGGAAGAGCTTAACTCTTCCTGAGTGGAGTGAAGGAGACCTTCTTAGAGGATTACATAAATTGGAATTAGTCAGGTGAACAGGTTGGGCAGAGGGACCAAAGGAAGAAGAAAATCGCACAGTGAAGGAATAGTGTATGCAAAGGCATGAAGTTCTGAAGCCACGTGGCACCTTAGGAAATCACACCTAGTCAATGTCACTAGAGTACGAGGGGAGTAAAGTTCACAGCTGAAGATGAAATAAAATACCCTTTGGTCGTCTAGATTCTGCATTTCCATTACCCACATTCAGTTTTTATTAAGTTCCCAATGCTTGATGTGTATATATTGATAGCTTGTTGTAGTTTTAATTTGCATTTCCCTTATGATCAGTTACATTTGATACCTTTTAATATATTTATTGGCCATTTCCATTTGAATATTTACTTTAGTCACTTGTCTGTTGAAATCTTTGATCCATTTTTAAATGCATTCTCAGTTTTTTTCTTATTTATTTAGGAGTTCTTTTTTAATGTTTATTTTTGAGAGAGACAGAATGCGAGTGGATTAGGGGCAGAGACAGAGGGAGACACAAAATCCGAAGCAGGCTCCAGGTTCTGAGCTGTCAGCACAGAGCCCAACAGGGGCTCAAACTCATGAGCTGTGGGATCATGACCTGAGTTGAAGTCGGACACTGAACCCACTGAGCCACCCAGGCGCCCCTAGGAGTTCTTGATATATTCTAGATACAAAATATATTTTGAAAATATTTTTCTCCCACTTTGTGGATTGCCTTTTTACTCTTTTAGTGATACTTTTGGTGGCCAGAAATGTTTTCATTTTAATTATGTTCAACTTTATCAGTCTTTTTCCTATATGTTCAGTCTTCTGTGTATCCCAATTACATCTTTGCCTATCCTGAGGTCATAAAGAGATTCTTCAAATTTTTAATTTAAATGCTTTATTGTTAGTTAACTGTTTCCATTTATGAATGTAATCTCCTTTGGAATTGATTTCTGTGGGTGCTGTGATCCAGACTCATTTTTTTCCCATATGGATATTCGATTAACCAAGTAACACTTATTGGAAAGAACTTCCCTTTACCCCATTACAAAGTACTGTCAACTTTGACATAAACCAGATCATTATTTTCTTGTGGGTCTGTTTCTTGATTCTCTCTTCTGTTCTACTTTGTCTGTTTTTTGTTTTTGTTTTTTGTTTGTTTGTTTTTTCTCCCAGTAATACCACATCTTAATTTCAATAGCTCACCTCAGTGTGTTTCCATCTTTCTGGGATCTTGGCCCCTCAAGTTCTAATTGTTGTGACTCTCTGGTATCTTAAAAAAAAATTTGCCTGCTCTTTCCCCCAGTTCTTATACATTATTCTTGGCAGAATTGTTGGTCTAAATCAAGCTACTCTATTAAAGCTGAAAATGAGATCCTATAATAATCATTTTAGAAACAGATTAGATCATGTCACTCCTCCATTTAAAGTACTTCCCTGAGAGCCACTGCTCAGAGAGTAAAATCCAAACTTCATACAAGTCTAACAACAAAAAAGAAATCTGTCTTCCTCTTGTTTTGTGTAACTCTGTCTGTTGCTCACTATGCTTTAGTCAGCTGGTGTTTACCTCTCTCTAGGATGCTTTCCTCAAGAACTTTCCTCCAGGTCTCAGTTCAAATGTCACTTCTTCCTAAAGGCTTTCTCTGACTCCATCTTGCAGTGTAGTTCCTTCTTTCCACTCTGTTAATATCACATTACCTTGTTTTATTTTCCTTACAGCACTTTCCACCAGTGGAAATTATTATATTTATTAGTTTACTTGTTTATTTTATTTCTCTCCCCATTAGAATGTAAACCTTATGAAGGCAGGAACCCTGTCAGCCGTTTTTATGGTATACTTTTTAATGATAAGAACAGTGCCTGGGACATAAAGCAAAGTTGAACGAATACACATGGACATTTAGCATTATAGTGTATGGTCAAGGTTAAGCCAGGGTTTTAATATTTTTCCCTCAGGCTTTTAATTCTTGATCCAATAAGATAAAATTGGAACTGCAGATTATGACATTAAAAACATTATTAAATATTTTATTTTGATTTTGCCATGCATGAAGATTATTGAGACTGCTCTTAGTTGCTAGTAGCATTACATGAAATTTTACAGTTATGCTTTTGTTCTTTCTCAGGACTCCACTGATGGATAACTGGTATTCTTTATCATATCTCTACCTCAGCACTCTTGGAACTTTGGTAACATTATTCATGGGAATGCTAATCAGTTTACCAACAGGTAACTATCTAAACCTTAGTATTGTATTTACCTCCATATCAGTTTTTACTATATCTGTTTTATAGCTGCTGATGTTATTTTACTATAGTCCTGTTAACAACTAGTTTAATTACTTGTTCCATTTTCCTCATGGGAAATTTGAGGGCCTACACTTGAAAGCAGAAGATTCTCTTTGAGCCTTTGCTCCACCATGTACCAGCTGCATGAACTTAGGGAAGACTGTATAGCTACTCTGAGGCTTAGTTTTCTTCTGTGTAAATTAAGGTTAGTGGTGATTGACTTCCCTATCTCACAGGTTGCTGTAAGATAAAAATAAGGTCTTTAAAATATTATATGTAGTTACTACAATGCTTGGGATTTTACACATATTATTACAACAGTCCTGCATCAGATCTTTTCATTGTCCTATGCTGACTTTTTGTAAACTTTAAAGAAGTATACACAGGTAAGGAATGATTGCTACAATTGTTATATCTAAACATAGTATGAAGCTTTTTTCAGATTCCATAAATTTTAAAAACATTATTTAAAAACTGTCAGTGAGGAGCCTGCTTGGGATTTCTTTCTCCCTCTCTTTCTGCCCCTCTTCCACTCATTCTCTCGCTCTCAAAATAGATAAATACACTTAAAAAAACATTATTTTTTAAAAAACAAATTGATAATACACGTGGTACATACACTGCTCTCTGGGATTGCTATAGAACTGTTATTCTGGAACTTCATGTCCTTATTCTGCGAGTTCCATCTGTCTCCCTCCTGTGTTGTATTCCCTGCTGCCTGTATCCCATTATTCCTAATTCTTGTTTATCCCCTTAATTGAATGGAGCACATCCTTTTAGCATGTTCTTGAGAAAGTGTAGACAAGAGATTTTGAAAATGTAGTACCTCTGGAAAAAAGTGTCTTTAATTCTCCCTTATACTTGATTGATCATTTGTTTGAGTAGAGAATCCTAGGTTGAAAATAACTTTCTTGTTTCTGAAAAGATGTCTTTTTTTTTTAAGTTTGTTTTTTTTAATGTAATTTATTGTCAAGTTGGCTAACATACAGTGTATACAGTGTGCTCTTGGTTTTGGGGGTAGATTTCCATGATTCATCACTTCCATACAACACTCATCCCAACAAGTATCCTCCTCAATGCCCACCACCATTTTTCCCTCTCCCCCGCAACCCTCCCATGAACCCTCAGTTTGTTCTCTGCATTTAAGAATTTCTTATGGTTTGCCTCCTTCCTTCTCTGTTTGTAACTATTTTTTTCTCCTTCCCTTCCCCCATGGTCTTCTGTTAAGTTTCTCAAGTTATACATGTGAGTGAAAACATATTAAGTTTATTTATTTATTTTGAGAGAGAAAGAGAGAGAGTGTGTGTGTGCAAATCTGCAAGCAGGAGAGGGGCAGAGAGGGAGGGAGAGAATTGCAAGCAGGCTCTGTGCTGTCAGGGCCGACCCCGACGCAGGGCTCAATCTCATGCAGGACTCTGCTCTGTCTCACAAACTATGAGATCATGACCTGAGCTGAAATCAAGAGTCAGACACTCAACCGACTGAACCACCCAGGTGCCCCTCTGAGAGGATGTCTTAACTTTCTTCTAGTTCACTGTGTTGTTATTAAGATGCCAGTGCCATGCTACCTGCTGGCCCTTTGTATGTGACCCATTTCACAATGATTGCTTTGCCCTAAGGCCTCAGTAGGATCTTTTCAAACTGAGGACTCATGCCCTTCAGTTCTAAGGCATTTCCCCATATTATTTCTTTTGTAATTTCTTGTGATTTTCTGTTTTCTCTTTATGGAAACTCTTGTTAGTCAAATGTTTGAGTCCCAGACAGTTATTCTAATTTTCTTCTCTTTTCTCTCCTATTTTCCATAACTGTGTCTTTTAGGTCTACTACATGGGATACTTTTTCAATTTACTTTTCCATAATTCTCAAAGGAGCATTCTGATCCAGTTTTGAGAATAATCTGTAAAGGAAGGAGGGCAGGTAGGAAGCTATTACAGTAAGTCAGGTGAACGATCTTGGTGGCTGACAGCAGGATAGTAGGGTAGTTGGTGAGAAGTGCTGGGCTCCCCGATTTCCTACATTCCCTCACACATGTACTTCCATAGCAACCAGACTGGGGGAAGGCAGCTCACTGCCCTTTTCCTCAAATGTGCAATAACTAGTAAGAAATCCTATACTTTTGTCCTAGGACGTCTGATGTCTTTGTTTGCTTTATGCTGCAAGGCTACCATCACTGTGCCACTTGATAGTAGAAGAAATTCTAAGTAGAAAGTAGTAGAAGAAATTCTACTATCAATTATGATTTTGTAACTCCTGAATAGCACTGCCTTTCAAGCTTCTGTGATACTTGTATTTATAATTAATAAATGATATCAATAGTTAGTAGTAATATTAATATATCAACAATGATATTGCAATGTATAATTCTTATGCATTTATGATAAAGTTTGTAGCTATTTATTACCTTTCAAACAGCTGTTTTTAACTATTTTCTTTCTTTTCAAAAAGGACTGTGGCTTTTTTCATAAATAAATTTACCAGCACAGTAGATTTATTCTTTTTGTCTGTTTTGATATATTTTAAGACAGATTTTAAACTTTTCCCACAAATAGCTCAATTATTCAGATCAAGAATACACATCAACAGTCTCCTTGTGCTATTTGACGTTAGGTTCTTATTCAACCCATTCCTTTTTCTTTAAGAAAATGGAATATCAATATGATTTCACTCATTTGTAGAATTTAAGAAACAAAACAGATGAACATATGGAATGAAGAAAAAAAGAGAGGGAGAGAGGAAAGCAAACCATTAGAGACTCTTAAAGATAGAGAACAAACTGAGGGTTGATGGAGGGAGGTGTATGGGGGCTGGATTAGATGCGTGACAGGTGTTAAGGAGGGTGCTTGTTGTGATGACCACTGGGTGTTATATGTAAGTGATGAATCATGGAATTCTACTTCTGAAATCAATATTTCACTGTATGTTAACTAACTAGAATTTAAATAAATATTTGAAAAGAAAAAAAAAAGAAAATGGAGTATCAGAATATTCCCTTTCAACATTTCCTTTTTTTTCCTTAAAAGTTTTTATTCTGATAACCATATACAACCATATCTTTTGTTTTATAAAGTAATGCTATACCCAGTTGAGCAGGCATCCAGTGATAAGAAGCAATACAACTTCATTAATTTCATATGGCTTATTCCCATTTCACAACAGCAGTGAGCACCTTGAGAAAAACAAACAAACAAATTAGAAACACGAAATCCTAACACTTCTGGGGAAATAAATTTAAAGATCTACTGCAGGATACTAGGAATCTGTAACAATTCAGGCCATACAGACTTGGTTGGCATTTCAGTTTCACCTAACCATGTACCCACCGTAAGTGGGCCTGTCTCTTCATCAGTAAGTGGGGTAAATAATACCCTAAGTAGACTGTGAGCTATGAGTACAGTAACTGTTTTACTCATCTCTGTCTCCCCAGCACCTAGTAGAGTCTCTAGCACATGGTGGTTACTCAACAATGTTGACTTGATTAGTTTAAAGTTGATCCCATTTCTGGAAGAGCAGAGGTTCCCATAATTAAAAGCCTAATATTTGTACCAAAGTGATGGCACTCAAATATTAGATAGCATAAAGATCACTTTGGAAATTTGGTAAAAATCAGGATTCAGTGGCCCTACCCCAGAGTTTCTAACTGGGTTAGTCCAGGTTGGAGTTCAGGAGTCTGTGTTTTAAGTACATCTCCTAGTTGTACTTTTTACTAAAGTAGTTTGAGGAGCACACAGTTTTAAAAAGCTGTCTTTGATCTACAAATAAAATAATTTGTATCTACAAATAATTTTTGTAAAGCAAAATGTTAGGGAAGAGGAGTTGAATCCAACACAATCATCATACTGATTTTCATTTAACCAATTTATTTGACATTTCATAATTTCCTGCACGTCTTCACATACATCTACATTCACAGCCTTGAAACTGGAGGAATGCAACTCCGCTGCCTGAAGCAGAGGCAGATGGTTTGATATTTTATTGGTAGATCAGAGAGGATGCTTTTAAACCAGTTTCCCTATGAGTACTGGGCTCTTTCTCAGGTTAAGCACCATATGAGTAGGCGGCTTGCATTTAAGAGCCATCTATTCATTTTTATTTTTTATTATTTAAAAAAAATTATGTTTTTATTTTATTTTTGAGAGAGAGAGTGCAAGCAGGGGAGGGGCAGAGAGAGAGGGAGACACAGAATTTGAAGCATGCTCCAGGCTCTGAGCTGTCGGCACAGAGCCTGACTTGGCGCTCAAACTCACGGACTGTGAGATCATGACCTGAGCTGAAGTCGGACACTTAATCGACTGAGTCCCCCAGGCACCCCATCTCATTTGTTTTTAAACACCAGACTCATATTTATCATAGTGAGAGGCTTGCAGAATCTGAGTGTGACTAAGGGAAGGGAAATGGTGAGCCAAGTCTCCAGCACTGCTTAAAAGATTCTCTTTCTCTTTGTGTTTTATAAGTGCATAGAGTTGAATGCACCCAAGTCAAATGCTTGTATGATGGGCCATCACTGGGTAGTTACAGTTATCTTTCTAACAATGTAAACAATGTAAATGTTTTTCAGGAGGAAGAAAACAAAACTTAGACCGCAGATTCCTACTAACCAAAGAGGACTTTCTTTCCAATTTTGACATTTTTAAGAAAGTAAGTTGGCTTTCTTTCTCCTTCAATTAGTAAGACTGTGCTTTTACCCCCAAGATAGAATACTAGTTAGTCCTTAGACTCTCTTTTGAACTCTGATAGACAAGGAACATAATTGACCTATTCTTTGATGATGTATTTCTGTTATATATCTCGTCCTCAGTAGACTACGAAGCTGATTTAGAGAAAGAAAAACAGTAACAATTATTTAGAATTGAATAGTTACTTTTTTCTAATCACTGTATTAACATTTTCTTTTAGAAGAAGCATACTTTAAGCTATAAATCTCATCCGATAGAAGATGGTGGAACTGATAACCCTGCCTTCAACCATATTGAATTGAACTTCACAGACCAAAGTGGCAAGATCAATGGGACTCGTTTGTGAAGCAGCTGTGATATTAGATGATCTTAAACAGTGTCCCAATTTGATATATTTTCTAAGAAAATTGGGTTGGGTTTAGATTTTTTTTGAAGGGGTGGTTCTATAATGAGTAAAGTTTGGGGGGAAATTTTTGTTAAAGCAAAGTCTTGACTCTTCAGTTCCTAGACTCAATAATTGATGCTACTCTGGAGTTAAGAGTTTCAGTGTCAGTGTTTTCCTCTATTTCCCTTTTATTTTAATGAGGCTGCAGTTGTGAGAATTATGACCACATATGTGCTGATAGATTAATACGCACATACTTACTGGTCAAAAGCATATTCTTAAATTTGGTCATTCATAAAAGTATTTTCCATGCATTTGGTGCTAGCATATCAGTTTTAGGATTTACCAAAATCATAAGTAATACTAAAAAGAGCTTTCTCTCTTCTACTACATACTCTATTTTTTAGAAAACAATGGGGTGACAGATCTATGTTATCTAGATCTTTGCTTCACATTGATCCATATCAGCTCTATCAGGGAATGTATTAACCTTGGAACCAATTCTGGCTCAGGAAGGTGATAATCAAGAAGCATCCTGTTTGGGATGGAGCAATGATCAAGGTCTTCTTGGTGTTGTGTATCTATTCTTGTGCCTTTCAGCTAATTATCTAGAGCTCCTAACCATTGGGGGCTTATATTGCCTTAGACTCTGGTTCTTTTTTTTTTTTTTTTTTAATGTTTATTTACTTTTGAGAGAAAAAGAGAGACAGAAGCATGAGCAAGGGAGTGGCAGAGAGAGGGAGACACAGAATCCAAAGCAGACTCCAGGCTCTCAGCTGTCAGCACAGAGACTGTCATGGGGCTCTAATTCACAGACTGCAAGATCATAACCTGAGCTGAAGATGGAAGCTTAACCGACTGATCCACCCAGGCGCCCTAGACTCTGGTTCTTATATGCAATCCTAGTTTTGGACCCAACTGCGGTTTTGTTGTACAACTTTACTTTGCTTGCCTTCCTAATTTCCTGTTTACTCTGTTACCTTGGGCTTGGGTATATCTTTAGACACCCAATATGAATCATGCTACCCCAGGTTTAGAACCATGCTACTCCTGGTTCACTAAGTCCCAGACTATAAATTATAAACTCCTATGAGCCTGATACTGACTAAAGTACTTTCACTATAGGTACTTAAGGATTTGGTGACCCAAGAACATTTACATGATTAAAATGGTTAAGCTGCATGGAATTACTTGATTATGTTGAATGATATTAATTTGAATGTCAACTAATTTGTAGTCAATTAAATTTAAAAGTAAATATGCTTAGAAGTCTTGTATTCTAGTGTATTCATCTAGTTGAAGAGCTAAATTACATAGGCAAACACTACAATTTTTTTTTAATGTTCTGGAATTACTAACTATATGCTTTGTTCCATGGTTTAAAACTTCAAGTAGCAATCTCAAAATTTATTTTGCTTATGTTGCTACGTTTCTAGCTAAGAGTTTGGTCACAGGCTTTTATCAATAACTTATATTTTTCTACAGTTCCCCCATTAGATGCTGTATAGATTTTTTTTCTTTACAGTGTTTTCAAATAATGTGAGAAACATTTAGGTACATTAAAAATGTTTTATATTTAAATACTTTTTTCTTATTTTCTGATACTTAGGTGAGCATGCTCTGTACGTTTAGAGATTGTCAATTGAAAACATTAAGAAATAAAATAAATAGGAAGTAGCATTTATCTAAAGCAAAGAGATTTATATAACATTTAAATTAATGATGTGTTCATATATTTCATACATGTATAGATGTTATTTTTCATCAATATATTTGTCAGCATACATCAAACTTTGTAAATCTTTCTACAATTTTTTAATGAGTAGTTAGATATGATCTTATTTATTTTATGCAAGTGTGATTTGAACTACTGTTAATTATTTAATAAGTGAAAGTGCATATGTGTGTAGAATGCTTCAAATTTGGAAATCAAAGTCTACTTTTTAAATAATTTTTTCTCTTATCTAACTGCCAAGGGATTATGCAGTATATATTTTTTAATTTTTTTAATGTTTTTATTTATTTTTGAGAGAGAGAGAGCATGAGCAGGGGAGGGCAGAGAGAGAGAGAGAGGGAGACACAGAATCTGAAGCAGGCTCCAGGCTCTGAGCTGGCAGCACAGAGCCCGATGTGAAGCTTGAACTCACAAACCACGAGATCATGACTTGAGCCGAAGTCTGACCTCAACCGACTGAGTCACCCAGGCGCCCTTATGCAGTGTATTCTTCATGAGAGATATGGTACTTCCATTCTTGTCCACTTTCTTTAACAAAGTATATCTTTGTGACGTTGGGAACTGTTAATATTTTACCTTTATAAATACATCACAGTGACAGACAGGACTCTTAAGAAATCAAAGTACTGTTATTAATTATGAAAAATATTTTATCTTATCTGAATATTTGGGCAAAACCAAATAGGGGTAAAATGTTAATATAATGTAAATAAAATCACCTAATGTTCTTAATTATTTTGAAACACAACAATCCTAACAGGAGGGAAAAGCCACATAAGTTGTCTATTTTCATTTTGCCACTGACAAGTTGTATATGACCTTGAATTTATCCTTAATCTCCTCTAATGATGGAATTTAACACTAAACTTAACTACCTCACGAAATAATGTGAGTATAAAAGATCAGACAGCACTTTATTAGCTTAAATAGTGTTACTTAAAATGTCAATATGATTGGAAATCAAAATTTGAGACAAAGGTCACTTGCTAGTTTAAAAAAAAAGTGAACTGTTAATAATGTGGAGATAGTTCTTTCTCTAAAAAACATGTGTCATTGAAATGTTGAACTATATTTAGGAATAAGCAGGATTATTTGAACAGAAGAATGGAAACTTTAAAGAATGCTACAGATCAATCATATTCACTTCATAAAGAAATGAAAATGTTATATGTAAGATGTGAAATGGTATAAGTGTATATGCACCTGTTTGATTGCTTATGCTTTAATTTCCTCTCTAGACCAGTGGTTCTAATGGGGCAATTTGGCATCAGAGGGGACATTTGGAAATATCTAGATACATTTTTGGTTGTCACAGCTGGTGATGAGATGCTACTGGCATCTAGTGGATAGAATTCAGGGACTCTGCTAAATATTCTATGATACGTTGGACAGCCCCTCTCCATGACAAAAAATGATCCTGCCCCAGATATCAATAGTGCTGAGTCTGAGAATTCTTGCCCTAGAGGCTAAGATTGTAATCTTGATTTTCCCAAAGTCACACATGCTGGTTGTGTTCCTTTAGGGAAATTGCCTTGACTCTTCTATCTGATCATTCATATCTACAGATGAGGTTTAAAGTGTCACTAGCTTGCAGAATATTATGATAGAGAGTAATGACCATGTGTTTTCATAGCATTTAAAAAATATTAAGGAATATAAAATTGTGAATAATTATGAGAATGACTCTTAAGAAAGTTTCATTTAGCAACATGATTTCCAACATTAACACACATTAACGTGAAGGAAATGTTAAATCATAAATATAAAGATTTCATAATTTTGTTTTATTTATAAAAACACCAGAAAGTATAGCTTATTTTTTAACAACTCGATGTCTGTCCATGATGTAGACACAAGGGACAGGGATAGGCTTGAGGTCAGGGGAGTGACTCCTTATGTTGATTCTTATAGGAGATTCTGAGTTTTTTCCAGTAACAGTTATTAATAACAGAATCAACTGAGTGCATGCACATGTACTGAAAATTCACTGCACAATTTAGTTATTATAAAATTTACTTTTATATTTAAGTTGTATGCTATTGTGAAAAATCTTGAGGGAATTGAATATTGCAATGTATAACATGTTTGCTTTTCTGATTTTTCAACTTGCTGATTAAACTATCTACAAGTGTCTTTGCAGTTGTGTGTTCTTGGGGAAGAAAATGTCAAATTGAATGTAATTAAGTTTATCAACTTTTACAGAGAGTTATTTGCATTCTACCACATAAAGGACTCTCTCTGTATATAACACCTAGATTATAAAAGTGTAAGCAAATAAACATGCAGAACTTTTCACTGAAAAATATTTTGTTTTAAGTAATTAACACTGTATTTGAAAATAAAAAGTAACATCTTTAATACTGAAAATTTCTTAGCCATTATTTCTTTGAATATTCCCCCACTTCCCCAGCTCCTGTTCTGTAACTCTTTAACTCCCATTACATGAATGGTATACCTCTTTATCCTGTCCTCCAGGTCTCCTAATCTGGTTCATATTTTCTATATTTAAAAATTTCAGGATGTATCACATAAATATAAACAAAAGGACATTGCATTTTATTTTCTTTTCAGCTGTTTCTAATTTGCTATTTAATCTGTCCATTTAATCTTCCATTTCAGTGACTACTTTCTTCATTTTCTGAGTTGGGTGTGCTTTTTCAAATTTTTCAAAACTTCTTTTATTCCTAATGTTGGATTTTTTCATTAAGATTCCCAATTATTCTCTTATCTCTAATAATTAAAAAAAATTTTTTTTTCAACATTTATTTATTTTTGGGGACAGAGAGAGACAGAGCATGAACGGGGGAGGGGCAGAGAGAGAGGGAGACACAGAATCGGAAACAGGCTCCAGGCTCTGAGCCATCAGCCCAGAGCCCGACGCGGGGCTCGAACTCCCGGACCGCGAGATCGTGACCTGGCTGAAGTCGGACGCTTAACCGACTGCGCCACCCAGGCGCCCCTCTAATAATTTTTTTAATGTTTATTTTTGAGAGAGAGAGAGAGTGCAAGCAGGAGAGGGGCAGAGAGAAAAGGAGACACAGAATCTGAAGCATCACAGAGCTATCCTCATAGAGCCTGACGCAGGGCTTGAACTCACAAACTGTGAGATCATGATCTGAGCCAAAGCTGGGTACTTAACCGACTGAGCCACCCAGGCACCCCTTATCTCTAGTAATTTTAACCATATTTATTGCTCCTTTATGTTAACTGAAATTCTTGATGTGCTAATTCTTCTTCTTGTTCATTTACTTACTCTCCATCAGGGTAGTTTCTTTCCTTGTGTAGTTGACCTTTAACAAAGTTTATTTTCAGTAGGGTTTTTGTTTCTTGTTTTTTTTTGAGAGAGAGACAGCATGAGAACAAGCTAGGGAGAGAGAGAATCTTAAGCAGGTTTCATGCTGTGCACAGAGCCTGACGTGTGCTGAGCCCAATGCGAGCTTGATCCCATGACCCTGGGATCATGACCTGAGCCAAAATCAAGAGTCAGATGCTTAACCAACTGAGCCACCCAGGCACCCCAGTAGGGATTGTTTTTTTTTTTTTTTTTCTAGTGAGAGTTTCCTGGGCTCCAGTTAGTGGAAGAGTATTTACAGAGAAGTTTTAAATTAGTTTGGGCTGTGCCCTTGTTTTAATTGCCTTCTACCAATTTACATCATTATCTCAGGTTAGGGCTTCTCTCTTAGGTTCACAGTATCAATTTTCATCCTATATCCATGCATGGCACAGAGTTTAGGGTTGGAGCCTCAGTTTCTTTGTTCTCCATCAAAGACTTGGAGAGAAAGACTTTAAAATTCCCTTTTAAATAATGGAGCAGTTCTTCAAGTCTTCAGGCTTTCAGTGATTTTGGAATAGAGTTCTTACTCTTCTACATTCTGGAAGTGGAAACCTCATCTTTGTCCCCATGAGGACCTAAGAACTCATCAAGAACTATACCTCCAAAGGTTATTCAACATCTGCTGGTACCATTGCTATGGTTTAGACTTTTTTTTTTAATTGAGTAAAATTGGGGGCCGCCTGGGTGGTTCAGTAGGTTAAGCATCCGACTTTGGTTCAGGTCATGATCTCACGGTTCGTGGGTTTGAGCCCTGTGTCCGGCTCTATGCTGACAGCTCAGAGCCTGGAGCCTGCTTCAGATTCTGTCTCTTTGTCTGTCTCTCTCTCTCTGTCCCTTCCCCACTCATGCTCTGTCTCTGTCTCTCTCTCAAAAATAAAATAAACATTAAAAAATTAATTGAGGGATGCCTGGGCGGCTAAGTCACTTGAGTGTCTGACTTCAGTTTGGGTCATGATCTCACAGTCCCATGAGTTCAAGCCCCGAGTCAGGTTCTGTGTTGTTAGCTCAGAGCCTGGAGTCTGCTTCAGATTGTGTCTCCCTCTCTCTCTGCCCCTCCCCCACTCATGCTATCTCTCTGTCTCAAAAATAAACATTAAAAAAATATTCATTGAGGTAAAATTGGTATATATTAGTTTTAGGTGTGTATCATAACTTTAAATTTGCATACAATTAAAGTGATCACCATAATTAGTTACCATCCATCACCAAACGACTTCCCCTCTCCACCCTTATTGCCCACCTCCCAACCCCCTTCCCCTCTGACAACCATCAATCATTTTTCTTTCCAATATTGGGGCTGGTGTTTCCCTTTTTTTGTTTTTTAAGTTTCTATATTTTGAGAGAGAGAGAGAGAGAGAGAGAGAGAGAGAGATACAGCTTGAGTGGGGGAGGGGCAGAGAGAGGGAAAGAAAGAGAATCCCAAGCAGGCTCCACATTGTCAACACAGAGCCCAATGCGGGGCTCGAGCTCACGAACTGTGAGATCATGACCTGAGCTGAAATCAAGAGTTGGATCATTAACCAACTAAGCCATCCAGGTGCTCCCCAAGTTTGACTATGTATTAAAATTTTTGTTTTGTGAATTTTATCCAGAATTTCTGTGTGTTTAGAGCAGATTTGTATCAGTATGAACCACAAATTTTTGAAAGTTCTGTTGTTATTATTTTCATTTGCTTAATCTTGGGCTATGGAGGCATAAGGAGATATTCATGACACATGGCAATTTCAAAACAATGTGCAAAATAGGATAGTCTAGTATAAACTGAACAATTGAGTGGTGAGGCACATATTTTTATATAAAACCTTTATCGAGATATAATTCACATACCATACAATCAACCAATTTGAAATGTACAATTCAATGGTTATTATATTTCCAGAGTTATACAACACTTACCACAATCTTAGAACATTTCATCACCTACAAAAAAGCCCCACATCCACTGTAGTCTCTCTCCATTTTCTCCCAGCCCTCTTAGCCCTAAGTGACTACTGATCTCCTTTCTGTGTCTACAGATTATTCTGGACATTTAATGTGAGTGAAATTACATAATATCTTATCTTTTGTGACTGACTTCTTTCATATTGCAGGTTTTCAGTGTTAATCCATGTTGTAGCATATATCAGTATTTCCTTCATTTTTATGGCCTTGTAATAACCCATTGTTTGGCTATACCACATTTTATTTATCTGCCTCTCAGCTGAAAGACATTTCTATTTTTCCACTTTTAGGCTGTTATGAATAATGATGCTTTGAACACTGTGTACAAGTTTTTGTATGGACATTTGTTTTCATTTCTCTTGAGTGTGTGCCTATCGGTGGAATTGCTGGGTCCTATGATAATTCTATGCTTAATCATTTGCGAAACTGCCAGACTGTTTTCCAAAATGGTTGCACCATTTTACATTTCTTATTTTAGTATATGTGCTGCTGAAGCGAGCACTCCATTTTACATTTCTACCAGCAGTATATAAGGGTTCTAATGTCTCCACATCCTGACCAATGCTTAGCATTAACTATATTTTTTATTATAGCCATTCTAGTGGGTATGAAGTAGTATCTCCTCATCGTTTTGATCTGCATTTCCCTGATAGCTAATAATGTTGAGCATCTTTTTATTTTTATGGGTCATCTCTTTGGAGACATGTCTGTTTAGCTCCTTTGCCCATTTTTAATTGACTTGTCTTTTTATTATTGAGTTGTGAGAGGTTTTGGATATTCTAGATATAAGTCCCTTATCAGATATATAATCTGCAAACATTTTCTTCCATTCTGAGGGTTGGAGAGTTTTCTTTTGATT
Source organism: Prionailurus bengalensis (assembly GCF_016509475.1). Classification (NCBI taxonomy): domain Eukaryota; kingdom Metazoa; phylum Chordata; class Mammalia; order Carnivora; family Felidae; genus Prionailurus; species Prionailurus bengalensis. The sequence goes on along the minus strand of NC_057358.1, from coordinate 121,624,194 downwards.
GGGAGTGTCTGAGTTACAGAGAAAAGTCATGTGAGAACTGAACAGAAGAAAAATATAGTATGATTTTGAAGTAGAAAAACATAAAGCCTCCTATTCCCATACTTAAGGCAGAGTAGGAAACATGAAATTTCAATAAATAAGGCATGCAAAATACTGTACCATTTTTAACAAGTGCAGTTGTGAAGGCAGATGGAGGGCAAAAAAGGAGAGAGATGGAGAGACAAAAGATAGGACAAGAGAGATAAATACCTAAATTTACCTTCCTGCTGAGGCCATACATGGCATCATTATGTAACACTGGGTGGAAGCCAAGATACTTAGGCAAAGGCAAGAATGCAAAAACGTGGTAGGAGTTAAGGAGTTCCTTGATTTACACTGTTGGAGAAACAAGGGGCTGGCTCAAGGAGATTGTCTACAAGGGAAGTGATCAAGTAGAGAAGAAAGGCATGTGAGGAAGTTCCAAGGAAAGTATAATAGTGAGATATTTAGAAGATTTAACCAATGACCTCCCACACTCCTTGGAGCAATCTGTTGCCTCCTTAGCTCTTCTTCACATTCAAATAATCAGGTCTTTGATATTTATAGCTCAGGAATGGGAGGGGAACAATCAGAGTCAATACATTGGTGAGTCTTGGAGGAAGGGCCTCCTTGTTCTACTCTACGTGCTGAGCCCTGGATGCCGACAGCAAACCACCATTGGCTTGTATAGCTTGAAAACCAACACAACCTCTGCTGCAGCTCCTGGAAAGAGCTTAGAGCCACAGGACCCCAGTAAGTACACAGCTGAGTGGTGTGTCTGGGCAGGCATGGGCCTTGGGGTGTTCGAGAAATTTTGCCATGTTCTGTGAGCACCAAAGCAGAAATTGCTGCATGAGGTGTCCAGATGAACTGGACTTTAAATAACCTCACAATTTCCTACAATCTAATGTAGCAGAAGAGCAACATAATGATTTCTAAGCTCCCAAGGGCACCACGGAGGTAAGGAAGGAACCCCTTATGGGAATTACGCTCCAACAGGCTGAGATCTGCTTAGACTAGCAATCAAGGATTTTATAGTTTTTGAACAGATCATGAATTTTATAAGCTTAGACAATTTAAAAATTAGACAGGTGAAGCAGTGGTAATGGGAAGCAGACATACCTTTCTCTTTTTATAGTAAGTAGCCCATCAATGCTGTAGCTAAAAATGGATTTCAACCTCTTAATGCTTTTCATGATCTCTTTTCTTAAATTTAGTTATCTGTGTTCATTGCTGTATTGTTAGCATCGAGAACAGAGTCTGGCCCAATAAATGCTTGTTGGATGAATGAATCCATACAAGTCCTGCCTCTTAGAGCTTTCATCCACCTTTTGGCATGTTTGTTTGTTAAATGAGTGTTACTTGTTTGATTCCCTGGAAAGGAGAGTCTGAGATGGAGTTTAGTATGTTTAATGTTTATTAAGGAGAGCCTTTAGGAGCAACACCTGTGGAGGGAAGACTAAAGAAGAAGGTTTGGACAGAGGTGGAGGTTGAGCTGCAGTGCTGATCCAAGGACAGTTTCCCCAGAGATTCGGAAGTAAGAGGAGCCCTTTGGAGATATCCTGAGTTCGGCCAAGATCATATTCCTGCATCAATTAGTCACAGCTGAGGGCTGTCACAGGAAGGGGTGTGGTCATGGACCAGGTGATCCCCTGCAACGAGGCAATTAAAAAGGGGCCAAGAGATTAAGGCTGTCTGACTTTACCACTCCCAAAGCCGCGTCAAGAAGTCCTTCATTGAAGGAGGAGCTCAGCAGTGTACTATAGTGTCCACTTCATGAGGTAACTGTGTCTTAGAGAGGTTAAATCACTTGTCCATGGTCATACACCTTGGATCTGAATTTAGTTTTGTCTGACACCGGAGTGTATAATCTTAATATTTTCACTCTATTGTATATGTTACTGTAAGCTTATTCTTAAATTGGTGTGGGTGAGGGGTTGGAGTTAGGAGAACTTACTCTTCAGGCTCCTGGGTTGATACAGAGTGCCGGTCAAGGTGAATGACATTTTGTGGCACACAGCAATCCTTTAAGAGATGCCCCGTGCTCAGCTGGGAACCTGTAGTTGCAGTGTCTTGTAATGAATGATTTGATTAACTTATAACTGTACTAAGATCACAGTTTGAAATTGCTACCCACCTACCTTTCCACCATGGTTCTGTTCTCTAAAATATTACACAGACAAAACTCATTTGGTTCAGCTTGAATTGTAGAGTATATTAAAGTAATTAAAAATCCAGCAATCTAATATTGATTAGATCAGCAGTTTTCAAAGTATTAACACCACCTGGGTGCTTGTAACAAAATTCTTGGGCTCAACTTAGATCTACGGAATCAGAAATGGTGGTGGTAAGGTCCAGGTGATTCTAATGCATGCTAGAATTAGTTTGAGAACTTCTGGGCTAGATGATAATGATAATTAGGAAAAACAAACTGGGTTTATGACTAGCAAATAAACTATATATAAATGATTCCTTTAAAAATGGTTCAAATATTTACTCTATTTTGTTCATAGTATTTGCTTTGCATATTTGACCTCAGCCCTTCCATATGATTATAACTTCTTAATTAGCAAGGTCTGAGTCAATGAAAATTAAAGATTACCCCCTTAGGGGCTTACATCTAGGCACACTGAGTGCAGCTATACAGAGGGTACTACTAATAACAGTTTTAATATTTACCCTTCCCTACTAGAAGGTTAATGGAATCCAAACTGAGTAGATCAAGTATTTAAAACCGCTCATGTAATGAATGTGTTGTTAAGCAAGGCCATTTTGTTTTTGTTAAATATTATAAAATTGGTATTTGGACAATCAATGGGCAATCTGGAGAAATTACTCAATATCCCTGTTGGAAAACAATAGCTATCACTTAAATCAGAGTGACTTTAACTTCTTCACTAGAGGATTAAAGTTAATGTCTTATACTTGGCCATCTCATGATGAAATGTATTTACAGGAAAGTGAGTTGAAATTGATTGCATGCTGTAAACAACGTGTCGCCCTTTCAGATTCATTTATTTTAAGAAGCACTGAATGCTTGACTATAGGCATTACACTCTGTTAGGCATTGGGGAAGGTGAAGAGGGGTTCTTGACCTCTATCACAAGCTATCTAAGGATATAAGACAGACATGTATGCACTAGCTAAGGAAAAAGTCTAAATGAGTGGGGCAGATTGTGTAATAGGAGACTTCTGGCAGGAGGGGAGCTCAGGAACAGGACTTGTTGAAAGATGGACGTGTTGAACAGCTAGAGTTTGAGCTAGTCCTTGAAGCTAGAACTGATTTGAACACGCAGAGAAGAGAGGGAGTATGTTTGGCCAGGAGTGTTGGTGCAGGAAGAGTATAAACAAATCTTCAGAAGGAGTGAAGGTGTCTGCTTTTCTGGGGAATGTGAGGAGGTGGACCTGGCTAGCATGGAGTTGGGACTAAGGTGAAGGAAGTTGTGTAAGTAGGGCAGCCAGCTCTGAAGGCCAAGATGCAAAGATAGGTTTTTCACCAACACTTTCCTGAGAATCATTTGAGGCTCTGGAGTGTTGAATCCAGAAGGGTCTGCTGCCTGGCAGGGGTATATGCTATATTCTTCATCTGTCTCTGCTGTACATTAGAATAATATATCTACAGTGCTGACACTGAATCAAGCAAAGGATAAATGGGTTTCAATTTCCTTTAAGAACCCCTAGAAAGTGTATGGTACGTTTGCACAAAGATGTTCATCTAAAAAGTCAGCTAAAATAAAATTTTATCAGTTTCAAGATTGACCACCCTTGTGAACTATTTGGATAAATTTATTAAAATCACTACTTTCTTGAAAGACCCCGATGGCCGAAGTTTTAATTAATTACAGTGTCGAAGTAGGATATTTCTAGTATACTAGTCTTATGAAGACTCATAAGATTTGGTAGATTAGAAAATCCTCAAATTATGGCATATTCATTATGCATGATATTTAAAATATTCCACCATCAAGACTGGGAAGAAAGTTCATCATAAATATATGCTGATATTTTGATGGTTATAGTATTTGCTTTTGTATGCATTCATCCAGTAAACATTCGATTTCTTTTCAAATTTTTCCTTTATTGAGATATAATTGATGCTGTACAAATTTAAGCCATACAGCATA